>NC_073229.2:168590000-169205000 GCF_029281585.2 Gorilla gorilla gorilla
TAAACTAAAAAGTTGTTTCCTTACACCTGATGAAAAATTGACATGTGAAAATCGCCTTCAGTTTTCTAAAGTAAGTTTTAATAGATTCTCTTAACATCCTGTAATTTAATTCATAGTAACTGATTATACTTAGCCAATAAATAATCTTAACATTTTAAATCTTAAGTAATCTTATTAATCTTAAAAATATTTTAATGAATTAGTCAAACATAAAACATTGGTTTGTAGACAGATATTCTTAGCAGCATTATTTATAATAGCCAAAAAGTGGAACAACTCAAATATCCATACACAGATGAATGGATAAACAAAATGTGGTGTATGCATACAATATTATCTGATAATACAAAAGAATGAAGTATTGACACATGCTACAACATAGATGAACCTTGAAAACACTATGCTAAGTATAAGAAGCCAATCGCAAGATTATATACGCTATGATTCCATTCATAGGAAATGTCCACAAGGGGAAAATCCACAGAGATAGAAAGTAAATGCGTGGTTGCCACTGGTGGGAGTGGGGAATGGGGAGTGTTGGTTTATGGCTATGGGATTTCTTTTTGGGGTGATAAAATGTTCTGGAGATAGACTGTGAGGATGATTATACAACTGTATAAATGTGCTAATAACCATTAAATTGTGTATTTCAAAGAAAGAATTTTATAGCATGTGAATTACATCTCAATGAAGCTGTTATAAACATTGAAATTTTGGATGGCTTTTATTTCAGGTGACTCAGGCTGTAGCAAAGCTGGGGATGTCTCAGATTCCTCAGAAGGACCTTTTGGAGACTGTTCGTGTAAGAGAACAAGCAATTACAAAAAAATCTAAGCAGGAACTGCCTCCTCCTCCTCCCCCAAAGAAGAGACAGATCCATGTGGATATTGAAGCTAAGAAAAAGTGAGAAGAGATAGAGAAATTGTTCAAATCCGATATTGCACATACTATATTTTCTACTTGGTGCCTATTTTGTACTAATCATTAATCATAGGCAAATCTAGACATAGTAATTATTATTATTATGAACCACTCACTGCCCCTGTCTTCTGAATATTCTACTTGGCACTAGCTAAGCATCTAAATTTTCTTGGATGATTTTATTTATCCTGTGTTCAACTGGGAGAACTTTGTGATCGAAGCTTTCTTTCTTCCTTTCCCGTTATTCTCCTTGGAAGGATATGATTGTCCATGACTGTCTTTTTATTCTTTCTTTCACTGTCACAACTTGACAGTGACCTCCTCAGTCTTTGAAGATAGCTTCCCCAGTTTTTATTGTCAGAAAGTGCAGGGGATCCTTAACCATTCCTATTAACATGGTTTCCAGACCCTTTTGTATCTTCTGTCTGCTCTAGAAACCACTATTAGTTTGCCTTGAAATGGACTACCCCAATAATTGAGGGCCTTAAATGACTGCTTAATGCAGTGCCTAGTTTAAAATATATGCTTAAAAATGGCAGCTCATTTCCACTTCTCTTCCCCTGGTGCTGCTGTGGTGGTGTTTTTTACCAGCTCGGGGTACAGTGGGACAGTCATTTCCTAGAATGTAGATACCTGTTCCTGTGACCTGCGATCATTGCATCACTCTTGCCCATATTGAGAGCAGATGCTGACTGAGTCTCCAAGGTCATTGGAAACGTGCGATTTTTAGATGGCCGTCTCTTCTCTGAAATATTAAATAGAAAGCTGCTGTTAAGATGACAGGAGGAACATATCCCTGTTTGAGCAATACCTTGACCCCAGATATTTATCTAGAGCATCACAAAATCCCTCACATATTACAGGGAAAATCTACCTTGATGAAAAGATAAAATATTCATAGTTCACCAGAAACATTTTAAGCAAAGTTTATAACAAGAATCAGCAGTAACGACTTGTGCCACTGCTTAATGTATTGAGAAGCTCTGTGGGGAGGGTACTAGTTAAGAAGACAGACAGTCTTGGTTTGAATCCCAGCCTCACCCTTTGTTAGCTTTGTGACATGGGACAGTTACTGAAAACCTCTGTGAGTGCAGTACCTTCATCTCTGAAGGGGATAATAATAGTGTATACTTCTTAGGGTGCTGGTGAGGATTCCTTGAGTTAGTAATAGACATAAAACACTTAGAAAGGGGCCGGGTAGAAGGCCAGCAATCAGTGATCGTGGCTCCTCTTGTTCCTTCTTGCTGTGGTTTTGACCAACCTTCTCAACACCTCTCAAACCTGTCCTTTCGTCTTCCTTCCAACTGTTACTATCTTAGTTGTGACTCCCGTTGCTTTCACAGCCTGTTCTCGACTCTTGTCTCTCTCTAATGCCTTCTCCTCGGTGAACACTAAAGGATAAATAGAATCATGTCAGTTCCATGCATAGAACTCTCCGTTGGCTCTCAACTGCCTTTAGGTTAAGTCCAAACTCCTTAATATGTCCTGCAGGGCCTTCCTGTAGCTGGTCCCTGTGATTCTTGGCCACGTCGTCAATTGTCCCTCCCTTGTGAGTTCAGTACTCATTATTCCAGACACGCCTAACTAATACTTGCAGTTTGCAAAATGTGATCTTCCCTTTCTTTGCTTTCCCTTGGCAAGGGAAACTCCTCAGTGTAATGCTGTTGTTCTCCTCTAGGAAGCCATCCATGCCCCAATTGGATTAGAAGCCACTCCTGTGAATTCCTGGAATTAGCACCTAGCAAATTCTTTTGTTATTGCCTGTTACTTTCCATTGCTTACTAGACTAGAAGCTCCTTGGGAGCTGAGATTTGTATCTGGTTCACTTTCATATCAAGAGCCCAGCCCAATGCCTGACATTTAGTAAGGCTCAATCATTACATATTGAACAAAAGAAGATGTTAACTTTAGTAATGTCTGTACTTGTTCTTTGCTGATTATCTAACCAACTCTGGTTTTTATTATCTATAAAAATACAAGTGATTTATAAAAATACAAGTGATTCCTTATAAAGGTGAAAATTGTTTTAATATGTAAAGTTTTAAAAATTTTTATTTAAGGCCAGGCATGGTGGGTCATGACTGTAATCACAGCACTTTGGGAGGCCAAGGCGGGCCGATCATGAGGTCAGCCTGGCCAACATGGTGAAACTCTGTCTCTACTAAAAATACAAAAATTAGCTGGGTGTGGTGGTGGGCACCTATAATACTAGCTACTCGGGAGGCTGAGGCAGGAGAATCCTTTGAACCTGGAGGCGGAGGTTGCAGTGAGCCGAGATCGTGCCATTGCACTCAAGCCTGGGCGACAGGGCGAGACTCCATCTCGAAACAACAACAACAACAAATTATTTAATTATTTTCTTCAATTATTTATTAACCCTATAATATTATTACTCTTTTCATACTTTTAGTTGTAAATATATGATCTCATTTTGCATGGTTACCCTATTTCTGGGTTGCTGTTTTTGGGGGAATGATAAAAAGACATATTCCTGATGAGCATTTGAGTTGCTCTTTCTGGAGTCAAGTAAAACAGTGAAGGAAACATGACAAATGGTCACCTCTGAATCTTCAAACAGGTTTGATGCTATAAGTGCAGAGCTGTTGAACTGGATTTTGAAATCGAAAACTGCCATTCAGACCACAGAGATAAAAGAGTATATGAAGATGCAAGAGACTTCCGAAATGAAAAAGAAGTTGAAGGTAAAAAACATAAACCACATATATCCTAGTGCATAAAATAGTTCATCATGCTGGATTTTCTGCTGGCATAAAGACATTATGGAATTCAAAAGCCTCTTGTAAAATAAATGTAGGCAGAAGGTAGCTTTTGGTACATTGTAGTGAATTTTGAATCCATTCATGCTAGCTGTCATCAGATCCCTATTTGGAGGACGGTTTTTTTTTCATCTTTGTCAGTCACTGAGATGTACAGTGAGGAATGCTTCTTATGGTGATCCAGTTAGTGGTACTACTTTTTAGTTAGTTTAGATCACCCTTAATCTGGTATCTAATAATTTATGACTCTATATTAACATTATGCTGAAGATGTTTTGCCTTCGGAATACAACAAACTATTTTAAATCAAAAAGTGTCTTCAATATATTTTCTTTAGAGTTGTAAAAAATAAATACAATTAAAAGGTGTGGGATCTTAGCCCTGCAGCTTTCCATGCTTATGTGTGTTTCTGAAGAGTGTCATGGGAGCTTGCAGAGCTTTTTTGTCCTTGGTGCTCATACGTCTCCTACACATTACTGCATTAACTATTTGGGCACCTGGTGTAAGTCTGCAATGGTTTTTGTATCAGCAGTGGAGTTTTATTTTCAAGAGTTTGGAGGGTATTTTAAAAACAAGACGTGCATAAATATCTAAGGTTTAAGTTGGAAAGTGGTGGGTGAAATGGGAATTGAGATGAGGCTGGGATTGTTGGTGTCTTCCCTACAATCGCAAAATCCAGAGGGTGAGGTGGTCTGAGCTCGAACTTGCAAGAGGGCTTAGGGCACACCAAGCACTGGGAGCTGTTTTCTTTGTCCACAGTGACCCTCCATTAAGCCCACCTTTCTGTGTGGTTGATATGTCCCCACTCCAGGAGGCTTCCCTTAGCCTCACTAGAAAGAGTTCAGTGATTAATCTTTTGACTTCATGTGGCTTTGGCCATATCTCCATGAAAGCCCTTCTTGCATTTATGCTGTTGTTTATATGTATGCCTGTGAGGGCTTAGAAATTGAAGATAATTTTCCATTGCACCCTTTTTATTCAGCACTTGGTAAAGCTCTTGTGGCTTATGGAAGCGGAGTGTGATGATTGTGGGTGGGCAGGGGGAATGGGGAAGTTGGTTGAGCTGGGAGCACCTTTATCAGAGCCTTCTCTGCACAGAGAGTTGGGAAAGCCAGAGAGTTGGGAAAGCCAGAAGTGGGGCCTGTGTTACATCGTTTCATATGCTTCTCACAGTTCTGAAAGATGGATAGATTATTTTAATGATCACTGACCACTCAATTCGCAAAGACATTCAGGTGGCAGAAAATTTAGTAGTAACAGTGATCTTCATGGAACAAGTCCCACAAAATATTGATAAGTTAAAGTCTATCCTGTGACCCAGGAACAATTTTACTGGCAGAAACTGTTACTATATTTGGCGGGATAAAGTATGCAAGGCGTGATTGGCGTTCCTTTGTGTTTCATTTAATATTTATCTAGAAGTTCATTTATTTTGTTTCAGACAAGTAGTAATAGATGCCAAAGATTTGGAAAAAAATATATAAAACAAAGAAAACGTCAGCATTACTCTAATCCCTTATTTTTCTTGCAAACTGAGGAAAGATTAACTTATTATTATTATTATTATTTTAGTGAAGGAGTATCTCGTTCCAACAGATGAATTACCTGGGTGGAGAATCTATAGTCTAGTCTCCTGCCATCTTAAGAGGTAGCAAAAAATCAACTTGTAAAAAGTAGATAATTGCCTTTTTCTCCAGTTCGATGGTGACTTTTACATTGATCCTTAGTTAGACAAAATAAATGGTGTTTCTTAGAATCTCTTGCTAATATTCCTTGATCTTTGACTAAAAGAAGGTTGTTCTACCTAGTCACAGTAAACTTTGTGAAAATCAAAGTAGGATAGCTGAATTTATTTGATAGCACTTACATGTAAACAATTTAGAATTGGGATTCTTCTCTGGATTGTCTGGTTGAAGTAATATGGGTTGCTCAGAAGTTTTGATTATGTTATGATGGATACTATTTGAATAGTTAATATATAAATATCAGTTGGGGATGGAGGAATGAGAGAAAATTCAAATACCGAGTTGTGTGCACATATACTTGTGTTTTTGTGTGTATACATGATTTTACTTGCTTCATTCTTACGCGTTCTGGAAAGAATTTTGTCTTGGGAGTATCAAACTATAGAGATAAAAAAAATAATGAAATTAAGAGCCATTCCTCAACGTAAAGAACAAAATGCGGGTTGGGCTTGCCATGGCTCACGCTTATAATTCCAGCACAAGGCAGGAGGATTGCTTGAGCCCAGGAGTTTGAGACCAGCCTGGGCACCACAGGGAGACCCCTGTCTCTACAAAAAGTAAAAAAAAAAAAAAAATTTGTGGGGCGTGAGCTTGCACTTGTAATTCCAACTACTCGGGAGGCTGAGATGGGAGGATCCCTTGAGCCCAGGAGGTTGAGGCTGCAGTGAGCCATGATTTTGCCACTGCACCCCAGCCTGGGTGACAGAGTGACAACCTGCCTCAAAGAAAAAAAAAAAAAAAAAAGAACAAAATGCTTTGGTTTGGGTTCTAAAGCATATTTACTATTTTCATTATTTAAAAATTATGTATGAAATATGATTGTGCTTGAAGTTTGCATTGACCCCTAGACTTAATATAACCCAAACAAATAATACTGAGCCTCAAAATATTTCTATCCATTTTTCCTGTTTTCTTTCTTTTGAGATGGGAGTTTTGCTCTGTTGCCCAGGCTGGAGTGCAGTGGTGGGATCTCGGCTCCCTGCAACCTCTGCCTCCCGGGTTCAAGCAATTCTCATGCCTAAGCCTCCTGAGCAGCTGGGATTATAGGCACACGCCACCATGCTTGGCTAATTTTTGTATTTTTAGTAGAGATGGGGTTTCACCATGTTGGCCAGACTGGTCTCAAACTCCTGACCTCTAGTGATCCACCCCCCTCAGCCTTCCAAAGTGTTGGGATTACAGGTGTGAGCCACCATGCCCAGCCTATCCTTTTTTCTTGTTAGTTACTTTTTGTTCAACAACTTCTGTCATAACACATTCAATTCTTTTGACTCAAACCATTATTTTTATGGCATGGCGTACTCAGGGTATGTATGTGAATAGATATCCTGGATCTAAAACATAATTTTAATTATTTCCTTCTAATAGGAGCTTATAATTATCAGGTACATTTTTTTTCTTATAAAAGAAACCAATGCTTTTTAGTTGCTATGATTACGTTTGAATTTACCTTTTCAGATTTAAAAAGAATGTAGGAGGGACATTCAACTTAAACATTTAAAACAGCAACATTATATTTAGAAGAAAGTTTGCAGTATTCTTATGTTGGGACTTCATTTGCAGGCATTAGAAAAAGAACAGAGAGAAAGAATCCCCAGAGCAGATGAATTAAACCAAACTGGACAAATCCTTGTGGAGCAAATGGGAAAAGGTAAGATCCTTGATTTTTTTCCCCCATATTTTTCAGATGGTGGCATCAAATAATATTACAGTTTGCGCTATTAAATATTTTGCTTTAATACTCGAATCCTCTTTTGGCTAGATAAATGGTTTTCAAAAATGTTTTTAGGCAGCAGAATCTTTAAAAATGAAATTTTATTCTGAAGCTGATTGTAAAAAAACAGATAAAAGCAAAGTTGTTCTGATTTTATATGGGGTCAGGGCTGGATACCCTGATTAGCAGAACAGTTAAAACCCACTAGCATAGTATATTTTAAAACTGTATCCTTTGGGTTTATATATTGGGAATTTGTTTGCAGGGTGGTAGCAAAAGAAAACTTTACTTGGCAACATTTGGGAAACGAAGTTACGTTAAATTCATTAAGGGTATTTGATTTTTGATAACTTTTAATGCATTATATTTATTTACTACAGTATTTTTATAGTTGTTTGATAAGGTGTTACTCATATATGAAATTTTTAAATGCTCCCAAGACTTTTGTTTTTTTTTTGCTGTAGCTCCCAGTGACTCAGAATAAGCTAAAGATTAATATTCTTGGTGTGCAGTTTTGCATATGAATCTCTCTTTCTTCTAGAGAAATGTTGAAAGACATTTCTTGCACTCCATGTATGTTGGTCTAATAATAGTAAGCACTTTGGAAGGCTGCTGTAGCTCTCCTTGACACCTGTACAGATACCTATACAGAATTAGGAATATTAGTTTGACAAGAATCTTAAAAGCAGTAGCATTTAATTTTTTATTGTTTGACTTTTTGTTATGGAAAATATAACTGTATAAAAGCAAATAGAATACTATAATGAACTTCCTTGTATCAGTTACCTAGTTCAATAATTGACAATATTCTGCCATTCTTGAATTATCTATACCTTTACTCGTTCCTCAGCCTCTCAATTATTACTATTTTTACAGTTTTCTTGGAAGTAAAATTTACTTACATTGAAATAGATGACTTAGCTGTGCTGTTTTGACAAATAGATACACCTGTGTAACCTACACACACACATCACTGTAGAAAATTTCCATCTTTCCAGAAATTTCTCTTTTGGGTTAGTCACCTTCCTCCCTCCAGAAAACAACTGTTCATGTTGTTTTGACCTTAGATTATTTTGCCTCCAGCCTTTAACAAATATGTTTATTTATTTAGTATGTATACTGGATATGTGTATACACACACACACACACACAAACACACAGAAACATATATACACACACAAACATATATAGATATATACACATACACACAAAATATGGAATGTATACCATGTGGACAGTGTATGTCCATTTATTTTGAAATTATGCAAATGTATTATCAATCCATATATTATTAATAAAGGTTAATTTCTTTCTTTAAATAAATTAAATAGAATAGTATTTAATATTTTCTTTCAAAATCCATTCTAGCAGATTGTCTTAGTTGTCCTGCCTGTGGGCATCCCACTTGGAGGTTACTCTTTCCAGTATTTACTTGAAGAGATCCAGAGACACAAACAGATGATAACTTCCTTTGAGATGCTGGTTCATTCAATAATTATAATGCATTGGATGTTGAATTTATTTCCTTTACAAGCATAGATTTTTTACTTCTACCTCAGCATTGTACCTGGTGACTCTGACTTTATCTGATGTGAATATGGGATAATTTCTTGAATCTGTGTACTGAATTTACTCCCATTTCTGTTAGGTTTTCAGCAGTGTGGCAGAATTATGAAGATGGGGGAGACTTGATGTAGATGAGAAGTTGGTGGGAGGTGATGTTATAGTGAGAATAACAGTGATTGGGGGAATGGGCGAACTTGGATTCTCCTGTCCTGTTCTAGTTTCTCATCCTTGGGAAAGTCTTGGAACCCTTGTTTCTTTGCCTTGGTGTCTGGAAAATGAGGGAGTTTATTAGCTGACTCTTAGCTGTTAGTTTATCAGGTGACTATTAGTTTATCAGGTGACTATTAGTTTATTACCTGACTATAGGCTTTGGTCCATAAAGTTCTACCGTAAATGGGTCCTAAATAGACACATTCTGGACATCGAGTTCACATGAAAGTGCTCCTTGCAAAAGGCCAAAGGCAACACTGGAGAGTAGTTGACATGGGGCTTTTGTCACCTGATGTATACTTGCCCAATTTCATAGGAAACCTTTTATAGTTTGTATTATCATTTTTTTTCAAGCACTGGTGGAATTAGAAATGCATTCATTAGAGGACCCTAATTCTTTTTTGTTTTAAAGATGCATCTATTAAAAAACTTTTTTTAGGACAACAGTGGGAAGCTGAGAAATGGGGGAGCTGAACTGAATGAAGTCTGTATGTTCCAGTTCAGTTAGGGAGGCATGTCAAATTCTTCAGTAAAACCCATGTTTGAATAATCACGTCACTGTTTTTCTGAAACCAGTTCCATCAAAAAGCCCACCATAGCCAATTCTGATAGGTCTTTCCTGCCTAATGCATTTTACGTAAGTTTTGAGGTATCTCATAGAGCATACAAACAATTTTAGAAAATAAAATAGCGTGAGGCTGGGCGCAGTGGCTCACACCTGTAATCCCAGAACTTTGGGAGGCCGAGGTGGGTGGATCACGAGGTCAGGAGATCAACACCATCCTGGGCAACATGGTGAAACCTCGTCTCTACTAAAAATACAAAAATTAGCTGGTCATGGTGGCACATGCCTGTAATCTCAGTTACACAGGAGGCTGAGGCAGGAGAATCACTTGAACCGGGGAGTCGGAGGTTGCAGTGAGCTGAGATTGCACCACTACACTCCAGCCTGGTGACAGAGCAAGACTCTGTCTCAAAATAATAATAATAATAATAATAATAATAATAATAATAATAATAAAATAAAAATAATAAATAAATAAAATAGTGTGTTTCATTTGACTTTCATAGCTGATATACTTGGTTTTCTTCGTTTAGCTTATCTTGTTCCTAGAGATCTTCATCTAATAAAATACAGTAGTTGGGCATCTGGATAATGTGGCTTTATGAATCAATGCCCATTGTGGTTGCCTAAGCATATAAGCCCAGGAAGTTTGGTGAAGGTCCTATGTTTTGTAAACATTTCCCTTGATTCCAATAGTGATAGACTGAGAAGTGTAAAGTCAAGTGAGACTGAGTGGCAGGAATGTGTTCTATGTTCTCCCTTTTAGACAATTAATAAAGTGATCTTCTGGTGATTTTGCCTTTTGACTAGTCACCTTCTAAGAATTCTGTGTTTTATAGAAATAGAAAATTTTAAACTCTGGATCTCTGGGAGTAAAACAACTATTTTTAAAGACAATGTGCAGTTTTCCTTTTATAAGATGTAAATTGTGTTTGAATCATTACCAGGCATCACTGTAACCAGCAATATCTCAGGATTAGAGAAAGGGAGATTCAGATGTTTAAAATTGGTTTAAAGAGGCAAAATGAATGGCTTGTAAGACGTTGTCAGTGAAAAAATAACTGAAGTTGTTTTAACCGCCCTTGTTCTTGAAGTGAGCACCTCTTTCCAGTTTTCTAGATGAGTAGTGGTAATTTTCCATCTCAGAAATTTTACTTACCTACTTAATTTTCTTCCTTGATTAGTATGAATTGTCCAACATAAAGATGATGTGGCTGGTGTTACTATTCCTTTGCCTGCCTAGAATAGAAATGACGGGGCAGGGGCACGACCCGTATCTCCATTGTTCATATTGTTAGGAAAATGGTGATTTGTTTTGTATACTCTCCCCATTAACAGGGATGGCTTGTGGTGTGAATGCTTTGCTTATGTCTCATATTCTCTTACCTGAGAGATGGTGGTGAACAGTGAACTTCTGCAATTGACATAGGTGACACGTTCAAATGACGCATGATATGTCCTCATTTATGATTTTCAGTAGACACAGTGTATTATAACAATTTTCAAAGTTGCATTGTCTGTGGATCATACATGACTTTTTGTTTTTATGCCTTTTTTTTTTAGTTCAAGCTCTCATTATCCTGGATTTTGATCATATATGTTTATAAAGCAGGATTGTTTTATTGCTTTCCTACTCAATAAAAATGTGAAGCCATCCTTTTGGTATGCATGTTTTCCCCCGAATAGAAAGATTCCTTTGAAGATTTCCCATACTTTTTCATAGTCATTTTAGAGGATTTGAAGGTATTTTAGATTAAGGGAAGGACTATGATAAAACCTATTATTATATGTGACTTTATTATTTTTAGGAACATTCTCTACTTTTCAAAAATATCGGACAAATAAAATGATAAGATTTCAGTAATAAAAATGGTGGCATTGTTTTCCCTGATGTGTTTCTAAAGTAGATCATCTTATTGCTGCCTCAGTCTTTTGGTATTTGCTTATTTATGTGCAAGGTCTCCAGTGGGCTTGCTGATGCTTCTAGAGCCTGGCTGCTGGCTTAATATTCCTGCACTCACCAGGTTGCTTCCCAGCATAAGGCATCCTCGCCATTCATTTTTTAATTTATATGACACTGTGCTTTGGTCACCAAGACCTGAGCTGCCTCCTAGTTTTTCTAGCCAGCTTTCTTTTTTTTCTTAGGACAAAGGGTCTTCTTTCTGAAGTCGGGCCTAGACAGATCAAGGTAGTTGATCTTACTTCACTGGTTCAGGTGATAAACTAGCAGAGTAGAAGCATGGCATGGATGGAAACATATATTATCTAGAAAAGGCAGTGGCTGAAGTTCTACTGATGTGCCTGAATCGTTATTTTAAAATGTCTTTCTTCTTTGTTCAAGGAATTGAAATAAACATAATTATTTTTAAGTGCATCATTATAAATTTTTGTTGTTGTATTAAAAGGGACTTAAGAAAGTGATCATTATGTGTGACATTGCCTCACTATTCTGAATGTTAGAATGTTCAGAATAAATTCAAGACACATTTTGTAATATATAGACTGTTTGCTTGTTTTTCATGTCTGCATAGAAGGCCTTCCTACTGAAGAAATAAAAAATGTTCTGGAGAAGATTTCATCAGAATGGAAGAATGTATCTCAACATTTGGAAGATCTGGAAAGAAAGATTCAGCTACAGGAAGATATAAATGCTTATTTCAAGCAGCTTGATGAGCTTGAAAAGGTCATCAAGACAAAGGAGGAGTGGGTAAAACACACTTCCATTTCTGAATCTTCCCGGCAGTCCTTGCCAAGCTTGAAGGATTCCTGTCAGGTAAGGAGCCAATGGTCTGGAACGTGGAGGAATTCTATGTGCAGTTCCAGAGCTAAGGAGGGCTTCTCGTATCATGAACTTTAAGTTAATGCTGCCCTGATTAACTTCCTGTGAGGATGTACATCTTCAGTGAGTTGTGTGACCGTATTTTCTCTTCCTTAGCGGGAATTGACAAATCTTCTTGGCCTTCACCCCAAAATTGAAATGGCTCGTGCAAGCTGCTCGGCCCTGATGTCTCAGCCTTCTGCCCCAGATTTTGTCCAGCGGGGCTTCGATAGCTTTCTGGGCCGCTACCAAGCTGTACAAGAGGCTTTAGAGGATCGTCAACAACATCTAGAGAATGGTAAACCCAACAATTTTAATATCTCCTGTCTCAGTTTGCCTTAATGTAAACATGACTCCCAACATTTAGAACTTGAGTACACTTGCTTGCTTTGCACCAACCTTCTCCATTTTCCTTTGTGCCTGTATTGTTCGAAGTCTTAAAGTCTTCTGTATTCAGATTCTTTTCCAGATTCACACCTTTTTGTAAACATACAAACAAGTTTCACATTCTCTAAAATTGTGTCAGTAGGATATAATAATAGTTTTTTTTTTTTTGTAGCAACAGGGTCTCACTCTGTCACCCAGGCTGGAAAGCAGTGGTGCAATCATAGCTGCAGTCTTGACCTCCTGGGTTTCAGTGGTCCTTCTGCCTCAGCCTACTGAGTAGCTGGGACTACAGGCATGCACCACCATGCCTGGCTGGTTTTTTATTTTTAGTAGAGCCAGGGTCTAGCTATGTTGCCCACGCTGATCTAGAACTCCTGGGCTCAAGTGATCTTCCCACCTCAGCCTCCCAAAATAACAGGTGTAAGCCATTATAACAGGTGTTATAACAGCCTCCCAAAATAACAGGTGTTAGGCAAAATAACAGATGTTAGCCTCCCAAAATACCAGGGATAACAGGTGTCAGCCATTGTACCTGACCTGGATATAATGATTTTTAAAGAGTTTTTTTTTTTTTTTTTTTTTTTTTGAGAAACAGGTGCAATTTCTTCCTTTGGTTGAGGAGGCCACTTAATATCACTGCTAGGAGGATTAAAATGAATGATCCCTTACTTCTGTTTCCGCAAAATAGTTAAAGTTTTAGCAGTCTCATACTGTCTTTTAAAATAAATCATATTCCACTATCAGATTCAGAAAAATTTTAGAGTTCTTACTTTCGGAATACACTTGGTTTTGGAAGGTTCACTGTTAAAGATTTTGAAAGCTCATCCCTCCTACGTTACGCTATTTACATCCTAGCTGCCATTTGAGTTAGGAACTGTGTTGCATTGTGCATTATTGTGTGAAATGCATTGAGCATTGTGTGAAATGCTCCACATGTAACCCAGCCTAACTTCAGCAATTGTAGATTGTGTGATGACTGGAAGTGTCTGTATGTGTGCATGCTAGGCAAATGTGTCGTGTTGCCTTTCTTCTGAAAATGCATCTGGACAGCATGTCTTTGTTCCTTGAATTCAGTTATGTGAAATATGTCTTTGAGGGTATGTCTTTCTCCATTTATTGGTACAAGCTGTGCTTTCACTTTTGACAAGGATCAGAAGGCAGTTTTAACTTTTGCTGCTAGTTGGTTTCACCTCTTTGTGCTTCAAGAGAACTCACTTCCTTTCCACGCAAGTGTTACTTCTACCATATATTTACATTAGTGACTGAGGTAGACACTGTTCCAGCTGGCTGTTCAGTCATTATTTCTCAGGGTACCTGGGCAGCATGGTGGCAGTATTTCCATATAATCTCCTCCACTCTGGACCTGGGTTTGTCTACACGGTGGAGCTTACAGCAAGACTGGTTGAAGGGATCTTTGTTTTCTTTTATTCTTTGTGTAGCTGTTAAGGAAGAGGAGATTATATGGAACAAAAGGGACATTGTTGTTCCATCTTCAGAGAGACATTTCATCATGAAGAAATGAAGAAAAATTATAGTGGGTTAGTTAATATTTCAAACGTCAACATCCGCAGGAATGAAGTCACTGTCTGACTCTCAGAAATGCCAATGGAATGATCTATGTTGTTAATTAACAGAGACCCTTTTACATTTTAATCATGGGGTCTCCTTTGCCATGTATTGGAATTCATTTAGGATAATGGTCTATGTAATAATATTGGTTCCTAATATGATTTTCTCAAACTAAATATTTTTAAATAAACAGAACTGAAGGGCCAACCTGGACATGCATATCTGGAAACATTGAAAACACTGAAAGATGTGCTAGATGATTCAGAAAATAAGGCCCAGGCGTCTCTGAATGTCCTTAATGATCTTGCCAAGGTGGAGAAGGCCCTGCAAGAAAAAAAGGTAACATATATTTTCCGTGTTAGAACTCTAGCGCTTCTTCTAATATCTCCTCTTACATATTTTGAAATGTTTTTTCAGAGATTAAAAAAAAAGTTGGTCAGTTTTGTTCATCATTGGTGCAAAAATGTGTTTATGATTTGAGGGTTAGTTTGACCTCACATAAAAGAAAATACAGTTATTAAATATTTTTTCATAGAAGAAAAGCATATTTTCTCCTTCTGCTGTGATTAGCTTAAAATTCTCAACCTGTTCATAAAATCTGCTAAAATATCTTTATGAAATGAGGACTATCAGTTGACGTGTTGATGTATACTTTTTTTCTGCATCGAATAGGAATGTTTCCGAGGTCATTTAGTTGAGTAGCCTTATGGCTCTGTGCTATTAGATGAAAAGGAGAGCAGCCATTGAGCACTGCACACTTGGCCCACACTGGGTTTGCTGTTCCCTTGGTTTTTAGGGTTGAGAATACACTGTATTGCCCACACACAACTCATGAAGAAAAAGCTTTAATTTTTATGATTATGCCTATTTTTTTCATGAGTTTTTCATGTTTTGTTTTGTTTTGTTTTTTTGATTTCCAACTTTTATTTTAAGTTCAGGGGTACTTGTGCAGGATGTGCAGGTTTGTTAAATGGGTAAACGTGTGTCATGGTAGTTTGCTGCACTACATATTAAGTCCAGCATCCATTAGCTCTCCTTCCTGATGCTTTCCCTCCTACCATGCCCCACCCTCCAACAGACCCCAGTGTGTGTTTTTCCCCACCATGTGTCCGTATGTTCTCATTATTCAGCTCCCACTTATAAGTGAGAATATGTGGTATTTTTTTGTTGTTGTTGTTTCTGAATTAGTTTGCCGAGGATAATGGCTTCCAGCTCCATCCATATCCCTGCAAAGGACATGATCTTGTTCCTTTTTATGGCTGCATAGTATTCCATGGTTGATATGTACCACATTTTCTTTAAGTAGTCTATCATTGATGGGCATTTGGGTTGATTCCTTGTCCTTGCTATTGTGAATTGTTCTGCAATGAACATAGTGTGCATATATCTTTATAACAGAGTGATTTGTATTCCTTTGGGTATATATGCAGTGAGATTGCTGGGTCAAATGGTATTTCTGGTTTTAGGTCTTTGAGGAATCACCACACTGTCTTCCACGGTGGTTGAACTAATTCACACTCCCACCCACTGTTCTTTTTAGATAAAAATGCTTTCTAATGCATTTTAAAGTGACTTTTGACTTTATATAGCCCATTTTACTATATCTGTGCAGACACATTTTTGTGCATATTTTTAATCTTTTAAAACTTTTTCCAGGCCCTTGATGAAATCCTTGAGAATCAGAAACCTGCATTACATAAACTTGCAGAAGAAACAAAGGCTCTGGAGAAAAATGTTCATCCTGATGTAGAAAAATTATATAAGCAAGAATCTGATGATGTGCAAGGAAAGTGGAACAAGCTAAAGGTCTTGGTTTCCAAAGATCTGCATTTGCTTGAGGAAATTGCTCTCAAACTCAGAGCTTTTGAGGTAAATCTAGAGGCCACTGGGAGTTTAAGTTTATTACAGGGTAAATAGTAATTATCTTGTAAGATTCACATATTTATTATTTAAATATTTTACATTCTTTCTAGATCCCCATTTATTATGTATTTAAGTTGGGACTTATCAAAGATGTACTTTTAATGTGCTAGAGAGCACATTTATTTCCTTTTGCCTGGAAGCAAAGTCAAAAGTAGAGTAAACTGGACCTTGAAGATAAGAGAAAATTGCTTAAAAATGGTCAAAATAATGTTTCAGGCATGGAGGGCCTGTGTGAAATACAGACTGTTGATTAGATTATAGTAGTAACTTGGTTGGGGTGGTAGAAATAGCCCAGGTAGTAGTAAATTGCTGAATACATGAAACTACTTTTTGCAGGTTTTTGACATTTGAAGTCAAAAGTCAGAGATAGGCCATTGACAGTGTCAGAGTGGGAAGGCAAATCGTTCCAGAGACATGAAAATTCAGAAACAGGATCCTTCACTACACCTGAAAATGTTGACAGATGCAGCAGTGATAAAGTTTAAGAGGAAAGGATAAATGTGAGGACGTATAAGGAGAGAGTCAATGTCAATAGAAGTCAGTGTCAGATTTTAACATTCTGCCTGTGAGAAAGATGGAGAAGCAGAGTTTCCAGATCACCTGGTATTTTAATAGGAAAGTTCTGGATGGAGAATGAACCAATCACATCTCTCCCCGCAAGGCTTCCTATCCTCCAGTGACTCCTTTCCTTGGTCTTTTTTTTTTTTTCCCCATCAGTCAGGGATCTTTGTCTTTTTTAAATTTCTTATTCACCGATGTATGCCAAGATGTACTCCTAACTAGAGCAATGCCTGGCACAGAGAAGGCATCCAATCAATATTTTTCAATGAATGAAATGAAATTAGCAGTAGGAGATTTAGATTTGGATATATCTCTGTATATCTATCTATCTATATATATAGATAGATAGATTCTCTTGGAAGCTAAATCCAAATATGTGTAGATATATATCTATATATAGAGAGAGATGTCTCTGTATATATGCATATACATCTATATTTATATAGAGAGAATCTAAATCTGAATCTATATATATTTAGATGTAGATCCAAATATATGTAGATATAATATATATATCTACATATATTTGGATCTACATCTAAATATTATATCTACATATATTTGGATCTAGATCTAAATATATATAGATTTGGATTTAGATGCTAAGCAAATTTGCATAAGGAATGTTGCCCCCAAAAAGTGAAAAGATTGAAAGCGAAGACAAAAATTAATGAAAATATATGTTTTGAAAATCGAAGTCAGAGAACACGTGGTAGAAGAGGAGCTGGAAGACCTCACAAATTAGTGTGGAAGGGATCCAGCCAGATTCTGTGAGTGGACCACTGAATTTGGAGGGGCGTTCTTTGACTCAGGAACTAATGGGTAGTTCCAATGAATGATCAGCAGAAGATACAGATGGAGGGGCTGTGTGTGTGTGTGGGTAGCTGTGTGTGATGGTAGTGACAGGAGGTAGTTTTTCTCTAGGTGTAAGTGCAGTTCTAGATGGAGATCTCATTCAAATAAACCAGTAATTATGGAGAGAAATGTGTTTTGTGTGGCTTAGTGTTTTTGACTCATTTACTTTTTTTTTTTGAGATGGAGTCTTGCTCTGTTGCCCCAGGCTGGAGTGCCATGGTGCAGTCTTGGCTTACTGCAACTTCAGCCTCCCGGATTCAAGCAGTTCTCCTGCCTCAGCCTCCCGAGTAACTGGGACTACAGGCACATGCCACTACGCCCGGCTAAGGTTTTATTTTTAGTAGAGATGAGGTTTCACCATGTTGGCCAGGCTGGTCTCAAACTCCTGACCTCAGGTGATCCACCCTCCTCGGCCTCCCAAAATGCTAGGATTACAGACATGAGCCACCATGCCTGGCCCATTTTACTTTGTGATGGTCCCACTTCTCGTTGTGTATTATGAGTTGCAATTGTTCCCAGCTTTCAAAATGAGCATTGGTCTTTTCTATAATTCTAAAGTTTTTGGTTATGGTCCCAGCATTGTATTATCAGTGATTCTCAACCGGGGTGATTTTATCCTCCAGAGGATACTTGTTAATTTCTGGAAACATTTCTGTTGTCAGAACTGTGGGAGAAGACTTCCAGTGGGTAGAGGCCAGGGATGCAGCTAAACATCCCACCATGTACAGGACAGCCTCACTACAAAATAATCATCTGGCTCCAAATGTCAGTAGTGCCAAAGTTTAGCAATGCCAGATTAAACATTCCCCATCTTTTCAAAAGATCGTCCCTTTGTTTTCAGATTTAAGTCCAAAGTATAAATGGAGATTAACCTCAGAGTTAGTCTTCTTTTGACTCTTAAAAGTATATCTTAGGGTTAGCTAAATGTATGCTACTATTTCAATATGGAGCTTAAAGAGAATAAATATTCTCCCAAAATACAAAAGAGTCCTGTGGTTATAGTAATCCAGCTTTAAGCTTTGGTGGGTTGTTGCTATTAATGTAGCAAATCCAGGCACTAAAAGTGGTCACTTGGAAATATTTATTTCCATTAAAAATATCCAACATCAAGGATGTGTGTCTGGATATGTGATTGTTGTTACAGTAGCAGATTTGTAATGTCCAGTAATTTTTTTATTTGCTTCTTGTGTACTAACTGCAAGATTGTGGTTAAGGAATACAGTGTCTATATTTCTTAACTGTATAACTCCTTCATTGAAATACATGTTTTATCTTAAATTCAAAAGAAAACTCCTTTTTTTTGCTTTGTAGGAATTGCTGGTTACTTAACTACTCATGATTTACTTGGGAAAACTTTAAATTCCACACCCTCAAATTATTAGATAATTATAATAAATATTTATTTGCAGATTATCATTGTTTTCCCTTTTTCAGTGACCTGATATATGATTTTTTAGGCATTTAATTATTTTTGTCTTTAAGGCATGAAGCACAGTAGGTTTTAGATTCAATGCCAATTCATAATAATGTTTCATAGGAACAAAATAGTTAACTCGTTTATTTTTAAAATGCATTTTTCATATGAGTAGTACTTGAAGCCTACACATTGTGAAGAAATTGAATACCACAGAAATACTTACAGTGAACATTTAGAGTTCCTTTTCTTCCCCAATACCATTTTCTTTCCTGGGGGCAGCTAATATTAACAGTGGATCCTTGTACATACAAGTTAGACAAGAAAAATTGACAAATATTGCTAATTCTAATCATTTTTCCCCACACTATGGAAACAAATGATATTGGAACTCTGTGAAGGACATTTAAATCCATAGTCCAGATAGAGTTTGGAAGTGAATCCCACTACTTAATACCATCTTTCATTGATACAGCACATTTAAACTTTGAAAGTGTTTTCATGGCTATGTGCTTGCTTTTTTCTGCTATCCTTCAATATTTGTAAGAGGCTGTTAGTTGTGTGCGAATTTTAGTTTTCTGTTATTTGTTGGCATTGCAGTGTTTTTCCTCATTTGCCTGCATTTCCTTTGTCTCCATAGCTGGTTCCTTTTGTGCATATAGAGATTGGACCTACATATTTTTATTCATTGTGTCATGCCCAAATACATTCTTAAATTCTTTTTATTTGCGCCATGCCAAAGCAATAACCTCCATTCCTGTACTTACGAGGTAAAATATTCATTGTTACTTTTACAAACTACTATACCCCTTCCAGGTGACAAAACATTTGAAAATACATGAAATGGGCATTTCTTTTTTCCATTATTGATTTTACTGACTGGATTTTCATGTGAATCATGGGGATAACATATTATAAAATCCTAAGAGGCTGCTTATACATCTCTCCTCACCAGTAGTAATATCTTTGGATTTAGGGGCTGCAAAGTATTTCATATTATGCATTTCCTTTTCCTTATTCAAGAGCTCCTGCCCTTTGTATAACTGGGAAATGAAAGATGTCCCCAAGGCACACACAAAACTGCCCTCTATTTTCCAGCGCTCCTGCCTTTTCAGGCTCCTCCTCCAGGCCCTTCCTTCTGGGTTCAGGCTGTCATGCAATCTCTTTCCCTGACAATTCCGTTACCCTTTAAATCTGATTCCCACTTCCTGTCTGTTCTCTCTGGAATTCATCTTTCACACCAATACCAGAGTTGTACTTCTGAAAGGATCTGGTTGTCTTCACCATTAATACAAATTAATACAAAGTGCCATTAATACAAAATGTCCCTTTCTTGCCCTGAAGCCCTCCCTGCATCTCCACTGTGAGCTGAGTCAGGTGGGGAGAATACAGTGGGTCACCAAAGACTGTCCTAGACTATTGTCTTTCTCTGGAAATGTCACGTACTTGCTAGGAATTCACATCCCTCCTCCTCCTGTCTGCTCATCTGTCTTCAGCCCAGCTCATCACTACACCCATAGCTAGATAATCGTTCCCTCCTCTATGATTCGACTGTCTGTCATTTACACCTTCACAATGACCCATCTCAGGCCGTCTTTTATTATGGTGAGAAATGTGTGTCTCTCTTCCCACGAGGCATGAGCTCTTTGAGGGTTGGATCCCTGTCAGGCATAGAGCAAGTTAGCAGATGTGAATGTAATTGATGTGTCCGGCCTCTCTAGTGAGAGTGGATTTATACAGTCTAAAGCCTGGTTATCCTAAGTGGCAGGACACCTGTGTAGTCATGCCTCTTACTTCAACTGTTGAACAGTCAAAGGCACACATGAATGGACTTGCTCTGACCCGGAATCTGGAGGGGGGCGTGCTGGAGCTCCAACAGGCAGAACCAGGTTTTGAGAGTACTTTGGAAAGCATTTTAGGGTAAAAATGCAATACTTTCTAAGAGTAATATTAGTACGGATGATTTAACCCTTTTTAGGTAACATATAATTGATAGAATTATCTCATAAGGGTTTGAGTTTTTTTTCTCATTTGTGAACACATTTTACTTTACTGAAAATAATATTCATATATTCCCTTCCTTAGATTTAAGAACCTTATTAGTTTTTAATAAGTGTAGTAGCAGTGTCATTGTTTGTCTTCCCTACTAAGTGAGAGAGCACATTTTCAAGGTTGTGTTTTTGAGGTTATTGAGTATTATAAAGTGAAACAAAATAGGAACCTGGCTACCTTAAATTACTGTTTTAATTCTGGCTTCACAGTATTTTTTTTTTTTTTTCTGGTCTATGTCTTAAAAAGCTGTGGACATTCCAACAGATGGGGGAGGAGCAAAAGAAAATGCCAAGAATTTAGCTGTAATCAAGTCTCCGGAGATAGTTGTGTACCTTGGAATCTTACTGTCTTAAATCCAGATTTACCAAGCTTTAAATTACCTCCATCCTTAGGTCACAGGATGGGGGATGGGAAATGAGGTGAGATAGGGTCAGAGGTATTGTTTTAATGACCTTGCCGTTCCTTTTCCGTGATCCCATAGCAGGGTGTTGCCCATCTGAAATGCTTAGAAATCATTGCTTTTGAGCAGTGATGGTCCGTGTAGACTTTGACCCTTCCATACTAGAATATTTGATATTTTGATTTTCAAAAAATACTGTATTCGTAATTTTATATTCATTTGAATATTTGTGAGTAAAAATAGGAATGAGAAATGGCTGCCCCAGATTAGTACTTAGTTTATTTTTTTTGCATGTGAAATAATGACATTTGCTTTAGAAATTTACCAGCAGTTTTTATATTTCGTTTTGGTTTGTAAGAACTGAAGTCCCTTAAAGAAGTGTGTGTGTGTGTGTGTGTGTGTGTGTGTGTGTGTGTGTGTGCATGCGTGTGTTCTGTAAGCAGATGGAGGTGAAGAAAAAAATCGTCATTATTGTAGATTAGAAGCTTATAAGTGCATCAGCTGAGTAATTTTTAAATGGACAGAGAAACACTATTTTCATGTGAGCTCTTTGACGATCTTTGTAATCAACCTCTTTGGTGTGGTGGAATTGACTTAAAGATGAGCAGACTTTTGGTATGTTTGAAAAGCACAGGAAACATCTGCTACAGGTTGATTGTGACAATATTTTGCTCAGGGAAAGGGGAGATAGGATAGGGAGAGTGGAAGGCAGAGTAGAGCTCCTTGTCTTCTGCCTTCACCCGTACAGGTACAGGTGGTAGGTAGCATTGATCTTTGGGACTTGATAACCCTTCCCGCGCGGTGTGCCACGAGGTGGAAACGCCAAGTGAATCTGCTGCTGCCAGGCACTTCTAAAGGATGGGCCTTTCCTTCTGTACCAATTCCTTCCCATGAGCTGTATTTGGCCAGGTCTAGCCAGATATATAAGCAGTAGCCATTTGAAACAGTTACTTTGAAACAGTTACAGGATAGAACAAGCATTAATGTTGGCAGCAATTAAAAAAGTGAAACCCATGCTTATGCAAACACATGCTCATCCTGGCTGTTCATTCCTGTGGTGCCTCTGATGGGACATAAACACCAAGACTTGGATGTGGTAACTCTTTTATGGTCTCAATCTTGGTCATAATAAAGCAGTTGGTTTTGTAGATCTTAGTATAATAATCGCTACCATTTAGTGCATTCTTCTATGTGGGAGTCTCTGTTTTTCAGAACAACCAGACAAGATAGTTGTTATGATTCCAGTTTCACGATGAGTTATTAAGGCTCAAAGAAAAATTAGTTTCTCAAGGCCCCATGGCTAGGCAGGTGCTGAGCTTGGTAGTCAGACCTCAGCATTTCTTTATATGGGCACACTGTCTCTTTTAGAGCACAGTGTGGTTAGAATTACATGCAGGATTTTTAGTAGTGAAAATATTATAGTGTGGCTTTACAGGTTCCCTTCTATTCCCTTTGTCACTGTTGGGATGATCCATTGGCCTACATGGCTTGTCTGTCTGTTTCTTTCCTATTTTTTTTTTTTTTTTTTTTTAGTATTTATTGATCATTTTTGGGTGTTTCTCGGAGAGGAGGATTTGGCAGGGTCATAGGACAATAGTGGAGGGAAGGTCAGCAGATAAACGTGAACAAAGGTCTCTGGTTTTCCTAGGCAGAGGGCCCTGCCGCCTTCCGCAGTGTTTGTGTCCCTGGGTACTTGAGATTAGGGAGTGGTGATGACTCTTAAGGAGCATGCTGCCTTCAAGCATCTGTTTAACAAAGCACATCTTGCACCGCCCTTAATCCGTTTAACCCTTAGTGGACACAGCACATGTTCCAGAGAGCACGGGGTTGGGGGCAAGGTTATAGACCAACAGCATCCCAAGGCAGAAGAATTTTTCAAGCAAAATGGAGTCTCCTATGTCCACTTCCTTCCACACAGACACAGCAACAATCCGATCTCTCCTTCTTTTCCCCACACTTCCCCCCCTTCTATTCGACAAAACTGCCATCGTCATCATGGCCCGTTCTCAATGAGCTGTTGGGTACACCTCCCAGACCGGGTGGCGACCGGGCAGAGGGGCTCCCCACTTCCCAGATGGGGCGGCCGGGCAGAGGCGCCCCCCACCTCCCAGACAGGGTGGCTGCCGGGCGGAGGGGCTCCTCACTTACCAGACGGGGCGGCTGCTGGGCGGAGGGGCTTCTCACTTCTCAGACGGGGCGGCCGGTCAGAGACGCTCCTCACCTCCCAGACGGGGTGGCGGCGGGGCAGAGACACTCCTCAGTTCCCAGACGGGGTCGCGGCCGGGCAGAGGCGCTCCTCACATCCCAGACGGGGCGGCGGGGCAGAGGCGCTCCCCACATCTCAGACCATGGGCGGCCGGGCAGAGACGCTCCTCACTTCCTAGACAGGATGACGGCTGGGAAGAGGCGCTCCTCACTTCCCAGACTGGGCGGCCGGGCAGAGGGGCTCCTCACATCCCAGATGATGGGCGGCCGGGCAGAGACGCTCCTCACTTCTTAGACGGGGTGGCGGCTGGGCAGAGGCTGCAATCTTGGCACTTTGGGAGGCCAAGGCAGGTGGCTGGGAGGTGGAGGTTGTAGCCAGCCGAGATCACGCCACCACACTCCAGCCTGGGCAACATTGAGCACTGAGTGAGCGAGACTCCGTCTGCAATCCGGGCACCTCGGGAGGCCGAGGCTGGCAGATCACTCGCAGTCAGGAGCTGGAGACTAGCCCGGCCAACACAGCGAAACCCCGTCTCCACCAAAAAAATACAAAAACCAGTCAGGCGTGGCGGCGCGCGCCTGCAATCCCAGGCACTGGGCAGGCTGAGGCAGGAGAATCAGGCAGGGAGGTTGCATTGAGCCGAGATGGCGGCAGTACAGTCCAGCCTCGGCTTGGCATCAGAGGGAGACCGTGCAGAGGGGAGACGGAGACGAGGGAGAGGGAGGGGGAGGGAGAGGGGTAGGGGTAGGGGGAGAGGGAGAGGGAGAGGGGTCTGTTTCTTTTCTCTTTCTTTTTTTCTCATGTCAGAGGGAGAGAAGGAACGGATACATGTGAATTGCATGTGCCCTGATGGGTCTGCGTGTATTAGAGAGAGGGTGGGAAGGA
Organism: Gorilla gorilla gorilla; assembly: GCF_029281585.2. NCBI lineage: Eukaryota > Metazoa > Chordata > Mammalia > Primates > Hominidae > Gorilla > Gorilla gorilla. The sequence goes on from NC_073229.2 coordinate 168,614,569, forward strand.
GGGAGGAAGGAAGGCTGTTGAGGCCATAAAACTTCCTCATATGCCAGTGACTGGAGTAGTTAAGGCCACTTACTCAAGTCAAAGCCAATTGTGGTTAAAACTTCGTTGAAATATAATGCTTCCATATAAATTTTGAAAATTTGGCTGAGGAGACTATCAGTTTTCCTTATTCAAACTAGAGTTAATGAATTTCCCAGTTATACAGCAGTAATGCATTCTTTAAAAGTGCAGAATGGAGATTAGCAGTGCAAGAATCTCTGGTGACAAGTTAAACGGAGAATTTTTAAAGTCACATTTTATGAACTCTGTGAATGTATTCACACTTTCTCTCTTTTTGCACTTCTGTCTTTTTTGGATGCCCCGCTCTACCTGTCCTGAGCATGTCTTCCCAAGAAGCCTTCTATGCTAAGATCTTGAAATGCTGGAGCAAACACAGAAGTGACCTGTAACCAACTGAAAATATATAAGGGTAGCATGGACCTGTGGGAATAGTGTCAGACAGGCTGGAGAAGAGAGGAGGAAGCAGCTTGGGGAAAGTGTGCAATGGAACTGAAAGGCTTTCAAAGCTGTGCTAAGAATAAACGAGATGCAGAAGTGCTTAGACAGGATGGTATAATATTAATGGAGGACACAGAGAAACCTAGCTAGATAAGCACTTTTTACTTGCCATCTTCATCAGAGAATGGCCTTCAAAACTACAAAGTACAGAATAGTCATTACTGAGAGTGCTTTAGAGCCTGAACTTAGGACCACAAGCAAAACCACTCAGAGCTCCTCCAGATGCATAAATCTACATCCCAAGTGGGATTTTTACCCATGATCTCAGGGTCACTTACGTCATAATCTTGTGAGAAATTACCAGAAAAATAGAGATGGAGGAATGTCCTAATTAAGAGGAAACATTAGTTTTTAGAAGCAGAAGATATAAAGTAAGTTTGATGTCAGTTCCTAGCCAAACTGTAAGATAAATAACCCACTAGAGATCTTATATGTGCTTAGGAAAAAATGTCGTGGTCACCAGGAATCAACATGGATACCACTAATAGGCCTTGCCCAGACTCATTTCCTTTAAGTACTACTTTCTTTTCTTTTTTTTTTGGAGAAGGAAGACTAGATTATTAGATGCACAGAGTGATAACATCTCACATTTGAAGATGCTCTCTCATTTAGTTCAAATAATGCTCACAAATGAACATTCTTGGCAAGTCTTGATTTCACCAAAGTATTTGAGATAATCTCTGATAACCTTATATAAACTAGTTAGATCTTTGTGATCAATTCAAACATTATAAGGATCAGAATAGTTGGTTCTGGGTGGCATATTTTAAGGACATTAAAAATTGATGTAGTTTCCAGAGCGTGTTGATCAGAGTAGTGAGCAATACCTAAATATCATGTCCTACAGACATCATGGAAGGAATTGGGAACATGTAATCAGTAGAAGACTGGAGAAAAACATGGCAGTTGCCCACCTATGGAAAGAAATGACACTGATTTTGGTATTGGAGCGCAAAAGCTAAAATTGCATCTACTTACTTGCATTTTTTTTTTTTTTTTTTTTTTTTTTTGAGACAGAGTCTTGCTCTGTCGCCAGGCTGGAGTGCAGTGGTGCCATCTTGGCTCACTGCAACCTCTGCTTCCCAGGTTCAAGCTATTCTCCTGCCTAAGCCCCTCCAAGTAGCTGGGACTACAGGTGCCCCACCACGCCCCCAGCTAATTTTTGTATTTTTAATAGAGACGGGGTTTCACCTTGTTGGCCAGGATGGTCTCGATCTCTTGACCTCGTGATCCGTGGCCTGGGCCTCCTAAAGTGCTGGGATTACAGGCGTGAGCCACCGTACCTGGCCCTTATTTGCATTCTTTAAGGCCTGGTTCCAATGTTACCTTCTCTCTAAAGTCTCTTTCTCTTTGCAAAATGTTTGCTTTCACATTTGTCTTTGAACCCCTATCGCCATACACAGTAACTGGATTTTATATATATAGTAGGTGCTTAATAAATGTTGGATGAAATATTGGAGCTGAACGGTGACTGTCTTGAGTTCTCAGATAAAAAGGCATCCAAAAGCAGAAATGAGAACCATCTATTGTATTCCCTCCACCGTGCTATTTGTTTATTCCTGCTCTGAGTTACTAACTTTAGAGAAAAATTGTTCTAAATTATATCAGAGCAAAATATTTTATAGCTGATAAAACCTAGAAATGCATTTTTTCCCTGTAATTTGCATTTTAAATCATAACTATTGCTTGCATTTAAGCAAAAAGAGCTAGCGTTTGGAAATTTTTAGAGTGGTTACTAACCTGTCATCTCTTGAGGATTTTAGTCAAGAATGAAGAAAATAATCATTTTCAAATTTGGAAGGTTTAGAAAAAGAAATAACATAAATGAAAGCGATGCTATCGGAGCTTTAAAAAGTTCCGTTTGTTCCAGTGGCGGTAGATCTTGAGATGTAGTAGGCTGAACGTCACGAAGTAATATCCCCCTCTGTTATCATGTTTGATTTAGGCTGATTCAACAGTCATTGAGAAGTGGATGGATGGCGTGAAAGACTTCTTAATGAAACAGCAGGCTGCCCAAGGAGACGACGCAGGTCTACAGAGGCAGTTAGACCAGTGCTCTGTGAGTTCTGCTGATCTGGGGAACTTGTCATAAATAACATTTTGTTCTTTTTCTATGTTATTTGCTGCTATTATTAAAATTGTGAGAATATAACATAGCATTACATCTAGATAAAATATCTTTCATCATAAAGCTTTTATGACTTTATAGCTAATAAAAGAATGACAGATTCTTCAAGTTTTTATTTCTGGACATGGTTATAGAATTTTGAGAGGTTATAGAATAGAGAACAAGAACAATTTTGGTTCATTAGGAGTCATTGTATATTGCATTTCTTGTGCCACATGGTGAGGATTTAAGAAAAACATATTTAACAAATGAATTTGTCTGTTCATCAAATTCATTTGTTAAGTATGTTTTTCTTAAATCCTCACCATGTGGCACAAGAAAAGCAATATACAATGACTCCATGTTGTGCACGTGTACCCTAGAACTTAAAGTATTAAAAAAACAAAAAACAAGAAATGAATTTGCTAGTAAGAGTGCATGCAGTTTATATTTGGTGAAATCATCAGGCTTCTCTACATTAATTAAAAGGCTATTCCCTGCTGAGAGTAAAGTATTTCAAGTCTAATTTGGCAGATGGCTATATCAAGCACCCAGGTGAAATGAGTTTCTTAAGGCACAATATTTCTTAAGTAGTCAGAAGTACTGACTCTTAAGCAGTCTGCTTGTGTAATATTTGCAGGGAGATAAGCAGACAAACTACAATTATGGCATCCACTTATATAGTAATGAACTCAACATGCATCTTTTATGTGTTTAGGCATTTGTTAATGAAATAGAAACAATTGAATCATCTCTGAAAAACATGAAGGAAATAGAGACTAATCTTCGAAGTGGTCCAGTTGCTGGAATAAAAACTTGGGTGCAGACAAGACTAGGTGACTACCAAACTCAACTGGAGAAACTTAGCAAGGAGGTGAGTTTTTCAACTTTACTACCTATGGTTTTCAGGAGATGTAGAACGTAGCTTCTCTCAGCTGACTAAATGTATTATGACCCATCCAGTTTGAAAAACAATGGTCTAGAATAACTCCAGCATGGGTAGTGAGCTGGGGCAAAAAAAAAAGGCATCATTTTTTAAATTAAGAGAGGGTGCTGATTGTCCAGTTTGGCTCAGGGCTTACCCATTCTTGTCTTAAATCTGGCTTGAAACACATTTGTGACACTTGCTTTACCCCTAAGACATTTGAGTGTGACCATTTATTTACTTAGCAAATATTTCTTAATCAGTTGCCACCTGTCAAGCATCATTCTAGGCACTGCAGGTACAGCATTGAACAAGGAAGAAGAAACTCCTCTTAAGGAGCTTACATTGTAGTGAGGCAGATGGATAATGAATAATATCATGGAAGAGTAGCAAGGAGTTAGGGCTAGGTGGGTTATTTCAAATAGGATGGTCAGGGAAGGACTTTCTGAGATGGGGATGTTTGAATAAAGAACTGAGTAAAGTAAGAGATGAGCCTTGTAAGGTTCAGATAAGAACATTCAGGCATGGAGAATAGCAAGCTTAAAAACTCTGCGGTGGGAATGAACTTGGTCTGTTTAATAAAGAATGAAGGCAGTGTAGCTGGAATAAAACAGAGAGGAGTTAGTGAGTTGGAGAATGGGAATATTTGAGGTTAGAGGTAGGCAGAGGATGGATTAGCTGTGGCCTTGGAGGAAAGGACTTGGGATTTATTTCAAGTATGATATTACACAGAAAGCAATTTGAAGGTTTTGAACAGGGAAGTGACATGTGATATAGATCTTTTAAGGTCACTCTGGCTTTTTGTTTTGTTTCCTTTTTTTTTAGCAACAGTATCTTGTTGTATCACCCAGGCTGGAGTGCAGTGGCACAATCCTAGCTTACTGCAGCCTTGAACTCCTGGGCTCAAGCAGTCCTCCTGCCTCCTGGGTAGCTGGAACTATAGATGTTCACCACTATGCCTAGATAATTTTAGAAATATTTTTGAGCCAGATGCAGTGGTGCATGCTTGTAATCCCAGTACTTTGGGAGGCTGAGGTGGGTGGATTGCCTGAGCTCAGGAGTTTGAGACCAGCCTGGGCAACATGGCAAAACCTTATCTCTACAAAAAATACAAAAATTAGCCGGGCATGGTGGTGTGCGCCTATAGTCCCAGCTACTTAGGAGGCTGAGGTGGGAGGATGGCTTGAGCCCAGGGGATGGAGGTTGCAGTGAGCTGAGATTGCACCGCTGCACTCCAGCCTGGGCGAAAGAGCCAGATCCCATCTTAAAAAAAAAAACAAAAATTGTAGAGATGGGGTTCTTAGAGGCTGAGGCAAAAGGATGGCTTGAGGTCAGCAGTTTGAGACCAGACGCCAGTCTGGTCAGATGCTGCTGACCTCAAGCAATCCTCCTGCCTCAGCCTCCCAAAGCGTGGAGATCACAGGCATGGGCCATTGCACTCGGCCTCTCTCTGGTTTTCATGTGAATAGTTTGCTCTGGGAAGGCAAGAATGAAAATGGAAAGAATTCTTATAAGGTTACTGCAGGCTTGGAGAGAGAGGATGGACCCATACACTAGGGAGGCTTAAAGAAGTAGTGATGGAGGGCATGAGAAATATTAGGTTTGAAAATAAAGAAGAGACCTAAGGAAAGAATTGGATTTGTGATAGAAGAAAAAGTGAATGGTCAAGGATGACTCAGGATTTTTACAAAGCTTCCACTTTGTGTGAATTGTGGTGTCATTTACTGCAATAACAAAGGAGAAGCTTCTGTGGGTGTAGGTGAAATGATGACTACCATTCTGGAAGGGTTAAATTTGATGCTAGAAGCTAAGGAGGAAAAATCAGTAATGGGGAATGTGGGGTCCCAAATGCTAGGTGGAGAAAACTTTTCACAGTGCATAATGCTGAGGATTGCAGGGGCCAATCAAAACAGAAAATCGAGCTTTAAATTTCATAAGAAGGAGGCATTTAATAACCTTGAGAAAGCAGGGTCAATGAACTGGTGGGAAAAAAAGTCATAGTGGATAGTTCGAGGAGGGTATGGGAACTGAGGAGCTGGGACACCAAGCATAACCAACTTTGAGAAATTTCTGTCTTCAGGGGAGCAGAGAAATGGGTGGGTGCTGGTGATGGGAATCCAAAGAGGGGGTTTTGTTATTTTTAATAATGAGAGATATTAAATGAGAGATATTAATGAGAGGACCTCACTTTAGAAAAAAAGTGATGGTGCAGAAAGAGATTGAGATAGGAGAATTTATCAAGTGAAGTCTGTGATTATGCAAGGATGAGATCCACCGTCTAAGTGAAGATGTTGCTATGAGATATGGTTTCTCCATGGTAATGGAAGGGAGGAAATGATATGGGAACAGTAGAACTGGGAGGTATTCTTTCCCAATTGCTTTGATTTTTATTAGTGGAATAATAGTGAGGCTATATATAGCTGAAGTGAGTGACAAAGCAGTGAAAAATAGAAGTCAATATGAAATATAGGCATACCCCACAGTCACGTAAATAGTACGTATTTCTTAATAAAATGCTTTTGGCTAGTGTTTGTATCAGAAAAATTTATATTTGCATAACTGAATATTTTGCTTTGTGTTTGTTGTTTTACCCAACTTATTTTGAACATGTTCAAATGTAAAGAAAAGTTAAAGAATGATAAAAAGGAACAGCTGTATATCCATCCATTCAGACTTGCTAATGTTTTACCAGATTTGCTTTCTGTCTCTCTGCCTTTCTCTTTGTACACACACACACACACACACACACAAACACACACAGATGCACACACCCTTTTTTTTTGGTACTTTTGAACAGTAAGTTGAAAACATCATGACACTTCACCCCTAAATACTCTAGCATGATTTTCCAAGCATGAAGGCATTCTTCTGCAAAACCACAATACCGTGATCACACTTAAGAAACTAATAATGTTATACTCTCATCTCTTATCCTAGCTAAATTCAAATTTTTCTCAATGTGCTATAATCTGATGGCATGTGCCTTAAGGAACTGGGGTTTTTGAGGAAATAGAAAATGGTTTGGAAGTGGCAATGAGGATCAAGGAAGGTGATAATTAGAAGTTTGTATCTCTATCTATCTATCTATCTATCTATCTATCTATCTATCTATCTATCTATCCATCCATCCATCCACATACATATGATGACAAAGAATTCATTGTGAATTACTGATTCAAAATACAGGAATAAATGTATGGGAAATTTAAAGTGTCCTCAGGAAGGAGGTAACCACATGTGTGAATAATTATCTAGAGCATTTCCAGACTATTGCATTGCATTGACTAGTACAAATGTTGAAGTAGTTTTGGACAAACATAATTTTGCCAAATTTTCATTTTGCTAAAAAGAACAGGCATATAAAACAAATCAACAAACAAAGATAGTCTATTTCATCTATTATATTCATGATATCCTGAAAAAAAGGAACATTTTAATGCCAAAAAATAGAAAGTATATATTCTCAGGATAATTAAAGATAATTTTGAGAGTGTTTTGTTGTTGTTAAGCTTATGGTAGTGTCTTTATTTTCTTCATTTCTTTTTGGATCTGTGAAAATTATATTGCTGACTAGTGTTCAAAAAGTACACATACAGAGAATTTTCTGGAAATGGGGCCCAAGAATCTCTGTCTCTCTCTTTCTCTTTCTGTGTGTGTGCATGTATTTTAATGTAAAGCTTACCAGGTTAACCTGATGATCAGCCAGGCTTGGGAATGGGATGGTGAGTGTTGCTGGCATCAGCTCCTTGGTTACCCTGTGGGGACAGTGGAAGAAAAGCTCTTGTTTGGTCCTGTCTATTTTTATGCCAGAGATCCTGTTTGGAGGGAGAGACTGGGAAAGCCTCTGTCTCTTGCTTAACTCTAACTTCTGTGAGAACCATCCAGTTCCTGTGCTGGCCTTTGGTTACTATCCACCTAGCAGCCAAGCAGGCCCTGGCAGGGTGGCCACTACTGTGGCGTTTAATTTGAACATGAGGCTGAACCTGCCAAGTAGAGGTTGGACTGTGACTGCAGAACGGCACCTTCTCTCACAGTAGAAGTCAGTTTGTCGTTATGGGGAGGAGTGCTCTGAAAATATTTCTAGACTTCTCTGAAATTTTTAACTAAGTTACTGAATCAGAATCAGACAACTATCTATTTTTTACTGTAATTTTTTTGTGTCTGTGTGGCATATACAAACATAGTAGACATCAAAACCAAAATTTTATAGAGCGGTGTCTTATGACATCTTTAATAGCAGCCTCTCCCTCCCTGCTTTTTAAAAGTGAAATCTTAATGGGAAGTGCAGTTAAAAAGAAGAAGATGGACATTTTGATTGCTTCTAGGGTTTTTTTTTTTTTTTTTTTTTTTTTTTTTTTTTTTGAGACAGAGTCTCGCTCTGTTCCCTGGGTTGGAGCGCAGTGGTGCGATTTCGGCTCACTGCAACCTCTGCCACCCAGGTTCAGGCAATTCTTCTGCCTCCACCTCCCAAGTAGCTGGGACTACAGGCATGCACCACCACGCCTGGTTAGTTTTTGTATTTTTAGTAGAGATGGGGTTTTGCCATGTTGGCCATGCTGATCTCAAACTCCTGACCTCAGGTGATCCCCCTGCCTTGGCCTCCCAAAGTGCTGGGATTACAGGTGTGAGCCACCAAGCCTGACTGGCTTCTAGATTTTTTGTTTTTGCTTTCTTTTTTCTTTTTTCCATTATAAGTAGTGCTACATTAAATTTACTTCATATATGTGCTTTTACTGTTATAGATTAGATTCCTACATCTGGGATTACAGTCAACAGTTATGCATTTTCAAAATTATAATAGCTATTTCGAGATAAGAGTATTATCCAAATGTGGTGTGGAATCCCAGTCTTAAGATTATTTTCATTATTGCTTATATTCCACAGCATTAGCATGAGATATATGAGATTTTATCTGAAATTTAAAGCATGCAATTTGTTGTGGAAAGTTATTACTGTGCCTTTAAATATTAAGAGCTAAAACTTGACATTGAACACATTAACATTTGTTTATTTGGGGGAATGGCTTTTCCTTTGTAGATCGCTACTCAAAAAAGTAGGTTGTCTGAAAGTCAAGAAAAAGCTGCGAACCTGAAGAAAGACTTGGCAGAGATGCAGGAATGGATGACCCAGGCCGAGGAAGAATACTTGGAGCGGGATTTTGAGTACAAGTCACCAGAAGAGCTTGAGAGTGCTGTGGAAGAGATGAAGGTGAGGCGGGGGCGACCAGTGCCAACAGGCTTCATGCCTCCCTCCTCCCTTTAAAACCAGCCTATCAATCATCTGTCTAGCTCTCAAGCAATATGTGCATGTAGCATCTTTCACAGTAGGTTTTTGAATTAAAAAAATGTAACAGGGTAGCTGCTCTAATTTTAGCAGGGGAAGAAAGCCAGGAGTCCACATATTTGGCTTGGCCCATGAGTTGAGTCCATGAGGGCCCGTGAGACAAGCTCTTAAGTTAGACCTTTGGGAGGCTACAGAGAATGACTTAAAAACCTCTGGTAGTGGGCGTGAGGAAGAATGATCATTTTTTTTCATTGGGGTAAATACATATAACATTGGTCAGCTTAATTTTTAAGTGCACAATCCAGTGGCATTAATTGCATTCATCACTATTTCCAAAAATTTTCACGAAGTTATTTTTTGTAAGGGGAACAAAAGAGACCTCCCAAGTTGTCTGAGGTTTATTCTTATTTTCCTCTTACTAATCTTCCAGTTAATACATACGGCACATATGAACACTGACGTTTCATTAGAGCAAGTAGGAATAGCGGTAGGAATGCATCGGGGAGTTCATATTAGTTGGATCCACTGGATACATTTCCTGTAAACTTGTACTCCTCTGTCGATAGTCTTGAACACTCTCTTTTTATATATAATAAAAGAACTGGGCATCATTCCCAAATTTCTAACACAGCTTCAACTGTCCTTGAATGTTCAAGCCAAAGGAGATCGTGTTTTCAAAGCTTTTTTTTCCTGTAAGCTGAAGCAACACAGTGACTAATGTTTTACCTCAAAGTTAACTTACCTAGAAGTGTAACTAAAGCAAAAATCTGTGATTTTTTTCAAAAAAGGGATTATATGACATTCATACATTATTATACATGAATCAAAGTAAATATGACAGGAGACTTGTTGGAAGTTTTTTTTTCACTAAAACATCTTTTTTAGTGTAGCTCTTTTTGAAAGATTTAAAAATAGTACATAAGGTATTTTAAAATAGGCCACCATGTTAAGAATTGTCTCATTTATTGTCTTTCTTTACACTATTGGTATTGTAGTTCTGTGGATTTTAAAAGTTGCTATAGATGAGATTTGAGAAAAATGATATTTAAATATTTGATTGGGCAACATTTTATTTATTTTTATTCTTTCAAACAGCCATTAGGACTTACAAAACCACTACACTTAATTACTTTCCCCCAATCTAAGGAAGTTCAAAACCATTAAGTAGTAGAGAAAATTAAAGGGGAAAGTGAAAGACTTTTATTTGTATTTATTGCCATTAAAAATAATGGCATAAACCGCAATTACTTTTGCACAACCTGAATGTCAGATTGTTTATCTTAGCACTGAGAAACAGCTATTTCTGGATCAGATCATCTCAGTCTAACTTTATCATTGAAATGCTATTAATTAGCAGAAGGATACATGTGCCTATGTTCTAGAATTTTTTAAAAAGCTTAAATTATTTAGAGAACTTTTAAAGATACTTCTACCATAGTGTACCTCAATTTTTGTGAAAATTTATTTATCACAGTGTAATCTGCTCAGCCCTCCAGTGATAATGAAAATTCACTAACTTAAATTCTGATCTTGGACCCAGACTTTGAAAATACTTCATGTCAGTAAACATACTTTGGATAACTTATGTTGACACTGCTGTTATGAAATGAAAACATTTGTGGGAGCTGAGTACATTGGATGCATGAGTGAGATTTCAGAGTTAGCATTCTTATTTCAAAAATGCTCACTGGGCTGGGTGCAGTGGCTCACGCCTGTAATCCCAGCACTTTGGGAGGCCAAGGTGGGTGGATCACCTCAGGTCAGGAGTTTGAGACCAGCCCCGCCAACATGGCGAAGCCTCATCTCGACTAAAAAATATGAAAATTAGGTAGGCATGATGGTGGGTGCCTGTAATCACAGCTTCTCGGGAGGCTGAGGCAGGAGAATTTCTTGAACTGGGAGGCAGAGGTTGCAGTGAACAAGACTCCATCTCAAAAACAAAAACAAAAACAAAACCCCACAAAGAACCATTCACTGTTACCTAAATAATGTTCTATTTTGGCAGTTAGAATCATCCAGATGTTTTAACTTTGGTTTAATTCTTGAAAAAAAAAAAGAAAGAAAAGAAATTGGTTACTGAGAAAGGGAGACGTTTTTCAAGTTCATCCATCCTTTCTTGGAACAGAGGGCAAAAGAGGATGTGTTGCAGAAGGAGGTGAGAGTGAAGATTCTCAAGGACAACATCAAGTTATTAGCTGCCAAGGTGCCCTCTGGTGGCCAGGAGTTGACGTCTGAGCTCAATGTTGTGCTGGAGAATTACCAACTTCTTTGTAATAGAATTCGAGGAAAGTGCCACACGCTAGAGGTACGTTATTATTATTATTATTATTATTATTATTATTTTCAGTGATGTATTTCTGAGATCCAAACTCTGTAATGTTTTGGCCATTTTCAAATCTTGGAGAAAACTTCTCTTTTCTTTCAAATTCTGGATTATAAAGGAAAAATAGTTCTTGGGAAATAGTTTGATAAAAATGAAAGAGGGGTTAAAAACAGGAGACCAAAATCTGTCCCTAATTATCAGAAGGTTCTTGGGCAAGTCATTTTGTATATTCAAACTTTACTTTTTTTATATGTGCAATCCAGGTTTTCATGTAACAGATGATCTGTAGGGCCTGTTCCAGTCCAAAAATTGCAGAGCACATTGCAAGCCTCTCTTTTGTTTTGTTTTGCCTGGTTGAGTACACAAGAGAGGAATTATTTTCTTTTGAGTGGTGTCTAAAGTTCAAGAGTCACCTGAAGGAAAAACAGAACTTAAATATGTGACAGTTTTACTGGGTCTTAGATAAAATACCTTTTTTTTTCTCCCTGGCCATTACACGTAAAATGTAGATGAGTCTATGAAATTTTTTTAAACTAAGAGTGAGGTTTTCCTTGTTTGTTTTTATAGTAGTATGACTTTTGTTATTGCTTGTTGGAAGATTTAAGAAGGCTTTCAATTTACAACAATTTAATTTACATTCAATTTGATGTAAAACAAATATTTGTATTGTGGCAAATCTTGAAATGGTAAAAAATGGCAACTGCAATATTTAACCTAAATTCATTCATTACTTTGATCATTCATTCGTTTGTAAATTCATTCATTTCTTGTTCTAAACCAATTTTGTGCTAAGATAAATATATATCATTGAGGCAAGTTAGTAAGAAAGCTGCTTGATTTGGGATCTGTCTGCTTCTTGGAAGTGGTCTTCTTTGAGTCATTTTTTTCTTTCCCATAAGAAAAGAGGTTGTGCTTGCATCTGAGCAGATTTTTGGTCTGCTTTTTGCTTGTGGAAATCGGGGGACTAGAAACTCTTTTCTTTTATTCTAATTCAGTGGCTGGAAAATTATGGCTGAGGATTTTGTTTTGTTTTGTTTGAGACAGGGTCTTGCTCTGTCACCTGTGCTGGAGTGCAGTGGTGTGATCACAGCTCACTGTAACCTCAAACTCCTGGGCTCAAGTGACCTTCCTGCCCCCGCTTCCTGAGTAGCTATGACTCCAGCCTTGCAATGCCACACCTGGCTAATTATTTTTAAATTTTTTTGTAGAGATGGGGGTCTTGCTATGTTGCCCAAGTTGGTCTGGAGCTCTTGGGCTCAAGCCATCCTCCTGCCTTGGCCTACCAAAGTCCTGGGATTAAAGGCATTAGCCACTGCACCCGGACTGGCTGAGGGTTTAAATCTAACTTGTAGTTTGGTTTTGGATACCTGGTTAACTGAGAATAGTTTGTACATTTCTCAAGGGTTGTACAACACATACCCCGCTCCAAGAAGAATCTGTGATAGGAAGCAAATGTGTCCTCCCAAAACCTAAAATATTTACTGTCTGGCCCTTTGTAGAAAAATGTACTGCTCCTTGATCTGGTAAGCATACTTCATATGGAGAGTGGACCAGCAGGTGCCTTCACTCATTTATGTAAACCAGCAGATGCCTTCACTCATTCAGTACATTCAAGATGACAAGCCCAGGAGGCATCCAGCTGAGTTCTTTCTCCTAAACTTACCACTCAAATAAGTTCCTCTTATAACAAGGGATTATAAATTTATAAATGTTTCCACCCACTAGACAACCCCTGGGTCCCTGCTCTGGAAACCTCAGAGGGGAATGTGTGATCAAAACCAACATATAGTAAGAACAGTATAACTCCAGTTTTGGTAAAATGTGGCTCTCTTCTTATGTTGACATGTCCTCATGAATTTAGAAAAAAGTTGGGAAGGCTACATTGCAAACTTTTACATCAGTTGGCTCTAAGTTGGAATTGGGTGGGGCCCAGGAGATTTCGATTTTCTATGAAATTATTTTTTAAAAATTCACAATTGGGAGCAATTTTTTCATTTTGTTCAAAAACCAAACTTTTTTTTTTTTTTTTTGAGATGGAGTTTCACTCTTGTTGCCCAGGCTGGAGGGCAGTGGCTTGGCCTGGGCTTACTGTAACCTCTGCCTCCCAGGTTCAAGTGATTCTCCTGCCTCAGCCTCCCGAGTAGCTGGGATTACAGGTGCCTGCTACCACGCCCAGCTAGTTTTTGTATTTTTAGTAGAGATGGGGTTTCACCATGTTGACCAGGCTGGTCTTGAACTCCTGACCTCATGTGATCCACCTGCCTCAGCCTCCCAAAATGCTGAGATTACAGGTGTGAACCACCGCACTTGGTCTTTAAAAAACAAACTAAATAATGTTTCTCTCCTGTTTTTCTTACTAATTATATAGTTGTATTTTTGACATTTAAATCAGATTATGGAATTTATTTTAAAGAGTGAGGAAGCCTCTTGCCCACTCTTTGCTCCCCACCCTTCACCAACTGGTCTCATATGATTTTGTTGATTATTTTATTTTATTTTATTTTATTTGAGATGGAGTCTTGCTCTGTTGCCCAGGCTGGAATGCAGTGGTGCAATCTCGGCTCACCGCAACCTCCGCCTCCCGGGTTCACGCCATTCTCCTGCCTCCTCCAGAGTAGCTGGGACTACAGGCATCCGCCACCACACCCAGCTAATTTTTTTTTGTATTTTTTTTTTTTTTTTTTTAGTAGAGACAGGGTTTCACCGTGTTAGCCAGGATGGTCTCAATCTCCTGACCTCATGATCCGCCTGCTTCAGCCTCCCAAAGTGCTGGGATTACAGGCGTGAGCCACCACGCCTGGCCGATTTTATTTTATTTTTTTGAAGTTTCAACTCCATCAGTTCTGAATTCCTAGGTATACTCACATCCAAATGAAATTATTAGCGATTAAAGAGAATGTGTGTGAAATGGCTTTTTGTCTAATTTAAAATTTTTCATGCTTTAGGAGGTCTGGTCTTGTTGGATTGAACTGCTTCACTATTTGGATCTTGAAACCACCTGGTTAAACACTTTGGAAGAGCGGATGAAGAGCACGGTGGTCCTGCCTGAGAAGACGGATGCTGTCAACGAAGCCCTGGAGGTTGGAACCTGTGATCTCCATGGCATTTCTCTTTGTTGTGATGAGGCCACACGTGTATTACAATGAGGAATGTAATGCTTTATGCAGGCAAATGCATTTGCTTCCTCAGTGGTTTTCAATGCCACTTGCATTTTCTTCCATAGCCTGAAGTGTTTATACAATCATGTGTATTTAGATTATTGGTGACTCAAGACGTGGTTAGCTGTTTGACATCTTACATTTTAGACATGTTGAAGCACTCTAGTGGTTTTCCAGTTTATTTTAGTAGGCCCTGGACAAAGCTCTGCCATATGTTATTAGGACAACTGCTCTCTTGTTTCGTCAACAAGTTATTTTTACTCACTAAACACAGCACTGACAGTTCATAGGGGCTTCCTGTCTCTTATCTTCAGATGCTAGAAGTTAAAAGACAGTGGTTGAGCCATGGGATCTTGTTGTAGGAGCTTGTCTTCAAGCCTGGATTTGAACTCCTTGAGGCCAAGAAATGTACCCGATGCTTTGTTATTCCTCAGTTCCCAGCACAGTGTGTAGCACACGTTAACTTAATAACCGTTTCTTAAATGAAATACAGTGCAAAGAGGGTAGGTTTGCTTAACAAAAAAGAAAAGGGAAGGGGGTAGATAGGCTTTTAAAAATGTCATGGTACCATGTGGGAACTGAGTGGACAACTGGATTAAAGGTCAGAAATGAGTAAAATGTGGCGCTTACATTCCAGGAGATGGATGCTCTGCTAGAGAAAGGATGTCACTTCTCAAATATAGCAGAGTGAGAGACAGAGTGAATGAAAAATATGAAAAGCTTAATTTTTTTCCTAATGTAAGAGTGAATATGTATATATTCTTGAAATATGGAAAATAAAAGTATAAAGCAAACTCTAAGATAAACATTTTAAAACAGTTTGTAGATTTCTTCCTAATTATTATCTTTTATGTATGCATACTAGAAGGTAGTATATTGGATCAAAGGCTTTGGAGTCTTTTATTTACTTATTTATCTTTTTATTTGAGATGGAATCTTGCTATATTGCCCAGGCTGGAGTGCAATTGCATGATTTTGGCTCACTGCAACCTCCACCTCCTGAGTTCAAGCAATTCTCATGCCTCAGCCTCCTGAGTAGCTGGGATCACAGACGTGTGCCACTACCCCAGCTAATTTTGTATTTTTAGTAGAGATGGGGTTTTACCATGTTGGCCAGGCTGGTCTCGAACTCCTGACATCAGGTGATCCACCCGCCTCGGCCTCCCAATGTGCTAGGATTAGAGGTGTGAGCCATTGCACTTGGCCAGGCTTTGGAGTCTTAAAGCTTTAGAGCCATGTTGGAATCTTAGCTCTTCTTTTGACTGTGTGTATGTAGGCAAGTAATTTAACCTTTCTGAGCTTCAATTTTCCAATCTGTAAACTGGGAATGCTATTTAGCCCATATAGTTAATTAGATTTATGTATATAAAAAGTGTGTATATAAAACAATGCCTCTTATTCTGCATATATTGTAGGAAAATGACTACTTATTTTTAGTAATATAATTAATAAAAGTTGAGATAATTTTGCTTGTATAGTACTGTTCTCTGCCTTTGAACTTTGTGTCATATCGTGAGCATTTCCCCATACAATTAATAATTATTTTTAACTTTTTATTATTCATTTATTTATTGTTTAGAGACATAGTCTCGCTCTGTTGCCCAGGCTGGAGTCCAGTGGTATGACAGCTCACTACAGCCTTGAACTCTTGGGCTCAAGTGATCCTCCTGCCTCACCCTCCCATAATTAATAATAGTTGAAATTATTTTTGTGAAATTATATCATCATATATCACTTGTGCTAATTTCTCAATTTTATGCATTTTTTAATCCCATGATGGATATTTTTGTGAATTAGTAATTTACTTAACTTTTGGTCCTGTTACTTAGGTAGATTTTTAGAAAATATAATTACTTGTTTAACAAATAGACATTTTGGGGATCCTTGATACCTTTTGCCTTAGTAAATGCATTATTTTTTTTTTTTTCCCATCTCCATTCCAGTCTCTGGAATCTGTTCTGCGCCACCCGGCAGATAATCGCACCCAGATTCGAGAGCTTGGCCAGACTCTGATTGATGGGGGGATCTTGGATGATATAATCAGTGAGAAACTGGAGGCTTTCAACAGCCGATATGAAGATCTAAGTCACCTGGTAAGAGTTGGGACATGCATGGGTGTTGATTAGGTACTGATGAAGTGGAGCTGGCCCTAAGCTCCATATCATAGAGCTTTAATGTTGGAAAAATCTTTAATGTTGGTTAAAGTTGGTAGCCAATGCTAACAGGGGCATTGAGGGTATTGAAATATTCAGAAAGGAAGAATAGATCTAACACTCTAAGACAGAACTTGATGATTAAAAAAATTATTTTTGAGATTACTTCTACTTACAAACATTTAATTTTCATTAAGGATCATATGATAGCTGTATATAAGAACAACAACTCATACTATCCTAGTAAATATTAGGGCCATGATATTTCACATAAGCTGCTGTGAAAGCCATAGTCTCTTAGTTCATATCCAGGTTGTAACATACATATTCGTATCACAAATTAGAGAAAGAACACTTCTTTTATAGGAAGGTTGGGTATGAATATTAGGTGCTTCCAAACACATATTAAATAATAACTGTTGATGTTCAGCCCATGAGTAACATCAAGCTTAACCCAAAAGTGCTGTAAATAGTAGTTTGATATGTATGTACACCTATAGAATTTGTTTTAGGCTTTGGAAAAAAAGAGACTCTGATGTTTGTGTATTGATAGACATTTTTCTTATGTTTTATATTCTTAATTGGCAGACATTGCTGATTCCTAAAAATGCTTTAAAATTATAATAAATAACACATTTTTATCTTCTGTTTAATGCATCTTATGGGAAACCTTTACATTTTTGTATTTCAACATTATATATAGAAAGAAGTAATAATTAGTAATTCAGCTGCATGGTACATAAGATCCTAGTGGGACATTTTCACTGTTATCATTAGTAATTATTATTTATTTATAAAGAAAGCTAAAGTCTTGGATGAAAGCTTTTATGGTCTTTTCTTAGTGGCCAGAATATATATATTCTGCTGTTTATATTTGTGTTGGGCAACTAATGATTCAATTTCTCCTTTGTGCAGGCAGAGAGCAAGCAGATTTCTTTGGAAAAGCAACTCCAGGTGCTGCGGGAAACTGACCAGATGCTTCAAGTCTTGCAAGAGAGCTTGGGAGAGCTGGACAAACAGCTCACCACATACCTGACTGACAGGATAGATGCTTTCCAAGTTCCACAGGAAGCTCAGGTATTGCCGTGCATTTGAGGGCTTTTGAGCTGTAAAGAGAGCTTATGTAATTGCCTCCTCAACTATAAGAGAACCCCTCCTGCTATCCAAAACCGAGAGTCAATGGGAAAGATTGACCTTACTTACAGGGCAGCATTTGGGTTTTGGAGTTCTCTTGCTTTCTATGTGAGACTCTGGCAAAAGTCTTATATAGTTTATTTTATTTTATTTTATTTTATTTTATTTATTTATTTATTTATTTGAGACAGAATCTCACTATGTCACCCAGGCTGGAGTGCAGTGGCGCGATCTTGGCTCACTGCAACCTCTGCCTCCTGGGTTCAAGTGATTCTCCTGCCTCAGCCTCCCGAATAACTGGGACTACAAGCACGTGCCACCACGCCTGGCTAATTTTTTGTAGTTTTAGTAGAGACGGGATTTCGCCATGTTGGCCAGGCTGGTCTTGAACTCCTGACTTCAAGTGATCTGCCTGCCCCGGCCTCCCAATAATTTTTGTATTTTTAGTAGAGACGGGGTTTTGCCATATTGTCCAGGCTAGTCTCAAACTCCTGACCTCAGGTGATCCACCTTCCTTGGCCTCCCAAAATGCTGGGATTACAGGCGTGAGCCACTGTGCCTGGCTGAAAAGTCCTGTATATTTTAAATTGTAGTTTTCTTATCTGTGAAGTTGGGACAATTCCTTCCTTATAAATAAGTTGTGAACATTAGAAATGACAAATGCAAAGACCTTAGCAGGTGCGTCATGTACAATAGTCATACCATGCAGTGGGCCATATTATTATTATTATTATACAAAAACGTATTATTATTATTTTTTAGATGGATTCTCACTCTGTTGCCCAGGCTAGAGTGCAGTGGTGCGATCTCGGCTCACTGCAGACTCTGCCCCACAGGTTCAAGCAATTCTCCTGCCTCAGCCTCCCAAGTAGCTGGGATTATAGGCGCCCGCCACCGTGCCCAGCTAATTTTTGTATTTTTAGTAGAGATGGGGTTTCACCATCTTGGCCAGGCTGGTCTTGAACTCCTGACGTCGTGATCCACCCGCCTCGGCCTCCCAAAGTGTTGGGATTACAGGCATAAGCCACCGCACCTGGCCTACAAAAACTTATTAAAGCTTCTGTGGAGGTCAACATTATGTAAAATACGATATCATGTATTACACAATGATATAGAACTTTTGTATGGTCTCTTTTTATACTTAAGTAAAAAAAAAAAAAGGACATCCTCTCCCCTTTCCAATCTCTTTTTAGAAAATCCAAGCAGAGATCTCAGCCCATGAGCTAACCCTAGAGGAGTTGAGAAGAAATATGCGTTCTCAGCCCCTGACCTCCCCAGAGAGTAGGACTGCCAGAGGAGGAAGTCAGATGGATGTGCTACAGGTAAAGAAGGCCAGGAGCTTCCTTTTACTTTTCAACTTGTTGGGAATATTCTTTAAAAAAGAGAAAGAATTGATTACTTGGGCACCGTTGGTATTCTTTGTGATGTAAACCATGGGATGGGAGTGATGTGTTGAAGGTTGCATCCTAGGGCAGCAGAAACAAATTGTTGCATGGGTGGAAAAATATGAAATCTGATTTTGATAGTTGAGATGAGAAACAAGAGAGTGAGCCAGATTTAGAAGTTAGCTTTATATACACTTTTTCTTTAATGCAGAGCCTCTGTCAGTATCGTGTGGCTGATGCTGTGGGCAGGCCGAGCATGAATTGGATGCAGCATCGTTTAGTTCTTTCATGGTTGATGTGACATTGACTTTCACTCTGAACTTGTGATGAAGGGCATTTTGAGTTCTAGGTTCCTGAACTATCTTTTTGAACATGAAGTTTTAATTCCAGTGAGGTCAGCTTTATCTAAATTTCTTATCCAAATCTATTACTTCTGAGATTGAGACACTGAGTGTTGTAATTTTTGACACTGGGCTATGCAGTTCACTTAGGCGATCGGGTACCCTCACCGAGATTCATTCGGATTTTTTTTTTGGGGTCATATTTCTGAATTTTTTTCTTTTGGTACTTTATGGTACAAATTTTTAGTAGTATCTGTTATGCTCATGATGAGAGAGATAATCATCCTGATGGGAATTGCATATTTTCATTTCTGCAAACAGAGGAAACTCCGAGAGGTGTCCACAAAGTTCCAGCTTTTCCAGAAGCCAGCTAACTTCGAGCAGCGCATGCTGGACTGCAAGCGTGTGCTGGATGGCGTGAAAGCAGAACTTCACGTTCTGGATGTGAAGGACGTAGACCCTGACGTCATACAGACGCACCTGGACAAGTGTATGGTGAGGCTTTTGGGTGATTGGCACATCCAGTGGCTTTTTCAGCAGCTGTTATGGCTTGGTCTAGCAAGTACATGCCTAGTGTGTCCAATGATCACTAGTCTACAGTGTGCTAAACATAAGGATTGATGATGGAAAACATGTTAAAAAATAAGAAGTGTGGTCTTTCCCTCCAAAGAAATTAGAAGAGATAAGAGAGATAGCTAAGGAAACTAGAATAGACATGTATATAACATGATGACAAACAAAAACCAAAACAAAAGAAATACATCTTAATCACCATGTGAAGTTAGGAGGGCTTCAGCAGAGTGTGACTAATAAGCAAAGTTTTCAAGGATAAATTTGAGTTAGCTAGAAGAACCATACTTAGAATGGATATCGTAAAAATTCCATTTTCTAGGAAAATAAAAATTTCAATAGAAATTTAAACCTTAAGATAGGAAAGAAGAAATGATATATAAGGCCTTATTACTTTTTTAGTCTTGAACTTTATAATTCAATTCAATAGAAATTTAAAAATAATGTGGCTAAGGGGACACAATCTTAGAATTAGTGTTCTGCTTGAGAATCACAGAACTTAAGATGAGACTCTTTAGGACAGGAGAGGTATAGGGACAGTTCTTTGTGCTTTTCAAAACAAAGGATAAATTTTAATATATTTGTGCATGTATGTAAGTATTTATTTGATTATTGTGACATAATGGTAATCAGAGAAAGTGCTGTCCTTGACTTCATGGAACATACATAGTTCAGGGGTCTGTTACACGACAGCGTCCTATGAGATGTTGAGATGATGATGTATAGGTGTCAAGAGAAGCTGTTTAGAATAAAGCTTTTTGGTTTCAGGTAACTAGGAAGAAGACAGCTCTGAATTTGACCTACAGAACTATGATTTCTTTTTTTATATTTAAATTTATTTTTATTTTTAATTTTTGAAGACTTTTAGGTTCAGGAAGTACATGTGCACGTTTGATACATGGATATATTGTATGATGCTGAGGTTTGGGCTTCGACTGAACCCATCACCCAAATAATAAATGTAGTACCCAATTGGTAGTTTTTCAGCTCTTGCCCCTTTCCTCCTTCCTTCCTTTTGGAGTCCCATTGTCTTTGCTTTCCATCTTTATGTGCATGTGTGCCCACTGTTTAACTCCCACTTATAAGTGAGAACATGTAGTATTTGGTTTTCTGTTCCTGAATTAATTTACTTAGGATAATGGCCTTGAGCTGCATTCATGCTGCTGCAAAGGACATGATTTCATTTTTTTATGGCTGTGTAGTGTTCCATGGTGTATTTGTACCACGTTTTCTTTATCCATTCCCCCATTGATGGGCACCTAGATTGATGACATGTATTTGCTATTGTGCGTAGTGGTGTGATAAACACGGGAGTGCATGTGTCCTTTTGGTAGAACGATTATCCTCCTTTACATATATACCCAGTAATAGGATTTCTGGGTTGAATAATAATTCTATGTTTAGTTCTTTGAGATATTTCCAAACTGTTTTCCCTAGGGGCTGAACTGATTTGCAATCCTACCAACAGTGTATGGTGTTCCCTTTTCTCTGCAGCCTTGCCAGCATCTGTTGTTTTTTGACTTTTTAACAATGGTCATTCAGACTGGTGTGAGACAGTATCTTATTGTGGTTTTGATTTGCATCAGAAATCTGTTTACTTATAGTCATATACATCTTGATATATCAAGTTTTGTATTTTTTTATCATACAAATTATATATGTTCATTGTGGTAGACTTAGTACTTCCGAGAAATAGAAATAAATGTTAATAATTCCAAATCCAACAGACAGCAGTAGCCGGTGTTGGCTTGTTTTAGTGATAACATGCAAGATTTTTTTAAAATGTAATTTTAATTGTGATAAACATTCTGTTTTTAGTCCTAATGTTTGTAGGAAAAATATTTATATTATCAAGTACTTTCATAAACATTTGTCTGAGATTTTAAAGGAATGAGCATAAACTCTATTAGTTTATTTTCTTGTCAGATTTGAAGAAGTTATTACAAGCTTGATTTCATTTGACTTGACCTTCAGACCAAATCTGAGAAAGATGATGGCCTTTGATCGCCATAGTTAGGTCTTGGCTGTCAATCTGTGTAAGCTGTGGTCTGACATGATACCAGTTGGCAAGTTGTCACCACAGTGTGTAATTTGTCTTTTTCTTTGTTTGTTTTAAAGAAACTGTATAAAACTTTGAGTGAAGTCAAACTTGAAGTGGAAACTGTGATTAAAACAGGAAGACATATTGTCCAGAAACAGCAAACAGACAACCCAAAAGGGATGGATGAGCAGCTGACTTCCCTGAAGGTTCTTTACAATGACCTGGGTGCACAGGTGAGGAGAGCAGCCCTACAGCTCATCTGTCTGTCTGTCTGTCTCTCTCTCTCAATCTCTCTCTCTCTCATTCTCTCTCATGTATTTTTAAATTTCACTTTTTGGAAAATGCATGTTTGAAAATTATGAGATTCATATGTGTTTTCAATTTATTGTAATAATTTTTGTTATATTTCTTTAAATGTATGTGGTAATATTACAGTGATTCATACTTACACAGAAATTTATTTTTGGCTAGGCACAGTGGCTCACGCCTGTAATCCCAGGTCTTTGGGAGGCTGAGTCAGGTAATGGCTTGAGCCCAGGGGTTTGAGACCAGCCTGAGCAACATGATGAAACGTTGTCTCTACAAAAAAATACAAACGAAAACCTCCAAAAACAAAACAAATTTCCAAAAAAAAAAAAAAAAAAAAAAAATTAGCCATGGTGGTGAGTATCTGTAGTCCTAGCTACCTGGGAGGCTGAGGTGGGAGGGTTGCTTGAACCTGGGAGGCAGAGGTTGCAGTGAGCTGAGATCACACCACTACACTCCAGCCTAGGCAACAGAGTGAGACACTGTTTTAAAAAAAATTTTATTTTTAATATTTAATTCAGGCTAATATTTATACTTTCAATGGCTACTGATATTCCATAAATCATTCTAAGGAAACTACAAGTAATATATGTTCATTGTGGTAGACTTAGTGTGTCTGGAATTGGGGGGTTCTTGGTCTCACTGACTTCAAGAATGAAGCTGTGGACCCTCGTGGTGAGTGTTAGAGCTCTTAAGGTGGCGCATCTGGAGTTTGTTCCTTCTGATGTTTGGATGTGCTCGGAGTTTCTTCCTTCTGGTGGGTTCATGGTCTCGCTGGCTCAGGAGTGACACTGCAGACCTTCGCGGTGAGTGTTACAGTTCTTAAGGCAGTGCGTCTGGAGTTGTTCGTTCCTCCCGCTGGGCTTGTGGTCTCGCTGGCTTCAGGAGTGAAGCTGCAGACCTTCGCGGTGAGTGTTACAGCTCATAAAAGCAGTGTGGACCCAAAGAGTGAGCAGTAGCAAGATTTATTGCAAAGAGCAAAAGAACAAAGCTTCCACAGTGTGGAAGGGGACCCGAGCAGGTTGCCGCTGCTGGCTCGGGCAGCTTGCTTTTATTCTCTTATCTGGCCCCACCCACATCCTGCTGATTGGCAGAGACGAGTGGTCTGTTTTGACAGGGCGCTGATTGGTGCGTTTACAATCCCTGAGCTAGACGCAAAGGTTCTCCATGTCCCCACCAGGTTAGCTAGATACAGAGTGTGGACACAAAGGTTCTTCAAGGCCCCACCAGAGTAGCTAGATACAGAGTGTCTATTGGTGCATTCACAAACCCTGATCTAGACACAGGGTGCTGATTGGTGTGTTTACAAACCTTGAGCTAGATACAGAGTGCCAATTGGTGTATTTACAATCCCTTAGCTAGACATAAAGGTTCTCTAAGGCCCCACCAGAGCAGCTAGATACAGAGTGTGGATTGGTGCACTCACAAACCCAGAGTTAGACACACGGTGCTGATTGGTGTGTTTACAAATCTTGAGCTAGATACAGAGTGCCGATTGGTGTATTTACAGTCCCTGAGCTAGACATAAAGACTCTCCACGTCCCCACCAGACTCAGGAGCCCAGCTGGCTTCACCAAGTGGATCGCGCACTGGGGCTGCAGGTGGAGCTGCAGGTGGAGCTGCCTGCCAGTCCCGCGCCCTGGGCTCGCACTCCTCAGCTCTTGGGTGGTCGATGGGAGTGGGCGCGGTGGAGCAGGGGGTGGCGCTCGTCGGGGAGGCTCTGGCTGCACAGGAGCCCATGGAGGGGGTGGGAGGCTCAGGCATGGCTGGCTGCAGGTCCCGAGCCCTGCCCGCGGGAAGGCAGCTAAGGCCCGGTGAGAAATCGAGCGCAGCGCCGGTGGGCTGGCACTGCTGGGGGACCCAGTACACCCTCCGCAGCGGCTGGCCCGGTGCTAAGTCCCTCACTGGCTGGGGCCGGCAGGGCCGGCCTGCTGCTCCGAGTGCGGGGCCCGCCAAGCCCACCCAGAACTCCAGCTGGCCCGCAAGCGTGGCACGCAGCCCCGGTTCTCGCTCGCGCCTCTCCTTCCACACCTCCCTGCAAGCTGAGGGAGTGGGCTCTGGCCTTGGCCAGCCCAAAAAGGGGTTCCCACAGTGCAGCGGTGGGCTGAAGGGCTCCTCAAGTGCCGCCAAAGTGGGAGCCCAGGCAGAGGAGGCGCCGAGAGCGAGCGAGGGCTGTGAGGACTGCCAGCATGCTGTCACCTCTCATTAGTACTTCAAAGAAATACAAGGGAAAAAATAAATGTTAATAATTCCAAATTTCAATGGATAGTAGCAGCCGGTGTTGCCTTTTTTCTAGTCACAACATGTAAGATTTTTCTAAGTGTAATTTTAATTGTGAGAAACATTCTGTTTTTAGTCCTAATGTTTTCCCATTTCATGTAGGAAAAATGGGAAATAATAGTCCCTGTAAAAACTCAAGTTGTTGGTCCTTAGATTTCTAAGTTGAACAATCTACCGAGAAATGTTAAAACATCAGGGCTCTAGTAAATAACCAGTGGGAAGAAGTTCACATTAATCTACCAGGATTTGAAATCCTGGCAAGAAATATCTCTAATTTGGGCATTTTAGTGAATCCATGCAGGAGTTGTTGAGCATTTACTGTGAGTGACTGAATTTTTGCCCTGAAACCAGGAGAGCAAAGAATGTGTGGAAGTGTGAAACCTTAATAGGTAATATTGAAAACCCATGTTTGATAGTATTTTGGATCCTCCTTCAGTTAGGAAATATTAGCTACTTCCAGTTGAGGTAATATTGAAGTTTCTATATAAGCCCAGAGAAAAATAGCTGAAATTTTGTTTTCAATTGAAATCAGAACGAGCAGTTTATACTTTTTCTGGGTGATTTTGATCTCACTTCTGCAAGCTTAGATTGTTGATGTGATACATTTTGATGCATTACATGTCTGGAACACACACCTTAGAGCTTCTTTTTGGAATTATACAGCTGGTTCTTCATTAAATGTTATTATATTTATTCACTGACTGGGCATTTTATGAATGGAATGGTATTGCTGGCTTTTGCACTAATTCTCCAGTTGTGACTATAATTTTAGTATTAATTAATTTTATCATTTAAAGTTTCACTCAATCGAGATTTTACTCTGTGTCAGGAATTATACAAGGAGACAGTGGTGAGGAAAGATATAAATTATCTCTTTGTCTAATGGAACTTAGGGTAGTGAAAGAGAAAAACATTGAGTAGTTACATGGAATGATGTCACATTATCAGTCTGAAGAGTTATGAAGAATGTACATGGTTCTTTAAGAGTATAGGTAAAGGGGGGTTTCACCCAGTCTTGTGTTAGGAAGGCTTCCCTGAGGAGGTGATGCATCAGCCAAGATCTGAAGTCTGGGTAGGAGTAACCTGGGTGAAACCAGAGGAGATTTCTAGACTGATAAAACAGTATATATAAAAGCTCTAAGGCAGGAGGCAGTGTGGTACATTTATGTGGCTAGAGCAGGGAGAGCCAGTGTGAGGAACATGGTGCTAGGGAGGTAGGATTAGACGAAATCCTGCCAATGTCATAGAGTTTGTGTTACAGATTAAAATCTGTGTCTTAAGCAGTTATTGCACAGGTTTTAGTAGGCAAATTACATACTCAGATATGTCTTTTAAAGGATTAGTCACTGCATTTTGGAAGAGGAATTGGAGAGAGGCTGGAGTGGATGTGAGGAAACTGGTTTGGAAGTCATTGTACTCTTGGTGAGAGATGGTCGTACCTTGAGCTAGGATGGAGAGTGGAGATGGAGTGAGTGAATTGATTTCAGACATATGTAGGAAGTGAAATCAACAGGACTTGGTCCAGGAGGAGAGATGAAGGATGACCCCTGGGTTTCTGGCTTGATGCTGTGGATGGTGTGGCCATTGAGATGGGTGCTGTAAGAAAAGATAGAGGTCCAGGTGCGGTAGCTTATGCCCGTAATCTTTGCACTTTGGGAGGCCAAGGTGGTGGATCACCTGAGGTCAGGAGTTTGAGACCAGCCTGGCTAACATGGCAAAAACCCGTCTCTACTCAAAAAAAAAAAAAAAAAAAAAAAAATTAGCTGAGTGTGGTGGTATGTGCCTGTAATCCCAGCTACTCGGGAGGCTGAGGCGGGAGAATCACTTGAACCTGGGAGGTGGAGGTTGCAGTGAGTCAAGATCGTGCCGCTGCACTCCAGCCTGGGCAACAAGAGTGAAAACTCTGTCTCAAAAAAAAAAAAAGGTAGAAGCATGCAGAAATCACAGGTATGTATTGGACATGTTGACATTTTAAGTACCTTTGAGAATGTTAATTGGAAATGTCGGGTACTCACATGATTATTCAGGTCTGGAGAATATATCTGGACTGAAGAGGTGGATTTTATGAGTCATCTGCATAGAGGTCGTAATTAAAGTAATCAGGGATGATAGATTGTCTAGGAACAGGATATAGTGAAAGAAGAGGGCCCTCAACCAAGTCTTAAGAATTACATCATTTAGTAAGAAATCTCAGGAAGATGAGCTTGCAAAAGAAACTAATATAAGTAGCAAGAAGTGGTAGGGACACAGGTGAGTACTAGGTCTGGAAAGCTAGGGGAAAATGGTATTTTGACAGAGTGCAGTTACCTGTTTTGGATATTTTGAAAGTTAAATATGATGCCCACGTAAACATATTATTTAGATCAGTTGCCATTGGGGTCATTATTGAACTTAGCAAGGGCAATGTCTGGGAGTGATGGTGGTAGAAGCCAGAATGGCATGGCTCAATCCAAAGATTGTACCACCCTGGCCTTGGCCTTAACCTCTTTAAGTTTCATTTTCATTATCCATAAAGTAGAAAGAGGCTTTGTGAATTTTATTGCATACATGTGTAAGATTCCTTAGCACGACACGGAAGCTGTATTAAGAGCTTGGTAAATGTTAAGTTCATTTGTTTTCTGTCAACAACAATGAGAGCAAAATAATAAGGTTTAGGTTGTATAGTCATGTACTGCATTTTAAGTTAAAGTGGTTAATTATAAAACATATAATTGTGAAAATGGTGCTATTTTCCCCTCAAGTTACTATAATACAGTATTTTTCCTTCGTGGAGAGGATTCTAAGATATCTTATGTTCAAAATTATAACAGATACTAGTGATTTTTTAACTTATTTCTGCCCTTTTATGTGTGTTTTTCTCGCTTAATACGCATAACAATTTTTTTTTTTTGAGATGGGGTCTTGCTCTTTTGCCCAGGCTGGAGTGCAGTGGCAGGATCACGGCTCACTGCAGCCCCAGCCTCCAGGGCTCAAGCGATTCTCCCACCTCAGCCTACTGACCAGCTGGAACTACGGGCACGCACCACCATACTGGCTAATTTTTTGTATTTTTTGTAGAAATGAGGTCTTCCATTTTGTAGAAAATGAGGTCATGTTTCCCAGGCCGGTCTTAAACTCTTGGACTCAAAAGATTTGCCTGCCTCGGCCTCCCAAAGTGCTGGGATTATAGACATGAGCCACTGCGCCCAGCCTCATACCAATCTTTTGAGGGCTATACCTCTGCCAGTATCACTTAGGAAATTAATGATAGAGCTGAGATGAAAACCCAGGATTGCCTGGCACTTAACCACTACAGCATATTGCCTCCTTGCAGAAATGCAAGCTTAGAGGATTCTAAGGTGCTAAGACAAAGATTATGTATGTCTTGGGGGTTATATATGAATCAGTTTGGATCTTTAGTTAACATTCTGATTCATTCTCATTTATGTTCATTCCCATCTCAGTCTCAGTCTCTCCCTGTCTCTCTCCGTCTCAGGTGACAGAAGGAAAACAGGATCTGGAAAGAGCATCACAGTTGGCCCGGAAAATGAAGAAAGAGGCTGCTTCTCTCTCTGAATGGCTTTCTGCTACTGAAACTGAATTGGTACAGAAGTCCACTTCAGAAGGTCTGCTTGGTGACTTGGATACAGAAATTTCCTGGGCTAAAGTAAGTTGCCCTTCAGATGAAACACCAGCATGATGCCAGCGTAACATGGCATTTGTTCTGGGCGACCTGGTTGGATACCATGTCCCTCCATTTCATATTAAATCTAGCCTTTTCTTTTTTGCATTGTTTTTCCACTTCTCTGTCCTAAGAAAAAATATTTTAAAACAATGATTATATTTTATTTTCTTTATGATTTCTACTTTTAGATTAAGGGGTACACATATAGGTTTGTTACATGGATATATTGTGTAATGCTGAGGTTTGGGGTATGAATGATCCCATCACCCAGGTAGTGAGCGTAGTACCCACTAGGTAGTTTTTCAGCTCATGCCTCCCTCTGTTTCTCGCCCCTCTACTAGTCCCCAGTGTTTATCCTTCCCTTCTTTATGGCCTTGCGTACCCAATGTTTAGCCCCCACTTGTAAGCGAGAACGTGGTAATTGGTTTCCCATTCCTGCATTAATTCACTTAGGATAATGGCCTCCAGCTGCAACCATGTTGCTGCAAAGGACATGATTTCATTCTTTTTTATGGTTGTATGGTACTCCATGGTGTATATGTATCACATTTTCTTTATCCAATCCACCATTGATGAGCACCTAGGTTGATGACATGTCCTTGCTCTTGTGAATAGTGCTGATGAACATATGAGTGCATGTGTCTTTTTGGTAGAACAGTTTATTTTCCTTTGCCTATATACCCAGTAATCAGATTTCTGGGTCAGTAATCAGAATTCTGTTTGAAGTTCTTTGAGAAATTTCTAAACTGCTTTCCACAGAGGCTGAACTAATTTACATTCCCACCAACAGTATAAAAGTGTTCCTTTTTCTCTGCAACCTTGTCAACATCTGTTATTTTTTGACTTTTTAATAATAGCCATTCTAAATGGTGTGAGATGGTATCTCATTGTGGTTTCAATTTGCATTTCTCTAATGTTAGTGATGTTGAGCATTTTTTCGTGTGTTGTTGGCTGCTAGTATGTCCTTTGTGAAGTGTCTGTTCATTTTATTTGCCCACTTTTTAATGCGGTTATTTGTAAAACAGCTCTTTTAATAAGATATTTTTATCTTGATTCCAAAAGCATTACATTCATGGATCATCAAGGCCTTTATAGGTATTATGTTTATATAGTACTTAAAAGCCTAATTCACCACCTTTAAAATCAATGACACATATTTACAGAGTGTTTACAAAGAATTGTGCTGAGTTTAATTCTTCTTTAATAACATTTTAAAACCAATAAGTAATCTTTCTATTGCAAACTTTCAGATGTAAAGAACTTAGGAATAGAATTTTAAAAAATCAATACAAGAGTTTTCTTTAACCCTGTACTTTGAAATCACGGAGATTAGAAAGTTGATTTGCTGGTTCTGGCTTCTGCAGTAGAGAAAGAATTGAATGGAACATAAGTGGTTCTTTTAACAAGGCGTTCTGTTTTCCTAAATCTCTTTCCTGAGAAAGAAGCGAGTATACTAGTGGGAAATGCTGAATATAAATGATCAATACTGTGACTGATGTTTATGTAAAGCCACAAGTATCAGTTTGACACCCTCTACAGCTCTACACGTTTGCTGTGGGCCTTGAGGAGAAGGTGCTGAGAGGTTGTGGGGCGACACAACTCCTGCTTATTTTGAATGCTCTGTGGAGATGACAGCTGGGAGAAAGTTAAGATAGTAGACACTGGAAAGACTATTCTCAGTTTAGAAAAAAGCTCAGGAAAAGCGTGATCATGCCATGAGCAGTGTGAGTGTAAAGGAAGTGAAGAAAGGAATGTATGAGGGAAATGAGCATTGCAAGTCATCGGTGTGTTGTGGATGAATGCAAAACAAAGGCACCAAACTTTATTTTTGTTAATTTAAGTTTTTCAAGGACATATTATCATCCTCGTGCAGTATACTTTGAAAATCATTACTTTTTAAATTAGTAACATAAGTAATAGAAGCTATTTGAATGAAATTTGCCTAGTGTAATACAAAAAAAACAGGAGCAAAAATCACCTATAATCAAACAATGCTATTATTTTTTTCATTTTTTTGAGCACATTTCGATGTGCACATGCAAAAGCATATATTTAAAAATAAATTTTGTTGTAACTAGTATTTATTGACCTTCTTTTAAAAACTTACATCTTTGGCATTTTTCTTTACCTATACTTGTTTTTATATAGCATATTAGAGATATGCATAGTATTTCATTCTTAATTTTTTTATTTTCTCATTTCTCTATTCATGTCCATTTAAATTATTACCATTTTCATTATTATAGATAACGCTATGGTGAATATACTAAACCATATCATACATTCATAATTATTTCCTGAGGATAAATTCTTAACCCTAAAAGTATCGATCAAGGGACAGGAATATATCCATTTTTAAGTCTTATACATATTATGCAATTGTTCTTCAGAAATAGTGCACCTACCACATGCGAAGGAGAATTTCTACTTGACATCATGTTTTGGTTATTTAATTAGAACATTTTTGAAAAGTTTATAGGTCTTCTGTAGCGCTGTTAAAAATACCGCTTTTTCCTCTAATTCTGACCATTTTTTATCACCAAATTGGTCTTTTAATTTGGAGCTTTTTATCTGTTCTGATTATCAATGCTTAGTGAGTTGTGTTTGATTGCAAACAAATTTTTTTATTACTGTAGCTTCCTTTTTTGTTTTTTTAAGTTTTATTTTTTTTTTGAAAAAAAGTAAATCCTTCTGAATATTTTTTAATGAACAAAATCCATCTTTTTCTTCATTATTTCTGCCTTTAGTGCTTAGAAAGACCACCTCTACTCCAGGTTCATTTAATTATTCACTTTTTTTTTTCTACTAGCTTTTTTCCTTTTTTTTAATTGTTATACTTTAAGTTCTGGGATACACGTGCAGAACGTGCAGGTTTGTTACATAGGTATACACGTGCCATGGTCATTTGCCGCACTCATCAACCCGTCATCTACATTAGGTATTTCTCCTAATGCTACCCCTCCCCTAGCCCCCCAGCCCCCAACAGGACCCAGTGTGTGATGTTACCCTCCCTGTGTCCATGTGTTCTCATTGTTCAGTTCCCACTTATGAGTGAGAATATGTGGTGTTTGGTTTTCTGTTCCTGTGTTAGTTTACTGAGAATGATGGTTTCCAACTTCATCCGAGTCCCTGCAAAGGACATGAACTCACAGTTTTAATAGCTACATAGTATTCCACAGTATATATGTGCCACATTTTCTTTATCCAGTCTAACATTGATGGGCATTTGGGTTGATTCCAAGTCTTTGCTATTGTGAATAGTGCTGCAATAAACATATGTGGGCATGTCTTTAGAGTAGAATGATTTATAATCCTTTGAGTATATACCCAGTAATGGGATTTCTGGGTCAAATGATATTTCTGGTTCTAGATCCTTGAGGAATCACCTCTTCCATAATGGCTGAAATAATTTACAGTCCCACCAACGGTGTAAAAGCATTCCTATTTCTCCACATCCACTCCAGCATCTGTTGTTTCCTGATTTTTTAATAATCGCCATTCTACCTGGTGTGAGATGGTATCTCATTGTAGTTTTGATTTGCATTTCTGTAATGACCAGTGATGATGAGCTTTTTTTCATATGTTTGTTGGCCACATAAATGTCTTCTTTTGAGAAGTGCCTGTTCATATCCTTCACCTACTTTTTGATGGAGTTGTTTGTTTTTTTCTTGTAAGTTTGTTGAAGTTCCTTGTAGATTCAGGATATTAGCCCTTTGTCAGATGGATAGATTGCAAAAACTTTCTCCCAGTCTAGAGACCTAGAGGTTGCCTGTTCACTATGATGGTACTTTCTTTTGCTCTGCAGAAGCTCTTTAGTTTATAGATCTTATTTGTCAATTTTGGCTTTTGTTGCCATTGCTTTTGGTGTTTTAATCATGAAGTCTTTGCCCATGCCAGTGTCCTGAATGGTATTGCCTAGGTTTTCTTCTAGGGTTTTTATGGTTTTAGGTCTTACGTTTAAGTCTTTAATCCATCTTGAGTTAATTTTTGTATAAGGTGTAAGGAAGGGGTCCAGTTTCAGTTTTCTGCATATGGCTAGCCTGTTTTGCCAACACCATTTATTAAATAGGGAATCCTTTCCCTATTGCTTGTTTTTGTCAGGTTTGTCAAAGATCAGTTAGTTATAGATGTGTGGTGTTATTTCTGAGGCCTCTGTTCTGTTCCATTGGTCTATATATCTGTTTTGGTACCAGTACCATGCTGTTTTGGTTACTGTAGCCTGATAGTGTAGTTTGAAGTCAGCTGGATGCCTCCAGCTTTGTTCTTTTTGCTTAGGATTTTCTTGGCTATATGGGCTCTTTTTGGTTCCATATGAAATTTAAAGTGTTTTTTTTCTAATTCTGTGAAGAAAGTCAATGGTAGCTTGATGGGAATAGCATTGAATCTAAAAATTACTTTGAGCAGTATGGCCATTTTCACAATATTGATTCTTCCTATCCATGAGCATGGAATGTTTTTCCATTTGTTTGTATCCTCTCTTATTTCATTGAGCAGTGGTTTGTAGTTCTCCTTGAAGAGCTCCTTCACATCCCTTGTAAGTTGTATTCCCAGCTATTTAATTCTCTTTGCAGCAATTGTGAATGGGAGTTCACTCATGATTTGGCTCTCTATTATTGGTGTATAGGAATGCTTGTGATTTTTTGCACATTGATTTTGTATCCTGAGACTTTGCTGAAATTGCTTATCAGTTTAAGGAGTTTTTGGGCTGAGACTGTGGGGTTTTCTAAATATACAATTATGTCATCTGCAAACAGAGACAATTTGACTTCTTCTCTTCCTATTTGAATATGCTTTATTTCTTTCTCTTTCCTGATTGCCCTGGCCAGAACTTCCAATACTATATTGAATAGGAGTGGTGAGAGAGGGCATCCTTGTCTTGTGCCAGTTTTCAAAAGGAATGCTTTCAGCTTTTGCCCATTCTATATGATATTGGCTGTGGGTTTGTCATAAATAGCTCTTATTATTTTGAGATATGTTCAATTAATACCAGTTTATTAAGTGTTTTTTAGCATGAAGGGGTGTTGAATTTTATCAAAGGCCTTTTCTGCATCTATCGAGATAATCATGTGGTTTGTGTCATTGGTTCTGCTTATGTGATGGATTACGTTTATTGATTTGTGTATGGATTACATTTATTGATTTGCATTGAACTAGCCTTGCATCCCAGGGATGAAGCCGACTTGATCATGGTGGATACACTTTTTGATATGCTGCTGGATTCAGTTTGCCAGCATTTTATTGAGGATTATCGCATTGATGTTCATCAGGGATATTGGCCTGAAATTTTCTTTTTTTTGTTTTGTCTCTGCCAGGTTTTGTTATCAGAATGATGCTGGCCTCATAAAATGAGTTAGGGAGGAGTCCCTCTTTTTCTATTGTTTGGAATAGTTTCAGAAGGAATGGTACCAGCTCCTCTTAGTACCTCTGGTAGAGTTCAGCTGTGAATCCATCTGGTCCTGGGCTTTTGTTGGTTGGTAGGCTATTAATTATTGCCCCAATTTCAGAACTTGTTGTTGGTCTATTCAGGGATTCAACTTCTTCCTGGTTTAGTCTTATGAGGGTGTATGTGTCCTGGAATTTACCCATTTCTTCTACATTTTCTAGTTCATTTTTGTAGAGGTGCTTATAGTATCTTCTGATGGTAGTTTGTATTTCTGTGGGATCATTGGTGATATCCCCTTTATCTTTTTCTTGTGTGTGACTATTTGATTCTTCTCTCTTTTCTTCTTTATTAGTCTGGCTAGTGGCTTATCTATTTTATTAATCTTTTCAGAAAACCAGCTCCTGGGTTCATTGATTTTTTTGATGGGTTTTCGTGTCTCTATTTCCTTTAGTTCTGCTCTGCTCTTAGTTATTTCTGTCTTCTGCTAGCTTTTGAATTTGTTTGCTCTTGCTTCTCTAGTTCTTTTAATTAGGGTGTTGATTTTAGATCTTTCCTGCTTTCTCATGTGGGCAGTTAGTGCTATAAATTTCCCTCTAAACACTGCTTTAGCTGTGTCCCAGAGATTCTGTTATGTTTTGTCTTTGTTCCCATTGGTTTCAAAGAACTTATTTACTTCTGCCTTAATTTTGTTATTTACC
This sequence comes from Gorilla gorilla gorilla, assembly GCF_029281585.2. Taxonomy (NCBI): domain Eukaryota; kingdom Metazoa; phylum Chordata; class Mammalia; order Primates; family Hominidae; genus Gorilla; species Gorilla gorilla. Next base: position 168,648,878 of record NC_073229.2, read on the forward strand.
CAGAAGTCATTCAGGAGCAGGTTGTGCAGCTTCCTTGTAGTTGTGCGGTTTTGAGTGAGTTTCTTAATCCTGAGTTCTAATTTGATTGCACTGTGGTCTGAGAGACTGTTTGTTACGATTTCTGTTCTTTTGCATTTGCTGAGGAGTGTTTTACTTCCAATTACGTGGTCAATTTTAGAATAAGTGCTATGTGGTGCTGAGAAGAATGTATATTCTGTTGATTTGGGGTGGAGAGTTCTGTATATGTCTATTAGGTCCACTTGGCCCAGAGCTGAGTTCAAGTTCTGAATATCCTTGTTAATTTTCCGCCTCACTGATCTGTCTAATATTGCCAGTTGGGCGTTAAAGTCTCCCCCTATTATTGTGTGGAAGTCTAAGTCTCTTTGTAGGTCTCTAAGAACTTGCTTTATGAATATGGGTCCTCCTGTATTGGGTGCATATATATTTAGGATAGTTAGCTCTTCTTGTTGCATTGATCACTTTACCATTATGTTATGCCCTTGTTTGTCTTTTTTGATCTTTGTTGGTTTAAAGTCTGTTTTATCAGAGACTAGGATTGCAACCCCCACATTTTTTTTTTTTTTTTGCTTTCCATTTGTTTGGTAAATATTCCTCTATCCCTTTATTTTGAGTCTATGTGTGTCTTTGCACAAGAGATGGGTCTTCTGAATACAGCACACTGATGGGTCTTAGCTGTTTATCCAGTTTGCCAGTCTGTGTCTTTTAATTGGGGCATTTAGCCCACTTACATTTAAGGTTAATATTGTTATGTATGAATTTGATCCTGTCATTATGATGTTATCTGGTTATTTTGCCCATTAGTTGATGCAGTTTCTTCATAGTGTCCATGGTCTTTACATTTTGGTATGTTTTTGCAGTGGCTGGAACTGGTTTTTCATTTCCGTATTTAGTGCTTCCTTTGGGAGTTCTTGTAAGGCAGGCCTCATGGTGACAGAATATCTCAGCATTTGCTTGTCTGTAAAGGACTTTATTTCTCCTTTGCTTGTGAAGCTTAGTTCATCTGGATATGAAATTCTGGGTTGAAAATTCTTTTCTTTAAGAATGTTGAATATTGGCCCCCATTCTCTTCTGGCTTGTAGGTTTTCTGCAAAGAGATCTGCATTAGTCTGATGGGCTTCTCTTTGTGGGTAACCTGACCTTTCTCTCTGGCTGCCCTTAACATTTTTTCCTTCATTTCAACCTTGGTGAATCTGACGATTATATGTCTTGGGGTTGCTCTTCTTGAGGAGGAGTATCTTTGTGGCATTCTCTGTATTTCCTAAAGTTGAATGTTGGCCTGTCTTGCTAGGTTCGGGGAGTTCTCTTGCATAATATCTTGAGGTGTGTTTTCCAACTTTGTTCCATTTTCCTTGTCACTTTTGGGTACACCAATCAAATGTAGGTTTGGTCTTTTCACATAGTCTCTTATTTCTTGGAGGCTTTGTTTGTTCATTTTCATTCTTTTTTCTCTAATCTTATCTTCACACTTTATTTTATTAAGTTGATCTTCAATCTCTGATATGCTTTCTTCTGCTTGATCGATTCAGCTATTGATACTTGTGTATGCCTCATGAAGTTTTCGTGCTGTGTTTTCAGCTTCATCAGGTCATTTATGTTCTTCTCTAAATTGGTTAGTCTAGTTAGCAGTTTCTGTAACCTTTTTTTCAAGGTTCTTAGCTTCCTTGCATTGGGTTAGAACTTGCTCCTTTAGCTTGGAGGAGTTTGTTATTACCCACTTTCTGAAGCCTACTTCTGTCAATTCATCAAACTCATTCTCCATCCGGTTTCGTTCCCTTGCTAGCAAGGAGTTCTGATTCTTTGGAGGAGAAGAGACATCCTGGTTTTTGGAATTTACAGCATTTTTGCACTGGTTTTTCCTCATCTTCGTGGATTTATCTACCTTTGATCTTTGATGTTGGTGACCTTCGAACGGGGTTTTTGCATGGTCCTTCTTTTTGCTGATGTTAATGTTGTTGCTTTTTGTTTGTTAGTTTTCCTTCTAACAGGCCCCTCTGCTGCAGGTCTGCTGGAGTTTGCTGGAGGTCCACCCCAGACCTGTTTGCCTGGGTATCAGCAGGGGAAGCTGCAGAATAGCAAAGATTGCTCCCTGCTCCTTCCTCTGGAAGCTTCGTTCCAGAGGGGCACTCGCCAGATACCAGCTAGAGCTCTCCTATATTAGGTGTCTGTTGACCCCTGCTGGGAGGTGTCTCCCAGTCAGGAGGCACAGGGGTCAGGGACCCACTTGAGGAGGCAGTCTGTCCCTTAGCAGAGTTCGAGCTCTGTGCTGGGAGATCCGCTGCTCTCTTCAGAGCCAGCAGGCAGGAACATTTAAGTCTGCTGAAGCTTTGCTCACAGCTGCCCTTTCCCCCAGGTGCTCCGTCCCAGGTAGATGGGAGTTTTCTCTATAAGCCCCTTGCTGGGGCTGCTGCCCTTCTTTCAGAGATGAGACAGTCTGGCTACAGTGGCTTTTCTGAGCTGTGGTGGGTTCTGCCCAGTTTGAACTTCCTGGAGGCTTTGTTTACACTGTGAGGGGAAAACTGCCTACTCAAGCCTCAGTAATGGTGGATGCCCCTCTCACCACCAAGCTCCAGCATTCCAGGTCGACTTCAGACTGCTGTCCTGGCAGCGAGAATTTCCAGCCGTTGGGTCTTAGCTTGCCGGGCTCCATGGGGATGGGATCTGCTGAGCTAGACCACTTGGCTCCCTGGCTTCAGTCTCCTTTCCAGGGGAGTGAATGGTTCTGTCTTGCTGGTGTTCCAGGCACCACTGGGGTGTGAAAAAAAAAAAAACAACAAACTCCTGCAGCTAGCTTGGTGTCTCCCCAGTCGGCTGCCCAGTTTTGTGCTTGAAACCCAGGGCCCTGGTGATGTAGGCACCCGAGGGAATCTCCGGGTCTGTAGGTTGTGAAGGCCTTGAGAAAAGTGTAGTATCTTGGCTGGATAGCACTGTACCTCACGGCACGGTCCCTCATGGCTTCCCTTGGCTAGGGGAGGGAGTTCCCCAACCCCTTGAGCTTCCCTGGTAAAGCGACACCCTCCGTGGGCTGCACCCACTGTCTAACCAGTTCCAGTGAGATGAACCAAGTACCTCTGTTGGAAATGCAGAAATCGCCTGCATTCTGTGTTGGTCTTGCTGGGAGCTGCAGACTGGAGCTGTTCCTGTTTGGCCATCTTGCCAGCCACCTCCTCTGCTAGCTCTTTTATAGTTTCATCTTTTTACCTTTAATGCATTAATCTTTCCAGAATTTATTTTGGTGTATTTCGTGAGGTAAGGCTCTAACCTTCTTTCCAAAAGGATAACCAATTATCTTAGTGCTATTGGTTGAGTAATTAACCTTGTCCCCATGGATTTGACATGCTAAGTTCATATATTCTTATTTTCCTGTTGCCTTTCGTTGTTTTCTGCTCCACTGATCTGGCCCCATGAAATGTACCAGTTTTTAGAATGTTTAGCCATGTTTTATAGTATATTTTAACTGCAGTTAATGGGTTCCCTCTCTTTATGCTTCATTTTTGGTATATATCTTATATGAACTTTAGAATTTTTGTTGTTAAATTCTTAAATTCTATTGGAAATTTTGATTTGAATTGCCTTGAATGCATACATTTGTGTAGTGCAGAATTGATATCTTTGTTATATTAATTCTATTCGGTAACATATATGTCTCATTTTTGTCCTAAATTCTTTCACATTCCTACATAATGTTTTGATTTTTTTCTTTATAAACATTATTCATATATGCACAGGAGTTTATTCCTACATATCTATTTTTATTGCTATGTAAAAATATACTTTTTGGTTTTTTTACAGAGTGCTTATTGTTGGTACATAGGTGATATTGATTTTATATATTTAATTTTTAAACATCCATGTTCATATACTCATAAATTCAATTTGTTTTTCGGCTGATTCTCACAGCTTTTTTAGGTAAAGACTCGAAGCAATGAAAAATTTGTTTCTTTTGGAACAATATGCTCTTAAGTTTCCATTTAATCTTATTTCAGAATTGAAATAATAAAGATGATATATACAAGTCACAAATTCACAGCACATTCTCTTCATTAATCAAATGAAACATCAGTATGTATTAATAACATAACCACCATCTTTTTATCATTGTCTTTTCAGATTTAAGGAACATGCAGATTTCACCACATTTTAATGTATTTGCAGTTAAAGATTATGTAAAATTATTTTCAATGCAAAGCTTAAATAAATAATATTTTCATTTCTGAATACTGTTTTTATTCCATAACTTAAATATCACTATTTTCAATGTAATCTTTTTTACTGTAAAAAAAGTATGTGTACTATTTAGATGTAATTACTTGTAGTTCATTATTTTTTATAGTTCTTAAATGCTATTCTAGTCAATCAGTACATACCCACTGAAGAAATGAAAGATTCTTATTAATAATTTCTGAGAGCATAGCTATTGGGTATCCTTTATTTTTTCCCCCCTTGCTAGAGAATAACATTGGAAAGTAGTATTTCAGTTCCGTCATAAATATACCAGTAATTGACATGGCCAAGTGAGTGTTTAAACCTGGAATCACTTGTGAATTTGTAATTGGTGTGCTTTCTAAGGTGTGATTTAATGTAGAAATATAAACTTGAGCTCCTTAAAATGATTGGTTTAAATGTTGATTTAAAAAATGGTCAGTAATAGTAGCAGTAGGGTAGATACATGCATATTGCTTTTTGATTGAAAGAGCTTTGTAGTTTTAATTGTGGAACTCATGCTCTCTCTATAATTCTGTGACTATATACTTTGCCTGGTGAAACTTACGAATGTGCCAATCACTTTATCATCATACCATCCAGAGTGTTATCTTTGCACTTATGACAGTTGTAAGACCAAAGCTTAGACTTGCTGTTCTCTTGTGAGTTACTTACATGAAATGTTTTTTTGTAATGTTTATTCAGCATATTATATGTGAAATCACCCAGCTGTAAGATGTTATCCTTGCAAGTACCTATAGTACACATCGATAGTTTCCTCTGGTAATCTAGGAGATAAATTCATTGTGAATTTTTTTAAGTTGTGAGTTCTAGGATCCTTCTGCTTTGCCAGCTTGTAGTTACTGAAAATGAAATTGAGCCTTTACATTTAGAGTGATGATGAAGGTAATTGGCATTCATATGTAATAAATGGATTTATATTTAAATAAATGAAATAATTGCTTTCCCACAGCTGAGTGTGTTACACTCATTGGTATTTGTTGAATTACACATTTTGTTTTCCATTTGGAACTTAAGAATTCTCACTATGTTAATAAGTTTGGGAATTTTGTAAACTTTGACATTGTAAATTATATAGGCAGTCATGGACTACTTTGTATATGTGGCAGAAAAGTTTTTAATAATTTAAGGTTGTATATACTTTTATAATATTCTGAAGCATCAAGTAGGTCTTGGTGTTTTTATTTTCTAGAATGTTCTGAAGGATCTGGAAAAGAGAAAAGCTGATTTAAATACCATCACAGAGAGTAGTGCTGCCCTGCAAAACTTGATTGAGGGCAGTGAGCCTATTTTAGAAGAGAGGCTCTGCGTCCTTAACGCTGGCTGGAGCCGAGTTCGTACCTGGACTGAAGATTGGTGCAATACCTTGATGGTATGTCTCAGGAAAAAGTTAATGATGAAATCTTCTCCTCTCTTCTAGTCATTTTTTAAATGAATACAACTTTGATTAAATTTCAAATCCTGTTTACTGGGTGTCACAGTGATGTTTTGCTTGTGAATTAATTTCATTAGACTAGGTTTTATTTTTTCTTTGGAAAGGTAATAACTAGAAAGAATTCACAGTGTTTCTAAATATTCATGATCTGCATGGAATGAGGTACTTTCTTAGTTTAGTAAATGCACCTTATTTGTTTCATTTTAATGATTTCATATTGTATTTGATTTTCATACTATCAGAAGCTATTTTTATATAAAATCTTCATAGTGTTTGAATAATGGCATACTGGTTAAGAGCACAGGCTCTAGCATCTGACAGCCTATAAAAATTTTCACTACTAGCTTGGTAACACTGGTAAAGTTACTTAAACATTCTCTAAACCTCAGTTGTTTAATTTGTAAAATGGACATTATTATATCTATCTCATACTGTTTTGCAATGATTGATTATGAGCCTTAAACATGTAGTGCTCTTAAATAACTATATGCAAAACAACCAATTTTAGATTTTGCTATGATTATAATTATTAAATATTGTATATGTGTTAGTCTTTGGTTATGCCACTACTCTGTAAATTTGCATCTCGTGGAAATAGTTACCATTTAATTTTTATATGGTTTTATGTTCCTATGATACTAATTGTGAATATATGGCCACCCCACCCTCCCCTGCTGAGGAAGGCATTGTCATTTATAATTTTTTTTTTAATTCTGAAATACCTGAGATAGGACTTTTATCAAATTTATAGAATTACTAGGTAATGGATAGAGACGTAAAAAATACATTATCGTGTGTTTGAATATTTATTTAAATTCCTCAGGATGTGTAGGGCAGTGAAGAGCATGGGCTTTGCTCTTGATCTCTAACAGATTTATATCCACAGTCCATGACTTATTATCTGTTTAACTTTAGCTAAGTTACTTAATGTTACTAAGCTTAAATTTCCATATATACAGAATGAGAACAAAAGTATATACCTAACAGAGTTGTTAAATATTGAATATAATAGTGAATATGAGATTCTTGGCACATAGAATATGCTCATTAAATATTTTATGTATTAATTTTTAATTACTAGCTTTATTTCACATTCTTATGGCCCTTATTTCTGTATTCTTCAGTCTACACCTTTCAAACTCTCCATTCAAGCAGTATCTTTCTAGTGCTGTTAGAACATTTGATTTACCTGCTTAATAGGGGTAAACAAGTCTGGCACTCATCAGTTCTTCCTACTTAGAATCCAGATCACTGTTGATATTTTCTCATATCATTTATTAGTTCACATTTTCTTTTTTAAAAAATGTTTATTTTAAGTTCAGGGGTACAAGGGCAAGTTTGTTTTATTTTTATATTGTTTATTTGTTCACTTTTTTTTTTTTTTTCTGAGGCTGGGTGTCAGTCTGTCACCCATGCTGGAGTGCAGTGGTATGGTCATGGGTCACTGCAACTTCGTCCTCCCCAGGCTCAGGTGATCCTTCCACCTCAGCCTTGAGAGTAGCTGGGGCTACAGGCATGTGCCACCACACCCGGTTAATTTTTGTATTTTTTGTAGAGAGGGGGTTTCACCATGTTGTCCAGGCTGGTCTTGAATTCCTGAGGTCAAGTGATCCTCCCATCAGGGCCTCCCAAAGTACTGGATTACAGGCGTGAGCCACCACACCCAGCCTACATTTTCTTTTTTCAGCTATGTTTCATATTATAGATTAATGATTTCTTTCTTTGTAAAAACTTTTACTGTCTAAGCGTTTTCCAGTTTCTTTTATCCCACAAAATATAATTGCTAAAGGTTAATTTCATCATAAGTCTCGTTACCCTTTTTGGTCACACTCTAACTTCTTGCCTTAGATTAACTGTTTTTCCCAGTCATAATCTGCTTAACTCTTGCTTCTGTTTTCAAATCTGTTCTGTCAAGCACATTTCATGTCCTGCTTCAGTACATCTTGCTGTGGTCTGTGCCAGATGTAATATTAAGGGCTGGTGATACTGAGGTAAGGAGACAAAGGCACTGTCCTTTGAGCAGAGCATACAGAATCTTTTTCAATTCATATTTTCATCATTTTAAAAAATTATTCCTTAAATGAGTTTTTTAAAAATATGGGCCAGGTGCGGTGGTGCACACCTGTAATCCCAGCACTTTGGGAGGCTGAGGAAGGTGGATCACAAGGTCAAGAGATCAAGACCATCCTGGCCAACATGGTGAAACCCCGTCTCTACTAAAAATACAAAACTTAGCTGGGTGTGGTGGTGCACGCCTGCAGTCCCAGCTACTCGGGAGACTGAGGCAGGAGAATCACTTGAACCTGGGAGGTGGAGGTTGCAGTGAGCTGAGATTGCGCCACTCTACTCCAGGCTGGCGACAGAGCAAGACTCCATCTCAAAAGAAAAAAAAAAAAAAGATTGGAGAGGGCAAATCAGATCAGTTGTAATATAAGAATAAGGAATAAGAGATGAACTTGCATTGAAATTGAAAAAGAAACTTTCACCTTTTATTCTACTTCAACTTTTTATTGTGCTGAGGTCTAAATCAAATAAATTTAAAAAGTGTGAAGCACCATAGATGTGCATTTTTAGGAATAAGATGATTTATTCACTGAAGAAGAGCTCTGCAGGAAGGTGAAAGCTCTTCTTTAAATTCATGGTAGAGTTTGCTCTTTGAAGGTCTTTTAAATCTCTTTTAAGATTATCATCTTAAATATTTCATATGGTTATGTAAGCATTTTATTAATTCCTTTGTAGAACCATCAGAACCAGCTAGAAATATTTGATGGAAACGTGGCTCACATAAGTACCTGGCTTTATCAAGCTGAAGCTCTATTGGATGAAATTGAAAAGAAACCAACAAGTAAACAGGAAGAAATTGTGAAGGTAGCAAACATAGACATCAGTAACACTTTTGGGAGTGGAATGTTTTGTTGTCATGTTTTCTCTTGTGGAATGCTCTAAGTTACTTAGCTCTCATTCCTCCCAAGCATTAGATTCATTAACATTTATTTTGATGGGAGAAACTGAGACAATAAGAGACAAAATAAGAGACGAACTTGAAATTGAAAGACTTGTAAGAGATTTCAGCACAATCAACCAGAGTAAGAGCTATTCACATAAGATGACAATGAGTCTTGCTGACTTTTGTATTCTCCATTGAGTGCTGCTTACTTCTGTATTCTCCAGTGAGTCTTATTTACTTTTGTATTCTCCAATGAGTCTGTCTTTCTGTACTCTCCAGTGAGTCTTACATACTTTTGTATTCTCCAGCGAGTCTTACTTCTGTATTTTCCAATAAGAATTACTTACCTCTGTGTTCTCCAATGAGTCCTATGTGAACAGCTCTCACCTGGTTGATTATGCTGAAATCTCTTACTGGGGATCCCAGATATTTATTTAAACTACCTTTCATTCTGTATAAGCATCACACTCATGTTTGGGTTTGATTTTTCCCATGAGATAATTTTGTGTTTTCTTATAATTAGCGTTTAGTATCTGAGCTGGATGATGCCAACCTCCAGGTTGAAAATGTCCGCGATCAAGCCCTTATTTTGATGAATGCCCGTGGAAGCTCAAGCAGGGAGCTTATAGAACCAAAGTTAGCTGAGCTGAATAGGAACTTTGAAAAGGTGTCTCAACATATCAAAAGTGCCAAAGTGAGTAATTAAGCTTTTAGAGTAAACCATTTTTCCTATGGGTATGTATCTAAATGATAGTCATACAGTACATACATCAACAATTTTGTTTTATTATTTTAATTTTATTGTTTTCTCTCTCTGTCACCAAGGCTGGAGTGCAGTGGCATGAGCTCACTGCAACCTACGCCTTCTGGGTGCAAGCTATTCTCCTGCCTCAGCCACCCAAGTAGCTGGGATTACCGGCAACTGCCACCACACCCAGCTAATTTTTGTGTTTTTTTTAGGAGAGATAGGGTTTCACCATCTTGGCCAGGCTGGTCTTGAGCTGCTGACCTCAAGTGATCTACCCGCCTTGGCCTCCCAAAGTGCTGGAATTACAGGTGTGAGCTGCTGCACCCGGCCAACAATTTTTAAATTAAAATGTTTTTAATCACTTTTTCTTTGAATGGAGCATTTGTCCGTATTTATTTGTGATTGTGCATATGAAGGAGAGAAAACAAGCAATTAGTATTGAAGAAAATAACCTATTTGAGAAAAGGTTTCAAAGACTCAGTCAAAGGTTAGAATTGGTTATGAAATGATGAAACTAATTCCCAAGCTAGGGATGAATATTAAACCCTTTATTTTATGGTCACACTCTATATATGTGTTCACATTGCACACACCACAGAACTTGTTTTTTTTGTTTTACGTGACGACAAATCTAAAAGTTACAGATAATTTCACAGTTTAATCCTAATGTAGGAAAGTACTACCTGATTTTATAAATTTAATAAAGAGCTTTAGACATTTAATTAACAGGGTAATAAATAGCATCTTTATGAGAGAGTGCTAGTTTTCCCACACTTAGCCAACCCCAGATGGTATTTATCTGCATTTAGTTTTATTAAAATTGTTTTATTGAGTTTTAGTTAAACAAATATAAAATTTTTCTACGTAGATGTTATCTGAAAAGATGACATTGAGAAATATGCACTTCTTTGACGTTTGTGTATGAAAATCCAAGGGGAATTCTACTGGGAAACTTAACTGGGAGACATTCTGTGAGGTGTCCCTGCCCTGGGGGCTGGGTGGCTGTTCTTCGTTTCTGTGGCCATGGTAAGGATAGTTTCTGGATCACGGCCATAGTTTCCTGCTATGCTCGCATGTGGTCTCCAAATCCACACCACAACACTCTGGGCAGCCACAATGAATTGCAATACTACGTCACATCCCTGGCTAGAGTTTGGAGAAAACGGGTCATTCAGAGAAGTCTGAATTGGTAAAATCATTGCCATATAAATGAATGAAACAAAAGTTAGCTGAGCTGAATAGGAAGGTCAGTTAAAAAAGTGTTAATTTCTCTCTTGACACCCCATCTCTCTGATTAATGATGGAAAGTCAAATTAAAAATCTATTTTCAGAGAATTCTTTTCCTTCTACAGTTGCTAATTGCTCAGGAACCATTATACCAATGTTTGGTCACCAATGAAACATTTGAAACTGGTGTGCCTTTCTCTGACTTGGAAAAATTAGAAAATGACATAGAAAATATGTTAAAATTTGTGGAAAAACACTTGGAATCCAGTGATGAAGATGAAAAGGTTGGTTCAAGGAGATTTCAAAACCATGGTGTTCTCATTTTTCTTCTCTATTAATTTTATTTTTACATCAAGATGTTTGCCCATGTAATCTGTCAAACATGATGAAACAGATTCAAATGTGATTTTTTGATGTGTGTCAATGTAAGAGTCACATGATTCATGTGCTTAAAAAGAAAATAGACTCAGTTTCTGAACTAGACATAATCCTTAGTATTATCTAATGTTTGCTAAACTCTCTCTGAGATATTTTATCTTCAAATATAAAATATATTTAAAAAACATAAACTTTTTGATCGTTCAGGTTAACATATCTTGATGTACACTATACTAAGTAGGTTAGTTTTCCTCCTTTGGAGTTGATAGGAAGTGACCTTATGCATTTTTCTTTTGAGTCATTTTTTTTTTCCTTTTAAAAATTTAGATGGATGAGGAGAGAGCCCAGATTGAGGAAGTTCTACAAAGAGGAGAAGAAATGTTACATCAACCTATGGAAGATAATAAAAAAGAAAAGATCCGTTTGCAATTATTACTTTTGCATACTAGATACAACAAAATTAAGGTATTATGATTGGAGAGTCTCTGTTGCATTTAAATACCTTACTTAACTCTTGCCATTCAGATGTGTGATGCTGCATCACAGATGCTTTAAAACACACCAGTTGGAATATCATCTCCTCCTTTCTAGTGTATGTTACTAGATGTGTTCATATTTTTGGATGGTGCAGAACTCAAAATGGAAATGTAAAACCTTATTATTGGCCATCTCTTTTGGATTTCTGATTATGTTATCAAACCTAAAAGAGATCTATCTATTTCAGAAGTGGCTTCCTCCAATTCCATATTTTATTTGTGAAGGTCTTGTCTATGTCAAAAAAAAATTTCTAGTTTAAAAATAACTCAGTTTGTGAAAGTGATGTAATATGATTTATATTCTAGTAAAGATTCACTACCAGCTCCCTTTTTATTTCTTTATATTTTTCTTTTTTTTTAAAGATGGGGTCTCACTATGTTGCCCAGGCTGATCTTGAACTCCTAGGCTCAAGTGATCCTCCTATGTCAGGTGTGTGGGCCACCATATCCAGCTCCAGCTCTTTTTTAAACGGCAATCTTTCTAGCTGCATTTTAAGTGTGCTGTTGTTCCCTGGGGTCCGTTCTTTGGTAGTTCCTTCTAGAACGATTTTTATTTGATGACTTTGGAAATTAAGTAGATCGATTATGCTACTGTATTTTTACTGTACCTTTTCTATGTTTAGATATGTTTAGATACATAAATACTTCCAACTGTGTTTCAGAATTGCCTATAGTATTCAGTACAATAACGTGCTGTAAAGTTTTAGCCTAGGAGCAATTGACTATACCACACAGCCTAAGTGTGCAGGAGGCTGCACCATCTAGGTTTGTGTAAGGGCACTCTATGATGTTTGTATGACAATGAAATAACCTAGAGACACATTTCTCAGAACATGTCCCTGTTATTAAGCAATGCATGCCTATACTTTAAAAACTAGCCATTCTCTCAAGGCTGAAGCCTCAACATCCTTCTTAACTATTTCTTGTTCCTCACATATCTTCTCACATCACACTGAGTAGGCATTAAAACTGTTGAGACTGCTTGAAGCAACATAGAGGTTTGAACGTGAAGTTAGATATTGCTCTACCAGCTGCTTGTTTTATGACCATCAGAAAGTGACTTAGCTTATTTTACTTCACTATCCTTTCCATAATTTAGACTAATGATTTTCTCCCATGATATTATATCCCATGGACATATTCTTATGTCTGTTTTTTCTCACTCTAGCATGTCCTTTGTATCTTCCTCACAGTTATTCTCCCCAAAGTCATGGCTGATCATGTCATTCCTTCATCGAAGAAACTGTTTAGGAAAATATTGCGAAATACAGAAAAAGCTTTAAATGCAAGGTCTGTCAATATAACGACATACAAAGTCTTCAGTCTGATCCCTGGCTCCTTATATCTTTGATGTGCTGTCACTTCCCATGTAGTACAGCTATGCTGGTTTTTCTTTACATTTTCCTAAACACATCATGTGCCTTAGCACATCTGGGAACTTATTAATTTTATTCCCATTCCCTAGAGTGAGTTTTGTCTTTTTAGGTTAGCTGAAAAATGCATTATCTTTTAAGACTCAGCTCCATTTTTATTTCTAACTTCTGTCAGATTATATTATAGTTCTCTGCTTTATTGTGACTTTTTAAAGTATCTTTCTTCCCTAATGCTTCTCCAAGTTCAGGCAATATCTTTTTCATCTTTGGGTCCGAAATCAGAAATTATTACTGGCACAAAATAGAAATAAGTTTTAAGCTTTTAATACGTAAATAAATTTGTTTGTTAAAAGTACTAATATGTACTATACAAGCTAATTTCATTCTGGCTTTACTAACATTGGTAGGTGAACTGTGTTACAAACTTCAAATCTATAGTTTTCAAACTTATATGATTCTTAAGTGTGAACATGAGAATTACTGTGGGGAGCTTTAAAAAAACTACAGTGCCCAAATCTAATTCCTGAAACAGGTAAATCAGAATCTCTCAGGACCTAGGTGTGGGCATTTACAAAAACAAAACACAAAACATTTGTAGATGATTTTAATGTACAATTAGGATTGAGAAGCACTAGTTTACAGGACTCATTGTCTTACCTGAAATATATGTTAAGTGACCTTTTCCAATTTGTTTACTAGAGTATTACTGTTTTTAAATTATGTATGAGCACTTTATAAAGATATTAACCACTTGCCATAATTGCTATAAAATATTATCTTATTGATATTTATCTTCTAATTATTTTATCTTTAAGATATAACCATTTAAAATTTTTGTTTAGCCACAGGTGACTATGTTTTCCCTTAGTGATTTTTCAGGGGTTTCTGTTTTGGGATCTAAAAAGTTTTTATCCTCCAGAAAGTTGATGAATATTCAATTCTGTTTAGTTCCAGGTTTTTCCTATGGTTTGATAAAAACAAAACTTAGAAATTTAATAAAACACTCACTTAAAAATCTCTTTAATCTTTGTTATATGATGTGAGCTACGTCATGTAACACTGTCTCATTTAAGTACTGACCTCTAGTATATTTGTGTTTCTGTGTCCTAGGAGAATTCTTTAAAAATAAAATTGTCCATAAGTAAAGTCTCGGTCAGATCTCGAGGACATTTTTTTAGTCCTAGGGCATTTTGATTGATCACTCTCTTGGGGGAAAAAAATCTGTTTTGGGAATACAGAAAGCACATGTTTAAGTCTTGAATGGCCTTGCTGCTTCTGCAAGAGTGGGAAGGCTCAGAAAAATCCTGGATTGTCCTTATAGTCTGAAAAGAAAAAGAGGCAGTCTTAATGAATGTGAATTTTTTAAACTTGGAACTTTATGATACCTGCTAACCTCCCTAGTTTATTCTAAAGCTTCAGGTACATGTGGTCTTGCAGAATGACAATCCGTTATGTAACTGAAGAAGCAGCACAGGAATTCCAGTCTTGTAGTAGTAGCTGAGGTATAAAAGTGGCTCCCAACATTTACCTAATGGAGCAGATTAAAAAACAAATGTGGCATGTATTATCTAGTGGTGCTAAATGAGGAAAGTACTACAGAGGTAAATGTCCCTACAAGCATAATAAAGTAGTTGGATGTCTGGAGTTTTTTGGTCTTTTGGAAAACAGATGACCTTTCAGCAAAATCTTGGTTAATGGATGGGAAGCCAAGAAGGAAAACGGGTCCCAGTTTCCTCTTTTACTTTTTCGACATGATTACTCAACCTAGAAATACTTTCATTGGGCTATTTTCTTTTCCTTAAAGTTAAGAGGGAGAACAATTGAGCCTAGTTTTCTGATCTTCCAAAATAAAAACACTGGCTTATTTGAAATGAAAATCCAAAAGAATTATTTTTGATTTTTTCTTTTCTTAAAAAATACTTAGCATCTTTTTATTCATAACTGGTTTCTGGGTAGACATGTTATTTATTTCAGCATTCTTTTATATTTGCTTAAAACACAGAATTTGTTTCCTTAGACATATGGGTAAATATCTAGAAATGCTTTCTGACTAAAATTTAAACTTGCGGCATTAGGATAATAAAATTAATCTTGGAGACAAGTGTAATTAGTTCTGTTGTTAAAGTCAAGAAATGTATAGACCTGCTTCTAACCTGGCTATCCAGAACCACCCTCAATTGATGAACGCAGTAGTTTAACAAATTCTAGGAGGCAATAATGCAGTCCTCTAGGTTCAACACCACGTTATCCACTCAATGATTTTAGTCATGAGTCTTGGATTCATTTAGAGATTGGATTGTAACCATTTTCAAGATCACTAACTGAATTAACATGCATTTGTGATCGTTTTACCTATCATCTTGAATTTACAGATGATTATCATTTTTTAGAAGTTCAACATAGGAGAAGTGAAAGTGTCAAGGAAGGTACCTTAATTCATGAGCAGCTGCAGTTTGGCCCTTTGCAAGTGGTAATAGATAGCACTTATTAAATTGTGGCCATCTAGGAGTAAAGGGTTTGAACTCCTGAAGGACTGGCGGTCCATCCCAGAGAGCACTTTATTGTTTAGAAAGCTCTGAGAAGAGGGCCGGGCGCGGTGGCTCATGCCTGTAATCCCAGCACTTTGGGAGGCTGAGGTCAGTTGATCACTTGAGGTTAAGAGTTCGAGGCCAGCCTGGCCAACATGGTGAAACCCCATCTCTACTAAATATATAAAAGTTAGCTGGGCATGATGGTGCATGCTTGTAATCCCAGCTACTCAGGAGGCTGAGGCAGAAGAATTGCTTGAACCTGGGAGGCAGACGGTGCAGTGAGCCGAGATCACAGCACTGCACTCCAGCCTGGGAGGCAGAGCAACACTCTGTCCCGTACCTCCCCAAAAAAATTAAAATGAAAAAGAAAGCTCTGAGAAGAGGATCCAGAAAATCTATATTAGGGCAGATGAGTAGTCCATAGAGCCTCAAGTCTGTCTAAATATGACACTTCATGATCTATTTTCTAATGTAGGATATTCCTGCTCTATAATATTATTCTCAGAGATTAAGATTACATACTGAATTACCTGGATATTATTTTAATCAAAACCCTTTGTGCATTTCATGTTGTGTTATGGAAACATGTTTGACTTGCTTATATTTTTAGCAATGAGGTCCAATTTTAAAATTGTGATATTTTTAAAAGAGTGAAATAATAATGGTATCAAAATGTTTTATTTCATACAAAACTTTATGATTGGCAGGATATTCTCATTCTTTCAACAACTCAAGAAAGGAATTATTATGTTTTTTGTTTGCTAACTGAGTTTAGATGACATAGATCTTAAAGCCTGTCAAATTAATAACATACTTGTACTGTTTAATAGCTTGCTGCAGATGAAAATTAGAGTACAGATTGTTAAGGATTTCTGTTGCAAGGTAGGTTTACAATATAAAACATTAAAACTAAGTTTTAAAAATTTGGTTCATGATATTGCATTCCTTCACACAATAGTCTTGTATTGTTATTATTCATTGTGGAGGTATTTTAAGATATATATGTGTATATATATATATATATATTTTTTTTTTTTGCTGTTTTTGTAGGCAATCCCTATTCAACAGAGGAAAGTGGGTCAACTTGCTTCTGGAATTAGATCATCACTTCTTCCTACAGATTATCTGGTTGAAATTAACAAAATTTTACTTTGCATGGATGATGTTGAATTATCGCTTAATGTTCCAGAGCTCAACACTGCTATTTACGAAGACTTCTCTTTTCAGGAAGACTCTCTGAAGGTAGACCTCTGGGCACTGTGTTTGAATGGCCACAGTTAATGTAGAAGTAGAGGAAGAAATTTGTTCTTGTGCCTACTTAGATGGTCTATATCTTTTACAATTTGTGCCAGGGGATTAATAATATGTATGACTAGTAAAGCTTTCCTATATTGTCAAAGAAAATATAATAAATTTTGAATTTTAAAAAAGTGGGTATGGATTGTTAAATGTGCACAGTTATAAATTATTTGCAACATCAGAGCCTTGTTTAAAATTAAACAGAGACATAGACCACCTTCCTGTCTTATAAACTAGATTTTCAGTTGATGTTAATTGTCGGCATTTATCAGGCAATCTATAATGGTTTAAAATTGGCCAGTTGAGGTATGGAATGGCATCTTGATTGTAAGTTAATTAAACTTTTAAATTCTAGCAAGGCATTTTCATGTAACTTGATTGCATTTATATATAAAGTCACAATAAGTTCACTGATAATATGGATTTGATAGTGCATTCCTCTCATTTAAACTAGCATTATTAGGTATTTGAAAATATCAGTATTTCCAGCTTCAAATGCCTCATTACCTATAGAGAATGTTACTGAAACTTTTCATGTGTCCTGTACAAATGCTGCTATTGTGAGGACTTTTTTTCCTGCCCTGAGTATATTATATAAATTCTAGCAAGGCATTTTCATGTAACTTGATTGCATTTGTATATAAAATCACAATAAATTCACTGATAATATGGATTTGATAGTGCATTCCTCTCATTTAAACTAACATTATTAGATATTTGAAAATATCACTATTTCCAGCTTCAAATGCCTCATTACCTATAGAGAATGTTACTGAAGCCTTTCGTGTGTCCTGTACAAATGCTACTATTGTGAGGACTTTTTTTCCTGCCTTGAGTATATTATGTAGCATATTCCACACACTTTGGTTAAAACAGAGTATCATTTAAAAAAGAAAGTTTTCAGTTTTCATGATTAACAATGATTATATCTCATTATTATTTCAAATGAGTGTTCTACAATATAAATATCTGGTCATCTGTGATTCCTTTTTTTGTTACTTTGCTGGATTTTGTTAATCTATGACAATATATTTTTAGAATATCAAAGACCAACTGGACAAACTTGGAGAGCAGATTGCAGTCATTCATGAAAAACAGCCAGATGTCATCCTTGAAGCCTCTGGACCTGAAGCCATTCAGATCAGAGATACACTTACTCAGCTGAATGCAAAATGGGACAGAATTAATAGAATGTACAGTGATCGGAAAGGGTATGTGTAAATGAAATTAATATTTAATTTAAAAAAATGCCTGCAAGTTCATGGGCATGAAGAAGATCATGTGGACACTGAGATTAAGGAGAACATGTTTCATATCCTTGTAGGATGCCCTATTATTTTTTTTTTCTTTCAAGAAGGAGTCTTGCTCTGTCACCCAGGCTGGGGTGCAGTGGCATGATCTCAGCTCACTGCAACATTTGCCTCCCAGGTTCAAGCAATTCTCCTACCTCAGCCTCCCAAGTAGCTGGGATTACAGGCGCACACCACCATGCCTGGCTAATTTTTGTATTTTTAGTAGAGATGGGGTTTCACCATGTTGGCCAGGCTGGTATTGAACTCCGGACCTCAGGCAGTCCACCTTGCCTTGGCCTCCCAAATTGCTGAGATTACAGGTGTGAGCCACTGCACCCGGCCTTATGCCCTGTTTAATAAATTGTGATGAGTATAGTTCCTTAAAGGAGGAATGTGATCATGTATAGATGACCATTTATAACATAATATCTTAATGATACGGAAGCACTTCTAATTTTTAGTGTCTAAATAGTGTCCATTCTCTTTAAAAAAAACTAAAGAAATTTTTCATTAATGTTCACTTTCTCAGCACACTTGATGATTAATGTGAGTGAAGAACAGAGGCAGCTACAGATAATTAGAATCCATGTATAATACCAAACTCTTTTTTATAGCCTTCTGTTTAAATGAATGCTTTTGAGCCTTCTTATTAGATTTTGACCAGGACTATTAATAGGTAGAAATGAAAACAGGTAAGATTTTTGCCAGTAGCTGTGGATGTGATGGAAAGGCAAATAAGTTATGAAATAACCCAGTGGAAAGTGCTGTATAAGAGGAAAGGGAGCACAGAATAATACACTCGGTAACTTGAGAGACATACGCACGAAAACTAGGCATCATGTTCCTTCTCTTTTTTTCTATTTTAGCCTACATATTTCAATGTGACTAATCCTTGAAAAGATAGCTTTTAGTGGCCTTTGGTATATTCCTTTGTATGGATTTTACAAATTTTCTCTTTGTACCTTTGGAGAACATTCTTTTACATACATCTTTATCCTTACTTATATTTCATTAGGCTTGATCATTAGATGAAGACAAATTTCTTTAAAAATAATGTCATTTTAAACCTCTGTATTATATCATCAAAATGGTTACTGTACCCCTGCCAACAGTATTTGTAAAAATATCCTTCTTTTTGAGCCCTTACTAACATTGACAGGTTTTTTTTTATTATTAAAAAAAACTTTGCCAGTTTAATAGTGATAGATTACATCTCAATTTTATTTTCATTTTTTAATTTTTAGTGCTACTAATTTTTGTACGTTAATTTTGTATCCTGAAACTTTGCTGAATTTATTTTCCAGTTCTAGGAGCTTTTTGGATGAGTCTTTAGGGTTTTCTAGGTGTATGATCATGTTACCAGCAAACAGTAACAGTTTGAGTTCCTTTTAACCAATTCGGATGCCCTTTATTTCTTTCTCTTGTCTGATTGCTCTGTCTAGGACTTCCGGTACTATGTTGAATGCAAGTGGTGAAAGTGGGCATCCTTTTCTTGTTCCAGTTCTCAGGGGGAATGCTTTCAGTTTTTCCTCATTCAGTATAATGTTGGCTATGGGCTAAAAGTCATAGATGACTTTTATTACCTGAAGGTATGTTCCTTCTATGCCAATTTTGCTGAGAATTTTAATCATAAAGGGATGCTAGATTTTGTCAAAGGCTTTTTCTGAGTCTGTTGAGGTGATCATGTGATTTTTGTTTTAATTCTGTTTATGTGGTGTATCACATTTATTGACTTGTGTATGTTAAACCATCCCTGCATCCCTAATATGAAACCCACTTGATCATGGTTTATTGTCTTTTTGATATACTATTGGATTCAGTTAGCTAGTATTTTGTTGAGGATTTTTGCATCTACATCAGGGATTTGGTCTGTAGTTTTCTATTTTGTTATGTCCTTTCCTGGTTTTGGTATTAGGATAATACTGGCTTCATGGAATGATTTAGGGAGGATTCCCTCTTTCTCTATCTTTTGGATAGTGTCAGTAGGATTGGTACCAATTCTTCTTTGAATGTCTGATAGAATTCAGCTCTGAACCCATCGGGTCCTGGGCTTTTTTTTGCTGGTAATTTTTTAATCATGATTTTAATCTTGCTGCTTGTTATTGGTCTGTTTAGAGTTTCTATTTCTTCCTGGTTTAATTTAGGAGTGTTGTATATTTCCAGGAATTTATCCATATCCTCTAGGTTTTCTAGTTTATGCATGTAAAAATGTTCATAATAGCCTTGATCTTTTGTATTTCTATGGCATCAGTTGTAATATCACCCATTTTGTTTCTGATTGAACTGATTTGGATCCTCTCTGTTTTCTTGGTTAATCTCACCAATAGTCTGTAAATTTTATTTATCTTTTCAGAGAACCAGCTTTTTGTTTCATTTTTTTTTGTATTTTTGTTTATTTGTTTCATTTTCATTTAGCTCTGCTCTGATCTTGGTTATTTTTTTTTTCTTCTGCTGGGTTTGGGTTTGGTTTGTTCTTGTTTATCTAGTTCCTTGAGGTGTGACTTTAGATTGTCTATTTGTGCTCTTTTAGACTGTTTGATGTAGGCATTTAATGCTATGCACATTCCTCTTAGTACCGCTTTTACCATATCCCAAAAGTTTTGATAGGTTGCGTCACTATTATCGTTCAGTTCAAAGAATTTTTAAATTTCCATCTTGATTTCATTGATGACCCAATGATCATTCAGGAGCAGGTTATTTCGTTTCCATATATTTGCATGGTTTTGAGGGTTCCCTTCAGACTTGATTTCCAATTTCATTCCACTGTGGCCTGAGAGAGTACTTGATGTAACTTTAGTTTTCTTAAATTTCTTGAGACTTGTTTTGTGGCTTATCACATGGTCTATCTTGGAGAATATTCCATGTGTTCATGAATAGAATATATATTCTGCAGTTGTTGCATAGAATGTTCCGTAAGTATCTGTTAAGTCCATTTGTTCTAGGGTATAGTTTAATTCCATTGTTTCTTTGTCAACTTTCTGTCTGGGTGACTTGTCTAGTGCTATCAGTGGAGTATTGAAGTCCACCACTGTTAATGTGTTGCTGTTGATTTCATTTCTTAGGTCTAGTAGTAATTGTTTTACAAACTTGGGAGCTCCAATGTTAGGTGCATATATATTTAGGATATAATTTCCTGTTGGACTAGTCTTTTTATCATTATATAATGTCCTTCTTTGTCTTTTTTAACTGCTGTTGCTTTAAAATTTATTTTGTCTGATATAAGAATAGCTACTCCTGCTTGCTTTTGGTGTCCATTTGGATGGACTGTCATTTTGCACCCCTTTGCCTTAAGTTTATGTGAGTTTTTATGTGTCAGGTGAGTCTCTTGAAGACAGCAGATACTTTGTTGGTGAATTTTTATCCATTCTTCTATTCCGTATCTTTTAAATGAAGCATTTAGGCCATTTACATTGAATGTTATTATTGAGATATGAGGTACTATTCTATTTATCATGATATTTGTTGCCTCAATACCTTGGTTTTTTTTTTTTCATTTTGTTATTGTTAATAGGTTCTTTGAGATCTATGCTTTATTGTTGTTGTTGTTGACAGGTCTTGTTCTGTCACCCAGGCTGGAGTGCAGTGGCATGATCTCGGCTTACTGCAACCTCTGCCTCTCAGGTTCAAGCAGTTCTCTGCCTCAGCCTCCCGTGTAGCTGGGGCTACAGGTGCCCACCACCATGCCCGGCTAATTTTTTTTGTATTTTTTAGTACAGATGGGGTTTCACTGTGTTGGCCAGGCTGACCTCAAACTCCTGACCTCAGGTGATCCATCTGCCTCGGCCTCCGAAAGTGCTGGGATTACAGACGTGAGCCACCACACCTGGCCAAGATTTATACTTCAAGAAGATTCTATTTTGTTGTATTTCTAGGATTTGTTTCAAGACTTAGAGCTCCTTTTAGCAATTCTTGTAGTGCTGGCTTGATAGCAGCAAATTCTCTCAGTATTTGTTTGAAAAAGACTATCTTTCCTTCATGTATGAAGCTTAGTTTCACTGGATACAAAATTCCTGGCTTATAATTGTTTTGTTTAAGGAGGCTGAAGATAGGACCCCAATCTCTTCTAGCTTATAAGGTTTCTGCTGAGAAATCTGCTGTTAATCTGATAGATTCTTCTTTATAGGTTACCTGATGCTTTTGCCTCACAACTGTCAATATTCTTTCCTTCTTATTGACTTTACATAACCTGATGACCATGTGCCTAGGCAATGATCTTTTTGCGATGAGTTTTCCAGGTGTTCTTTGAGATTTTTGTATTTGGATATCTAGATCTCTAGCAAAGCCGGGAGGTTTTCCTCAATTATTCCTGCAAATATGTTTTAGATACTTTTGGATTTCTCTTTTACTTGGGAACACAAATTATTCTTTGGTCTTTTAACATATTCCCAAACTTCATGGAGGCTTTGTTCATTTTTTAAAATTCTTTTTTCTTTTTCTTTGTCAGATTGGGTTAATTCAAAAGCCTTGTCTTTGAGCTCTGAGGTTTCTTCTACTTGTTCGATTCTATTGCTGAGACTTTCCAGTGCATTTTGCGTCTCTTTGAGTGTGTCCTTGATTTCCAAAAGTTGTTTTATTTATGCTGTTTATTTCACTCGAGATTTTTTCCTTCATATGCTGTGTCATTGTTTTGATTTCTTTAAGTTGGACTTCACCTTTCACTGGTGTGTCCTTGATTGGTTTAATAATCGACCTTCTGAATTCTTTTTCTGGCAATTCAGAGATTTTGTCCTGGTTTGGATCCATTGCTGGTAAGCTAGTGTGATTTTTTTTTTTTTTTTCTGAGATGGAGTCTTACTCTGTTGCCCAGGCTGGAGTTGCAATGGCGCAATCTCAGCCCACTGCAACCTCCGCCTCCCAGGTTTGAGTGATTCTCCTGCCTCAGCCTCCTGAGTAGCTGGGATTCCAGACACGCATCACCACACCAGCTTATTTTTGTATTTTTAGTGAAGACAGGGTTTCCCTATGTTGGCCAGGCTGGTCTTGAGCTGCTGACCTCAGGTTATCTGCCTGCCTTGGCCTCCCAAGTTGCTGGGATTACAGGCATGAGCCACTGCCCCCAGCCTAGTGTGATCTTTTTGGGTATTTTAAAGAACCTTGTTTTGTCATATTACCATAATTGTTTTTCTGGTTTCTTCTCATTTGGGTAGAGCACGTCAGAGGGAAGATCTGGGAATCAATGGCTGCTGTCCTGATTCTTTTGTCCCATGAAATGCTTCCTTGATGTAGTGCTCTCCTCCTTCCCCTAGGGATGGGGCTTCCTGAGAGCTGAACTGCAGTGATTATTATTTATCTTCTGAAGCTAGCCATCCAGCAGAGCTACTGGGTACTGAGCTGGTACTGGGGAGTGTCTGCAAAGAGTCCTGTGATGTGATGTGATCCGTCTTCAGGTCTCTCAGCTGTGGATACCAGCACCTGCTCTGGTGGAAGTAACAGGGGAGTGAAGCGGCCTCTGTGAGAGTCCTTGGTTGTATTTTGGTTAAGTTCGCTGGTTTTCTATTGGTTGGCCCCCAGCCGGGAGATGGTGCTTACAAGAGAGCATCAGCTGCAGTAGCATAGAGAGGATTAGGCGGCAGGCAGGGCCATAGAGCTCCTAAGAAATTATCTTCTTTGTCTTTGGCTACTGGGGCAAGTAGAGAAAGACCATCAGGTTGGGCAGGGTTAGGTGTATCTGAGTCAGACTCTCCTTGCGCATGGCTTGTTGTGGCTGCTATGGGGGATGGGGGTGTGGTTTCCAGGCCAGTGGAGTTATGTTCCCAGAGGGATTACGGCTGCATCTGCTGCATCACACAGGTTGCCAGGGAAGTGGGGGAAAGCCTGCAGTTGCAGGCCTCACTCAGTTTCCATGCAGCCCACGGCCCAAAAGGCCAGTCTTAGTCCTATCAGGAACCCCTTCTGCCACCCCCACACCCCCACTGGCCCAACAGCATTGGGTTTATTTCCAGGCAGCTGGTGAGCAGGGTCGAGAACTTGCCCCAGGTGACAAGTCTCCCAGCTGAGAACGCAAGCTGATCCCCAGTTCCTCGGCTCTCCCATGCAGCAGGCAGCAGCATTCCACCTCCTTCAAAGGGTCTGTAGATTCTCTCAGTTTTCCTGGTATGTTCCTGCGGTAGTTCTTGGAACAAAAGTCCACTATGTGTCTGCACATGCTGCTGTTTGTCTGAGTGGGAGCTGCAAGTTAGACCTTCCTCCTATCCACCATTTTTTTTTCTCTCTGTCACTGATGATACATTCTAAGTTTAATGTTTATATTTTCAAAGTCTTTAGATCTTTAGAACAGTCTTATAGCATCTCGAATTTGGAAATTGTGATTGTTGTGTAGTTATTGTGAATTTTTGCAAATGATAATGAGTGTCTTAGTATCATCTCATAGTGCCTTTTTTTTAAGTGCTTTTCTTTTTCCATGCTCAATAGAAAATTGCTTTACTGTGGGCAGTATTAGCAAAATTTTAAAAGTAATTTTCATGGACAAAGACAATATACACGTTATTTAGGGGTTATTGATATTAGGAGCCATTTTATTTAAAAAATATATATTTTATTAATATTGTTAAGATCTCAGAGATCACTTCTAAAACTCAGCTCCATTACTCTTAAACAAAAAGATAGGAGAAAAAATTATTTAGGATCCTAGTCCAATAAAGCTTTTCCTTTTTATACTTACTTCATGTATCCTGAATATAACAAGCACTGAGTTTTACTTTGCCATCTTTAAAAGAGTTTGGTTTAAACAGAAATCTCAATAGCCCTCTGTCTCATTGCATAACTTGGGCTCTGCATGCAATTTCATACTTTGCTGTATTTAGGTAAATGGGACCCTCAGGACCAGTCATTACCCGAAGTACATTAATCTGCTCAGGCAGCCGTTATAACATGGACTGGGTAGCTTAAACAACAGACATTTACTTTCCCACAGTTCTGGAGGCTGGAAGTTCAAGATCAAGGTGCCAGTAGATTTGGTGTCTAGTGAGGTCTCTCTTACTGGCTTGCAGATGGCCACCTTCTTGCTGTGTCCTCACATGAGAGAGCTCTGTGGTGACTCTTCCACCTATTATAAGGACACCAGTCCTTTCAGACTAGAGCCCCACACTTATGACCTCATTTAACCTTATTTGTGTCCTGGAAAGCTCTGTCTCTAAGTCCAGTCACACTGTGGGGTTAGGGCTTCAACATAAGAATTTTGATTGGACATAATTCAGTATGTAACATATAGATAGAGGGGTATGCGGGCATTTTGAAGTGTTTTGGCCTTTTGTGCTTTATTCTTGCCAGGAACTAAGTGTTCTGGTAGTAAAACAACATATTTTTCCCCAAGAAAATAATGAATCATATTTTATATTTCACAGTATTTAAATGTTAAATGTATAAAGTTGGATGCATTAACATGCCTACAACTAATCGATCCTGATTTTTCAAGCCAGAAAAGGCTGCATCTTTTTAGTTAAAAAGCTGCTCGAGTGTGTGCATGAGTGTGTTTGTGAGTGTGTATGTGAGTGTGCATGTGTGTATACGTGAGTGTGCATGTGTGTGTGTATGAGAGAGAGGATTTGGTAGCTAGTGGTGTGAGCAGATTGCTTTGCCCTTGGTATGATGCATATATCTCTAGGAGGAATTATTACCTGTATCCCACTACGAAAATTGGTTTTGTGGAGCAATAGGCTGTGAATTCAGTTGTTTGAGGTCTTTCTGATTAAATGAAATTTGATTTTCTTTTTTAGAAAAATGGCTTTAGGCAGTCCTGGAAAATTTGGAAACCTATTTTATTTTGTTTATTGTCCTCTAGTTGTTTTGACAGGGCAATGGAAGAATGGAGACAGTTCCATTGTGACCTTAATGACCTCACACAGTGGATAACAGAGGCTGAAGAATTACTGGTTGATACCTGTGCTCCAGGTGGCAGCCTGGACTTAGAGAAAGCCAGGATACATCAGCAGGTGAGTGCTTTCTGTTAGAGGAGGGGGACTGCACATATGGTTAGTGTATGCCTGTTAAGACAGATTTCAGAAGTAGGGACAAAATATATTAATTTTTCAGAAGTCAATGGACAATTTGTAATTTTTGTTCCAATTCTTGTTACCAGTTATAAAAGTTTAAGAAATTGGTCAATCACAATTTTCAATCAGGATTTCAAAGAAATTTAAATAAAAATACTCCTTAGTGGCTAATGTGAAAAACAATTTTATTTAAACAATTTTATATTTAGAATAAAACTTGTAAAATGTTATGCCTAAGACTATACCAAGAACAGAAAAAATATTTGCATGCCTCACCTCTGTTTTTTGTACTTAAAACACTTAGGCATCTCATTTTTCTTTGTATCATTGATAATTATCATAAAGTAAATTATTCTGGAGCGACAGCAGGGCAGCTGCTCATGTAAGTCTAATTCAGTCTTGGGAAAATATAACACAAAGTTAGTTCTGCTGATAACAATAGGTCTTTAAAAATAATGGTAGAAAGCACACGCAATTTCAATTCTACCATTGATAAAAATATTTTCTGTTTTATTAAGTTTTTAAAATGTATTTTATTTAGAAGGACATGACAATTTAAAGATAATTCATTTGTTTTTCTTATAAATGTGTTAATGTGGCCGGGCGCAGTGCCTCACACTTGTAATCCCAGCATTTTGGGAGGCTGAGGTGGGCGGATTATGAGGTCAGGAGATCGAGACCATCCTGGCTAACACAGTGAAAACCCATCTCTACTAAAAATACAAAAAATTAGCTGGGCATGGTGGCATGCACCTGCAGTCCCAGCTACTCGGGAGGCTGCGGCAGGAGAATTGCTTGAACCTGGGAGGCAGAGGTTGCAATGAGCCAAGATCATGCCACTGCACTCCAGCCTGGGTGACAGAGTGATACTGTGTCTCTAAATAAATAAATAAATAAATGTGTTAATGCATTTTTCTTATTTTTGGAGTTACAGATAAGTGTTTAAATTTGACTTGAAAATATTCATTCAATCTGTTACTTAAACATGTGTAGACCAGTGTATTAGTCTCTTCTCATGCTGCTAATAAAGACATACCTGAGACTGGGTAATTTATAAAGAAAAGAGGTTTAATTGACTCATAGTTCAGCATGGCTGAGGAGGCCACAGGAAACGTCCAGTCATGGTGGAAGGGGAAAGAAGCATGTCCTTCTTCATATGGCGGCAGGAGAGAGAAGTGCTGAGCAAAGTGGGGGAAAAGTCCCTTATAAAACCATCAGATCACTCTCACTAGAACAACACGAGGGTAACCACCCCTGTGATTCAATTACCTCCCACTGGGTCTCTCCCATGGCATGTGGGGATTATGGGAGGTACAATTCAAGATGAGATTCGGGTGGGGACACAACCAAACCATATCAACCAGTGAAGCAATATCTTAGTAAAATGCACATTTAGGTTTACTTGTATATGGTAGAACACAAGGATATAAGGATATATTGGGGTATATAATTTTTTAAAGCAATGCCTTCAAGCACTTGTTTGAAAGAAGATGAGCAATTCATTTTCATCAAACATGATTGATGCTTATGCTTTAATGTAAAAGCTGTTATTCGTTTTAGTTATTAAGCTGCCTTATTTCCTTGTATTTTGCCTGATGACATTCATGAAGGTGGGTTAGATTTCAAAATAAATTTCGTTTAGCATGTTCATTGAAATGTAATTAAATTGTTTTAAAATGCCTTTTTTTTAACATAAAATATCTTTCCAGGAGTTTGTTTCTTTCACACTTAAATTGATACCACAATACTTGGGTGGATTCATTGCATCAGAATCATTTACTTATTAGTGAAATTAATCTTGAGTTGTGCTCTGTTACAGGAACTTGAGGTGGGCATCAGCAGCCACCAGCCCAGTTTTGCAGCACTAAACCGAACGGGGAATGGGATTGTGCAGAAACTCTCCCAGGCAGATGGAAGCTTCTTGAAAGACAAACTGGCAGGTTTAAACCAACGCTGGGATGCAATTGTTGCAGAAGTGAATGATAGGCAGCCAAGGTGATTTAGCTATGATTGTTTGCAGGCACAGGAGTGAACATATTTTCGATAGAATCTTTTAAGATGCAATCTAATGAGTTCTTTTATTGTTTGACATTATAATAGGAATTTTACTGACATTTAAGACCTCCACTGCCCACGTTCTCCCTTCCTGTATTTTTAGTCTGTCCATAAATTCTCACTTTTCTACTCAAATGCTACATATGTAAAAACCAAACACCTTTATTCCTTTTATTTACGACTGCTTATTATGATATGGTGATTATGATGGGAATTTAAAGTAGTTGAAATAACTGAAACTCCAGGTTTCAGGTTTGAAGGTCTGGGTTCAAGATCAGACCTTCCCTTTGCTTATTTCCTGATTGAGCCTACCTTAGTAATACGTCTTACTAAGTTATTTTAGTGTCAAATGTTGTGTTCTATTCATGCTTTGCCAATAATAAAGTTCTTCATCTATGTAATATAATATAATATTAGTATTATTAATTTTTATGTCAGATTATATTACAGTGACTCAGATTTTATTTGAGCATCTTCCAGTTGCAAATTTGTTTTGCAACTGGAATATAATGCTCAACACTATAGACACTTTCCATATTTAAAATTATTTGACATTATTTTCTGAGACAGTCAAGATTTATGAATGATTTCTACTTTGCTTCATATATTCCGTCATTAATGATCTTTTTTGTTTGTTTGTTTCTTGTTGGTAGTTTAGGGTTAAAAACTCCACGATATTTTTTTCTGTTAATTTTAACTCTGTTGATGAAGTATTATTTTAGTGATAAGCTATCATTTTGTGAAAGGCCAATCTAATACTTTATCAGGTCCAGTATTATTATGCAACCTAAAATATTCAAGTATCATGTGACCTACAGTTGCTTTTCATTTAAAAAATCTATTATTTTGTGTGTTTTGGTAAGAGACAAATAATAATTTGTATGTTTTGGTTGAGAGATTACCACATGGCAGAGAGAGTATCTGGCACCTTGCACACATTGCCTTGTTTAGGAGTCATAACTCACCTCTTAGGGGACTGTTAAGCCTTGTACAGCTTTAGAAACTGAGGCTAAGAGAGGCGAGGTTAAGTAACTTGTCCAAGATCTCATAGAAAGTAAGTGATCATACTGTCTTATGCTCTCAATATTATGCTGTACGAACTTGGAAAGAGCACAGAACTCTCTGGCCAAAGTGTCTTCCTCTGGAAATGAGAACTATGATATCACCACAGAGGACTGTCATGAGGATTAAATGCAATAGTGTTTGGAAAATGTACATGCCTTGACTATTCATAGTAAACACTTAAAGTATCTATTTCTTATGAAAGCAAGTTATCTTAGAACTTATTCTCTAAGCATATTGCTGAATTTTGCCAATGATTGATTAATGACTTGATGGCTATTTATTGAGCTCTATGTTTAGCACTGAAGATACAAGTATGATTAAGGAACTCTAAGAAGAAGAAAATGATGAATGAAAACATCATTAAAAAGATAAAGTGTCACAGAGGCAGATATGATGGGCTGTGGAATTTAAGTGTCACAGAGGAAGCATGCCGAAGCTGAGTTTAAAGCATTTATAGCAATTTTCTATAAATTTCTTCTAGGGAGGGCCTTCTAGGCAGAAGAAGTAAAACAGCAGAGGTGGGAGGCATAAATGGCATCGTCGTGTGAGAGATCTGCAAAGGATTGAAAGGAGAGGAGGGTTCAATGACCAGGGGAAGGATTGGAAAATGAGGTCCCATAAGATCTTATATGTCATGCTATTCAGTTTGCACGGAGGGTCTTAGCTTGAAATGATTTCTCTCCTAGACCTTTATTGTTTTTTTGAGACAGAGTCTCGCTCTGTCACCCAGGCTAGAGTGCAGTGGCGTGATCTCAGCTCACTGCAACCTCTGCCTCCCCGGCTCAAGCAATTCTCGTGCCTCAGCCTCCTCAGTAGCTGAGATGACAGGTGCCTGTCACCATGCCTGGCTAATTTTCATATTTTTAGTAGAGATGGCATTTCACTATGTTGGCCAGGCTGGTCTAGAACTCCTGGCCTCAAGTTGATCCACTGGCCTTGGCCTCTCAAAGTTCTGGAATTATAGGCATGAGCCACTGTGCCTATCCTCTCCTATACCTTTTTAAGGAAAAACATGTACCTGCTGGGAGGGTTTTAACAATAAATGCAGAAATTCTTCTAAAGGTAGATATCTGTGGCGTGTGGTAATTACAGCTCCTAAAACTAATAAGGTGAAGCTAATACATGTTTTTACTCATTTTTTGGAAGTGAAAAGAATAATGAATCTCTTCCCCAACAGCTTATATTTTGACTAAAACAATATTTGTCTTTGTAAATTAATGCTAAACTTCACCTTAGGTTGGTAATCTATATTAAATTGGGACCATTTTGGGTAGATTGTATATATGTTGTTAACAAAGTAATTGAGAATTATCACACAGTTCAATTTGTTTTTGTATTGAGTGCCTGTAGTTAAGTATTTGCATAGTTCAGCAACCTGCAGAGTTATTTCTTCCCTTTTTTGGAGACAGTGTCTTGTTCCGATACCCAGGCTGGAGTGCAATGGTGCAATCATAGCTCACTGCATCCTTGAGCCCTTGGGCTCAAACAATCCTCTCACCTTAGTCTTCTGAGTAGTTGGGGCTGCAAGTGTGTGCTACCACACCCAGCTGATTTTTAAATTGTTTGTAAAAATAAGGTCTTGCCATGTTGTCCAGGCTGGTCTCCAACTCCTAGGCTCAAGTGATCCTCCTGCCTCAGTCTCTCAAAGTGCTGGGATTACAGCCGTGAGCCACCATGCCCAGTGGGTTATTCCTTAGTGAGCAATTGTTATCTTCTGTTAGAACATGAATTTATAATTTGTTTTTACTCTTGGGGATAATATTTAAAATGTAGATTATATTTAGCTAATTTGCAGTTGAAAATATTGGGTGACTCAAATATATCTTATTGAAATCACTTTATAATGCTAGTTTTCTTCATAGTTCTGTTTTGAAAGTACTAAATTAGTCATGATCTTGAAACATTGGAACGTGAAATTTCAACCCTTTTTTAGAAACAAAGGCCTATAATAGTATTTTGGGTGTTTCCAAAGTTGTTATTTAAGTTAAATACTTTTCACTATGGAGGGTAGATTATTTGTTTTAGTCTTAGTAATTAGTGCTATTGCTGTATTTATTTATTTTTAATCTTAAAGGAGCATTCTTTCTTGATGGATACTTAAAAATTATGATTTTGTAGTGATTTTCATTTTTTTAAACATTATACATCAAATATTGACTGTTTATTAAATATAGAAGTATTATCTAATATTTTATTACATGTATTGCAAGATTATGTCAGACCTTTTGTGATTAAAAATGAAAACTCCTAGCCATAAAAACATAAATTCTTATTAGGAATGATACAATACAACTTATTTAAAAATTGCATTCAGTTTTTAAACCAGCAGTTAATTATAGCAGCTATAAAAATAAAGATACCACCAGGCTTTTAATAGCTTTCAAATCCTTTTAAAAAACACATAATCTTATTTGTCATATGAGTTCTAATCATATTCCTCTCTTCTGACAGATGGTTTATATTCTTATAAATGTTATTCTTATAACACTATAAAGATCTAATTGAGGCAGTTCCTTTTTTATATTCATTTGACTGTTTTCCTTGCATCATTTAAAATTTTTGCTTTGTTTTTTTCTATATCTCTTTTTGTAACAGTGCTATATTCAAATATAATAGTTATTTTAATAAACAAGCCAAATTCACATTTCTTGTCTTCCCTAATACTTGTAAGATTCTCCCATCCTTGATACCTTGCTTTGTTCTTATTCTTTCTGTCCTATGAATAAAGCAGAGTAATAGTTACCACCTAATGTGATAACATGTCATATAATGATTCCTTTCAATATTCGTGAAACACTCAAAGAGAATTATGCTTTTTCCCTATTATTTTAGATAAAGACATTTTTCATGTTTTAAAAAATTTCCATTATGTTGCGGAGTGGTATCTAACTGTAAAAAAGGCTTTTGTATTCAATTTCTATGTAACTTTTTATGATGAGGGAAGATAATATTCTTTAGTTTCAATGTTTTTGAATTTAACTAAGGAAAAAAGCTTCTTGGTCTATTATTAAACAATCTTTATATAGTAGAATATATATTGTTTCACTTAAAATAAATATTAAAATAATTATTAGAAATTATTTATTTTGGGAAATATTTGGGATATTCAAAGCAAATATGTAAGGTTCTGCTTAATTGGGCAGTTTTTCCTCAATATTTTTAAATAATATATTCTTTTAGGCTAAAAGGAGAAAGTAAGCAGGTGATGGAGTACAGGCATCAGCTAGATGAGATTATCTGTTGGTTAACAAAGGCTGAGCATGCTATGCAAAAGAGATCAACCACCGAATTGGGAGAAAACCTGCAAGAATTAAGAGTAAGTTGTTTATTTCTGTCTATATGCCTTTTGGTGCCCGAACATTATACTTCAGAGTCACATACTGCGTGTCTGAAGAAGAAAAGGGAAAAGAAACTTTGTACTTTTTGGTAAATGTGGTGAACTTGAAAGAGGAATATATTTTATTTTTTAAAGAGCAGTTATAATTTTGGTCATGCAGAGCTTAAACTTCACTTATGTAAAAAGAACAAACTATTATGGTGTCAGTATTAGACCAGAGGTTTTTAGGATATTGTAAACTGACCTTATCGTTTTAAAATACAATAGGGCTATGAAATATCGTTTTTTGTTTTTAGATTTGGAAGAAAATTACTGATTATTGTCTATAAAGCTGCAAAACTCAACTTTATAGATAATAATCAGTAATTATCGGAGTGACTTGCTGAGGAACAAAATGCAGCTTGCAGTAGGTTTAGTGTCATGGTTGTATTAATCAGATTTTCTTTGTTGGTTTGCAACTAACAAGTATTGTTTATAGTTGTAGATGTATATAATCTATAAAAATTCGTACATATATAGATGTATAAATATATCCAAATATCCATAAATTTTGTATTCATAAATATTTATTTTTTGTGTTAAGAATTAAAATACTTGTTGCAGAACACTCAGCATAATGTGCTCACATTTTTATTTAAAAAAAGAAATTGTGGGCCGGGTGCGGTGGCTCACGCCTGTAATCCCAGCACTTTGGGAGGCCGAGGCGGGTGGATCACAAGGTCATGAGATCGAGACCATCTGGCTAACATGGTGAAACCCCATCTCTATAAAAATACAAAAAAAAAATTAGCTGGCCGTGGTGGCAGGTGCATGTAGTCTCAGCTACTCGGGAGGCTGAGGCAGGAGAATGGCATGAACCCGGGAGGCGGAGGTTGCAGTGAGCCGAGATCGTGCCACTGCACTCCAGCCTGGCTGACAGAGCGAGACTCCATCTCAAAAAAAAAAAAAAAAAGAAATTATGAGTGTGTATTCATACATGTACAAGCATAAAAGTGTGTGTGAAAGGTTACTTACTAATTCAGAGATTTTGTCTATAAAGGAGTATGATTGAAGCATTTTGAGAAAGAAACATTGAATAATGATGAAAAATATTTTGTGGAACATATATTAAGTTTTCTTTTTAAAATGTGACAATATCTAACAAGCTTCCTTTTTTATCTAAAAATTTCAATGGTTTTTTTGGGAATGTCTCTTTTGTAAACAATTTGAGGAGAGTTAGAAAAGGTGGAACAGTATATTAGGATGGAGTAGCAAGGAGGAGATAAGAACAGAATGTTAAATTATCAGTGTAAAAATAATATATGACCCGGTTAAGAGACAGTGAGTACCAGAGAGCCCGTTTGTGCACAAGAGTGCAAAAATACACACAGAAGGCATGTGCGCACTCCCTTCTTAGTTATCATTTGTTAGCATGAGCTTAAGCTTCTTATAAGTTTATTTTTTCACTTAACAAATTAGAAAGTTACATTTGTAATAATACCAAAAAGGTTTCTAATACAATTCTTGAATTTTCCCTTATCTGACTACCTTCTAACCACACCTATCTTTTAACTTCTCCAGGACTTAACTCAAGAAATGGAAGTACACGCTGAAAAACTCAAATGGCTGAATAGAACTGAATTGGAGATGCTTTCAGATAAAAGTCTGAGTTTACCTGAAAGGGATAAAATTTCAGAAAGCTTAAGGACTGTAAATATGACATGGAATAAGGTGTGTATAAAGTTACTATCACACATTTCTCATATTTGTTGATTTTGTTGTCAGAGATGTGGGATCATGTAACTGCTTTACTTTCAAGTGTATCCAAATGGGGCAAATTTTACTAAAGCTTACTAATGTTTTTATTTTTTATCTGTCATAGACAGAGGCATATATTCTAGAAGAATACTTTTTATTTTATACAGAACTCTTTGGCCTAGGGGATTTATACATTATATACTACATTAGATAATGAATATATGTTGGAATTAGGTAAGAAAATTCCAGTGATGATATTCTGAAAGTGAAGACCTTAAAATAGCATTCTGAGCCGGGTGTGTTGGCTCATACCTGTAATCCCAACACTTTGAGAGGCCGAGATGGGGGGAATCACATGAGTCCAGGAGTTTGAAACCAGCCTGGCCAACACAGTGAAACCCCATCTCTACTAAAAATAGAAAAATTTGCCAGGCGTGGTGGCACACGCCTGTAATCGCAGCTACTTGGGAGGCCGAGGCATGAGAATTGCCTATACCTGGGAGGTGGAGGTTGCAGTGAGCTGCAGTCACACCACTGGACCCCAGCCTGGGTGAGACAGGGAGACCCTGTCTCAAAAAAAAGAAAGAAAGAAAGAAAGAAAATAGCATCCTGATTTTGCACATGACTTTTCACACATGTATGTTTATTTTCAATGATTTTTTTCATTAAATATATATTTACTAGGTTCCAGTGAAATGTAATGGCATGTGACTACAAATACAACTAATATCTTTCCCTCCTACCATTATTTTTTTTTTTTTGCCATTGAAACGGTTAAAAGTAGATAAAGTCATAGATATCTTTTTTGTTTGACCTGGTACACACCATATCAGAGTATGACGTCTGTATAGGACATTGAATGGATATGTCTCTGTCCTTGGTTTGGATGGACTCCATATCAGTCATTTTCTCTCTCATCCTCTTTAAATGGTAGCCATTATCCTATAGCTAATGATGCAGGTGCTTTATTGATCTGGTCTCTCTGATTGGGAATCACTGCCTGTTGAGTCACTGTGATTCACACATGTGTATCTCTGGTCTGGACCTTTCTCCATACTCTAAACTTGTGTATGCAACTACCTGCTCAACATCTCTCCTTAAATGTCTAATAGGCACCTGAAACTAACATACACAATCGAGCTTTTGATATCCCTCTCCCTTCTGTGCCTTAATATACATCTCCCACCTTAGTCAATGGAAGTTTCATCTTATTATTACTTAAGTCAGAAATATTGGAGTCAATCCTATGGTATATGAATTCTATCACAAAAAGAAACAAAGAAAACCCCCAAACCAAAAACTATACCTCAGTCACCATTAGCAGCTTTTCCTTCAAAATACATATCTACTGGATGGATGGTTTATTGGATAGCCAGATGGCTATGTGTGATAAGGCAAATGTAGCAGAAGTTTGACAGTTGTAGATGTCAGAGGGCACACAGGTATTTCCTCTACAATTCTTTCGACTTGTCTTAGGTCAAAAAATATCATACATTTGACTGCTTCTTACAACCCCCATTGCCACTAACTCGTTTCAAGCCTGCCATCATCTCTTGTCTTGATGACTACAAAGGCTGCCCCACTCATCTCCCCTGCTTCTTCCTTTGCCCTTTGTTATTCTGTTCTAGACAAAGCAGCCAATATGATTGGTTAAAACATAATTCAGATCAAGTGACTTATCTGAGCAAAGTCCACCAATGGTTTTCTATCTTGCTCAGGGTGAAAGCCAAAATGCTTTTTTGGCTTATGAGGCTTCTCATGGCCTGGCGTCCTGTGATCTCTCCTACAATATCCACTGCTCTCTCTCCCCTACACTCCTTTCCAGACATGTTAGGTCCTGTGTCACTTGCCAGAAAGGTTGTCCATATTCAGTCGGAGCACACATATTTATTTAACACAAAGGGTATCAGTGGGTATTCTGCAGAAAAGGGCACAGTTGTTAATTTGGGTGCATTATGTCAGACAAAGCTAGAGCTTTGGTTATTGCAGAATTTCATGTAAATTTTAATATAATTCACTTTGGTGAATTATGAATGTCTAAGACCAACAATGCTCATTGTGCAGAAAATCTCAACAAACATAATTTGGGAAATTCTAACATGGGATATTTCATTCATTCATACAGTCATTCATTCACTCAATAGGTTTTTATTGGTCTCACTTTCTGCCAGGTATCATTTTAAGAGATAGGAATGCATTAAAGAGTGTGGCATTCCTTCTAACTCAAAGAGCTTATCATGGATGAGACCAGCAGACAAGCAATTATAACATCCAGGTAGTGATGAGCACATAAAGGTGGAGCACCTGCTTGGCTTTGAGGGGTAGCTGTGGAAGGTTTTGTTGAAAAGATCACATTCTGGTTAATTTACGAAGGATGAATAAGTATTGGTCAGGTGAAGAATGAGGGAAAGTGCAGTGTAGAGAGAAGTGGCAAATGAAAGTGTCTAGAAGAGACAGAGAATGAGCACAGTGTATATAGGTCCAGGAAGTAGCCCACTGTAGAATGGAAGGCTGAGGGATGTTCTCAGAGATGAGATCCTGGAGGACTCACTGTGCATCACAAGGAATTTGAGCTCCATGTTGCAAACAATCTACCACTTTGAGGGTAGTGGGTAGCTACTGATGGGTTTTAAGCAGAGGAAAGTCATATTTTTGAAATATTGCTATAGCTTCACTATGGAGATAGATGAAGTGATCCTAAGAATTGATATAGAAAGATGAGTTAGAATCTTCAGAAGAGTTTATGAAACGGGTGTCAGGGAAGATAGGGATAAGGAATTCAGATTTGGACATATCTGAATATCTAGTTCACAGAGAGGGCTGGACTGAAGATATGTTTTGGGCAGTCTTTAGCCTCTCAAAACTCCATTTGATTCCTGAAATCTTTGGAAACCAGGACTCAGGGAGAGCCCAGGGTGAAGGGCAAGAAGAGCAACACACCTGCCCTGGAGGATATTGGTATTTGATGGATGGGCAGAGGAAAAGGAGTTGGTGAAGGAAATTCAGGAGAGCCAGCCAGAGAGGTAGGAGGAAAGCCAGAATTGCAGAGTAATAACAGAATTCAAGGGAGGGGGAGTGGACGGCATTAACTGGTGCACAGGGGTCAGGACAGCTAAGGACTGGTTGGTGTTTTTGATAGCAATGTCAGTGGAGTTAGGGGCTCAAACAAGATTGCAGTGGTGAGTGAAGGTAGAGCCAGAAGTTTAGGTCGTTAGGGGAAAAAAAGTAGCAGAGCTGCCATTCAGAATAACACCTCTTCTTTTGGACTACAGTCATCTTTATTTATGTAGTATTCTTCTCTTTCTGTTTGTCCTGATGCGGTAGATTTGCAGAGAGGTGCCTACCACCCTGAAGGAATGCATCCAGGAGCCCAGTTCTGTTTCACAGACAAGGATTGCTGGTAAGATACAGTTTATCTTTAACAAAGTTTTTAAAAAAAAATACGTAAAATTTTGTGATATGAGCCTCATATATGAATTAGAAAGACTTAGAAACGTCGTGCCATTTTCTTTATTTAATCTACTTTCAATGGTTTGAAAAGAACATCTTCTTTAAACCCAAGACACATTTGGCTGCCCAGTGTGGGTAAGGCATTTGTTCTCGCGGCAGATAAGGCTGGCCTTTCTCTGGACTCCAGTGCTACCTGGGCATCCACAGGTCCTGCTGAAGGGAAGATGAGAGGCTAGGTGCAAAAACTGGGGACTAGTTTTCTGGGTCGAGGCAGTTTTCAGGAAATCAGCTATAACTTGTTGTGTTAACATGAGCTTGGTTAACATATGTAATTAGACCCTGATCATGACTGAGAACAAAAGGCTTAGATATCCTGGGAAGCAGGTGGGGGATGGATATTTAGAAGCATTCTCCAACCTAGGAGACAAATACTTCTCACTTGGATGTGGAGAAAGAAGAATGTTTTCTCACTATTTCCTTCTCTCTTTATCCAGATTAGATCGCAGGCTCCTGCCCCATAGCCACTGTTGCCACTGCCTTGCAAGTTTTCTGAACCATCATGCCCTGCTCTTCCTCTGTTGAGTCACCTGGCAAAACCCCAAATGCGACCAACTCTAACTGTCCACTCACTCCCTGACAGCTGCTTCTGCTGATTCTTTTTATTGCTCCTCCCCGCTTTTTTCTTCTCCCTCATCCTTCTCCTCCTCCTTGACTTCCATGTCCACCTTCTACTTTCTACCTCTTCTCTCGTCCTCCACCTCTACCTCTTCTACCTCTTTTTTTTGGGAGGGTCCTTTTTATTTCTCTTATTCCTCTTATTTTTCTTTTCTTTTCCTTCTCTTCCTCCTCCTCCCCTCAAGTTTTGAGAAAAGTGATGACAGACAATATTTTTTTTTTCATTTTTCGAGATTGCAAGCTAATTGAGGACCAAGTTTGTGTTTTTTATTACTTGTATTTCTGGAAATTTGCACAAAAAGTACCTGGGGCCTGATCAAGTTTCTTGATTAATATTCAGAACACTTGAGTTGACATTTGGGTACTGCTGCTTTGCAAATACAGGCTCAACTCCATAATCATAGGGAAAGAATTGGATGCATTTTATAAAATCGTCATGGGTTATCTTACTTTTTAAAACCTCTATATGGTAAAGGAGCAGGGAAAATTTGAATACATATTTAGAAGTATAAAAAGCTAACAGCAAAGCTACAACTTCCATTAGGTGGATGGCTCATTTTTAACAGGATATTCGTCCTTGGGACAGGCCTGAGACCTGAAGCTAATCTTAGTATGTCTCTCTCCTCCTACGCAGTGTTTTAATTCAGTTCCTTCTTTTTAACATTTTATTTAGAAAATAAAATTAACCATTTTAAAGTGAACAATTTAGTGACATTTAATGCATTCACAATGTTGTACAACCACTATTTCTATCTAGTTCCAAAATATTTCTATCACTCCAAACTAAAACCTCTTACTCATTAAGCAGTTTCTTCCCATTCCCTCCTACTCCCAGCCCCTGGCAACCACCAATCTGCATTCTGTTTCCATGGATTTCTCTATTCTGGATATTTCATATAAATGGAATCATACGATGCTTCTTTCACTTAGCATAATGTTTTTGAGGTTCATCCTTGCCAACACCTTGCCGACTGTACTCATTTCAGAGCTATGACTATTCATTTCAAATAAGCACTCAGCACTAAGAGACAGTCCTACCGTACTTTCTTCTGAGTACTCCTTGGTACTCATTTCTCAACTAATGACCTCATCTCATTTTCAAAAGAAAAAAAAAACCTTTTTCGTTTTCCCACCAGAGAATCCATCAAGCTACCTGCGGCTGTACCCGTGTACTTTACACACTTCCTTCCTATTCTGCGAAAGGGTTATTATCTCTTTTCCTAAGACCAGCTCCTCCACTTATGCATAGGATCCCATATTCTCTGGGCTGCTTACGTATCCTCTTTCTCTGATAGCTACTAGATCATCCTTATTGCCATACCTTTTGAAGCATGTAGCTCTAGTCTACTCATTTAAACTGATGTACAGTATTACATAACATTGGATATACTACAATCCTCTAAATTCTCTTTTCTACCTATGCTTACCAGTCCCAGAACTGTAGACATTTTTTTTTTTAGGTGATTCACCCAGTCCTTAGGCCAATAAACTTGTAGTCAACCTCAACTCTTCTCTGGAATTAATATTCAATCCATCAGCAAGTAGCATCATTTCCATGTTCCATTCCACCTATTTCCGTGGTCTTGAACACCCTTATCTTTCTATCTAGATTATTGGAATATGCTCCTAATTCATAATCCTGATTCTATTCTTGCCTCAGTACTTCTCCATGACCTATTCCTCTGATAGCAGATACAGTGATTCTTTCTAAACAAGTTTGATTGTGTCGTTTCTTTGATCACAGTCTTTTAATCACTTCCATCCACATAAATGAGTTCCAAAGTCTGGCCTTAGTCCAGAACACCATGCATATCTGCCTGTCTCTTTAATCACATTTCTTACTGCTTTTCCCTTTGTTCATTCTGCTTCAAATACACTGGTCTTCTTGCTGTTTCAAACATGCCAAGAACATAATCATTTCTGGTCTTTGTGCTTGGTGTTCCTTCTTCTTGTCTTCCCCAAATGTTCTTCTCTCAGATATTTTCATGTTTCACATACTCACTTCCTTTAGTTCTCCTTCAGATATCCCTTTCTAGGATAGCCCTTTCTTGCCCACAATATCTCAGATACACCCTGTCTCTCTTTGTCTTCTTGTATTGATTTTACTTCGTAACACACATCCATTTTCCTGATAGAATGCAAGCTCTGGCAGGGCGCGGTGGCTCATGCCTGTAATCCCAGTGCTTTGGGAGGCCAAGGCGGGTGGATCACCTGAGGTCAGGAGTTCGAGACCAGCCTGGCCAACATGGTGAAACTCTGTTTCTACTAAAAATAAAAAATTAGCTGGGCGTGGTGGCAGGCGCCTGTAATCCCAGCTACTTGGGCAGCTGAGGCAGGAGAATCGCTTGAACCCAGGAGGTGGAGGTTGCAGTGACCCAAGACCGTACCATTGCACTCCAGCCCGAACTTTGTCTTGCACACTCTCATGCCTGCAGCGTCTAGAATAGCCCCTTACACATAATAGGTTCTTAATAGGTATTTGATGAATTAAAACAATGAATTTTTTTTATCTACAAAAAAAGTTAAAGTGAAAATGGGGCAGAAGGATGTGTGAGGTATTCTGTAGGGTGTATATCTAGTGACGGAATCACTGGGTTTAGCATATGGGTGCCTTCTGCTTCACTAGCTGCCATTAGGGTGCTGTCTAGATCACTTGGCCCAGTTTACACTGACACTGGCTGTGTGTAATGGGTTCTTATTGTTCTACAGCATTACCAGCACCTCAACACTTTGCTCTCAGGACCCCTTTACACGTGTAAAAATTATTGAGGACCCTCAAAGAGCTTTTGCTTTTGTGAGTGATATTTATCCATATTTACCTAACTAGAAAATTTTTCCATTAATTCATTTATTAAGTCGTTTAAAAATAACAATAATAAAGCCATTATATGTTAACAAAAATAGCATGTTTTTGTAACATTAGCATAAGATGCTGGGCACAGTGGATCATATCTATAATCCCAGCAGTTTGGGAGGCTGAGGCAGGAGGATCACTTGAGCCCAGGAGTTTGAGACCAGCCTGGGTAACATAGGGAGACCCCGTCTCTACAAAAAATTAAAAATAAAAAAAATTAGCCAGGCTTGGTGATGCAGGCCTGTAGTTCCAACTAATCAGGAGGCAGCGGTGGGAGGATCACTTGAACTCAGGAGGTTGAGGCTGCAATGAGCTGTGTTCGTGCCTCTGCTTCCCAGCCTGGGTGAGAGAGTGAGCACCTATCTCAAAGAAAAAACAAACAGTCAAACAAACAAACAACTCTGTTTTCTAAAACAAAATCCTGGAAAAGCTGCAGTTTTATATTTTTTGAAATCTCTTAAATGTCTAGTTTAATAGAACACAGCTGTATTCTTATTTCTGCTTCTGCATTTGGTCTCTTGTGATGTCACGTTATGTAGACTTAGATAAAACACACTGTACACGTGGGAGAGACTGAGCCTAAAAAGGCAAATAATGTGCTGATGATAATAGTGTAGGCATCTTAACCTAGAGCTTCTCAGATGTCACTTTTCTGATGGTGGTCCTGTGGATGTAGGGTATTTCGTTTTAATTTGTACTATCTCAGTTATAGAAGAGGTCGGACATTTATTTCACATTTTTATGTTTATTGCCTTTTTTATTTCCTCTTTTGTGGATTGTCTTTAGATGATTTTTTTAAGTTTTAGAAAAAGTATTTTGGCTATCAGTTCTTTGTCTGCAATGGGCATTGCAAATACCATCTCCTTTCATGTTTCAAAGGCTTTTAAAATCTTTACTTATGGTGCTCTGTGGAATTCTTAACCATTAATGGTTTATTAATAGCTTCCCTTTTTTTGTCTTTTGTTTGAGAGCTACTTCAGTCCTCTGAAGTAATAAAAATATTCCTTATTTTTAACTAACAATTTTGTTTTTCATATTTAGGTCCTTAATCCACTAAGAATTAATTTTTCTATGGTGTATGTGAGGTTAAAATCAGTCCCATCATTTCCCTGCTGCAGCCGTGGTGACTCACTTTATTGAACAGTAAATTCTTCTTCATTGATCTGTAATTCAGTCTCTGCCAAGGTCAGATTTCTCTGCCACCTACACATTGTGACTCTTCTCTTCTGTTGGTCTCTTTAAATGTCTCAGTCTATAATGTACTGAGTTAATAATTATTAGCTAAATAATATAACTTAATATCTGGGAGGGCATATTGCTCTATCAAAAAAAAATTTGACTGTTTTTTGTCCTTTTCTCTTCAATATTAATTTTATAACCAGAAATTTGAATTAATGATTTTGTTAAGTTACATTCAAGCCTGTTGGGATTTTTATTAGGATTGTGCTGAATTTACAGATTGGCTATACATTTTAGAAAATTATTTAAACCTCATCTAATATATCATACCTGAAGTAGGTTACAGATAGTTTTAATTACTAATTCAACTACTTATTGTATCAAAACCAATCAATTTGGCAAATAATATTAAATACATACTTTTTTTTGTATTTTCTGACTCAGTAATTCTACTTGGGAAATCTATGCTAAGATAGAGATCAGAAATGTGCAAAATACTCTACACAAAAAGATATTCTTTGTAAGTTTTTTAAAAAATTAAAATAAAATTTCAAGAGCAATCTAAATATCCAAGGGTTAAATAAAAGTGAATATGGGTATAGGTTATTACATAGGTATTCATAATTGTGTTTACTAAGAATAAAATATGCTCACATTATAAAGTTAAATGAAAAAAATAAAAAATTATGAATAAGTTGGCTTTATAATTAAAATCATCTTGCCAAAATAAAATAATACTTCCAGTTCTCCCACATTTGTACTTTTAATTTTTCTCAGTGTCAGTGCTGATTATGTTCTAGAATGTTGCAAAACTGTTTTGTTGGCTTGATAGCTACCAAAGACATATGGATATTACAGGTAATACCATAGCCATTTCAGTATGAAAAAATAACCTCTTAGAATTTTTTTTACTTAAACTAAATTTTATTTAAATACACATACACGTGTCACCATGACACCACCATAATTAAAACATCCTGTTGATTGATTTCTCTTTTGCTACATTTTTCATTTCAGCTCATCCTAGTGTCCAAAAGGTGGTGCTAGTATCATCTGCGTCAGATATTCCTGTTCAGTCTCATCGTACTTCGGAAATTTCAATTCCTGCTGATCTTGATAAAACTATAACAGAACTAGCCGACTGGCTGGTATTAATCGACCAGATGCTGAAGTCCAACATTGTCACTGTTGGGGATGTAGAAGAGATCAATAAGACCGTTTCCCGAATGAAAGTAGGTGCATAGTGTAAAAGCTTGTCATGGAAACACCACAACCCAGAGGTAGACCAGATCTGTTTGAATCCCTTTTGTTTATCCTAAACTATGAGAGAATGAGGTTTAAAAAATTCTGTATCTGTCAAACAACCACCCAGGGCTAACTACAAAGCATAGAGCTTTTCTTGCATTTATACTGTTGTGATATGATCAGGTTTACTGACTTAAACTAAAGACCCAGTGCATTTTTAAAATCTAAAACTGATATTGTAAAG
Organism: Gorilla gorilla gorilla; assembly: GCF_029281585.2. NCBI lineage: Eukaryota > Metazoa > Chordata > Mammalia > Primates > Hominidae > Gorilla > Gorilla gorilla. Next base: position 168,692,718 of record NC_073229.2, read on the forward strand.
CTAGGCACATTAGTATAAATATAAGCTGGAGTTAACGTTTCATGCCTGTTGTGTGATGTAGGATAATCTCCTAAAGTGCCTTTGCAACTTATATTTCATAATGAGATTAATTTCTGATTTTAAAAGTGAATATCTCCTATAACTTTATTACTATACATGTACCATCTAATATTCATTTGGAAAAATTCTTTTTCCCTATTTAGTGTGTGCTAAGTTCTGGGCTGTGGGTGGTACAAGGATACTGACAAGAATATACTAGGTAGAAATTGGGAATCTACAATGAAATAATAATAACAGCTCTTGCTAACTTTTATTAAGTGCTTCATGTGTGCTGGTCATTTTTCTAAGTATTGTACACATGTTATCTCATTCAGTTCTTTAATAGTCTTGTGAGATAGGTACTGTTTTTATCCCCACATTACAAATAAGTCCACACCGAGGCAGAGGCACTGAGTGCATATGAGTTGACAAATTACTGTAGCAAGGCAAGAGTCTAATAAAAGCCTCAGGAGAAGTACAGGCAACCTGTTGGGGGAGCCAGGATGAGGAAGGGGATCACTTCTCCAGTGATGGAAAGCAAACTGTGTGGGATTTTGGCATCTGGGATAAAGTGGTGACATTCCCGGTATAGGGAACAGAGGGAATAAAGTCATGTGGTACAGGAGGCACAAAGGACAGTAGGGCCAACATTTGTGCAATTAAGAAATACAGTGTGAAGCAAGGCAGGAAAAGCAGCTCAAGTTCCCTTTGTGAAGGAGCCTGCAGGCTGTGCAAAGCCCTTTGGATTTTTAGTCTGTAAGCAATTGGTAGGCATCTTTCTTCCCATTTCTTTTTCTTTTTAAAATTGTGTCTATGAACTCATGATAACCATGCTCTGCTTTAGTAGAAGACTAGGATGGATTGGAGGCAAGAAATGCATAAATCAAGGCAAAGAGCCCTTTCTGAAATGACTAAGATGATGCTGTTGCAATTAGCAGAAATAAGGAATAGAAGAAATTGAGTGTGAATGAGGGTTTGAGTGATTTAGTTTCAGACGTGTTGTGGTGGGGAGTCCTTATGCCATTTAGAAGGAAGTGATCAGTATTCATTACCATGTGCCCTGGGGTTTAGGATTGAAAGTTGTGAGCAATCCATTTAGAAGTAATATTTGACACTAAAGGAGTAGGTGAAATCTACAAAACGGGTGAATTTGTAAAGAGGAAGGACTGGGAAAAAGTCATTTGCCACTATTTGTATTTTTTGTAAATTGTTTTCTAGTCTCTATGACTGTCATTAGTTCTGTACTGAAAACACATGATTTTCCTGATGTTGTTACCATTTCTCCCATATTTATTAGCACTGAGAGACAAACCATCTACAGCAGCAGTTTTTCATGTCTAAGAGGATTTAATTTATAGTTATTCCTCTTAGCACTTTTCTGTGTCACCCCCAACCCTATGACATTAGTTTGTGTTCGTACCTGACACAGAACAGATATGCAAGGCATCATCAGCAGCAATAACTGCTAATGTTTTCAGGGCATTTTTCAGCTTTTGAAGGGATTTTCTTTATTTAATGTCCTCAGACTGGATGTAATTGAGCTGTCAGTATTTTATTATTTCTTTTTTGTGAAAACAAAAACACAGAGAGGTAAAGCTCCTTGCCTGGTGACTCAGGTGCTAAATGGAAGAACTGAGATTTGAATGCAGGATGCTTGACTTTAAATCATGCACTCATTTTCTGCCGCGTTGCTGTTGCCTCACTATGCCATAGAGGAGGAAAACAACGACAACTTTGATGTCAGCACAACTGTTTTGCTTATTATTCTTCTCATATGGCTTATTAACCTATCCGAATAATCATTTCTACTTAACAGATTACAAAGGCTGACTTAGAACAGCGCCATCCTCAGCTGGATTATGTTTTTACATTGGCACAGAATTTGAAAAATAAAGCTTCCAGTTCAGATGTGAGAACAGCAATTACAGAAAAATGTAAGTTTTTTTTAAAAAGTTATGTACCATCATCCACTTTCCCTGCAAATGGTGACACACACACACAAACACATTTTCAAAGATTATTCAACTAGAAAGTAATAGTGTTTAATATTTGTTACTCTTTATTTATACAGAAATATAGCTTTCCCTTGTTTTTATGTTTTGTGAACATAGTTACAATAACCTTATGAAGTCCTTAATTATTAACATCACGACTCTCAAGTAATTACTTACACATTGGGTTTTCTTCCCTTAACTTAGGCTTTCTTTTAGAGGAATAAAAAAAGGTTAAAGGAACTCACAAGAATGCAAATCCTTTCTCTCATTATACTTTATTCTCTAAAATCAGGTCTTACTGTGTCTTTTAACTCAACCCAAAATTCAGTCCACAAATATTTATTGAGCAACTACTATGTGCTTATGTGACTGGCATTAATTTGGGGATACTTTAGTTATAAATGAGAGAAAACAACAACAAAAAATAAACATACAAAACAATAGCAAACAAAGATCCTTGCTTGGGGTTTGCATTCTAGCTCAGAATCATCTAGCTTCTACAAACCCTTCTTAGTGGGAATGTACTACCAATAGCAAACGAAGTCTAAATTCTCAAGAGTGACACCTAGGGATTGTCATAATCTGCTACCACTACCCCTTTTCTCACTTCAGCCCTCAGCCCGGCCTGTAATTATGCTGTTATTCCTTAAAATATCCTGACATTTCCTAGTCTTCTTACCTTTATTTGCATTATTTTATTTCTCTTGGCCTTTTCTTCTCAGGTGAAATTCTACGCAGCAGCTAAAATGTCATCCCCTTTGTGACGTCTTTCCCTCCTCTTCTGGTCCCTGGTGAATGTTAATTTCTATTTTTAGTTCCTTCGATGGCCTTTCCCCCCATTGCTTTATTATAGATCTTACAACTACTTTAATTGTCTCTCCCTTCCATAGATTGTGAATATCCGTCTTTCTGCCCTTGGGCCTTTAACAGTGCCAATACAAATTAACTACCTAATAAATATTTGTGGCAAAATATAAACTGGAAGGATAAATCCTAATATTTGTCAAGGGAAGAAAGTCAGCTACTCTCCCTGTGAAAAGTATGTTTTGATTTCAAAATAGTCTTGGTAGCAACAAGGTTATTATAGGAGATACATTAGAAAAGAACTTTTAATGTCTAACAGTGTTGGCTTATTTTTACTAAATACATCATTTTCCTTCTTTTCTCTTTTTATGAATGGATGGATTGTGCCTATTATGGAACTTTGGAGTGAGCTGGTTTCCCTCACATCACAGGGGAGCTCCTCTGCTCTAGTGATACCAAACTATTGACAAGCCATTTCCAGTTTGCTTTTTCTATCATCTTGATGTTTTTTTTTAATTATTATTTTTTCCATCACCTCTCTTTTTGTCCAAAACTTCTTTCAGGTGTTTGTTTTTTTGTTTTACAAGACTTCTCCTAAATATCTTCCCTTTCCCATTGAATGTACACACTCTATTTTCTCTCTCTATATAAATATTTCTGTGTGTGTAGAGGTTCTATAACCTTCATCACTCCTCATTATATGAAAAACCCTTCCCAGGGGGAATGTACTGCTACCAATAGTAACCTCGTTTTAGGGCTTAACTCACAATGAATGGGATAATTTGCCTATTTCTTATGATAAACCTGTGATATTTACTCTCGCTTGATGTCTTTGGTTTCATTTGTTTAATGTTAAAGGATTCTATTAGTAACAGAATTGGTCATAAGTACTTTATGTAACTTTTTAACTGACAAGAGAACATTATGATAGATTTGGCCTCTCTTCCTTAAGTTTAAAACTTAAGCAATTTATTTAAACAGCTAAGACAGAATGAAACAGATTGTCTCATTGAGGAAGTTTTGAAGAATGATGACATGTAAGTATAACTTAAGGCCTGAACAGCCTTGTTGATAGCTTTTTTTTTTTTTTGAGATGGCGTTTCACTCTTGTTGCCCAGGCTGGATGCAATGGTGCAATCTTGACTCACTGCAACCTCTGCCTCCTGGGATCAAGCGATTCTCCTGCCTCAGCCTCCCAAGTAGCTGGGATTACAGGCACCTGCCACCATGCCCAGCTAATTTTTGTATTTTTAGTAGAGACAGGGTTTCACCATGTTGGCCAGGCTGGTCTTGAACTTTTGGCTTCAGGTGATCCACCTGCCTCGGCCTCCCAAAGTGCTGGGATTACAGGTGTGAGCCACCGCACCCAGCCAGTTGATAGCTTTTATGTTTCACTATAACCATATATTATCCCAAGAACTTTGCCAAAGTGTTCCATGATAACTCAGCTGGAATGTTATCTTGTAGTTACGTTCCTCATGGGCCTGGTACTTAACTATAGCCTTTCTTTTTGTCTGATATCCAAAGCATCTTTCAGCAGTGTGGTTTTAACATTCTACCTACTTATTATCAGCAGGTTCTTGTGGATATTCTAAGTTATTGTCTATTAGTACCTCAGTTCAAGATTATGAACTAACTCTGAAGTGATTAATAAAAAATTTAAGTTTCCAGCCGGGTGCGGTGGCTCTTGCCTGTAATCCCAAAACTTTGGGAGGCCGAGGCAGACAGATCACGAGGTCAGGAGTTCGAGACCTGGCCAACATGGTGAAACCCTCTCTCTACTAAAAATACAAAAGTAGCCGGGTGTGGTGGCACACACCTATAGTCCCAGCTACATGGGAGGCTGAGGCAGGAGAATCACTTGTACCTGGGGGCGGAGGTTGCAGCGAGCTGAAAGCCGGGATCGTGCCACTGCACTCCAGCCTGGGCGACAGAGCAAGACTCTGTCTCTCAAAAAAAAAAAAAAAAAGTTTCCTTAGATCTGTCTGTCCTTGAAACCTTGTTAAAAATAGAGAAAGGAGAAGAGAGAAAGCTTGAGGAGAAATAGAAAGAGAGAGAAGGTGATAATGAGTGAAAGGAATGAACAATAATGAAAGAGGAAGGACAAGAGCCAGTATGGAATTTTTATGATGAAGAGCTTCTGGGTGCACAGTACATGAGTCTCTTTTACTTTTAGTGTTTCTCTTGAACTTGAATATATAAAATTCCTTTTAGAGAGTTTTCCTGCTACAGTAAAACAAATGCAAAAAAAAATTCTTACACAGTTCATTTTCTTCTAAAATCAAGACTGCCTTAGAAAATTCTCCTTTGAGGGTAACAAGTGACTATCTCTCTGTCTTAAAGTTCTGTCATGAAGTACTGTTAAACCCTACCTTCATCAAACCAGGTCTATAAATACAACTGTAAATACAAAATTAAATAGAACAGTATTTTCTTTATAATTGTTTGGCAGTATCAGTTTATAATAGTAGATATTTTCTTGGGAGTTGTTTTAGGGCACCGAAAATAGAGTTCAAGATTTTTTTTTCTCAAACACCGTTTCAGAAATATATCAATTGTATAGGATGGCAGATGTATATTAAAATTCCTTCAAAATGTGTTTATCAGCTCACCTTCTTCTGTTTATAGACTTATTTGTGATACATTTGATATATGGTATTTTTTCTTTCTCCTGAGGGTTACATGTTGGGATTTTTTTTTTCTTTTATGATGCTACCCTCAGTGGAAAGGGTCAAGAACCAGTGGGATGGCACCCAGCATGGCGTTGAGCTAAGACAGCAGCAGCTTGAGGACATGATTATTGACAGTCTTCAGTGGGATGACCATAGGGAGGAGACTGAAGAACTGATGAGAAAATATGAGGCTCGACTCTATATTCTTCAGCAAGCCCGACGGGATCCACTCACCAAACAAATTTCTGATAACCAAGTAAGACTCATCAGATATTTTTTGGCAGTATTGTTTTGTTGGATATACTTTTTTTCTATTGTTCACTGTAATTCTTAACAATAGGACCCTGTCATGTTGTTTTCCTAAGTTCTTAGAGTGTATAATGAAATTTATATGAAGAATTTGATCTGGAAGATGTTTTTCGAAAAATTTCTGCAGGCATAACAAGTAAGAATGTGCATGTCTCTGAGATTTATAGCTCACTGACTTTTTGCAAGTGAAACACACCCTCAAATCAGCATCTAGAAAGAGAACACTTTCAAGATTCCAGGAACCCTCTTTTGCTCCCTTCTGTACTGTATTAGTCTGTTCTCACATTGCTATAAATAACTACCTGAGACTGAGTAATTTATGAAGAAAGGAGATTTAATTGACTCACAGTTCATTTGAGGGCTACTGTAGTGAAGCATGACTGGGAGGTACCAGGAAACTTAAAATCACGGTGGAAGGCAAAGGGGAAGCAGGCACCTTCTTTACAAGGCAGCAAGACAGAGAGAGATAGAAGGGAGAAGTGCCACACATTTTATTTATTTATTGGAGACATTGTCTCACTCTGCCGCCCAGGCTGGAATGCAGTGGCACTATCTCAGCTCATTGCAACAGCCACCTCTTGGGTTCAAGCGATTCTTGCCTCAGCCTTCCAAGTAGGTGGGATGACAGGCGTGCACCACCATGCCCAGCTAATTTTTGTATTTTTTGTAGAGACACGGTTCCACCATGTTGCCCGGGCTTATCTGCAATTCCTGAGCTCAAGTAATCTGCTCACTTTGGCCTCCCAAGTGTCACACACTGTTAAACCATCCGATCTTGTGAGAACTCACTCACTATCACAAGAACAGCACAGGGGAAATTCATCCCCATGATCCAGTCACCTCCCACCAGGCTCCTCCTTCGATTGGACATGAGATTTGGGTGGGGACACAAATCCAAACCATATTACTTACTTACCCCGAAGGTTATTTTTATTAATAAGTTTTTCCAAGACTTTCATTTGAGGGCTACTGTAGTGAACAAATCAGATAAGTAAGTTTAGTTTCCTTTAATGTCTTTTTAACCAAAGTGTTTTATCAATTTCATAATAGCAGACATCTTTTTTGTCATCAGTTCGGTTATAGAGTTGATAATATTGAACAACTATGGTATTTTTAAAAGTGCTTTTAAGATTCTCTGTATAAAATTATAAAATATTCTTGAATTGGAGGTTTTGGTTGTGAGGTTATAGTTTGGTATAACATTTATTTGCCCTTCAGCTAGCCTAACATAGAAGTGTATATTTGTGAAGAATTTAAGAGAGTATATGTAGAAAACAATCGAAAATGTGGAAGTATGTTTTTATTCTCCACAAATGCAGACTTGACTTGGTTACAGTTTTAAAAGCAAGTGTCCAGTTATATGCATTTCTGGATCATTCTGTGTGTTTTGATACTGCTGACTGTTTCCACCAAATGACTCCCAAGTAATAGTGAAGCCCCTGGCCCCTTAACTAGAGGAATACAATTAAAAGTGATGTCAGTGTTTCAGTTATCATATTAGAACATTATTTTTTAATCAGCAGTGTGATTCTTTTCTTCTGAAACCTTAGGCTGATTTAAAATCTTCCCAATTGCTACAAAAAGCATTATATTAAAGGTTTCAGTTGTCATTTAGATTTCATGGTGAGTACCTTGATCCAGAGACTCTCAGAGGCTGAAAAACTATGTCAAAGAACCACTGCCAGTGGACAAATTCAGCATCAGTTTGGCTATTCAAGCAAACTCTCAGTAAACCTTGCTTGGCAGCTTGGTCCATGCAAGCGGTTATCTTTGTAAACACACCTTGTGATCCAGGGGCAAGAGATGGAAGACGTCCATGTTGTTGATCCTTCACGTTTCTCCAGGCATGTATGCAGGAACTGTCTCTGTATTCAGTCCTTTATGATGCATGTCCGTGTAAGGATCAGACGTACAGCAGAAGGAATGAAAAAGACAAATGGTTTGAGGAAGGAAAATATCTCAAAAAGAAAATGATAATAATCTTGTAATATTGTCATCTATGTACCTGATCACTTTCTTGGACATGTTTCTTTTCACTTCTACTAATTTTGGTTTAAGCTTACATATAACAAAAGGGTTTGCCCCCAGTCTGTTTTCATCCTGTGATATCTGTATCTAAAGCATGTCAAAATCTGCTGGGAGTACTATTGTTTTGATTATACTAATTACTGAGTGACCAAGTCTAACAAACAGACCTGCACTTGCACCTCAGATACTGCTTCAAGAACTGGGTCCTGGAGATGGTATCGTCATGGCGTTCGATAACGTCCTGCAGAAACTCCTGGAGGAATATGGGAGTGATGACACAAGGAATGTGAAAGAAACCACAGAGTACTTAAAAACATCATGGATCAATCTCAAACAAAGGTAAGTCTAAGGCCCTGGCAGGTAAATGTATATTGTCAAGTTGAGAATTTGATGGCTTTGGCTTTCTCGTGGAAACCTGCCAAACGTGGCTACTACATTTTATTATTATGTATTTTATTTTTATACTGTGATGTTCTGAGTTAGTATTATCATACCTAGTACAGAATGTATGCTTATACAATATGTTTTTGAATTTTTACAATGGAGTTTTTTATTTTATTTTTTTAAATCAGCCTAAACCTTGCCAATGATTACGTGTTCTGATTGTCTTATGCTCTCAGTATTATCTAGAATACACTTTGTAGTCTTCTGATGGTAAGGAGTGCAGGTGTTTACAGATGCATCGGGGTAATGGTATCCCTAAAGGTAATTGGAATAGCATGCTATTTGGGTGGGGCATCCTAAGTTGAGGACCAGACACACATGGATCCAACACTAGATCCCTGAAATAATCTATGTGCATTTAGGATTTTAGTTAATTTACTATCTTTTTTCCCATTACTTTTTCTAGTCAGAGTATTTGGAACAGCCCAAAATAGAATATGTGTTTACAAGAGAATTTTCTGTCACTTGAATCACTTGAACACCTAGAATTTGAGAAACTATAAACAATGATTAGCATCTCTTTAAGACTGCATATTTATATTCATCATTAGTAAAAAAAGATGTTTACATCATGCTTATAGTACTGGGAATGCCTGTGTCTAGGTGGAATTACGCACATCTTTATTAAAATGCAACTGTCTTAAAACCAATTTGGTATCAAAACACATCTATTTTGATGTGAATAAAATGGGTATTAGAGCACTTTATATTCCTGATATATTCCTGCTAATAAAGTATGGCTAAGCATTTAATAACATTTTGACATGGATATGTTTTATACATTTCCAGAGTGTTATTTTTAGTTACAATCTATGAAGCTCTGAAAACTCAAAGAAGAGGGTTATGATGGCAGAATGTGAGGTTGAATGTGTTGTTAGATATACCTTGGATACTGGAGAAAATAAGACTAGGTTAGCAAAGACAAAACTTCACAAGTGGTTAAAGCAGAGTGGCTATAATATTGGTCTTTCTAACATTTTACTACAACTTTTCTCTTTTATTATAATAGGTTATTTGGATTTAGTAAGGATATCATAACTCAGGCAGGGAAGAAGGTGAATTAAAAACAGCTTTAACCCTAAGAGATAGCATTAGGAGATATACCTAATGTTAAATGATGAGTCAATGGGTGCAGCACACCGACATGGCACATGTATACATATGTAACAAACCTGCACGTTGTGCACATGTACCCTAAAACTTAAAGTATAATAATAATAATTTAAAAAAAGAAAAGACAGACAAAGCAGGTCAGAGAATTTCTTTATGGCCATCTCCAAGACAGAAAGGTAGGGGAAGACTCCTGCCTTCAGGAGAGAAAGAAGGAGGTGAAAGGGCAGGAGAAGGTCACAGAGAGAGATTGTTTTCTGAGGCCTGCTTCTGAGCCCTGAGGCACCCCAATATTAGAACAAAAGGCTATAACAAGCGTTATGGGAGTTATGATGCAGGAACTGTGGATGAAAACATATACATATTATAGTAAGTACGATGAATAAAAATTATTTGCATAATATAGCTGACATAAAAAAAAGAGATATAGTCCTTAAATATACTTTATCTTTGTGTTTCCAAAAATTCCGTGTATAAGAGTTAGGACTTTGTTTTCCTTGTAAACTTAACAAAAAATTTATCCCTTAGGAATGTGTGGCCTGCTTTATTTAGCACCTCCAATTCTTAGTATTTTTTGTTTTTTGCTTTTACTTTGTAAATATTTTAAGACAGCCTACAGCAGTAGTTGGATTAGATGGAAGAGGCAATTAAAAATGAATTATATTGCAAGGTGATTTTTCATTTATCATAGCTAAGACAATTACAATGTTCCAGTTTCTTTGTAGTTACGAGTGGTTGTCCTTATTGTGTTTTCTCTCTGCATTTTCTGGGGGGTGGAAATAAGTAATTATATTAATATTTAGACATGATTTAGATATATTGTTATCTATAAAACAGGGAAAACAGAGCAAAACTGGCTCATAGGATCCATTCGTGAATGATAACTAGGGCTTCTATATGTAAAGAGAGTTTTCTCTTTTAAACCCAGTGAACTTTACAATTTTTAACTATCTTAAATGGACATCTTTGTAGCATATATAAATCTTTCTTTGCCTTCTTAAAGCTTGTGAATGTATATTTAACTTTTTTCTGAATTCTTGGTATTATTGTTGCAAAGATAGAATTAAGGAACTTTAATGGATACGAGTGACCTTAGAGTTCTTCTGAACCAGTGTTTCTCAACCTTTCTTTACATTATTGCTTCCCTAAGGAGCCTGTGTAGACTCATCTTCCCATGAAATTTTAATACCATGATATACTGTGTACTGTATGGTTGTGCTTTATACATAAAAAGAATACATTTTTTCACCCTCCCCCTGAAAAGAAATAACCATTTATTACCTCTGTTGAGAATACATAGTCTAATCTAATATTCTCAGGCTCAGAGAAGTTAAGTGACATGTTCAAAGTCATGCAACACAGTCAGGATGATATTTTTCTATACTAGATGGTAATGCTCTTCATGCTGTGAGTTCTGAAGAATTGGCAGTAAATTTATTCAGGCTGCTATGCTTTGTGAGATTTGGGGCTTTGTTTTGTGCATATAAATTTTGAGTATCGTCTCATTGTCAGGCACTGTACTGACCTCTTCACACACATCATTTCATTTAATCTTCACAACAACCGCAGGAGAGAGGTAGCATTTTCATCAGTCCTATGTTAATGAATAAACTGAAGTACAGAGAAGTTAAGGAATTACTCAAGACTACACAGCTTATAATGGCAGAGTTGGGACTGGAATTCAAGCTTGACTGGCAAGTCAGGCTCTTATTGTCTCTAAAAACAGTTTCATTTTTCTTCTTTGAATCAGACTGTCAGCCGTTGCTGACATTCTTGGTGACTGCTTTGTGTACCCGCCTCTCAGTTCTGTCTGTAATTCCGCTTACTGATTCTTATCTGTGTTGAGTTTAGAAGCCATATCAGATGAAAGATACGGGGCCTTTTTTATGCATAATGTAATGCACTCCAGTACGTGGCCATCACACCCTGTCTAATGGCTGCTGAGAGGCCTTTTTACCATGGCTGCCCTCTTATCTTCCAGCCTGTTCTGTATATACGTCATTGTCAGCCAAATTCTGGAGGGGTGAAGGGTTGTTATACTTGCACATGGAATACTGTGCAGCATAATGTGTGAAGTTCAATATCAGCTTTCAAAGGAAATGTTTTGTATGAATTGCAGTTAGCCTAAATAATTTGGCTATTCACAATTATAAGTCCACAATCCCTTATCTACAATGCCAAAATCTAAAAACAGCTTTGATAACAGAAATCTTTGAATTGCCATGCAGCTCTTTATTAAAGTCTTTATTTATTCTGGTTAGTGTGAATAGCCTTGTTCCTTGCTGCAGAAATATTAATGTGTTTGATTGCTTCCCCAGACCCTGTTCAGGGGTAGTAATTAATATAGTTACTTTCATAATATTAGTTTTATAATGTTCAAAAATAATCTTACTTCTGAAACACAACTGAATCCTGATTTTTTGGATTCTTTGAACAGTAGGCCTGTCTCTAATGTTTCTAACTAATCTATATATCCTGACCACTACTTTTTTTACTTATAACTTTTTTTCCTTCCATCTCTTAATGCTAATTAACAAATTTTCTAGTGCTAGTTGAGATAGTGATTGTTGAAATGTGTTTATAGCACACAGTCAGTGTGGATGCCTGATTTGGGTCTAAAATGCTATTTTAGCTGTATATATTTTGGCACTCCAGGGCAAAAATAACATTATATATATATATATATATATATATATATATATATATATATATATACACACACACACACACACACGTATACACACATGTATAACACACATGTATGTATACATACACATATATGTGTGTGTTTATATATACACACGTATACACACACATATAACTGTGTGTATAGACATGTTTGCACATGCATGTATATACAGGTATGTATATATATGCACACTCATGTATATACACACATAGTTATCTACACTGAAGTATTATAAAGGAAATGAGACAGTATAACTGTGTACTGTAAATAGTTTCTTAGAAATCACTAATTACTCTGTGTTTTTCTCCTTGTCCTTATCGCATTTTACCTTGCCTATGTTAAGGTATTTCTAGGTTTGTACAGGCAGAACAGAAAGCACTGAGTGTAAGGTATATGGGTCAATCCTTGGTTAAAAACCCATCTTAGGCACTTGCCTTCTGTGCTAACCTATAGGAAGTTATTTCAACTCACCGAGTCGCCATTTCCTTGATTCTAAAGTGGAGAACATGTCTAATATGTAGGGTTATTGTGATATCAAAAGTTATGTGTAAAAGTTCTTGGTAGGTAGTATATGCTTAAGAAAAAGTTGCCCAAACTGTCATCATATGCTCTTTCATATAATGTCTTTCTGATAAATCCACTGCCTTTAGTCAAATGCACAGTACTTTCTGGGGTTAAATTAGCAGAAGGTTGAGTCATTATCCGTTGTTTGTCCATAGTCATTTTGAACTCTTTCTACTTTAATTAATGATAAAATACTTCATTGTCTGCTTTTCTGAGTGCAGTATAGATATTCTAAAACTTTATTAACAGATGAAATTTCTTAGAAAATGCAGTTTCCTTGGTTTGCAGAATTATCGCAGTTGCTGAATTTACCTTGCAATTAAGCATTTTGTGCCAAAGCAAAAGTCCAACCATCCTGGGAAGAAAAGATACTGAATTTAAAAAGACATAATTATTTATTTAAAAAATATTTTATTTTATTTTATGTTCCAGGATACATGTGCAGGACATGCAGGTTTATGACATAGGTAAATGTGGTGGTTTGCTGCATCTATCAACCCATTACCTAGGTAGTAAGTCCAGCATTCATTAGCTATATATCCTGATGCTCTCCCTTCTCCTGCCCCCTTCCTACAGGCCCCAGTGTGTTGTTCCCCTCCCTGGGTCCATGTGTTCTCATTGTTGAGCTCACATTTATAAGTGAGAACATGCGGTGTTTGGTTTTCTGTTCCTGCATTAGTTTGCGGAGGATAATGGCTTCCAGTTCCATCCATGTCCCAGCAAAGGACATGATCTCATTCCTTTTTATGGCTGCATAATATTCCTCGGTATATAGGTACCACATTTTCTTTATCCAGTCCATCATTGATAGGTATTTGGGTTGATTCCATGTCTTAGCTCTTGTGAACAGTGCTGCAATGAACATACACATACATGTATCTTTATAATAGAATGATTTATATTCCTGTGGGTATATACCCAGAAATGGGATTGGTGGGTAGAATGGTAGTTCCGTTGTTAGGTCTTTGAGGAATGCCACACTGTCTTCCACAATGGTTGAATTAATTTACATTCTCACCAACAGCATTAAAGCCTTCCTATTTCTCCACAGCCTCACCAGCATCTGTTGTTTCTTGACTGTTTAATAATTGCCATTCTGACTAGCATGAGATGGTATCCCATTGTGGTTTTGATCTGCATTTCTCTAATGCTCAGTGGTGTTGAGCTTTTTTTCATATGTTTGGTCACATAAATGTCCTCTTTTGAGAAGTGTCTGTTCATAAGACACAATTATTTAATGTGGGAGGCACAAATACAGATATATTCAGTAAGATAACTTTATTTTCTTCTTTTGAAATGGTATTATCTTTCTCATTAATATTTATTAATTAATAATGGCCAGCTAGACATGTGGAATGTATATAGTTTTCAAAAGGTTATTTAAATATTGTGTATAGTAAAGACTGATTTTGTAACTATTCTGAAAACAGGTTAAGTTTCAAAAATTTAATTTTGATTGATTTTCCAATTAATTTTGTTGTATATTTGGAAGCTTCTGTTATATCTGTTATTACTTTTTCAGTAATGATGTTTATTGTCCCTATAGATTAATAAAAATGAAGCTTTGTTCAGCATTTATTCTTTGTCCAATTTGGTCAATTCCTTTTAACAGTGATCAGTAGAAGATACTCATATTGGGATTGTTTCATAAGGCCTGATATCAGCCAGGCTCAACCTTCAAGCTCTTAAAAACGAATGCTGTAGCCGCTGTCATTCCTGAATGAATGGGCTTAGGTGAAAAGTACAGGTAGTCTTATCCTCCTAGCATGCCCACCAATATGAGGTTCAGAGATTTGGGTCAGTCAACTTGATTTATCCTCTCGGAAGCTTACTTCTTTCCCTGAAAAATCACCTTTATTTTTCAACTTGTTTTGTTTATTTTCTTTGCTAGCATTTGATTTTTAGTTTTCCCTTCCAAGCTGGGAATAAAGCTGGCCAAAAAGAGAAGGGTAAAAATTATAGTCTTCTATATTTTCCTCTTCTGTTAAGTTGTTTTAATATTTCAAGTATCATTTTATTACTTTTTTTAAAAAACAATTGCCAACAATGTCTTTGTGATAAATGCCTATGAATGTTAATGTTTTCATTTTGTAAATATCAAACTCAAGAATGCGGATATTTTCTCAGCACATTTAGCTCCATGTCAAACAAACTGAAGAGCCAATGCCCACAGAAACAATGCCCACAGTCTTTGTTTTTGTTTTCATTTGTTTCTTTTTCCATTAATTGATTAATCAACTAGTTAAACAAGTATTTATTTAGCTTCCTATTTGCCAAGCTCTGTGACCAGCCCTAAAGATTCAACCATAAATACACCTCATTCCTGCTCCCAGGAAGCTGACATTGCATAGGGGGAGCCTGCAATGTACGTAAGTGGTAAATAGGAAAATAATACATAATTATAGGAGGTTGTTTTGGAGGTAAGAGAAATTAAAGAGGTGCTATGTAAGAGAGGGACTTAACTGAGGCAAATTTAGAAAGCATAACTTGGTGGCATTTGAGCTGGTTCTGAAGGTTAAGAAGGAACCATCTGAAGAAAATTACAGAGTGAACAGCAAATATAAAAGTCATGAGGCAGGAAAGAGCACAGCATGTGGTTGCAATATAATGAATATGATGGTAAGAGCTTGAGATGTGGTAGGAGAGGAAGGCAGAGGCCAGATCATGCTGAGCTTTGTAAGACATGGGGTATTAGTCCGTTTTCATACTGCCATAAAGAACTGCCTGAGACTGGGTAATTTATAAAGGAAAGAGTTTTAATTGACTTACAGTTCAGCATGGCTTGGGAGACCTCAGGAAACTTACAATCATGGCGGAAGGTGAAGGGGAAGCAAGGCACCTTCTTCACAAGGTGGCAGGAAGAGAATTGCTGAGTGAAGGGGGAAGAGCTCCTTATAAAACTATCAGATCTTGTGAAAACTCACTCGTTATCACGAGAACAACATGGGGGAAACCATCCCCATTATCCAATTATGTCCACCTGGTCTCTCCCTTGACACATGGGGATATAGGGGTTATAATTCAAGGTGAGATTTGGGTGTGGATACAAAACCTAATCATATCACATGGGAAGGAGTTTGGATATTAAAAGTACAATAGAAAGCTGTTGGAATTGTTAAGGAAGGGAGTGACACTGTCTAATGTGTATATATATTAAAATTTAATCTTTCTGGATCTTATGTGGATAATAGGTTGCTAGTAGGTATAGTAGAATAATTGCAAAGACCAGAAAGGAAGTGATGGCTGTGGTCCAACTGGGACATGGTGGTCCCCGTGGCTACTGTATGCCAGCAATGATGGAAATAAGATGTTAGATTTGCGGTATGCCTTGGAAGTAGAAAAGACATTTTGGTGGATTAGATATATGCCTTAAGGGCTTGGAAACAATCCAAGATGGTATTTTGTAAAAGGATGAGTGTTGGTACCATTCACCGAATTGGGAAAGGATGTGGGAGTTTTGGAAGAACAAAAATTGCAAGTTGGGTTTTGTTAAGTTTGAGATGCCTGTTAGATATCTAAGGATATAGGTTAAATAGGCAATTATGTATATTAATCTGGAACTCAGATGTTCTGGACCTCAGATATGAATTGAGAGTTCTCAGCATTCACATTGGAGGTTGAACATGTGGGACTGGATGAGATCACCAGGGAGGGAGTGAAGATGAAGAAGAGAGGGGTATGCTTAACTGAGTCCATAAGGCCTAGGGTTTGGTGATTGAACAAAAAAGGAGGAAGGAGCAAAAAGGACTCAGAAAAAATTTCCAATGAAGTGGAAAAACGCAGATTTGTCATGTTCAGAAATAGAGGGAGGAGAATATCTCTTAGAGGAAATGGAGAGAGGAGAATGTTTCTAAGAAAGTATGATCTACTGAATTGAATTGGGCTGAATAACCAAATAGGATGACACAGCACACTGTTTTGGGAATTCCACAGCTTGGACATTCCTGGTGATTTTGGAAAGAGCAATTTGGAGGAAGTAATGTGGCCGGAAGCTAGAGAGTGAGATGAAGGTGAAGAAGTAGAAACAGTTTGTGGAAACAACTTTAGAGAAGTTTGTGTGAAGAGGGACAGAGAGATTAGGTAGTGCTTAGTGTGGGGGTTGTAGGGTTAAGAGAGTCGATTGACTTTTCTGTTAAAATGGATTATAGTAAAGCATGTTTGTGTGCCTATGAGAATGACCCACTAGATGAGAGACTGATGATTAAATGCAGAGGGGACAAAGGAAGGAGGACAGGAAGGCTTTGAGAAGATAAGAAAGTGAGATTTAGAGAATTGGGTTTGGTAAGAACTGGAATGCATTTTTCATTATGACCAGAAAAGGCAACGAGAAGGTGAGTTTAGATGTATGTGAACTAGACCATTAGTGGTGTAAGATGAAAGGTTCTCCATGCAAGAACTGAGCTTTATGATCTATCGAGCACATTGTCAGTGAAGTTGGAGGTAGGACTAAGCGAAGTTGGAAGAGAGAGGATTGGGTGTAAGTTCAGATCTTTGTGAGTGGGATGGAGAGTTTCCTAGGGTAAATATATGGTATTGCTGGGCAGTAATGAGTGCCTATTTGTGGTTTATATTATTAAATGTAAGGAAAGGTAGCCCTGTTGAACTACTCTTTAATAGCATTCATCTACTCAATGAGGCAATGAAGAAGAATGCAGATGGAAGTGGGAGAAAGATGGAGCAGGGAAGAGTAAGATCTTTGGAAATGAGAGGAGAACAGGATTGCCTGTGGTCCATAATAGTGTCTAATGTGTCCCTTTCTCTGGGTGGTGTCGTTCCTCACTAGAGCTATGGCTTGGCAAACAGACCTTGAGTTGGATTTCAAACTTCACTTCCTCATTGAGGCAGTGGTCAACCTCTATATACAATGCCCCTGAACCTGAAGCTGAGTATAGGAACATAGTGGATACATGTGTTGTGCTTTCTACAGTGGGATTTTACCTGGAAGACGGGTGAACAATAACCTGGAGGTAGCAGTGGGGAGCAGGGAGGACCCTTATTCCAGCTTCTCAAACTGAGGCATAAAGGATCTGAGAGAAAAAGGAAAAGACTTCATGAAAAGCTTGCAGGGGACCCCATGCAGTAGCTCATGTCCGTAATCCAGCACTCTGGGAGGCTGAGGCAGGTGAATCGCTTGAGTCCAGGAGTTCCAGACTAGCCTGGGAAATATGGCAAAACCTCATCTCTACAAAAAATACAAAAATCAGCTGGATGTGGTGACACATGCCTGTGGTCCCAGCTACTAGGGAGGCTGAGGTGGTAGGTTCGATTGAGCCTAGGAGGTGGAGGTTGCAGTGAGCTGTGATCACACCACTGCACTCCAGCCTTGGCGACAGAACCAGACTCTGGAAAAAACAAAAAGTTTGCAGGAGAAATAATGGCCCTATGGAAACTGGTTTCAGTGAAGACAAAAAGAGATTGGCCTGGGGAGATGGAAGGTACAGCAGAGTCTGCTGATCCTGGAAGAGGAGCTCTAGAGCATGGTGGAAGAAGGGTTGGGGAGTGTGTTGGAGCAGACTGGGGAAGGTATTGGAGTTATGATTCAATATTGGTTGACTAATGAAGACCAAATATCTGGTAGTGACTTAGCTAAAGGGGAAATAGGATGTGGTGAGGGAAATCCTCTCAAAGAAATGGCTCTGTGGTCTTGACTATTTATTTCCTGACAATCACAGCCCCAGGAGAGATGCTCCTTTGGGTTCACAAGGCTGTGGGCAGGGATCATGGGGTAGCAGCAGGGGATTGTGAAATGAAGACTGATTCTTCTTTCAACTGCATTTTTCCCCACAGCATGCTTTAATGTATTTCCCAGGTGAATATTATTTAAAAGAACAAAATTACCTTGTGAAGGTGCTCACTGAAAAGTTTAAGGTATTGTTTCATTGTAAGTTTTCTACCTGCCACTCAAACTACTGATGCTGCTGTTTTTCATTCTAAAAGAGATAAATGTATTTAAATATTAATGTAAAGGTCACCTTTTGAGCACACCAAAATTTGGCAACACACATTGATGGGTTTCCTGAGATGCTCTTTTCATTAAACTCTTTAAAAAGAGAGACATATCTACTCATGTTCAAATACTCTTTTGACCAATTATAAGTAAATGCACAATTGATTAAATAATATATCTTGTAGCTTAAAATATCAAGTATTATTTAACATCTTTAAAATAACATTTTAAAAAGGCAAGTATGTCATGTTTTATTGTGTTACAAAATGATTATAGGCTATAGGGTGTCATAGCTGCTTTTATTACAAAAATATCTTTTAAAAGCTAAGCGTTTACATTTAAAAAAAAAATCCTACTTCCCTTTAATGTAAAGTGTTATAAATCTGTCACCCGTGGATGTCCTTAAATCTTTTTTGGGAAGCTATTTATATTTTTACTTGGTGTCATTTCTTGCAGTAAAGACTTTTATAGTCTGTTGCTTCTTCTGTTTGAAGTAAAAAAAAATTATTTCTGCTAATGTTACCCTTCTAAACTTAAAATGTTGTATCTTTAGGTTTTTAGTCTGTGTTCTTTGTGATTTGTAGATTTAACAAAAGATTTAGAAAAAAATTTCTTTGCCTTTGTCTTCTAGCCACAAATTCCTAAGCTTAAAATCATTTCTTTTCCTGTAACAGCATTCCTTCCCTTGTATTATCTCGTTATTTTTCTCAATACGTCCTCTAGCTGTGTTCTGATCTTTCTTGAGACGTAGCAGTCAGAACTGCCAAATATGAAATCTACATTGAGAATCATAGACGAATGCAAGTTCAGTGCTGGAAGTGATCTTAGAACTCTTCCACATTAATGCTTCCCAACCTTTTTTGCGATCGGCACACTACTCATCTATTCCCGCCAGTCACCTTTCGTTTACATGCAGCAATTCTTTTTTTTTTTTTTTTTTTTTTTATTGGTTAGGCACACCATAATGTGTGCCTTTCTTTTTTTTTTTTTTTTATTATACTTTAAGTTTTAGGGTACATGTGCACATTGTGCAGGTTAGTTACATATGTATACATGTGCCATGCTGGTGCGCTGCACCCACTAACTCGTCATCTAGCATTAGGTATATCTCCCAGTGCTATCCCTCCCCCCTCCCCCCACCCCACAACAGTCCCCAGAGTGTGATATTCCCCTTCCTGTGTCCATGTGATCTCATTGTTCAATTCCCACCTATGAGTGAGAATATGCGGTGTTTGGTTTTTTGTTCTTGCGATAGTTTACTGAGAATGATGGTTTCCAATTTCATCCATGTCCCTACAAAGGACATGAACTCATCATTTTTTATGGCTGCATAGTATTCCATGGTGTATATGTGCCACATTTTCTTAATCCAGTCTATCAATGTTGGACATTTGGGTTGGTTCCAAGTCTTTGCTATTGTGAATAATGCCGCAATAAACATACGTGTGCATGTGTCTTTATACATGCAGCAATTCTTAATGAAGCTGAATTTGAAACTAGGGATGGAGGTGAGAGTGGAGGAACACTTCTAGTAGGTTTTGTGATTCCTGTGATGGATTATGTAGTTTTAAAAGGATCTCTGGAGATTTTGAAATGGGTAATTTACTGATCCAGTACAAGCACCTTATTTTAAGGATGAAAAAAATAAATTGGAGATTTGAAATGATTTACCCCAAGCCATACAGCTAGTAAATGGTGGAGGTGATAGAATTAGGTCATTGTCTTCTGAGAGCAGTGTACACAAATGGCATTAAAGGTGGTATATTCACCTGTGTAATAAAGTATGAATACGTGTTTCTGAGACTCTAATTTCAGTGATTTTATTGACTTATTATGATAAATCATGTGGAGATCCTTGAGAATGGATAAAAAATCTTGTAATATTGAGTATACCATACTCTAGCCTAGGGTCTAATTTTTAAAAGTAAGAAAAAATAAACTGGAGGTGGAGGAAACAACTAAGCTATAGTCTATTAGAAATTTTATATAAATTATATTAATTTCAAAAATCAGAGTATAAAATAACATGTATAAACTATGATTTTAAATTTAAACACATACATTCATTATAATAATATGAAGACAATTTGAACTGCTATAAGTAGGGTTTGACTTTTAGTATAGTCATTATGTTTAGTAGTTAAGTTTATGATAAAAATTTGATACCAGCTATATATGCATTAAAAAAAAATTCCAGGACACTTATCATTAAATTTCACATTTGCATGCAATAAGCAAAATTAATTGCCTAGTATTTCACCAAATTCATACATGAGGTTAGGGAAAATATTTACTGAGTATTCACTATATCTTGATACATTTATATGTGTATATCTCATTTCCTCCTTAAAATATTGCTGCAATATGGAGATGTTATTCCTATTGCTGTATAAGTTTATTCAATAAATACTTGTTGAGTTTCTACTGTATGTAGGTCCTGGTCCTATTGGGTGCACTGATGAGCAACAGCTTTAAACAGGCAAGAAAACAATTGTTTACTGTCATGATCAGAGATACAATGAGGAAGACAGAAAAGTGTCCCCCAAAGTGATTATTCTGTATTTTCTGGGTGAGCCCCATTTCATCCCAGGAGTCCTTAAAAGTGGAGGAGGTGGCAGAAGAGTGGTTCAGAGAGATATGATTTGAGGACTTTACCTGCTGTTGCTGGATTTGAAGGTGGAGGAAGTGGCTATGAGTCAAGGAATGTGGCAACCTCTAGAAGTTGGAAAAGAAGAGGAACCAGATTCACCCCTAGACCCTCCAGAAATAAATGCAGCCCTGCTGATAACTTGATTTTAGTCTAGTGGAGACCCGTGTTGATCACTGACAAAACTGTAAGATAATAAACTTGTGTTGTTTTTTACCACAAAGTTTGTGGTTATTTATGATAGCAGCGATGAAACACCGATAGCCATGGTAGGGGAAAGTATGGGACGCCTTGGGGAAGGTACCATGGTTTTGGAAAGTGTTTGCACCCAGGTCTGGATGGTCAGTAGAAGTTAACTAGGTGGGATGGGGAAAATTAGTGGAGGCTGGAGGAAAGGAGCAGGAGGATATTTAAGGTAAAAAAAAAGTAAAATGTAGAGTTCTGGATGCGACAGAGGCAGTGACCACTCAGAGGATTAATAATTGGTTCATTTTTATAGATAAATAACATATGAAGTGTGAAGTGGGGAGATGCCTCTTGGGGAGGTGAGCCAGAGTCAGATCATGGAAAACCTGTGTATCAGGCAAAGTTTAGGGATGATGAAGACAATCCTTGCCCGAGCACTCATGGCTAGTGAGCGATGGAGCTTTGTCTACCTTAATCCAAAATCCATATTTTTTTACTTATATAACCAACAAAGTAGACATCTCTTACAAAACAACTAAAATTTGTTTTTCTGAAAGTTTCCTACAAAGTGAATATTTTTAAAGTAGTATCTCTTTTCTCACTGATGATCAGTAGATAATTTGTCAATGGGTGGTCTAGCTTCTGGATTGAGAATGTTCCACTGGTCACCAAAGTGTGCTGCTGAAGTTACTTTACCCAGTGGAATACTGTCTGAGGCCAAGTGCTCATGGTCCCTTAGCTCACTTTTCCTTTGAAGCATGACCTTAGGTTGTCTACCTCCCCTCCTAGCCTTGTCCTTTATACTTGCTAGGTATTTAAATATCTGTCATATAAAAAGAATCATCTGCCTTTACCCTTAGGGTTCTTGGACATTTGCATCCTTTTCCCTAGTTTGGACATTCTCAGGGTTTAATAGAATTAATCTGTAATGATCTCTTTTTACATTAACTGTTGCCATATAACCTATTATGTGCATATGAATATTCTTAAATAATAAAAAAGAATTCTGATTATGGGAAATGAAGGTGTTTGACCTTACTAAATTTTTTAATGACTAAATTTTATATATTGAATGTTCTTAAAGGAGAATCACCTGTGTGTAGTGGATTGATTGCATATGTGCACTTCTTTAATCTTTGTTTTCTAGTGCCTTTTTAGCACAGCCTTCATTTGGCTATTCTTAATGTTTTTTCTGTTGATGTTTTAAAAATGGAAAATATGGGCAGGGTTTGGGGAAGGATAAAACACCACCAACAACAACCACTCAAATTCTAGTGGGTAACTTCTAAATTTTAAAAATTAAAATTCACCTATGATTACAAAAAAACCAACAACCACTAAGCACTGAAAGGTTTATAACAGAATATAGTTCTTTTCCCTCAACTCACTGCAGTCCCCTTCCTAGAGGCAGCTATTCTCCTTACCTTCTTCTATCATTTTTACATTTCCATATTCTAAATAAAATGGGTATGCCATCATCTTTCAATTCTTCAGTATTAGACATTGTCTGCTGACATCCTATTTTGGTAAATACATAGGAAGTTGCTTAGGGATGCTACTGTTCTTTTCCCTGCTTCGTCATTGAATTTTAGGTAAATAAATATGCAGTGTTGACATTATTTTGCTTGTCCAAACATTATTACCAGCTAAAAACTGAGGTTTACTATAATTTTGTTTCCTGTGTGTTTGTTTTACCTGAAATTAATAATTGCCTTATTTTTATATGCCTAGTTTTCTTTGCACCTATTGCTAATCCCTCCCACATTTTCCAGTGACCTGACAGTACAATTTTCCACAAAGCCAGTCACATTAAGCAGGCTATCACTTCTAATATTGTTCTTTGGTCCTTGGTGACCTCTCTTCTGGAGACATGCTTTCTAGGCCTGCTACACAGCCATCATGCTGGGTATTTGCTTTGCTCCTAGTTTAGGATCCCTGTTGCTTGGATCTCATGGAAGTTTTATGTTATTCGTTTGTTTTTGCCTTTTTTGTTTGTTTGTTTTGGTTTGGTTTATTTGTTTTCTTCTTGGGGCGATTTCCTCATTTTGTCTGAGTGTATCCTTTGTAAGTTTTGTCACGTTAAAACAGGAATACAGAGTGGTGGCAACGCTGAAGACAGCCCATACCTGCTCCAGTTTGGATTCACACCCTCTTTTCTGTGATCTCCTCTCACCATTAACAGGAGAGCCCCTTTGCTTCTTCCTGGGTTGGATCTCTTTTTTATGCTTCTCGTATCTTCCTCCTTCTTGATTTGCAAACTGAGTTCTGTGGGGGACATCTAGGAGCTTCTTGAAAAATGGTATGTAGGAGTTATTTTTTATAATTAGCTCAATTATTATTTTTAGTTTTTTTAAAAAAATTTTTACTTTAAGTTCTGGGATACATGTGCAGAATGTGCAGGTTTGTCACATAGGTATACATGTGCGTGGTGGTTTGCTGCACCTATCAACCTGTCATCCAGGTTTTAAGCCCCGCATGCATTAGGCATTTGTCCTAATGCTCTCCCTTCCCTTGCCCCCCACCCCCTGACAGGCCCCGGTGTGTGATGTTTCCCTCCCTGTGTCCATGTGTTCTCATTGTTCAACTCCCACTTATAAGTGAGAACATGCAGTGTTTGGTTTTATGTTCCTGTGTTAGTTTGCTGAGAATGATGGTTTCCAGCTTCATCCATGTCCCTGCAAAGGACATGAACTCATTCTTTTTTGTGGCTGCATAGTATTCCATGTTGTGTATGTGCCACATTTTCTTTATCCAGTCTATCATTGATGGGCATTTGGGTTGGTTCCCAGTCTTTGCTATTGTAAATAGTGCTACAGTAAGCATACATTTGCATGTGTCTTTATAGTAGAATGATTTATAATCTTTTGCATATATACCCAGTAATGGGATTGCTGGGTCAAATGGTATTTCTGGTTCTAGATCCTTGAGGAATCACCACACTGTCTTCCACAATAGTTGAACTAATTTACACTCCCACCAACAGTGTAAAAGCATTCCTATTTCTCCACATCCTCTCCAGCATCTGTTTTATCCCGACTTTTTAGTAATTGCCATTCTAACTGGTGTGAGATGGTGTCTCATTGTGGTTTTGAGCTTTTTTTCATCTGTTTGTTGGCCACATAAATGTCTTCTTTTGAGAAATGTCTGTTGATATCCTTCGCCTACTTTTTGATTTGGTAGTTTGATTTTTTCTTGTAAATTGTTTAAGTGTAGGAGCTAATTTTAAAGACATAGCATGGCCAGGCACAGTGGCTTAGCCTGTAATGCCAGTACTTTCGGAGGCTGAGGCAGGCAGATCACTCGAAGTTGGGAGTTCAAGACCAGCCTGGCCAACATGGTGAAACCCTATCTCTACTAAAAAAAAAAAATACAGAAATTTGCTAGACGTGGTGGCACATCCCTGTAGTTCCAGCACTTTGGGAGGCCGAGGCGGGCCAATCACCTGAGGTCAAGAGTTTGAGACCAGCCTAGTGAACATGGTGAAATCCTGTCTCTATTAAAAAAATACAAAAATTAGCCAGGTGTAGTGGCAGGCACCAATAATCCCAGCTACTTGGGAGGCTGAGGCAGGAGAATTACTTGAACTTGGGAGGTAGAGGTTACAGTGAGCTGAGATCACACCACTGCACTCCAGCCTTGGTGACAGAGCAAGACTCCGTCTCTAAAATAAAATAAAATAAAATAAAATAAAATAAAATAAAATAAAGGAATATTATGGAAAGATTGTCATTTGGTAAATACTTGTATAAACAGGACTCAGGAATATGAAGGTATAAAAAGTTCTGCTGAAATGCAGTTTATAGAATGGGTGGAAAGATACGAAAACTATATAATGTAGTTAAAATACAATTTAAGAATGAAACAAGATCATCATTCAAGGCCTTTTTCCAGGATTCATGTGATTAATCATTGTTTGAAGAGGATTATTGACCTTTTACGAACTCATAACAAGGAAACTGAACTGGGATGGAATGTTCTGGAAGAGGTAGTCCTTAACCCTTAAAGGAGTGGTAGGATTGTGGTAGGATTGTGATAAATGGAGAGGGTCAGCAGGACATTTTTATGTGGATATAACATTTTCGTGTGGACACAATATTAAGAATATTCTAGAGAAAAAGGAGCACACCACTATTACCTAAACAGAGTATTGAAGAAAACTAGGGGATAAAGTTTGAGAAGTAAACTGGGATCAATTATGGAGGAAATCAAATTCCAGGCGAGGAAATTTGAACTGATTCTGCAGGTTAAGAAGTAAGTGCTAGGTTGAGGTTGATGACATTCAAGAATGTCATATAAACAGAATGTTAGTATGTAGTCTTTAGTGTCTGGTTTCTTTGACTTAGCAGAATGCATGTGAGATTCCATGCATGTTGTTGCATGTATCAGTAGTTTGCTTATATTTATTGTGGAATAGTATTACGTTGTATCCCTGTACCAAACTTTGTCTATCCGTATGTAATACCGGTTGGTATTTGGGTTGTATTCAGTTTTTGGCCATTACCAATAAGGCTGCTATATACAATGGCATACAGATTTTATGTAGACATATGGTGGGTTTTTTTGTTGTTGTTTGTTCGTTTTTGAGACAGTTTCACTCTGTCACCCAGACTGGGGTGCAGTGGCACAATCTTGGCTCACTGCAACCTCTGCCTCCTGAGTTCAAGCAATTCTTACTGCCTCAGCCTCCTGAGTAGCTGGGATTACAGGCATGCCCCACCATGCCCAGCTAATTTTTGTATTTTTAGTGGAGAAGGAATTTCACTATGTTGTCCAGGCTGGTCCTGAACTCCTGACCTCAAGTAATCTGCCTGCCTTGGCCTCCCAAAGTGCTGAGACTACAGGCATGAGCCACTGTGCCCCACCTAGACATATGTTTTTGTTTCTCTTGGATAAATACCTAGGGGTAAGATTGCTGAGTTGTATCACTAATGCATGGTTAACTTTACAAAAAACTGCCAGCTGTTTTTCAAAATGGCTGTACTTTTACCTGCAATGTATGAGAGTTGCAGTTACTCCACATTCCTGCCAACCCTTGGTATAGTCATTTTCTTAAAGCCATTTTAACATGAAGTAATGTCTCATTGTGGTTTGAATTTACATTTCTCTAATGATTAATGTGCTGAGCATATTTTCATTTGTTTATTTGTCATCTAAACATCTTCTATGGTAATGTATAGGTTTAAATCTTTTGCCCATTTTTTAAAATGATATGTTAAAAAAAGATACTGCATCATTATAAAATAAAAAAAATGCCAAAAAGTACAAATAGGAAAGTAAACCAACTTAAATCCCAGCACCCAAAAATAACTGTTTGAATATTAAGTTAATATTCCAGACATTTCTCCCTCTATGTATATGTACAGGTAGAAGGACAGATGGATGGATGAATGGATGGACAGAGAGAAAAAATACGTGTAAATAAAGTCTATTAGATATGCTGATTTCTACTGTGATACAATTTGTATACAGTAGTCCCCCCTTATCTGTGGTTTTGCTTGCTGTGGTTTCAGTTACCTGTGGTATATACAAAAAGAAATCTTGAGAAAGAGGGAGATCACATTGACGGAAGTTTTACACAGTATATTGTTATGATTGTTCTATTTTATTATTAGTTATTATCATCAATGTCTTACTGTGCCTAATTTATATATTGTAAAAATAGGTATGATGCATGGGAAAAAACATGGTATATATAAGGTTTGGCACTATCTGTGGTTTCAGACATTCACTGGTGATCTTGAAATGTATCCCCTACAGATCAGGAGGGACTGCTGTATCACAAAATTCATCAGGATTTTTAGTATATTCACCATGTTGGGCAACCATCACTACTCTTAATTTCAGAAAATTTATCATCGTCCAAAGAAACCCCATACCATTAGTAGTCAGCCTCCATTGTCCTCCACCATGCAATCCTAGGCAACACCTAATCTACTTTCTCTCTATATATGAATTTACCTATTTTGGAAATTTTGTATAAATGGAATTTCACCATATCTGGCCCTTTGTGTTTAACTTCTTTCACTTAACATAGTGTTTTCAAGGTTCATCCATATTGTAACAAGTGTCAGTACTTCATTCCTTTTTATGGGTGAATAATATTCTATGTATAAATATAGTGTATTTTGTTTATTAATTTCTGTCTCAATTTAGGTTGATTCTACTAGTTGGCCATTATAGATAATGCTGCTACAAACATTTGTGTACAGGTTTTTCTGTGGAAATATTTCCAGTTCTCTTGGATTTAAATACCCAGGAGTGAAATTATCGATACTAATTTTTAAAATTGAGTTGTTTTCTTATTATAGAGCTCTGAAGAATATAAAGTTTTAAATGTTGAATTTACAGGTGTGTGTATCTCTTAACTCATATAACTCCAAGATAGCTCTGTGTTCTAATTTTGATGTAGATTTAATGAAGGGTTTATAGAAGCTCATTTGTCCAATGCATTCTAAATATTACTAAATAAGAAACCAACTTGTATATATATGAATTGTTTAAAATATATAAAATCAGCTGCTTCAATTATTTTTATTTTGTCTTAAATATTTCTTCAGATATTATTTCTTCCTAGAATTCATTTAGCCACTGACTGTAGGAGTATTTGTTGATATTGTCTTTATGTAAGTCAACACAAAAGGCAATTGTATTGACTTACATAAAGGCAGTATCAACAAATATTCATATAGTCGCTGACTGTATGAATATTTAATCCTTAAAGGAGTGGTAGGATTCAGTGACTGAATGAATAGAATTGCCTTTTGTATTGACCTACAACATATGGGGGAATAATTTAACTTACAATTATGAGCTGTAAAATGTAGTTATAATTATTTTATGATATGGATGTGATTTTAATATTTTTATGGCTCTCCCCCTTTCACTCTTCTCAGAATTTGCATGATCCCTCCACTAAGGATTATTCAAGACACACATACAGATAAATCTCCCAGTTACCTATGGTGACTTGAATAAAAGGTCCTTTGGGGGCTGCCTGTTAGTTTTTTATTTAGGGGATGCGTGATGTGGAATGTCACACTGTAAGTAATGGAGCCGTGCTGTCATATTGTTACTTTCAGTATTGCTGACAGACAGAACACCTTGGAGGCTGAGTGGAGGACGGTGCAGGCCTCTCGCAGAGATCTGGAAAACTTCCTGAAGTGGATCCAAGAAGCAGAGACCACAGTGAATGTGCTTGCGGATGCCTCTCATCGGGAGAATGCTCTTCAGGATAGTATCTTGGCCAGGGAACTCAAACAGCAGATGCAGGTAAGTGCGTGGGAAACCACACCAGTACTTGTGTTTGCCCTGTGTGCTTTTGATCCCTCTGCATGCAAATGTGTTACCCTTAAAAGGTGAGGTTGTCACTTTATTCTCTTACGAAATCTGTGCTCTCCTGTGAATAATAGGTTTCTTGAAATAAGCTCTATTAGATATTTTTACTTAATGTTAGAGGGGAAAAAACCCACCTTGTTTTATGGAAATAATAATTGTTTATTTAGAGTTAGAGGCTCACAGCTATTCTGCTTTGTGTCATTTTAAGCCCTATTATGGTTAGCTTTATTGAATCCTAAATTATAAGGGCATTTTCCCTTAATATGAAGTTGTTTCTTTCTCCATTTATTATACATACTTAATATAAAAGCTGCAAAAGCTCTATGGCTTAGTTTATAACTAAGAATATTAGGCTTGATGGTATTACTTTTATGTCATTAGCTTGATAACTGTGATTGTATATGTAGTCTGAGGTTCAAATATTTCTTCTACACAAAATGTGCTAATATAAAACTTTTCATTTATAAACATTATAAGGAATCTTATGAAATACGTCTGAATCTTTTTTTGCCCTCAAGTAGTTCTGCTTCAGTACTCTTGAACCTTCCAGTTCAAAATCTGATTCATGCGGAGTGTGGTGCCTCACGCCTGTAATCCCAGCACTTTGGGAGGCCAAGGTGGGTAGGTCACCTGAGGTCAGGAGTTTGAGACCAGCCTGACCAACATGGTGAAACCCCATCTCTACTAAAAATACAAAAATTAGTCGGGCGTGGTGGTGAGCACCTGTAGTCCCAGCTACTTGGGAGGCTGAAGCATGAGAATTACTTGAACCCAGGAGGTGGAGGTTGCAGTCAGCCAAGATCGCACTACTACACTTCATTCTAGGTGGCAGAATGAGACTCTGTCCACTCCCAAAGAAACAAAACAAAAACCTGTTTCAATGCGGAAGTCTCCTTGTCAACCATAGTATTACATCTGATTACTTTATACCATGCCATGCTCACATCAGTTTGACAACTATTATTTCTGATGTACCTGTGAACACGTGTTCCATTGTCTTTTGTTGTTGTTGTTGTTGTTTTGTTGCCCAGGCTGGAGTGTAGTGGTGCAATCTCAGCTTGCTACAACCTCTGCCTCCTGGGTTCAAGTGATTCTCATCCCTCAGCCACCTGAGTAGCTGGGATTACAGGTGTGCTCCACCATGCCCGGCTAGTTTTTGTATTTTTAGTAGAGATGGGGTTTCACCATGTTGGCCAGGCTGGTCTCAAACTCTTGACTTTAAGTGATCCACCTGCCTTGGTCTCCCGAAATGCTGGGATTACAGGCCTGAGCCACCATGCCTGGCCTCCATTGTCTTTTGATACATGTCTCCACTTGTCCCAGTTGGTCACATGGTTCTTCAAGGGCAGAGATTATATTATCTGTATTGTTGCCTACGCAGTGCCCTGTGTGCAAATCCTAAGTAAATACTGACTGCTGTCCTTGGACCTTGACTCACCGTTATGAAACTCAGCATTGAAACCTTTTTTAAATCCGTTCTTAGGAACTCTTTTCTCTGAAAACATGAAAAAGACCATTTTGTAAAATGTCAACAAATGTGTGGATCTGGATGAAGGATACAGAGTCTTTCTTTGAACTACTCTGATTCTTACAATTTTTCTTTAAGTTTGAAATTACTTTCACTAAAAAGTTACACAATTTGAAAAACAGATCTTTTTGGAATGAGCTTATTTATAAATTGTCCCTGTGCATGAAAACTCATGGTGTTTTACTGTTGAGTTCTTAAGATTCATTTGTTGAAAATTTCTGTTTAAATACATTGCTGCTTCTATCTTATTCATTGCGCAATACATTTTGTGACTTGGTAATGAGTGTGACCAGGCAAGTATCAAAATTAAATCTGTTTCTTTGACTCAGTCTTTTGAGCCTCATGAGGTCACTATAAATGTTAATTGATAAAATATTTAGCCATCATCTGTATTTTAGGAGGTCATAGAGGACTCTAAGTGTGGATAGATGCTAGATTATTTATTTTTTTATGATTTAAACAAGAAAAAGCCTGACCTATAAATGCTCACAGTTAGTTAACTTATGCAATGGTTTTAATTTCAGTAGCTATCTAGGCTGTGCACTTGAGTAGGTAACAGTTTATACACAATGAATAAAGGAGGCTTTAAATGAACCCTGGTAATGAGCACCAGCAAAACACGGGCCTATTCTAGAGTTTAATGATGTCTTCTGACATATTTTATCTTAGGATATATTCTTACCATAGCTAAGACTCTTCTCAATATTTAATGAATATTCAAACAGTGGAAGACAAATGTAAATAGAAATGTTTAAAATCTTTCAAAATAAAAATATCTAAGCACAGGATTACTTATGGCAAACAGCATCAAGAAAGGTTGCTGATAAAAATATTAAAATACATTATAATGCTTTATAAAATATAATACATTATTACTTTAGTGTTGCTAAAAATAGTCTCTTTTGGCTGGTAGAAAGTAATAAAGAGGACATTTACTAAGAGTCTACTAAAATTCCTTTGTTTAAAGATAAATATGTACATTTATGTTTAGAATGTTTCACATTACGGTAATTTGCATGATTTTTCACTCCCTTGCTTTGTTATTAAATGCTCTTAATTTTAAAGTGTTCTCTCCATTCTATTTTTTAAAAAGTTCCATGGTTTTATTTTCAGCACCTTATAGATAGATGATTGTTAGAGATTTAGTACCTTTTACTGAGTTTTTCTGAGGCAAGAGAATTTTAATTTTTTTATGGTGTTGTATATTAATGATTCTCCTTTTGTATGAGTGAACAGACATTTAAAATAGAAACTTGTTTGGAAATGGAGAGACGTTTGTTGGAGAAAATGACTGTACAAAAGCATGGCAAATCATAACAGAAAAGTTCTGGTGGCGTGGTGGTGGCAGTGGTGGTGGTGGTGGTGCACAATCTTTGTGCACTAAGGAAGATGGAATAAGGAGCTCCGTGTATCTTTGCTGCATGCACAGGATGTGTATGTAGAACTACTTAGCTGACACATTCGCTGTTTATACTTGCTTCATGTCTTATGACAACCAGATCCAAGGCCATGGGAGTATTTCATGAAGATAAAGCAGTTTATTCTATGCTCAGTTTAAGGTGAATCTTGGGTGAATTTTGATAAGGATAGTTCTAAAGCACATGCAAAATGATTAACTTTTGGGAGTATGCTATGATACATGCCATTCTTTTAAGGATGGATGATGATTTGGATTTATGTATCTATGTTTCATTGCCCTGCTGCAAGGCTGTTAGGATTTATTCCCCAGCAGAGGCCTTTTGGCAAGGGAAAAGCCGATTCTTTGGAGCCCTGCAGGAGAGACAAGCTCCTTGAGAACTGAGCAGTCCAGCTCATAGAGGGTCTTAAATGCCATGCAAGTATTTATATTTTAATCCAGTGGCAATGAAGAGAAGTCATAAAGGATAGTAACAAGAGTGATGCAATGGGATTTTTGCTTTATAGGAATTTAGCTGATGGTATGAGGAATGGACTTGAACTACACAAGAGTGACTGAAGAGAGGCCTGTTAGGATACTCATGTAGCCATCCAGGCTACAGGTAATAATTACCAGAAAGGAGACAATGGCAGGGGTAGTAGATCTAATGACTCAATAGTATACATAGACTAAGGAAGGGGAAAGGCAGATTGCCAAGTGGCATTAGAGCCTAAGACTGGGAACATAGAAGAAAATGTCAGGGCAGGGTTGCAAGTTAGTGGGAAATGTGTGGGGATGGCAAATTTCATCCGTTTTGACTTTGTTGAAATGAAGCATTGGAGTAACATCCAGGAGGAGTTGCCTGGTATGCAGTTGTCACTGTGAATCTATATTCAGATAAGAGTATTTGGCCAAAGATGCAGAAACTTTATTTTTTGCTTTTGTATGAAAGCCCATTATTGACTTCCAACTAGTTTATTAGTTCAAGTGCATTTATTCTTAATGTGCATGTTCATATTCTAAAAGATTGTTATTCTTTTAATTATATTTAAAAATTTCAGCTTTACATTTGGCATTACCAATTAATTGAAATGCTCTGATTCTTTGCTGGGTAAAATCCTGAGTTCTGCTGCCTTTCTGGAGTGGTGTTGTCATGGGTGGCTGGTTTTGCTCTCTAATAATTTATGTTTTAGGATTATTACACTTTTATCTCCTATGTTTGCTTTTAGCCTCATTTTCATCCTCTTGTTCCATAGGTGCAGACTTTGATTATAGATTGTTTTAGATTTTCTCCTGTGCCCAGCTCCATGCTTAGCACTGTGTTTGAGGGGTGAATGCCTATCTCATGGGGACTTCATCTGCTGGTTCTAGGACAGGAATTATAGCTTCATACTTATTTAATAACAACTTTCTTGGCATATAATTCACATACTGTACAGTTCATTCATTTAAATTTTACAATTCATTTGTTTCTAGTCTATTCACGGTTGTACGACCATCACCACAATCAAGTTAGAACATTTTCATTACCTCAGAAGGAAACCCCTTCCCTTTACTAGCAATTTCCCATTCCTCCCCGCCAATTCCCTCCCCTCTGAACAATCACTAATCTATTTCTATCTATTTGCCAAATACCTTAACATTTTATACTCTATCCTTTGAATATGTTCTCCACTTTTGGCTTTACACAGATATGGTGACATTGTTAGCCTCACCAGAGGGAGGCAGTGTAGATTCTCAGTATGGACCTGCAGGGAAAAAAGATACAGGCAGAAGTCCACAGAACACTGCCTGATGAACACAGTTCTATAAGACCCAATAAAGTCGGCAAAGCACTGCTTGATGAACACCGTTCTGTAAGACACAATATAGGACTTTAAATCGTTCTAACATGAAGGACTAAGAAAGGCAAATGAAGTAAAGGAGGCAAAACAAATACTTGAAAATACTGCATTTCTTTTAAAGAATCATGACAACATTAGACAGAGGTGAAATTGCAGCATTAGCCCGGTTACCAGTTTGAGCAGGACACTGATAATGAGCAACATCTGGGTTCTATTTCTGGCTGTGCTCTTTGACCCAGTCATTTTATCATCCAGGGTTATTTTGCACATCTCCTGATAGTACTTTACCCCAGTTGATATTTGCAATGATATTCAGGCTGCAGTAGAGAATATGTCTCAAGTGTGTGTATATATATATACACATAAAACCCCAAAATTCTTTACTGGATTTTTATATGATATAATTATGGCCTCATATTTCCTATTCATAAAATTAAAACAGCTTTATGGCAAATACAATGAGATCATGAAGATGCTGTCTAAGGGGAAATGTGGCAATTTGGAATGTTCAGGAGTCAATTACAGACTTTTAATTTTTTATTAACTTAGCTGTTTAATTAGACAAATCCTAACCTATTCCATTTCTAATGGCTTTCCTTCTAGGCAGGCAGATGAGAATCCACTGGATCGCTCTGCTTTTAGGGTGTCTTAGTCATATAACCCCTGCAAGTATTTTTTGTTTTGCTTTATTTTTGTTGTTTTGTTTTGTTTTAGGTGATCTTGGGCTGAGACCTGTCTGGGGGTGATTTTTTAGCACTTAATGTATGGGCTGTTGTCATCAGAGTCAGGTGTACCCTTCTGCTCTTCTCAAGATTTATAACAGGGTCTCCTGTTCACTAATTCACAGAGCACAGCTAGAGCTGCATTTATTGGGTAGTGAACATATCCCTCTTTAGAGACGGTGAATGCTCTGTTCTCTCTTAATAGAAACCAGCTACAGGGCATGCACCGTGGTGGTGGCAGTGATATGTTGAATCCCTGTTCCCAGGGGATGTCCGCTTTCTATCTGCAGCTTTAATGTTTCACTTAATATCCTCTTTGGCTACTGAGTGCACTCCTCTCCCGCAGCCGGCAGCGCTTGGCTGCTCGACAACTTCCTTCATTTCTGGCCATGCCAGGCTGAGCAAGTGCTGCCTGTGAGCATCTGCTGGGGGGCTTTCTCTGTGGCGTTTGTCTGTGTTTTTTAAATTGAGAAGTTGAAGGAATACCAGCCTCCTTTTTCCTAGAACCTAACCCCCTGTATCTTTCAAATGCTTTCCTGGAAACGAGCATGCTCAGAGAACTGACAAATCATTGTCCAGTGACCGGGAGGAAATGATCGTTGCTCTTCATTTATAATGCAAATTCTGAGGTGTCTCCAGAAGTGTGGTAAACTTAAAATGATGGCTGTGGTGAGAACGTCTCTGCAGAAAGTTGTGGTTTTGTTGCATCGCTTACAAAGGATGGCAGTTTCTTCTCCTCGGTATCAGAAGCTCTGTAAGGTAACTGAGTGATTGAAAATAAGGATCTCGGGTGTCTGACAGTTCTACTGTTTCTCAGGCTCTAAAAACTAATCTTTCAGGTTCTTATCAAGGAAAGATTCCCTTTCTTAGTAACTGATTGTGAAAGCTGTTAAAGTGAATTGCATAATTACATTTTGTTTAAAAATCTAAAACAGGTTTTAGTTTTAGTACATAGTTTATTTTGCAATTGACACAATCTTGTCTTCTGAGATGGGCTAGTGAAATGTTTGGAGAAAATATGATGCAAAACTACTACATTCATTAAGACCTGTTACCTCTCTGGTACTTTGCAGTATCTTAATAGTGAATGGCACATTAATCTTGTGTAAATTTTAGTAAAATTAAAAGAAGAGTGCCAAATAATCTTTCAGTAG
Organism: Gorilla gorilla gorilla; assembly: GCF_029281585.2. Taxonomy (NCBI): domain Eukaryota; kingdom Metazoa; phylum Chordata; class Mammalia; order Primates; family Hominidae; genus Gorilla; species Gorilla gorilla. The sequence goes on from NC_073229.2 coordinate 168,728,130, forward strand.
ATTTTTAAACAATGTTCCATCGTTTTATAGCTAATTGCTTTTTCAATTAAAACAATTGAAAGACATTTTTAAAAAATGATCAGACTGAATTTCATCATAAAACATCCCCTATATTCTTAAATCTCCATATATTATAGTTACACTTGAAGAATTTAATTTCACTTGGATGGATGAATTAAGTAGACTTACAGGAGGCAACTTGTTTGACAGTTGCAAATTTCTAATACTACGTCATCCTGAACATAAACCATTCAATCAGCTGCTGTATTTTTTTAAGTCAGCTGTTATATGTTTGATCATAGTTTTATTTTATTCAAACTATGTTGATACTATGTCATTACTTTTGTCAAAATTAGAGTGTTTTGATATAAAAGGAGAGAGTTATAATAGCAATTTTTACACTACCGCAGTACTATATTCCTCCTTCCTATCATATTTTTAGTACCGTTCTCAAGAATGTATCTTGTTGCTCTGTTAGCTGCCCAAACTCATTTGTGATCAAAACAACTGCCTCTAAGAAAATATTATTTTTCTGATGATATACAATATGGCATGTCCAGGCATCTAGATGATGCTTATATGGCAGCAGATTGAGGTGGGAAGCAGTATTCCATTAACTTTATTATATCACACTGTAATTTCTTACAATTTGGCCAATTAGATATATTGCTGTCTGGAAACTTTTTTTTTTTCTGGAAGTTTTGGGAGACAGATACAGGTAGTGGGGTATTCTTTTCAGAAATACTTACAAGAGTTTTATTTGCACAAGAAGTTAATTAAAACTTAATGGAACTTAACTAATTCAGTTACAAAGATTTGTAAACCTAGTTACTTCAATGTGTTGTGTTTTGCTCTACTTCAATGGATAAGTTTATTCTGGTAAAACATTTATGTTTTTCATGAAAAGGCAATTTTGATAATGGATGAGAAAAGCTCATTCACTAATTCATGCTATTTAATTTTTTTAACTACCAGTATGAATGTATAAAGCATTCTTTTTTTTTAAGAGCAGGGTCATTTTCCTGATCCGTTTGTGTGTGTACTTTCACAAAACCAAATATTTTTCTAAAGCCGAAGGTATTAAGTTAGTGCAAAATATGAAACAGCAGAAGTCAAGTATTGGAGAAAGTTGCTAATTAGTTTGCTAATTCTACCGCAAATAGGCACAAGTTAAGTCACTGAAGTCATTGGATAAATTACCATCAGAAGTGCTTTTTGGGAAGACTTCTTGATTTATAATTTCCTAAAGATACCATGAAAATTTAAATGTTTAGAATAAATGTTACTTATTTCATTTAGAAAATTAAAATTTACATTATTTGCTGTTGAAATACTATCTTCCACGTATTCTTTCCCATATGCAAAATTAACAACTGCTTGATTAACGCAATGAGAAATGTACAATTCCAGTACATTCCAGCAGGTGTCAGTATAAGGCAGTGACATAGGAGATTTTGCCTAAAGAACTGGAAATCCAGATTAGGAAGCGGCACAATTACTATGAAATAAATAAACTAGTAACAGATAAATTTTATTTGTGTGGTTATATTTTGAAAACTGATCTAAGTTATTGAGCTATATTAATGTAATGAAATGAAAATTTAGTTGTAGACAAATATTAACAGTTGCCATCTCAAATATTGATAGAGGTAGCTATACCAACCAAAAATACTTAATTGTATTTTAATTATCAATAGTCCATGTGTCATACCTAAAAGTTTAAATGGGTTTGACATTTATTTGCTTTAAGACACTGTAAATTCCCTTCCCATTAAATTGTAAATGCTGTCTTGACTTTCTCCTTATTCCTCCCACATTCTCTAAATTTAGTTTCTTAGAAAAAAATGCTTTAAGTTTGTGTATCTCCATAAAAATATAGAAACAGTCTATTGTAAATACATGTAGAGATCAAAATGAATGAGAATAAAATGTGGCATAATCTGAGGGAAATTTGACTATTTAAAATTCATATTGGCATTTTGAAATTCAGTGTCTGAATATTTTTATCTTCTTTTAAATTCCTCTTGAGGATCATTCTTTTTATGTATTATTTGTTTAGTCTTTTGTTAGACTTTTCCCTCTGTGGCAGCTCGTCTTTTCTGCTTATTTTCATACTTCTCTTGTTTGTCAGAAGATAGTGTGTGTGTTACACGAGTAGATATTTGTGTAGAATATTCTCATTTTGTGGGTTTTCTTGTATGTTTCAAAGAGAAGGGAGGAATGAAAAAAGGCATGTCACAGCTCTCAGAGTTAAAATATACTCCCCTCCCACAATCTATTTACACATTCACGTGTATTTTTTGCCTTTAAAAATATTTCTTCTCGGTTATACATCCAATAAAATTTGAGCAGGAAGCAAAAACATAAGTGCTGCTTACTTGGAGATATAATTAGCAGCATTGAAATTGCCCTGATGACCTAAAATCACCCTACACTGGATGCTAATTTTCTCAGATATGGTTTTGTTTGCTTAGTTTCTTTAAAATTTTCATGCCTATAAAATAATTTTTCTTTTAGTAGAGCACAGTAGAAAAAAAGCTGATGTAAATGATTTGAAAAATAATATTGAATTTAATTTGTTTTTATTGTTACGTGATTACTTTGGGGTGTTTTATATCATTAAGTCTTTAGGTTAGAACTGGGTTATTTGTGTTAATGTTAAATCAGAAGAGATTTTTATAAGTCCTCATTTTTTTCTTAGTGCCAATTTCTGTAAAATATTTAGCAATTGAGGGCATGGTAAAAAGCAGTTTCCTGTAAAGTAGATTGGGATATAAACATTATAGAAAAATGAGAAAAATTTAAAAATATTTAGTGCTGTAAATTGACTCCTTCGTGACTCAGGCATTTTAGAAAATGTTGATTTAAGTGATATAACTTCTATTTGCTTGAATGTATATGTAAATCATTTTAGTTTAAGTGGTTTTAGTCACCCCCCAAACTATTCTGGTCATATTTCTTCAGCAAAAATCTTTTAAACATCTAGCTGTATATAGATGTGTATTCATTTAAAAATTATACATATATGCCATGGTGAAATCATGTATTAAATATTAGTAGTGTATAATTTTGTTCTTACTTTCTACTGTTGCCTTTTTGTACCCCAGTTGATTCTTTTTCTCTATGTGGTATACACAACACGATTTTGGTGACTAGTCATTTACAGAGTGAAACTATGGCTATTCTTAGCCTGGCCTTCTGGGGGGCTTGAGCTTTCAGTGTGGTGCTGATCTCAAAGTCTTCCCCGGAAAACTGTGTCTTCTGTGGTATTAAAGCAACTACTTCTGAATATTCTGTGAAAAATAGAAAGAGACCAGAAGATTCCACCTAGCCAGTCACGATTGACCAGTGATGTCTACAAAAGGCTTGCTTTGTGGCTGTGTGTGTGTGTTTTCATGTGTGGACGTGGACAACACAGAACTGTGTAGTTGCTTGTAGTGCTAATGAGTAATAGATAATGAACATGAAGGCACATTAATCTCTCAGCAGGTTTTTATGTTCACTGATGAAGTAAGGTCACACATTATTTTTTCATCTACATGTACAGCTCCCTGTATTTAGAGGTAGTTAAGGTTGAGTATGTGGTTTTTTAGAAGACACTGAATGGAATGGTGTATTTTTGACAGGTTGAATTTTGTATTTTTTACTCTCAAACATTTCCCCACCTTTTTTTCACAGGAGAACCCTGCTCTCCTTGGACAATTAAATCCTGAAGTGATCCAGGGCAATGGAGATTTACTTTATCATGATCTGATTGTTGAGATGTGTGTATTTTAAGGTCAACTCTTGGATTCCCTCAGTTTCTCTCAATAACCAACTCATACATAGATTGTTTGAACCATGGAGCTCAGAGTCATGACCCTCTAGTCTGCAAGTTAGAATTCCCACTTGATCATATGAGTTGTCTCTTCTTGGCTTCATGAGAAAGTCTTGGTTGGATTAGTACAGAAACTGTGTGAAGGTTGAGGTTTAATGGAGAAAAATGGCATATGTAGATGGGTTTGCCTCCATCTAACCCTCTCTATGGATGCTGTAGGTGTGTTTCCTGGGAGCTGTATGGATACCCACACAGACTACTTTCTCTGCTCTGCCTTTGTTTCTGCACTTCCTAGTCAGGTCAAGATTACAGACAAAAGTGAGACGGGATCAAGGAGAAAACACCTGCACCCCTGCCTGCCACTATCAGATATGATTCCTGTGGCTTCCAAGAGCACAAGTGCCATTTTAGAAAGCTCTTGGACCTCTGTTTTGCTGTAGTTCCCCAAATTGATATGTGTTGTCAAAATTATGTTTTTAAAAAGTTATCCAATTAACTAACATTTTCTTAATCAGAAAACTCATGCTATCAATGACTTGGATAAAGTCAATATAATTAGCTAAAAACAGTATAATTAGATCTGATGCAATGCTTTGTCACTCACTTAAAGAATAACTAATACATTCTATAAGATAGCATTTTAAAGTTCTTTTATAGCCAAGATATCATTATCATTGGTGTATGTCTAGAAGTGTAATACTAGTACAAATCCGGAACAAATAGAAGGTCCTTCTGAGATGGAGTTGAAGTAGTATTAAGGATACGGATAAAAGGTCTCCTTTATTTGTAGAGTATTATTTGATAATTGTAACTTAAAGGGTTGATGATTCGTGTTTTCCTAGAGGCAAAGTTTATTAAATTTCACGTGGAAATTTCCTAGCTGTAGGTACTGCTAGATTTTAAATGTGCAGACATAGCTCCTTCCTCTTACTCTTAACTGTGATCACTACCAACTTCTCTTAGTATATTTGGTAGTTTATTTTTAGTTCTCTAAAATAAGTAATTAGTAGAGTTCCTACCATAGAGATAAAAGAATGTAGAAAATGTTATGCCTTGGTAGCTTTCTCAGTTTCACAAAGCTTATTCATTTCTGGGCGAGGTAAATGAGTCCAAATAATTGAAATTGGAAAGGATGTGAAGTGCATCAGAGGGTTGCTTTTCATTTTTCATCTTCTAGTTTGTTCAGTTCTGTGTAACTCTAAAAGATTAATTTATAACAAAGCTCACTTGTAAAAGCAGACAGTGCCTTTTAATGCTTAATAAATAATAGGCTTATGTGAAAGTATGGCTTCATAAAGTTAAGCAAGAATTTTGGAAAAACATCAAATGGAAGAAGTTGTTGAACTGTTTGCACAATAGACAACTATTTTGTTTTTATTTTAACAGAATTGAGAGAAAAATGGCTGACTACAACAATAGAATAACTGTTAGCTGTTATGATGGGAAAATATCTTGATACTGCTAGTACAGTTTCCTTACATATTTAGTATTTTAGAGTTTACAATGTGTTTTCTCATATATTACATCATTAATAAATATAATATTAACAATATTATATTATCTTGTGTCCTTAAGACATAGATAGGAAAGAAATTTGTTTTGCAAGTCAGCAAGTGAAGGAACATGCCAGTAGTTAGTTGCTCAGCTAGTATGCGGTGCAGCTTGTGTTCAACATAGATTTTCTGCTTCAATAGCCAGTGTCTCTCTACCTGTAATTTTAGATAGATAATTTTTGGAATTATATTGGGATAAAATGGGTCATTCAGTATAGAAGATATAGAAAGAGAGATTATATTAACCAAGTAATAGATATTGTTTTGTTCTGAATTATTTCCATATGCATTTCCTTGTCTAAAGAAATTTCACCTGCAGTCTCCTTTAAAACATGAGCTGGAGCATGAGGAGAACATTCCATGTTCCTTTAAAACATGGAATTCTGGAGAATGAGGAGATGTTGGAAATCATCTGATTCAACCATTTCATTTTGGACATAAGGAAACAGAGACAGTCTATAATGGATGTTTTATTGCTGACAGCTTTTTTGTTTCTTTTTTTGAGACAGGGTCTCTGTCGCACAGGCTGGAGTACAGTGGTGCTATCATGGCTCACTGCAGCCTTGACCTCCTGGGCTCAAGCTATCCTCCCGCCTCAGCCTCTCGAGTAGCTGGGATCACAGCTACTGTGCATGCCACCACACCGGGCTAATTTTTTTGTATTTTTTTGTGGAGACAGGGCCTCACTATGTTGCGCCGGCTGGTCTTGAACTCCTGAGCTCAAGCAATCTGCCTGCCTCCGCCTTCCAAAGTTGCTGACAGTTTTGAGCGGGTGGCTATGTACTTGTTTTCCTAGAAGTTTAAAAGTAAGGAAATATATTCTTTTCAAAACTATTTCGATGTTCGATGTTCAAGTATTGGCTATATAATGTTAAGGAAATAAAGATTTTTTAAAATGAGTTCATTTTGCACTTTCATAAGAAAGATGGATTGGGTCATTTCCATCCATATTAAAATAGTTGGTTCTGGTTTTTGATTTATAACTTAATTTGGTTTGATTCTTAACAATACACACGTTAAATTATGTGTTCATTGAACCCAGTTCTCCATACCCACATGTAGTTTTTTATCATTATATTTAAAAGGACATAATAGCTCCCTAAGAAAGAAACTGAAAGGAGTCAACTAACTTAACAGACTGAGTTGTTTAAAATAAGAAATATGTATATATTTTTAAAAAATTTAATTCAAAGAACATGTATTGAATGGCTGTCATGCACCGAAGATATGTGCTAAGCAGCATAAATGTAAAATGCGGTGTTGCATTTTCCATGGGAAACAAGGAAGTACAAATATGTTGTTCTGAGGAATTTTAGTCGTTCACACGAGTCTAGCGTGAGACTAAATTCAAACAGTTCTGGCTTTGCCACTTACCAGTTATGTAACCTTGGCAAATCCTTCTACATCTCTGTGTTTCAGTTCCCTTTTCAGAAGATAGGGTTGGAATTAGTCTCTCTCTCTCTCTCAGTCTACACACACACACACACACACACGCGCACGCGCGTGCGCGCACATGCACACACACACATAAGGTTGTTGTAGGAGTTAAATAAGTTAATATTGATAAAATGGTAAAAACAAAGGCTGGCACATAACTGCTATGTGGGTTGGCTACTGTTGTTACAGTTACCACTATTGGTAGGATTATTCTCCCACCTTGATTGAGTGTGGATCAAATGAGATGATCCACCTGACATGCCTAGCACAGTCTCATGTCTCTTGGTTGTGGTGATGGTATCATCATCTTCATTATCTTTATCTCTGAAGTAACCCTTACATCTTAACAAGGATGTTCACATTACAGTCGCCCAGAGAATTTTTCCAAAGGATTCATGCCCCTGCAGACTTTGACTCACTGGGGTTCAGATGCACCCTGGTCACCCCACTGCGAAGATGCCATAAACTCCTGCTTTCAACAGTGAAGGAGAAAATAAATCTTTGAAATTTTCCCTGGGGTTGTTATTTTCTCTGAGTCTCAGCTTGAGGAAATGCAAGAAAAAACTTCCCTTAACCAGTGGGGCTTGTGATAGAAGATCCTGTAGGATGCTCCTCAATTTATGAAGCCTTTTCTGGATTATAGATTAGGCTCTGAGATGGCCCCTAAAAATCTAGTTAACCCACAAAGAAACTGATATAATGCTGATTGACATAAAACCTCATATTAAAAAGAATCCTATTCCATTGCCAGAAACTAAACAAAGCAAAGGAAAGAAGTCGTCTTTACTGTGAGTGATACAGGAGGAAAAACAAACATGGTTGCTTAGTAGAGGATGGAAAGAAATACTGAGAATTTTAAATGTACTTCTGGAAAGTATACATTTTAAGAATTATGCTTTTCGGTGCCATCAGTTTTGAGTCTAAACTCACCCCCCAAAATCCGAATTTAGTATTCTTGGTATAAATCTAGTATTAATTATAGCCGGAAAAAACAAGTTCTTGATTCTTGGCTCAAAAATTTTATAAAATGAAGAATTTTCCTTTTTCTTCAGGGTAAATGTTGCAAGAGTTAAAGAGGTAGAGAAAAGGGGAGCTTTTTTAGTTGAAAACGTTATCTGATTGTGTATTTACTCTGGGTTCAGAATTTTAAAAGTCTAGAGTGTAGCTGCACCTACCCTGGCATCCCGCAGGCTAGGGTGGTTGTAATATAGAAGTACGGGAAATGCAATTTGCTCTGTAGCTTTATTCTAGGATTTTATAGCCTTCCTTTTACACTTTACACATCGTGAATGCTTTGTAGGTCATGAATGCTTTTTTTATGTCTTATATTGTGACTTTTTTAAAACAATGTAAATAAAATTCTATTGAGTGGCTGCACCATAATTTATTCAGGGAACCCACTATGGTTAGGTAACTAGGTTTTTACCAATGTTCTCATGATAAATAATTCTATGATCCTTATACATCATTAAGTGCATCCTGATTATGTCCAGGGTACGTTATTAGAATAGCATAACTGGACCAAAAGGACCAGAACAATGAAAAGCTTTTTAAATTTTTAAATTTTTTTTTTTATTTTTTAGACAGAGTCTTGCTGTCACCAGGCTGGAGTGCAGTGGAGTAATCTCAGCTCACTGCTACTTCCACCTCCCAGGTTCAAGTGATTCTCCTGCCTCAGCCTCCCAAGTAGCTAGGACTACAGGGCATGCACCACCACCTCCAGCTAATTTTTGTATTTTTAGTAGAGATGGAGTTTCACCATGTTGGCCATGATAGTCTCGATCTCTTGACCTCGTGATCCCCCTGTCTCAGCCTCCTAAAGTGCTGGGATTACAGGTGTGAGCCACTGTGCCCAGCCAATGAAAAGCTTTTGATATTTATTGCCGGATTTCCATCTTGCAAGGTAGCACCTGTTTACATAACCACTACCAGCTTGAATGCCTCATTTCTTGTACCCTCACAGACAATAGGCAATACCAATTAAAAATATTTTATGAAGTTGTTAGATGAAAATCATAACCCTGTTATAGAATATAAACTGAAACCTAGTCAAGTTGAATGATTTACCTGTGTGGGATCAAATATTCTATCCCAGAACTGTCTGAATTTCAGATACCGAGAACCCAGTCACTGTAGTTTCTAAAATGGGATGCAACAAATACAGTATAATAAAACTAGAAGTTGTTTGAACACAGAAGAAGGGGCAGTAAAATCTGAATTTAAAATGTCAGAGAAGTGTTAGTACTAATATGGATCTTGAGGAGTAGATAGAATTTTAGTAGAGCAGAAAACTCTGCGAATAGACTGAATGAGTAAACGTGTTACCAGATGCAAAGTCTTGACTGGGAGCTGTCCACGTTCTTGGCGCAATGAACGAAGAATTGAACAAAATGCACAAACAAAGCAACAAAAGAATGAAGCAATGAAAGCACAGATTTTTTGAAAGAAAAGTACACTCCACAGAGTGGGAATGGGCTTGAGCAGGTGGCCCAAAAGCCCTGATTGCAATTTGCTTTAGGGATTTTATTAAACTAAAAAAATTTGGTGACACCCCTAGGTACCCTTAGAGGCCTCCAATTGGTTACAACACCCTATATGAAAGAAGGATTGGCCTGTGACCAATCAGAGGCTGAAGTGAAGCCTTGGCTTGCGACCAATCAGAGGCTGAAGTGAAGCTTTGGCCTGCGACCAATCAGAGGCATTTCCCATTTGTAGGCTAGGGTAGAGGGATTTTGTAAAGAGGGGAGTCTCTGGCCTCTTCTCACTTGGGCATGGAGAGATGGGGTTTTCCTTTTGGCCCAATTCCAAGAACTCAGCCATGACTTGGCCTTAGGCTGCCTGTCTCCAGACCCTATTCTCCTGCCTCAGACATGGAGCACAAAAGTATGCCGATTGTATTCAGAGAACATTGGGTACTTGTCCATCATAAATGTCTACAAAGTTCATTCATTTACATTTTTATATTAATAAAAAAGTTGCCCTTTTGATTGCCAGCTATGTATGCCAGATCTTTTTGACTGTTTCCAAAATTTAGTTCATTTTCAAAGGAAAAATATTTGTGAATATTGGAGATACTCAAACACAGACAGCATTTCCAAAAAGGAATTCTAAAAAAGAAATTGCATAATATTTGTATCTTTAAAATAAGGACATAATTCTTCAGAATGCCTCTTTTAAAGGAAACAGCCTTCTTTTGGATGTAAGTCAGTTTGGTATGGGAGTGACAAAAATGTTATACTTTTATGTTATGACTTAGTTGATGAGGGAATTACACAATATTTCAAGCAAAAATGAAAAATAATTCACAGTAGAAGTCAGTCTGTCTAGAATTAAATTATAGATTTGTAGAACATTAGAGTTTATGGAAATTGTAGAAATGACTTGACCAATTTCCTTATTTTATAAATAGGGAAGCAGTGCCTTAACATCTATGTAGAGCTTTGCTCTTAAAGTGCTTTAATATATTTTTTTGTGCTGCCCAAGGTCACACAACCCACTGGTACTCCATATTTAAGCTCCCAGGAGATTACTGTAGTATCTTTCACTACATCTTATGTGCATTTATTTTTGTGGAACTTGTATTTAACTTTGCCTGGTACTATAATTAGCTATTTATTTCTTTTTGACCTTCTGAATTGTAAACTCTTGAATTTGGGACTATACCTTGTTTTCTAGTTCTGTGGACAAAACAGTATTTGTAAATATTGAATAAATAACCCAAATTTCAATTTTTCCTTAGATTTAAAAATTAATACAGTAAAGCAGAAGTTCTATATACTTTGACTTTAGTTTTTTTCTTTTCAAAATAGTCTTATTGATATATAATTCATGTAAAAGTCACTTTTAAAATGTACAATTCAGTGCTTTTGGCATGTTCACAGGGTTGTGCAACCATCACTATAATCTAATTTTAGAACACTTTTGTCTCTTCTTAAAAAGAAATCCCTCATACTCAGGAGCAGTCATTTCCTATTTCTTCCCACCGCACTGCCCCAGCCCTAGGCAACCCTGAACACTTTCTCTTTTTAATATTAGATTGACAGTAAGATTTCAAAACCATGGGATTAGGTAAAAGTCATGGAAATATAATTCTAATTCATTGTGATAAATTTACTACTTTATCTTAGAGAATTTGATAGTTTTGAGTTTTCTTAGTACTATCTAGGGCAGCTTATGTTAAATGCTATGTAAATCATATCTATAAAATATGCACAGTAATGTACTTTTAATAGAAATTATTTAGAATACAGTACAAGTAAAGTATAATGGGAAAAATGCTGAATTTGGAATCACAAGATCTAGATTTGATTCCTTACTTGTTTGATCTTATGTGATGCCCAAGTGACATATCAGTCCTCAGTTTTGTCTTCTAGACAATGGGAATAATTTACATTCCACATATTTTAGAAAGCTGTTATAGGACCAGTGTATTAATGTTTATGAATTTGCTATGCAGAGCTCGAGTATTATGGAAATCGAAATATTAAATTTCCTATAAATAAAAACAACAAATAACAATCAATGACAATATTTACCTACATTTGAGTTTCTCACCATGCACTGCTGAAATGCGTTTTGAAAACAGTGACTAACTCAAACTTCTGTGTGTCTCAACTGAGGCGGAAGAATGTTGAATACTAACCACCTGAGGTCTTTCTGCAATGCAGAGTCAGTTCATTTTTCTTCTTTCCTGGGGCACACAGCCAGCTTCCATATTGAGGTACGTTCTCTGCCAGTAAAATCATACTATTTCCAAACAACTTAGATTCAAACTGGGGCTACATAAAAGGGTCCATGTCTTCAGAGCAGGACTAATAGCCCCTGAGTCTGCAGCATCTAGTCAAATGAAGTATTTTGAAGTCTTTATTCAATCCAAAATTAGGGCAGCCATAATTTTAAAAATCTATACATTAGTAATCTTAGATGCTGGAAAGGCTTGAAGAAGGAAGATCTTTCTTGAATTTCAATAATAATTAAACATTCTGGTAAATCTCAAATGGTTTTTGCATAATATGTTTTTTGAGAGTGTGATTTTAATAGGTAGTGAATAACCTGAATTAATGACCATAATGACTGAGTGCTGTTTTGCGTTAATTATTGAAACAAAACCTAGATTGCTTCATTACATGGCCTGTCTTTGTGGAAGATCCTTATACGGTGTGGTGGTAAAGAAAGGGGAACATTTGTTCTATTTTGAAGTAATTGCTTCTAATGGAAGCCTAATGACCTATTATGCTTATTTCTAAAAGCTGAGCAGTAAGCTTGATAGGAAGCTAGAGAAAGATTGGAGAAATTATGTCATATAAACCAAAATTTCAGGAAGTTGCATGTGGTTGAGAATCAGTACCTCATTAGACAACTTAATAATTCAATAGTTTACTTATGCCAAATGTCATCCTTACTTTAAAAGCTGGAGTGATTTCTAGAAATGTGTCCACATCCTTGCGGGTTAGGGTACGGGGCAGCTTCTGTCCAGCTGTCGTCCAGGTGTCTTATGGTTTTTCTGAGTTTCATATGCAGATCAAACAGGGCAGTGAGAGTAGAGTTTTCCTGTGGGTATTGAAATTATAACATTTAATAACCTATGGTGACTTTGGATATTCTCAAGTTTAGCTTCCTAATTTTTTCAAGATCAGGAGACAGAAGCTTAAAAGAGTTAATCCTGTAGGATTAATTAGTAGTGGCAATGACCAAACTGCGATGATATGGATATATTCCATTTTTGGGTTTCATGGGACTGTACTACCAAAGTGTATTTTATATGTTTCTAATTTGGACTATTGACATCAAATGAATCAAATAGTTGGAGTAAATGATTTACTTGAAGGTGGTTCCAAAAATTAATTAATGAAATGTATCTCTTTAGATAAAACACATATGGTAACATCTTAACAACTGTTGAGTCTGGTTGTCAGTATATGGGTATTTATTTTACTCTTTTTTCAATTATTCGGTATGCTTGAATATTTTTATGATAAAATGTCTTATAGGTAACAACAACCCTATTCTAATAAAAGCTTGTCAGATTACTTGAGCCCGTGCATACTTTGTTGAGCATCATAAAAGAACTTGAAATGCTTTTGTTTTTGGATTCTTGATGTTTCAACTTCAGATGGTGACAAGTGCAAAATGGCTTAAAAGTGCCTTGGCTGGGCACAGTGGCTCACACCTGTAATCCCAGCACTTTGGGAGGCCAAGGTGGACGGATCACGAGGTCAGGAGATTGAGACTATCCTGGCTGACATGGTGAAACCTTGTCTCTACTGAAAGTGCAAAAAATTAGCTGGATGTGGTGGCACACGCCTGTAGTCCCAGCTACTGGGGAGGCTGAGGCAGGAGAATTGCTTGAACCCGGGAGGCGAAGGTTGCAGTGAACCGAGATTGCACCACTGCACTCCAGCCTGGGCAACAGAGTGAGACTGTCTCAAAAAAAAAAAAAAGTGCCTTAACTTACCTGGCAATAAACATTTATTGAGTCTGCAGCTTTCATTCATTTAGCTCATTTACATTTAACTGAAACACATTTAAAAATTCATTTTTTCCTTTTGCAAAAGCTAGGCATGCCTACTATAAAAGTTTGCAACTTTTCAAAGCATGAAATATGTAGAGTTGATACCCTCATTTATGATATTTTACTAATTCCTGTAGAGATGAGCAACAAAATTGTCCTTTATGAAAGCTGTCATTCTCTAAAATTCGATATAATAGGAAAGTTGGTGTGTAACCTTATTTAACAAGGCTTGCAACTGATAACTTTTGTTGAGACAGGCATGGGGGCCCTTCTTTTGGTGTTGACGTATCTTTTTGTCTTTCTTATTCATCAAGGTTAGTACAAAGTTATCAAGTTTCTATTCTTAAGCTCTAGAACTATCCTTGTCTTTATCTATGAAAGAAGCGTAAACTTTGTCAAAGGAATGATTTACTCATAATAAGTCAATGTAAAGCCCATTCATAACTATACCTTTTTGTTTTTTTTTTCTCATTTCTCTGAGTCGTTACTTAAAGCTGGTGCTTTATAATTTGACTTAATCACATATGGTGTGATTCTTTTAGCACACATACTGTTGTTTTTAAACCTCTTTATATCTAGAATTTTTACACTGCCAGATAACCTGAATTTTCCCCTGCTTATCTGGTGAAAGAATGATAGGAATTACAATGTTTGAAACATAGGGTTGTTCCTTATTTACTGAAAATTATATGGAACAACATATATCATTCTGGCTTCCAAGGATGAATCTGTCAACGAAAAGAGTCAAACTCTGTAATATTTGAAGAGATTTATTCCAAGCCAAATATGAGTGACCATGGCCCATGACACAGCCCCAGAAGATCCTGATAACATGTGCCCAAGGTGATCAGGGTGTAGCATGGTTTTATACATTTTAGGGAGAAAATAGACATCCATCAATACGTGTAAGATGTACATTGGTTTGGTCCAAAAAGGCGGGACAACTTGAAGTGGCTTCCATGTCGTAGGAGGATTCAAAGATTCTCTGATTGGCAGTTGGTTGAAAGAGTTCATCTAAAGACCTGGAATCAATAGAAGGGAGTGTCTGGATTAAGATAAGGGGTTGCAGAGACCAAGGTTCTTATTATTGCAGATGAAGAGCCTCTAGTTAGCAGGCTTCAGAGAGAATAGATTGTAAATGTTTCTTATCAGACATAAAAATGTACCAGACTCTTAATTAATTCTCTCCTGAATAGGGAAAAAGACCTGGAAAGGGAAGGGAATTCTCTATGGAATGTAGCTTTTCCCCAGAAGAGACAGCTTTGCAGGGGCATTTCAAAATATGTCAAAGAAATATATTTTGGGGTAAAATACTTACATTTCTTTCAGGGCCTGCTATCTGTCATGTTGATATCTTGTTACTAGAGAGAGTCTGTTTTGTCAATCATAAGGTCGCTGTATTAATGTTAATGCTAGTCAGCTGTGCCTGAATTCCAAAGAGAGGAAGTTATAATGAGGCATGTCCAACCACCCATTCCCATCACGGCCTGAACTAGTGTTTCAGGTTTACTTTAGAATGCCCTTGGCCCAGAGGAGGGATCCATTCAGTTGGTTGGGGGCCATAGAATTTTACTTTTGGTTTCCAAATCAGAATGAATATTGCTAGACTAGAAATAACTCAAAGGTTGTTGGAGAATTTTAAAATGTATTTATTTATTTATGACATCTAGTTTGTGCTCTTGATTAATTGTTCTTGATTAACCTCCCTCGTCTTTAAATTAAATCAAAATTAGCAAATATTTATTGCGGTCTAGGAGAAATCTCATTTAAGGCACAAAGCACTGTGTAAAGCAGTACAATGTTTTCTTTACTAATAAAGGACAGAAATCGAAGACCAGGAATTAACCAGCCCATGTATTTCCTGATATATACCTGATTTAGTACAGGTGTATTTGGGGAAATGGGGTGGTTGGTTAGGGCTGGAAGAAAGTGAGGAAGAGTACTCAATTAAGTAGTTCTCATGATATTATTTTATATTGAAAAAATCTTTGAGAGGTTAAACAAATAATTAAGATAATTAACGAAGCAGTGAGGGACACACTGGGTTGGAGGCGGGAGGTTATTATTCTGGACATACCTTTAACTGTGAGGAGTGAAATGGATATGTCAACTATGCTGAAACTTGTTTTTTTAAATCTCTAAGTTGATTTTGTAAGGTATAAAAAATGTTTTTTAGAAAAACCTCTGAATGTCAAAGAAGTATAATGACAGCTTGAATATGCATATACAGCAAATCACTTATAATTTTGTATGGCAAATGAAAATAGATTTCATTAGCTTTAAAATAGCATTTACACTTTTACTCTTGGATATATTAAAAAGAAAGTGCACATTTTGTAAAATGTAGTAGAAAGGAAGGAAGAAGAAAATAAAACTTACCAGTTAACCATACTATTCAGAAGGGAATATTATTAATGTCTTACTTTCATTTCACTCTTCTTTTCTGTGTGTACACAGGCATACCCCCATCTTATCACACATAGCTTTACTGTGCTTTCCAGCTGTTGCATTTTTACAAATTGAAAGTTTGTGGCAACCCTCTGTGAAACAAGTCTATCAGTGTTGTTTTTCCAACAGCATGTACTTTGTGTCTCTGTGTCACAGTTTGGTAATTCTTGCAATATTTCGAACTTTTTCATTATTATTATATGTTATTTTACCCAGTGATCAGTGATCTTTGATGTTACTATTGTAATTGTTTTGGGCACCTCAAACCACACCCATATAAGATGCTGAACTTAATCGATAAATGTTGTGTGTGGTCCAACTGTTCCATCAACACACCATTCCCATCTCACACTTTCCTTGGGCCTCCCTATTCCCTGAGACATAACAATATTGAAATTAGACCAGTTAATATCCTTACATTGGCCTCCAAGTGTTTAAGTGAAAAGAAGAATTGCACAATGCTCACTTTAAATAAAAAGCTAGAAATGATTAAGCTTAGCAAGGAAGGACTGTCCAAAGTCAGGATAGGTCAAAAGCCAGGCAGGCCTCTTGCATCCAACAGTTGGCCAAGTTGTGAATGCAAAGGAAAAGTTCTTGAAAGACATTTAAAGTGCTACTCCAGTGAAAACACAAATAATAAGACAGCAAAATAGCCTTACTGCTGATAGTGAGAACATTTTAGTGGTCTGGATAGAAGATCAAACCAGTCACAACATTTCCTTAAGCCAAAGCCTAATCCAGAGCAATGCCCTAACTCTCTTCAATTCTGTGAAGGCTGAGAGAGTTAAGTAAGCTACAGAAGAAAAGTTTGAATCTAGAAGAGGTTGGTTCATGAAGTTTAATAGAAACCATCTTCATAACACAAAAGTACAAATAATAAGCAGCAAAGGCTGATGTTGAAGCTGCAGCAAGTTATCCAGAAGATGGAGCTAAGATAATAGATGAAGGTGGCTACTAAACAACAGATTTTCAATGTAGATGAAACAGCAGCTTTCAATTAGATGTCATCTGGCACTTTCATAGCTAGAGAAGAGAAGTCAGTGCTTAACTTCGAAGCTTCAAATGACAAGACTATCTTGTTAGTGGTTAATGCAGCCGGTGACTTTAAATTGAAACCATTGCTCACCTACCATTCCGAAAATCCTAGGGCCCTTAAGAATTATGCGAAATCTATTCTATCTGTGCTCAAGAAATGGAACAACAAAGCCTGGATGACAGCACACCTGTTTGCAGCATGATTTAATGAATATTTTAAGCTCAATGTTGAGACCTACTGCTCAGAAAAAAAGATTCTTTTCAAAATATTACTGCTATTGACGATGTACTGGTCAACCAAGAGCTCTGATGGAGAGTAATGCTATTTTCATGCCTACTAACTCAGTATCCATTCTTCAGCCCATGGATCGAGATGATATTTTGATTTTCAAGTCTTATTATTTAAGAAATACGTTTCATAAAGCTATAGCTGCTAAAGATAGTAATTCCTTTGATGGATTTGGGCAAAGTAAGTTGAAAAGCTTCTGGAAATGATTCACTGCTCTAGATGCTATTAAGAGCATTCTTGATTAATGGCAGGAGGTCAAAATAGTGACATTTACAGGAGTTTGGAAGAAGTTGATTCCTACCCTCATGGATCATTTTGTGGGGTTCAAGAGTTCAGTGAAGGAAATAACTACAGCTGTGGTGGAAATGGCAAGAGAAGTAGAATTAGAAGTGGAGCCTGAGGATGGGAATGAATTGCTGCAATCTCGTGGTAAAACTTGAATTGTTGGAAAGTTGCCTCTAATGGATGAGCAAAAAAAGTGGTTTCTTGAGATGGAATCTACTCCTGGTGAAGATGCTATGAACATTATGGAAATGACAATGGCAGATTTAGAATACTACACAAACTTAGTAAAGTAGTGGCTTTGAGAGGCTTGAGAAGAACAAATCCAGTTGTGAAACAAGTTCTAATGTGGACAAAATGCTACCGAGACATCTTTCATGAAAGGAAGAATCAATAAATGGGGCAGACAGGAAGAATCAGTGAATGGAGCAGACATCATTGCTGTCTTATTTTAAGAAAATGTCAGTCAACCCTTAACTGAGCAACCATCAAATCAGGGCAAGACCCTCTACCAACAAAAAGGTTATGACTTGCTGAAGGCCCAGATAGATAATCGTTAGAATTTTTTTTTTTGCAATAAAATATTTTAAAATTAAGGTATGTACAGTAAGTCCTTCCTTAACATTGTTGATAGGTTCTTGGAAACTATGACTTTAAGCAAAATGTCATATAACAAAACCAGTTTTATCATGAATCAATTGATATAAAGAAGAGTTAAATTCCTACAGCATATTTTTTTTTATTTTTCTTTTGAGACTGAGTTTCATTCTGTTGTCAACCAGGCTGGAGTGCAGGGGTACGATCTTGGCTCACTGCAACCTCCACCTCCCAGGTTCAAGCAATTCTCCTGCCTCAGCCTGCTGAGTAACTGGGACTTCAGGCACGCACCACCAGGCCCGGCTGATTTTTTTTTTGTATTTTTAGTAGAGTTGGGGTTTCACCATGTTGGCCAGGCTGGTCTGAAACTCCTGACCTCATGTGATCCGCCCGCCTTGGCCTCCCAAAGTGCTGGAATTACAGGCGTGAGCCACTGTGCCCGGCCTCCTACAGCATATTTCTCATCACAAAAGATCACCAAACTTCTAAATAAAGACCAAAATACTTCTAAAACAATGAATTGTAAGCTATGCATACATTTAAGAAAGATTAGTAAATACAAGTGAGATACTTATTTACCCAGTTTTAGGTGAAACAATGAGTGATGTCTGTCATAGTGGTGGGAGTAGATTAATAAAGGAACAAATGTTTGCAAAGTGAAAATTCTCAGTATCACCTCCTCCCACCATGCAATTCCAAAACAATCACAAACAAGCACTACTCACTGAACACTGAACACTTTCAGTGCAGACTCCATACAGACAGGGGCCCTGACTGGAAGCATTGTTTTTTCTCATCAATATTATAATGAAACAATGTTGAATTAAATGACATTGAATGAAACAACATTATTCTAGGACCTGCTGTGTATTATTTTTCTTAGACATAATGCTATTGCAAACTTAATAGACTAGTTTAGTGTAAAATAGCTTTTTTATGCACTGGGAAACCAAAAAAATTGTGTGACTCAGTTGCTTTGTTGTGGTGATGTGGAACGAAACCTGCAATGTCTCTGAGATACACCTCTATGCATGTAAAGCATCTTTGCACAAATTTAGAATTGTCTTTTATAGAATTCCTTTTGTTTTTATGAATTTTTTTTGTTTGATTCTCCCTAATAGTACTTTATAAGCATATTTGTATTTCTTTAACTATTTTATGTCATATTTTTAGGGCAGTGGTAAACATTCTGTTGTATTTTGTGTTCTGGATAAATAGCTTTCTGATTTTGATCTTATAAGGTTGCAACGAATTCTTTATTCATATCTTTTACTATAACGAATGATTGTGTTTTGTTAGGATAGGTTTCTCTGTGTATGTGCTGGAACAAAGGTTATACATCGCAAGATGGCTTTCCAGAAAGGCTGTCCCAATGTCTACTCCTATAGCATATGAGAACACTCATCTTGCCATACTCTGATTAGCCTTGAATTTTATAATTTTTAAATCTTTGTTAATTTGAGCATTTTATGCATCAGTGATTACTTGTAAGAATTTTTTGTTGTATTTATTGACCCTTTGTCCATGACAAATTGTTTATTTCCTTTGAGGTGGTATACATGTGTTTGATGTTTCAACACGTGGTTAACATCTCTTTGATGTTAAGAAATGCCAATTACTAGGAAGCAGTTCTGTCATCGAAGTAATGAGGTATATTTTTCCCTAAGTATTTGAGAACAAACTTTCAGTCTTTATCGTAAAAACTTTTGATATTTCATGAAAAAGGTAGACATTCCAATGATTTATTAAAAATACCTAGTCATTGATATATCCATTAGTTCCTAAAAAGAAAGCAGAAGTTACAAGAATGGCCCCAGCATTGTTTAAATAACTAGTATTTTTAAGGGAATTTACTTTTATATTTTAATTAATTCCGAAATGGTCTAGTCAACTCTTGACTAGATATACCACAGCAGTGGTATATCAATACTCAGAGCCTCATATGATTTCCATCAAATAAAATGTTTGAATTATAGGGGTGTGTTTGAAATATGATGCTTTCCAGAATATGAATTCTACCTCTGCATCCTGTCTCTGTTTTTCTGCTTCCTTGTAATTCCAGATCCACTGGGCTTTAAAATTAGATACTGTTTTACATTTGATTATGTTACTTTCAAGGTCTATGAGCCCTTTTCACATCTAGGCAGTAGAAACAGTAATTCATATATCTGAGCTCGTAAGGTAAACCATGCATGGCCAGGTCTTACCCAGCACATTGCCTACACATGTATAAGGTATGCCATATATGCTGTAGTTATACTCCCTGTGGCCTTCTGAAAAGCCATATAGGATTATGAGAGAAAAAGAAGAGTGTGAAGTGGGGCAACTTCCACTCAATTATGAATGATGTTGCCTGAAGAAATCAATTAGCTGATTTTAAGGCTTTAAAGAATTAAAAATTGCATGTTGTTACTACATAAAATTCTAGGCTGATCTGCAAGATTATGAAACTGACTTTAGACTAATATAATTTTTTTAAACTCAGGAGCTTTGTATAAATGAATTATTATTATTCAACTAATGGTGTGTCCTTTCTATCATGAAGAAGTTGTCTTTTTCTGTCATGTGTCTCCCCAGTACAATATGTGGAATACTTTGTAATTTTTTTTCAATGTTGAATATTAAAGTTTGATAGCATAAAAAGGCCAGGTGTGGTGACTCATGCCTGTAATCCCAGCACTTTGGGAGGCTGAGGAAGGTGGATCACCTGAGGTCAGGAGTTCGAGACCAGCCTGGCCAACATGGTGAAACCCGATCTCTACTAAAAAATACAAAAATTAGTTGGGCATGGTGGCAGGCACCTGTAATCCCAGCTACTGGGGAGGCTGAGGCAGGAGAATCACTTGAATGCGGGAGGCAGAGGTTGCAGTGAGCCGAGATTGCACCGTTGCACTCCAGCCTGGGTGACAAGAGTGAAACTCGGTCTCAAAATAAATAAATAAATAAATAAATGAAAAATAAAAGACAAAAAAAATCACTAAAGTTTGCAAATATTTTGTCTGAGCCTAGTCTCATACTTATGGAAGAATCCACTTCTCACGATATATCGTTGGCTTCCCTGCAGCTCTCTGTTGCTATTGAGTAAAACTCTATTGCCTTGAAAAAGTTATTCCAATTACTAATGAACACAGATCTCTTTGGAATGTCTTGGTCATTACCCCTTGGATCTTAGGCTAATGGTCTCACCTTTGTACCAGGTCATAGGACCTTCTCAGTTACTCCTATTTTCCGTGACAGTTATATATCCAAAACAGCACGGTAGAAAATTTGTAACAAAATTAAATTTTTCATGCATCAAAATTTTATAGCACATCTGCCAAAGGTTTGCTATACACAGAATCACAGCCCTGATATCCAGCATTGGCATATAACAGGTATTCAGGAGTACTTGATGAGATGAATTAGGATAGAATAGAACTACCAGTTTGCTAGGCAGGGCATTGATAATAGAACTTCCTTTGCTGTTTCATTATGAAACTCCAATTCCAGGTCTGTTCCCACTCTTATTTCATTGTGACCGAATAACTTTTCCATTACCATTCAGTTTTGACAAGAGATAACCTGTCAATTATTTGTATAAAATTACTTAGAAGTGAATCAATATTTTGTTTATTTTGTCACCTCTACTTTAAAACACTACAGTCCTGTTTCTTGCAGCTAATCTCAGAATTTGTTAACTTCAGTGTGGGTGCCATTTTTTTTTTTTGGTATTTCATGTTTTGTATCTAACAACTGAACTTAATACTGAAGTATAAAGTAAGAAATCTTCGTTTCAGATTTTCATAGTATAAATGCAGGCTAAGTTTCCTGATATCTAGGATATTTAGAAATTAAGCAGAAGAAATTATTTTGAGGATTTTATGGCAGCTTTTTACTCTTATTTTAAATTCTCCTTATCTTTCTTTGTAAATGTTTGCATTTTTGAGTTACTAAAAATAATTTTCAAGTTTTGTACCTGTCTTAGTGGCATTTATGTCCATACTGCAACAACTCTTTCTTGGAAATTTAATATAGTATATGTTTTGCGATTTTTTTCATGTCTTAACATTTTAATTTGAGGTTATTTGCTTGTTATAACCAAATGGAAATATATTCTAATTGTACCTTGTCGACCTGAAATGTGACAATGCAGTGATCGGTGATCATAAATGAACTTAGTTTTATTCAGTACTATTTGTAAAACAATATTTGACATTGGGAAGTTAAACAACTGATCTCTTTGTTATTCTGATGTGATGACATCATCCTACACAAAACGCAACTTCAAATCATATGCGTTTATCCATGCACAGATGTAATTACCAATACGAACCAAAAGAGAGAGCAAGAAAGAGAGCGAGCTAGAGGGTGTCTATGACCTATAATAATTAGCATTTTCAGTAACAACATCTGTTGCTGACAATATTGGCAGTAGCACAGGAAAAAGCAATCATTAAAATTAGCTAATGCTCAGTTTAAGTGCTACACAATGTACTGACATTTTCAATATTTTCATTAGTTTTGCATTTTCTCATTCCAGTAAGTATCTGTTTTCAAGTTTGCATGAATGCCTTGTATTATATTAAAAATGTTTCTCAGACCTTCTCTCAAATTGATCTGGGTCTTAAAGCAGTATTTCCAGTGGGTCAAAGTAGCATTGATGCAAACTCTTAGAAATATAGTATCCAACACTCTCGAATTGGATTCTATAAGTTTGATCTTACATGATTTAGATACTGAGTTAGAAATTCTCCATAACCTGCAACACACATTTTCCTAAAATCTCATTGTCTTAGCTTTCTTGAGTTTTTATCCTGGAATTTCCATTTGAGGTTTAAGTGTCAATATTAACTTTAAAAATTTAGTGAAGTGTAAGTCAATTAGAATAATTTTACAGGTGACCTGCAATTCCTCACTCAGAGAGAGATCTGTTACCCAGGATGCTTCATGTGAGCGCCTGTAAGGAGGAGAGAAGTGAGGGGCTGTGGCTCCACCACATGATGTCCTTGGCCTCATTGTACATCCTTTACCCATTTATTTGCTGGTTTGTAAATATGTTAAAATGAAAGAAGAAAAGTAATTTTCTCTTTAAAGGTAAAACTCACTAGTGAATCAACATTTGAATCATTTACTAAGATACATAAACAAATATGGAGTCTGCAAAATTGCTTATGAGAATCAATGTTGAGCCAGAAATTATGTTTCTGCAAATATTTTGATGAGCTGAAATATTTTCTATGTATGTCTTGTTAATCCTGTCTTTAACAAACTGGATCTCTGTTGAACCCTATTCTGGGAGATAGTGTGTACTGTGAAAGTGATTTCTGTGGCCCAGTTTGGAAAATTCTGTAAATTATGCTTTCCTTTAGAGCTGCATGATGCACATTATATTTTTAAGGCTATGAAAAGTTCTGCTATTTAACTTTGTTCATCTCAATATTCTCTAAACATCTTCTCATCTCAATATTTTCTAAACATCTTCTTTTCTTCCGAGCCAACTTTTACCATGGAAATAAGTTTAGGAAATGCTCTTTCTGCTATACCAACATTTCACTGATAATCTTGTTTGAGAAAATTTGCAAAAAGGACCATAGGTTTCACTGGGTAAAGGCTAGTTGTCTGATTTTTTGGGCACTTTGAAACTTTGATGACATTATCCTGGTGGGCTTGTACACTAGACTTTATCAGTACACTTAGAGATGGACGCTCATCATCATGATCAAAATTCACCAAAAACTTCTGTATAAACTACAGTACATTTTTTCATTATTTTGGTAGTTTCTTGTCCAGAGACTGTTGTGCCCATGAATCTGTATAACTTAGAAGGTCAGAGATAAACTGGAAGAGATTGAAACAAGAACAAGGACTGATGAAATAACCTTGCTTTAGAGTGACCTTGTTTTGCTTTATTTGGGACTGTCTCAGCATTAGCATTGAAATCCTCTTGCTCTGAGAAACCCCTCAGTCCCAGATAAAGCAGGATGGTCAATCACTCTACTGCCTTCTAACACAAATCTTGTGTTCCCCAGATTTCATTTTTATCTCTCCACACTAATGTGATTGTTAATTTTGTGTGTTAACTTGGTTAGGCCATGGTATCCGGATTTTTGTTCAAACTAGATGTTTTATGCAGTTATTTTTTAGAGATGAGATTAACATTTAAATCAGTCAACTTCTAGTAAAGCGGATTATCCTCCATAATGTGGGTGGGTCTCATCCAATCAGTTGAAGGCCTTAGTAGAAAAAGACTGACCTCCTCAGAAGAAAAGGGAATCCTACTAGCAGATGGCCTTCGGACTTGAAGAGCAGCTCTTCCCTGGGTCTCCAGTCTGCTGACTTATTCTGCAGATTTTGGATTTGTGAAGCCTTTGCAATCATGTGAGCCAATTTTCTAAAATAAATCTCATCAGCAAGGTGGTGGAATAGAAGTTATCTGGCCTCATTCTCTGTTTCCCTCTCTCCCAGAAATTCAACTAACAACTATCATCAGGCAAGAATACCATTGTGAATATCCCAGAACTTGAGACATCCACTTGACCACAGAACTGAGAAAAGCTGTGGCTGAACAATAAGCGGAACAGTTTTCTTTGACTGTACCACCCCTCCCCCAAGCTGGGACAGTGGCACACCCAGAGAATTTCCCTAGACCCATGGTTTCTACAGGGGGAAAAGTGAATTGGAGGAGGATATTCCATTTCCTCGCCATTTTGGGTCCCTTTGTGGGAGGGAGATATGTGAAGGGACATGAAAAAGTTCTTGTGTGGCTATTTTAGAAAGTACTTGAGATAGGTTTTATCTCAGACATCCACACACGACCTCTCTCTCTATGTGCTTTGCCAGCTCCAATTTGTTTGGGTTTGAGAAGAGTAATTTCATCTTGGTATCTGCAACTTTGATACTACAAAGCAAAAACCTATAGTAGTTGCACAAAGTATAAAAAGAAAGGATTCAAAACATACAACCACAGAAAACCAGAAAAACCACAAAGGAAGACAGTACAGAGGAAGAAGGAAACAAAGGATCTAAATTAGAAATCAAATTCCAAAATGGCAGTAGCAATTCTTACCTATCAGTAACTGCCTTGAATGTAAATGGATTAAATTCTTCAATAAAATAACCAAGACTGGCTCAATGGATGGGGAAATAAAGAATAGATTAAACTCTCTATTATAAAAAGATATAGAGTAGCCAAATGGATTAAAGAAAAAGTAAGATCTAATCACATATTGCCTAATAGAGACTTGCTTTCCTAGTAAGCATGTACATAGAAAGTGAAGGGGTGAAAAAAGATATTTCACACACATGGAAACCCAAAGAGAGCCAGGGGAGCTATACTTATATCAGACAAAATAGATTTAAAGTCAAAAACCATAAAAGATACAAAGGAGGCTATCACATAATGATAAAAAGGTATTAATTCACAGACATAATTGTAAACGCATATGAATGCAACATTAGAGAGCACCTAAATATATAAAGCAATTATAAAATGATCTGAAGGGATACGTAGACTGCAGTGCTAACATAGCAAGGGACCACAGCATCCCACTTTGAACAGTGGACAGATTATCCATACAGAAAATCAGTATAGAAACTTTGGACTTGAATTGCAGTATAGACCAAATAGACCTAACAGCACATTCCATTCCACAGCAACAGAATACACGTTCTTCTTAAGTGAACATAAAATAATCTCCAGAATAGATCAGATGTTAGGCCACAGAACAAACCTTAGCAAATGTAAGAGTATTGAAATCATATCAAGTGTTCTTTCAGATCACAGTGGGATAAAACCAGAAATCAATAACAGGAGAAATCTTGGAAAATAAACAAATATGTGGAAATTAAACAATATGCTCCTAAACAGCCACTGGGTCACAGAAAAAATTAGAATGAAATTTTAAAATGCCTTCAGACAAAGAAAAATGGAAACACAGCATACCAAAACTTATAGGATGCAGCAAAATTAGCAGAAAGGGGGAAATTTATAGCAATAAATGCCTATATCAAGAAAGAAGAAATATCATGAATAAACAATCTAATGTTACACCTCAAGGAACAATAAAAAGAAGAACAAGCTAATCTGAAAGTGACCAGAAGGAAGGAAAGAACAAAGATCAGAGCCAAAATAAATGGAATACAGACTAGAAAAATAAAAGAAAAATTTCAACAAAACTAAGAGATTCTTTTTTGAAAAGATAAACAAAATCAACAGACCATTAGCTAGACTAACCAAGAAAAAAAAAAAGACCCAAAGAAGTAAATATCAGAAATGAAAAAGGAGATATTACAATTGATACTCCCAAAATACAAAGGATCATAAGAACTGAACAATTATACAG
This sequence comes from Gorilla gorilla gorilla, assembly GCF_029281585.2. Taxonomy (NCBI): domain Eukaryota; kingdom Metazoa; phylum Chordata; class Mammalia; order Primates; family Hominidae; genus Gorilla; species Gorilla gorilla. The sequence goes on from NC_073229.2 coordinate 168,754,420, forward strand.
CAACTAATTGAATAACATAGAAGAAATGAATAAATTTCTAGACACACACAACCTATCAAGATTAATCATGAAGAAGGAGAAAACCTGAACAGACCAATAATAAGTAAGGAGATTGAATCAGTAATAAAAATTCTCCCACCAAAGAAAAGCCCAGAATTGGATGACTCCTCTACTGAAATCTACCAAATATTAATGAAGAACTAATACCAATTCTAAGCTTTTCTAGAAAATCAAAGTAGACGGAATACTTCCGAACTAATTTTACAAAGCTAGCAATACAAAAGCTAGACAAGGCCAGGCATGGTGGCTTACGCCTGTAATCCCAGCACTTTGGGAGGCCAAGGTGGGCGAATCACCTAAGGTCAGGAGTTTGAGACCAGCCTGGCCAACATGGTGAAACCCCGTCTCTACTAAAAATACAAAAATTAGCCGGGCGTGGTGGCACTTGCCTGTAATCCTAGCTGCTTGAGAGGCTGAAGCAGGAGAATCTCTTGAACCTTGGAGGCATAGGTTGCAGTGAGCCGAGATTGCACCGTTGCACTCCAGCCTGGGGGACAAGAGCGAGACTTTGTTTCAAAAAAAACCAAACCAAACCAAACCAAAACAAACAAGAAAACAATAGGGCAATCTCCATAATGAATACAGGTGAAAAAACCCTCAACAAACTATTAGCAAACCAAATTCAGGAACACATAAAAAGAGTCATTTGCCATGATCATTGGGATTTATCCCCAGGATGGAAGGATGGCCCAACATATGCAAATCAATAAATGTGATACATCACAGTAACAAAATGAATTACAAAAACCATATGTTCGTCGCGATAAATGCAGAAAAAGCATTAGAAGCATTTGACCAAATTCAACACCCTTTCATAATAAAAACTCTCAACATATTAGCTGTAGAGGGAATGTACCTCAACACAGTAAAGGATATATAGACAAACATTTAGCTAACATCATTCCCAGTGGTAAAAAGTTGAAAGCTTTTCCTCTAAGATCAGGGGCAAGACAGGGATGCCCACTATCACAACTTCTGTTCAGCATAGTACTGGAAGTCCTAGCCAGAGCGATTAGGGAAGGGAAAGAAATTAAAGGCATTCTTACAGGAATGGAAGAAATGAAATTGTCTCCATTTGCAGATGTCATGATCTTCTGCATAGAAAACCCTAATGATTCCACTAAAAAACTTCTAGGACTGATTAATAAAGTTGCAGGATACAACATCAACATATAAAAATCAGCAGTGTTTTCATATACCTATGACAAATTATCCAAATAGAAAATTAAGTAAACAATCCCATTTACAGTAGCAACAACAACAACAAAATACTTAGGTGTAAATTTAAATAAAGAGGTAAATGACTGTGTACTGACAACTATAAAACGCTGGTGAAGAAAAATTAAAGAAAACACAAATAGATGGAAAGATCTTCTGTGTTAATGGATTAGAAGATTTCATATTGTGAAAATTTCCATACTACCCAATGTAATTTACATATTTAACACAATCTTTGTTAAAATTCCAGTGTCATTTTTTACAGAAATAGAAAATAATCCTCAAATTTGTATGAATCCACAAATGATTCTAAATAGCTAAAACAAATCTGGAGCAAGCAAACAAACAAAAAACAAAGCTGGAAGCCTAACATTCCTTGGTTATAAAACATGTTATAAAGAGACTGTAATCAGAACAGCATAGTACTATCATAAAATTGGCATGCAATTCCACGTTGATCCATGGAACAAGATAGAAAACCCACAAATAAACCCACACATTTATAGTCAACTGATTTTTGACAAAGGTGCCAGGAACACACAATGGGTAAAGGACAGTTTCTTCAATGCATTGTGTTGGGAAAACTGGATATCCACATGTAAAAGAATGAAAGTAGACCCCTATCTTACACCATAGGCAAAAATCAACTTCAAATGGATTAAAGACTTAAATATAAGACCTGAAACTGTAAAATTCCTAGAAGAAAACATGGGGAAAAAGTTTCCTGACATTGGTTAAGGCAATGATTTTTTTAATATGGCCGTTCACCAGCGAAAATAGGCAAATGGGATTGAATCAAACTAAAAAGCTTCTGCACAGCAAAGGCAGCAATCAAAGTGGAGAGATAACCTACAGAAGGGGAGAGAATATTTGCAAACCGTACATCTGATAAGGGGTTAACAGCCAATATATATAAGCACTCAACTCAGCAAGAAAACAAATAAACTGATTTAAAAATTGACAAAGTACCTGAACAGACATTTCCCAAAAGTAGATACAGAAATGATCATCAGTTACATGAAAAAATGCTTAGCATCACTAATTATTTGGGAAATGCAAAGCAAAACCACAATGAGATATTACCTCACCCCAGTTAGAATGGCTGTTGTCAAAAACATGAAAGATAACTGGTGTTGGAGAAGATACAGAGAAAAGGAAAAGAACTCATATATTGTGAGTGGGAATGTAAATTAGTATAGCCATTATGTAAAATGGTATGAAGGTTCTTAAAAAGGTAAAAATAGAAATACATACAACCAAGTAATCCCACTTCTGGGTCTTTATATCCAAAGAAACTGCAATCAGTGTTAAAGGGATATTTGCACTCTCACGTTCATTGTAGCATTATTCACAATAGCCAAGATATGGAAACAACAACAAAACATCCATTAACAGATGAATGGATAAAGAAAATGTGGTATATCTCCATAATGGTATACTATTCATCCTTTACAAATGGTGTAAATCCTGTCATTTGTGATAGCATGAATGAGCCTGGAAGTCATTATGTAAAGAGATTAAAGTCCTTTGTAAAGAATGATAAATACTGTCTGATATCACGTATCTATGGAATCTAATACATTTGAATTAATAGAAGTAGACAGTAGAACTATGGTTATCAGAAGCTTGGTGGGGGGGGGAGGGAGAGAAGGAAGGGGAAATTGTTGATCAAAGGCTACAAAGTTTCAGATAGATAAGAGGATTTATGGCAAACCAAGGAGAGACATGAGTGAAAAGAGTGGCTACCAACCAAATCAACAATAATGTGTTATATATTTCAAAATTTCTAAAAGAATAAATTTGAGATGTCTTATCAAGAAATGACAGGTAAGCAAGGAGATGAATCTGTTAATTAGTTTGATTGATCATGCCGTATTGTATCCATGTATCAGATTGTATCCCATAAATGTGTACCACTATGGTTTTTCAATTACAAAACAAAAACAAAAACAAACACTAAATGCATGTTGTATGATTTCATTCATATCACATTTTAGAAAGGCAAAATTATGGTTATGGAAAGCAGTTCAATTGTTGACAGGGGCTTGAGAATTGACTACAAAGGGACATGAAAGGACTTTCTAGAGTGTTAAAAATGACCTATATGCTGATTGTGGTGGTGGTCCCGCTACTGTATACATTTGCCACGACTCATCAGATTGTGTACTTAAAATTTTATTTTAAATTAATTATACTTCAGTAAAGCTGACAAGAAACCCCTACCCAAAGAAAACTGAGGAACTTATAAAAAATGATGATATGATTCTCTTGTATTTTGTAAAATTAAATATATATACATGCATTAAAATGTGTTCTAATGCATGTATGCAAACATATATATTTTCGAAACACTATTTTATTTTATCTGACTTTTCCCATACTAAAAGTACTCATCAGATTGTCATTGATTTCTTCTTTCCTCCTCTCACCTGTGACTGTGGGAAAGAATGATTCTCTCATTATGAGTCAGAGCCTTTTTTTTCCTTTTCTGAATTTTTAGTAACGACTTAACACTAGAAGTCTCAGCAGCTTGGTTTGCCTGTCATTAATTTTACCAATGGTTGCAGGTGTAGCCTGAAAGATAGGTATAATGCTGGTATGTAATGCTTTCTCCTGCTTCTAAAAGGTGCTGTGGGGAGGTGTTGAATGAGATTCATGGTGGTAAACAAGAATATAAATTCAAATATTATCTTAAAACAGAAACAGTAAAGCATGGAGAAAAGATCCAGCTGATTCTAGAAAGAGCAAATGCAGATGAAACAAGAGTGAAAAGAGTGGCTACCAAATCATAGGAAAAAATACAAGAGTCCCAGGACCTTCCCCCAATGACAGATTCCTGGGAAGGTTTCCAGTGAGTTTTTGAACCTAACCACTAGGTTAAATACATCCCTTTAGTCTCAGCTCATCTTCTTAATTAAGTACAAATTCGAAAATAATTGTAAGGTTTTCTCAGATATGTGATGGATTACATGTCAGTTGCATCACATTCTTCAAGCAAAGTAAATGAATGAATGAACAAGGGAATGAATAAACAAAAGGAGCTAGATATTCCCTGAACATTGCGAGCTTCCTTTGGCCTGTGGTGCTTCGATTACCAGCAGCACTTCAGTTAGAATGATCCCTATGAATTAACTTGTAAATGAGGAGGTCAAATGTGCTTTTGCACACTGGTGTTAAATATGTGGATGAATAAATTCTTTCTTGTACTTTGGGCTATGGAGTCTATGTAGGGTTAGAAATATAGGCTTTTTCTAAGTTGTTCTCCTCTTAGGAAAGTTATTTACATGATAATTAAAGAAGTTTAGAAGCAATTCCTGACCTTAAACAAAGATAACGTGTAGCTTTCAATATGTGAATCTTTAAGAAACCCTGAACATTTCAAAGGCACAAATTAGAGCATTAGTCTAAATAACAAACCCCCCTCTTTCCCGATATTCATTTATAGGGTATAAAATATTTGACAGAAAAGTTGAGATACAGAAAAGATGCTAAATTTCATGAAACATTGTTACGAATCAATTACAGACATTTTAGTTTATTTAAAACAGTTTGTTTGTAACTGTTCAGAAATACTTACATTGAAAGAATGTCCACAAAGCACTAGATCTGTAGTTTCAGTGGAGAGTCAGTATTATATATTATAATATTATAAAATGACACTTCTCAATGGCGCAGCTTCCTAGAAGTCATTTCCTATATTACTTGGCCATAATCACTATTAATTCAGTTTCATAAATGATTGGACATGATCTTTTAATTCTGAGCCTTCATAAATATGATTTCCTCTGTCTGTTTAGACTGTTTTCTTTAGGAGTCCACTTGTCTAACTTCAGTTGCCATCTCAGGCATTACTTCTCCTGGGAGGCCTATCTCACTGCCTTTCCCTTTAGACACCTGGACTAGGAGTTTCTCTGTGCTCATATGATACCCTTTAGGACTTTTTCATTCAGTTAGTTTCTGAATCCTTTAGCTCAAACCAGAATATTGTAAGTCACGCTTGATTGCTCATTTTTTCACCTACCCTATGTATTCCTATTTGGTGTACCTCAGCTAGCACATTGGTCTCTGCCTCCAAAGTATATTCTTAATCATCTGTCTCTCTTCATTTTCATGGTTAATCCATCAAAGCCATGCCATTTTATCCAGACAAATGAAGTAGCCATCTAAGTGTTCTTTTTGCTTCTAGTATTTGAAGCAAATACATAACATAAGCTATGTAAGCAAATACATAACATGACATAAACCAAGTCATGTCAGTTCTCTGCTTGAAACAACCCAAAGGCTCCCATTACACTTATAATAAAATCTAAACCCCTTACGCTGCCCTACCAGGTCCTACATGATCAGGCAGGGCCATTTGTCTCTCTGACATTTTTAAAATTTTTAACCATCACTCCTGTCCCCTGGCCCACTGTATTTGGCTCTTTTCTCTTCCTTGTACATACCAAGCCTTCCTACCACAGGACCTTTGCACTAATGTCTCATTATCTTGAAACAGTTTTCACTGATCTCCATGTTGTAACTCCTTCTCGGCAGTAGCATTGGACCCTAAGGATGTACAGTGTTTTATACTGTGTTTAATTCAGTTACTCTGAATTAGATAAGCAGTGGGCCTTAACAGCATACAGGTGAAATCTTGAATAATTTAACAAGTATTGATTCTGAACTATTGTTAAATAATTCACACAGTTAACTATAATTACCATTATTGCTTAAGAACTACTTAATAAAGCAGGGTTTGTGGCTAGAATTTAAAGACAATTTGTTGGATACCTTTAATTTATAGAAATGTATAATAAAGATGAGAGAAATAACTGTTAGCGAATCCTTTGGATTAAGCTACAAGCCATTATAATTTGCAGTAGCAAGCCTTGTAATGCTAATGACAAATATAAGTCAGTTTGTTTCCTATGCACTCATGGATCAGTGGTTACTTCGGAAATTTGTGTTTTGTCTGATAGTTTTTTTTTTTTTTTGAAAAGCCCTTTTTTAAAAAAGATTTAAAAATAAAGGTGAATTTCACACAATCTAAAATTAACCAAAGTGAACATCTTTGGTAGCCTTTTACTTTGATTTTTATGTATATTATTATAGTTATTTAATAGCCTCTAAAAATACCCAGAATGGCTTACCACTTCCTTTTCAAGAAAAGAATTCTTTAGTCTCCCCAAATCCTATGCCCACTGGCTCATTGTACAGTCTCTCTGAAGTCTATGCCAGTTCCGCTCTTATAAATTGTGAGCCTGTGTTTCTTGTGCCAGGTTCTATTCCAGGCGCAGGTGGGCATCAGGGCAGCCAGCCCGCCATAGCGTTCTACCACCTGGTGTAGAAATCTGTTAGGAATACGGGAAGACTATTTGTGGCCTTTATTGACTATCCTTTGCCTTTGAATCCGTGAGCAGAAATCTATTATTGAATAAAGTCCCATGAATTCAATTCAAACCCTGCATTATTGATTTTCAAGCAGAACGTGTGCCATAATACTGTTATACTGTAGTTGGTTACATTCAGGGTCAATAGAAATGATTTCTTGAGATATCAGTGGATAATTTTCATTTGGATTAGTCAGGAATGTGTTCTGTCTTCCATCTGTCTGCACATTGTGAGTTCTTAATGATTTGATGCCACTTTTGGCTGAATTATATCCACCATACCATCACTCTGGTGAGCAAAAAGAGAAGCATTCTGTATTATACAAATGATATGTTTAGAAACATAACTAAGAATGTTTTTAATCACCCACTGGCCTACCCATCCAATCCCTGCTATCAATTAACTATTCTGAAACCATCATCATGATTTCACATGATATTTCCTCTATTTAAAGTAGTGTAACTGTAAGTCACCTCAATTTGGTATCCAGGTTTGCGTTTGGCAATAAATTCCTCTTGGCAGCCTCAGCAAGTTATATTTCTTAATACTAGATCTGCTGAGGTTATGTTTATGGAGACCAGAACTATGAGTATTGATTTATGTTTGCTTTGAACATCTTCCAGTCTAAAGTCATTGTGGCTATGCTTTGTTGATGAACTGCAGGAGATTGCCCTTGGGATTGCATTGAGTGAACTTGGCCCCTGTACTTCTTCAGATCATTTCAGGAGAGTTGAGGTGGACTTCTCTTTAGGAAGGTGTTCTTTTTTTTCAGCTCTTCGTAAATGTCCATCAGTCTTGCTCTGCATAGCCAAGCTGTTGAAGCATGATCACCTTGCATTGAATAAGCTGCACAGAGCTACTATTCTACCGGGGAGTATGCTTGCAGGGGAGCATAATCTCAAATTTACTGCTACCCACTCGGTACCATGCAGAGCTTGCTTGGGAGTTCAGGGAGGATTGTTTGAAATAGGCAGTTCAACTATTCTTCCAGATAATCAAAAAATCCATCCCTCGATTTAGCAGAACATTGAGAAATCCTTTCCTTTGACTGTATTGTATTGTTTCTCTAAAAGCTTGCTTTGATTAAATTGCACCTGGGTGTTTAAAAAGAGAATATATGTGAGTGTTAATGCACTTACATTGTAATTCAGATGGATCTTTTTTGCAAACTAAATTAAAAGGTACAGAGACCATTCAGAGAAGCCATCTGTCACTATTTGAAAGTTATAATTAGGGTCATAATTTTTAATGTCATTGTCATACATTGGAAAATGGAAGCTTTGGGATATCCACTGGAGGTTTTACCTCTCCTCTACAATGCCACACTAAATCTGGAAATTTATTCAGCTGAAATTTTTTCTTTCAAGTTTAAATATTATATTTACTTTTTATTGATGATACTACTAAGTACAGTGCTTCCTTGAGTGTATTCATTAATAAATATTTCTTCAATTTGTTTGAATATTTTGCCACAAACCAGTCTTTAGCTTGACATTTGAATTTAATCTTCCATGTATTAACTAGGCATGTACAAAACACATGCTTATTTATTAGGCATGCACTAACTGTACTTTGGTTACAGACTAAAAGACTTTAGAGTTGGTTTTCAAAATCTATTTGCTTCAAAGAATCTTAGTAGTCAGTAGTTAACCAAGAAACTTTAAAAAAATGAGCCCCATTTTAATTTTATTTACCCATCTAGCTATTCATTTATTTGACAGATATTTATTTTTGTGCCTACTATGTACTTGGCACAATGATAACCTTTTCCCAGTTCTTTTACTCTGTTGTTATTGTTTAAAGTTTGGAAATTAAAATACTCTATACTATATGCTATATTAGTTAAAGCTAAGCATGGTGCTGTATCATTAAACACAACAATAACAGCCAAATAAAGTTAGAACACACCAAATATGTTTTATTTACATGCAAATATTTAAAATGATATATTTAGGTATAGTATTTAACAACTTTTATGTTCCTCACATCAGAATTTATATTCTTTCAACAAGAGCCTTTTTAAAGATAAGGATTAAATTGACCATGCATAACTTTGATGTGATTAAGCTATTTGATCTTTTAAATAGAATCATTTGATTTTGCTGACACTTAGCAATAGCCCATTATGTTAGATATAATTTCTTTGTGATCATAGTAAGTTTAGAGTGATAGATGACTCCCTCGAGGTCTTAGTAGCATATTATGAATTTGGTATCTATGTGATTAAATAAGCACAACAAAATTCATATCAAATTGGTCGATAAACACATTTTTAATATTGTGCCAGACTATCATTATTAATTTTTAAATCAATATGTAGTAGTATGACCACAATGTCATATTTATTAGTAAAGTACAGCTGTTTTTTATGCCATCAGGATTATTTGGCATTTAAGCAGTGCCTTCTACTTTAAATGATGCCATTATCCTTTGAGGACTCTGCCTATCAATTTGGTCAGTCTAGAAATGCAACTCATTATAGAATGAAGCTGAATAGTTACTGAAGCAGAATACAACTTTACAACTTCTTAAACCAGAATGTGGGTGAAGCCCAATTTACCTTTAAAACTTTTGGGTGTCTACACAGAAAAAGGTGTTAATGTGCCTTGTGAAATTTCTCAATGGTGAATACATTTTTTATTCTATGTGGTTTATTTCTGGAGATTTACATTAATCTTTGTGAAGTTGCTGTGGAATTTGGTTGGGTTTGTCAAAATGTGTCAAAAATGTGAAATATCCCAGTTCTACTAATTTTCTAACACAAAGTTAGATGACAAAGAAGAAGACAAAGTTAGATGGACTCCATAGGAGAGAAGAGGACTTAAAAATGATGCCTTAATATCTGCCCCCATTTTGAAAGTGAAATTTTGCGGATAATGTTTCTATTGCAGTTGAGTTAGAAATAAGGAAGCATTTTACAACCAGGTGGGTGATTCAACACTAGACCACCCAGGAAGGGCATTCCTTCTGTAATAGGAAAGGTCTTTAAACCTAGAGTACCACATCACATGTAATGTGTAAGTGTGGATATTTCTGGAGCTCTCTCCCAGATATCCAGTGTGTCTACGTGAATGTGTCTCTCTTTATCTTTTTTTGTTAAGCATGCAAATGGAGAGTTACATATTGGATTCCTCTTGCATCACTTTAGGTGCCTTCTGCTTATATTGAGCCTGGCTTATTTGGAGTTAGCTTGTAAATTTAATGAGATCATTGTGATGGCCATGATTGCAGAATGGAAAATGTCACTACTATGTGCCAGTTTGCTTAAATCATTTTTAAGTACCCACCTGTGCTGCTAAACCCTCCATTTGCATTTTATTGGCTACTACGTTTTTGCTCCAGAGCCGGTTCCTTTAACTCTGATGTCTGGGTAAATTAATCGGGGTGTGCATGCCATTGCCCTTTTAGCTTCTGCTCCTGTTCTAATAAAGGCTCCATCTGCTTAACTGGTAGACTTACAGGCCTTTCTTATTTCAAAAAATCACTTTGAAAAAAAGCATAGCTTCTCAAGGGAAAGAAGAACCAGAACTCTTGAAAAATGTATTATTTGGGAGATGTTAAATTTCTGCCATCACTGTGCTGAGATGTATGTAGTCAATGAGAAACAGCATCCAAGATAATACTGGTTTTCTTACTACTTTTTTTCCATCTCTTGTACATCTCTATGTCTGTATTTCATGAAAACCTACCTTCTCTAATAAAGGTGTGGTGAGCTGGGGACAAGACAACTCTGGGGATTTACCTGTTATAGACAAACTCTTTACTTTTTTTCTTTTTGATCTGGCTGCCTTCTTGGTGATATTACTATGAGAATGAGGAGGCAATTAAGGATTATTGTAAAGTGAAATAGCAGCTTTGAGGTCTGAAACACTGAGGGAGAAGAAGGAAAAGAAGAGACATGGTAAGGATTCTAAGGAGGCCTGAAGATATCTGGGATTCCCATTCTTTTTGTCCACAGCATACTTAGGTTTGTCAGGTGTAAGTGAGGAGAGCTTGCATAGTAAGAGCAGCTCCAGTGTGGTATTAGTAGGGTTAATGATTGAGTGTGTGATTTTACAGTATTGGATCTAAGGGTATCATGAAGTCAGACTGTAACCTTGGACAAACTAGTTAACCTCTTTGGGCCCCAGTCTCTCCATCTACAAAATGAGAGTAATTAATAGTGGTATTACCTCTTAGGGTTGTTGTCAGGATTAAATGAGCTATTACAGGTAAAGTGCTTAGAAAAACACCTATTTGTAATATTCATTTTTACTAATAACTATTATTAGGAGTGGGAATAGCAATTTCAGTGGGTTATAAAACATTGATTATGAACCATTTTAGAGAACGATAGTTGTTTTATTGCTAATGTGAACAAACCATACTGTATATGAAACTTTTTGTGGTTCTCCAGAGAAACCATGTATTTTTTCTGACTTTGTACCTATCCTTTTGCTTGGATGCCTTTCTTCTACAAAGTTTTACTGATCCTTCAGGGCCCATATCAAATGTTATCTTATCAGTGAATTGTCTCTCAACCCTTTCAGACAGAATGAGTTTACGCCCTATCTTGGGCTCCCATAGCACTTAATGACTATTTTGAATCTAGCACTTATCTCACTATGATGCAGTTATCTTCTCGGATTTGTATATTCTCTCCTTGATGGCAATTCAGAGTCTTCTCATAGTGTTAATAATAACATATGTAGCCTGTGTATGTGAAACAGGTGGATGTTGCTGATACTTGATTAGGAAAAGGTATGGTGATTCTCATCGTGTTCACAAGTCAGACTCTCCTTATACCTCAATCACTGCCATATCTTTTACCTTGCATATGAGACCCCCAGTATAAGAGTGTAATAACTATCTGATCCATTTGCTAGTAATGCTGAAGGGAATTGTTAAGCTGATCCGTTTGGTTTATGGAAAAGATGTTTATTCTTCTTCCTACGCCTTCTCTTTTTTCTCCTTTGCCTCCTCCTTTTGTCCTTTTCCACCTCCTCTTCCTCCTTGTCCTCCTTTTTCTTCCTTCCCTCTCCCTCTTCTCCTTTTTTTGGTTATAATTAGTTTATTTAAAGCTCTTGCTTATTTTTGCTCATCCTTAATATAAATAGATCTTCATTGTATTCATGACATGTTTTATCACATTCTTCATGAAATTTTAATAAACAGTTGAATATTTTCTATTATTTATACATATGTGTAATATTACTCTTCTCAAATATACCATTGAATGAGTGTTTTATCTTACAATAGATGGTATCCTTTTTTTTTTTTTTTTTTTTTTTTTTTTTTTTTTTTTTGGGAGACGGAGTCTTGCTCTGTCATCCAGGCTGGAGTACATGATCTTGGCTCACTGCCACCTCTGCCTCCCGGGTTCATGCAATTCTGCTGCCTCAGCCACCCAAGTAGCTGGGATTACAGGCATATGCCACCACACCTGGCTAATTTTCCTATTTTTATTAGAGATGGGGTTTTACCATGTTGGCCAGGCTGGTATCTAACTCCTGACCTCAAGTGATCTGCCTGCCTTGGCCTCCTGAAGTGCTGGGATTACAGGTGTGAGCCACTGTGCCAGGCTGTATGGTATCTTCTAATCAAGAAAAGATATAAGTATTTTTATGACATCAAATTTAAGAATAATAGCCAGTTATATATTTGTGGGATCATGTGATAAGAAAAATATACTGGTTTACTATTTTAGACGGAATAATAATATGTCTTTTCTGATATCTTTATAAGAATGTTAGAAATCATCTGTATTGTAATGTTGTTTTACCTTATCCAAGGGGAAATAAAGCATGAACATTTATAGGCTTTTATTTATAAATGGATTTTTAAAATATGTTTTCTCACAAAGAGGAAATTTAGCTCTAGAAAACAGGAAAGGATTGTAGAAACTCCCATCTGCACTGGAAAGTGACTGTCACTCTCGTATTGGACAATGATTGTTGCAGATGATACCTGTTTCATTCTGGATCACCTTTGTTTTTAAAATGAGACAAAACTAATTAACAGAAGAGCAAGATTATTGGCAACTCCATTAATATTAGTATAGAGACAGTGCTAGCAACATGGCATTTTAAAGAATTACAGTGGCAGTTCTCCCAATCAGCCAGATTTCTTCCAGAAAATTATAAAGGAATCTCCTAGATAAACTTATTTTCCCACTGGTGTTACTTTATCAGCCTAAGTAGTAGCTCTGTAAATAGAGGACTGAACATTTGAGTTTGGGTCCTGATTTTGTAATTAGCTGTGTGAATTGGATCAAGTTGTTTAGATTCTCTGGGCCTCAATTTCTTCATCTGTAATATGAGAAAGGTCAAAATAATTGATTTAGCAATATATTTTATCAATCATAATAGAAATATTAGTGATGTCAGTGAAGCTTGTGTATATAAATTCATTTTTTCAATCATTTAAGGAACTTAGATATAAAATACACCTTTAATTCACCTTTGGAAATTTTTTACAAAGTGTTTTATTTGCAAATGACAGTGATAGCAAGAGTTAATGTTTAAGGCTATTTTGTAGATGACTTTAAATGATTCTACGTACTTGTTACTCTTAACTATGCTGTTTCATTCATACATTGAAATAGATCCCCTTTGGAACACTGGGGAAGATTGAAGATTGCTTTTAATTTCATTATGGCACACAGAATTTAGTGAAGAAAAATGGTAGTCCTCTTTCAGATAGATTGCCAAGTCAGCTGTTTGGAAGTCTTGGTGTAAAAATGTCTTAGAGCTTTGCAAGTTACAGAGATAGAAAATGTATTTAATTTTAATATTTCTAATTCACTATTTGCTTTGTTAGTATTTAGATTTCAGTGCTTAAAAAATTATTCACGGAATTTTTTTCCTTCATTCAACAACAGGTTCTATAGCACATCTTGGGAAAATTATCCTGCATTGGTAGGGGACTGAAAGACAGGAAGATGAAAAATACATGATACCTTTAATAATTTTTGAATTTTGAATTTTGGAATTTTGGAGGGCAGATAAAACTATATCTCTGGGGCAATAAAAGAAGACAAGTAGAAGAAAGTAATCATCGAGAGAGAGGAACAAAGTCTTACAGTAATTCAGATTTGGGAGATTATTTCTATTTGGGAAAATTGGCCACCAGGTAGATGTTTTATGCTGGGTTCCTAAAGGTAGAAATGGTGGGAAAGAAAGAAAATGACATTGAGGGCAGAGGGGACAGCTTGATTAGTGGCTTGGGAATGGGATGAAGCCAGTGTTGCCAAGTAGTGTCTGTTAAAAGGAGCATATTGGGAAAATGAGGACAGAAAGGTAAAATTAGGTCAGATAATACAGGATTTTGAGTTCTTGTCAAAGAATATGAACTTGAGTCTAGATTTGAGTATATTACTGAAGGTTTTTGAGCAAGGGAGGGCATTACTGTGCTTTGGAAGGATTAATCTGGCCACAATTTATAATGTAATACAGAAAAGTAATAGGTGGAAAGAAGAGGGAGACCAGGCATGACGACAGGAAGAGCTTAGACAAGAGTCAGCCAACAACCGAAGAATGGAAATGTCACTAAAAATGGAAAAGCAGAAGTAGATGTGGGCAGTTTGAATTGGTAGAAAATAGCCACTGATACCTGGTTATCATGGGTGTGTGAGAGGAGAGGGAACATTTGGAGATGCTTCCAAAATTTCAGTTCAGAAGATCAGAAGGGTGGCCGGGGGCCATTACCAGGAAGAGTGAAGTGAGGGTGAGGTTGACTGGGGCTGGGCAGAAAGGGCAATGGGAAGGAGATGAGGAGTTTTCGGCTTCATTAACATCTTGGCAGCTAAGTCAGCTCTCCAGCTAGAAATGTGCAGCAGGCAGTGGTGATACAGTACTAAGAGAGGATAGGAAGTCAGGTCTTTACGAGAGCATTTCAGTAAATAGCCTTAGGAACTTAGATTAAAAATCAATGCTTGATGAGGCAGTGAGTCTAGATCGTTTTTGACAGTGAAATCAAATACCATGAATACGTTGAGGGAGTAATGAGAGAGATTTCTTTTTAGAAAAGAGAGCGGAATGTGTTTTCTCTGAGGGCAGAGTCAGAAGAGAGGACAAGATGACCATTATAACAGAGGAAAATAGTGCTTCTGAAATTCCATTTCACTTTCCACAGCAGTGGCTAAAATTGAAATTAAGGCACTCTAATGGCTAGTAACATTGAATTATTGGATTGGCAATAAAGTCCCTAATGAAGTACTTTCATTAGGAAGAAAATATCCACACGTCTGGAAGAAATAGTGTGATGCCCCCTATAAAGAAACCAGTGAATGTAATGTTTCAAATATGGAGCAGCCACAGCAGACTTCTGTAATGCTAGGTCAACAATGAATTAATAGAGTCAGTTTCTTGTTAAAATAACTGTCTTTTGCCTTCATCAATATTTTAGATACCCTTACTGGCTACCTGTCTCATGGAAAGCTATGTAATTATACTATTTTGAGTTGGATTTTTATGGTTTATGCTTTCCATGGAAATTTGATGGGATAATCTGTTTGTGAGGTATTTATCTGTATATTTGATTCCTTAACTTACCTGCGACTTCTTGACTTTGTTGGTTTTCAGAATTAAAAACTTGAAAGAATTTTGTTTATTTTGGCATGTAAAGAATACTGGTCTAAAATCACAACCATTAGAATTCATTTAGATTTTTCAAAGGAAGTGGTTGAAAAGCCGGAGGACTGAGATAAATTGGTGCCATGTTCAGTGAGAAGCTGGCAAATTTATGAAGGAATGTGCTAATGCAAATACTTATGAATTGATTTGCTCTACATATTTTCCCTAGGGCCCCTGAGTCCTCTATTACTTATTAGAATCTTTACCTTCTGTACCACAGAAGTAAACCTAAAGCACAGCCTTACTAAGATTGTTTTTGCTTTCATGGGGCCAGTTGAATATATTTCATCTTCCTTTTATGTGACAAAAATAATTGAGAAACATCAAATGATGTTTAATTGTTTTGAAAACATAAACAAAACTGGAGATTTTATAAAGCCTTGTTCTAAGCTTGAAAAGAAGGAAAAAAAATCAGTTTCTGGCTGAAAAGTTTCTGTTGACACTGGACCGAGCAAACAGTTTTCTTTCAGACAATATTTCTATAGCTGTATCACAGAAATTAGGGCCTGACAGTGACCAGTAGTTTATTTTCATTGCCTCAAACTTTCAAAGAAAGCAAATATGGACTTGTATAGTTATTAATTAAAAATATGTTAAGCAGTCGTGGGTGTTTATTTAAAGAATTCATGCAAATCTTGATTTACATTTTTAAACTAGTCTATTATCTCTCACCTTTTCAGTTTGTTTACCATGGTACTGCAAAAATTATTTCAACAAACATCTGGAAAACTCTCCTTATCACAGGGTCAGTAATAAATAGTTTGTTATCCCAAGCATGACTTTCAGAGACATCTGCAGGTTTTCTGGGCGCAAAGTATCACTCCAACCTCCTTTAAATCAGTTTCCCTCTCGCAACTGGTCAAGGGCCAGAGTAGAGAAGAACCCAAATGACATTCCGACCTCAAACGTGAATCTGCTTTCCTCCCCGCCTTTCTGCACTTCTCCAATTCTACTCCACCTTCATGAGTTAAAAATAATTCCTCTTTTAAGGCAGAAAAATCGGTAGATTTGGTTACAGTGGGTTTGCACATGTCCACAGCTGCCTACAGGCCACTCAGTTTCCCCCAACACTGAGATTGCTGCCTCTGTAGCAAGTTTGTGTTGTGGCTTTTCTTTTTTCTTTTGAGACGGAGTCTCGCTCTGTCGCCCAGGCTAGAGATGCAGTGGCGCAATTTCGGCTCGGTGCAACCTCTGCCTCCCAGGTTCAAGCAATTCTCCTGTCTCAGCCTCCCGAGTAGCTGGGACTACAGGCAAGCGCCACCACACCCACCTAATTTTTGTACTTTTAGTACAGATGGCGTTTCACCATGTTGGCCAGAATGGTCTCGATCTCTTGACCTTGTGATCCGCCTGGTGTTCTGGCTTTTCTTATACACAAATCACAGTCTGCGTTTGTGTTACCTGCATGTCTCTTTTAGGCATTTCAGTTTGCAGCCTCTGGTTTATATCTTATGTCTTTGTAGATCATAGAGAAATAAGATTTGATCTATACAAACAAAACACTGACCTAGTTTTAGGCCCCATTCAGTAACCTTTTGCCCTACCTGTGTGTGTGTGTGCACTATGCGGCAGATGGGGGGTTAGGGGGCTGGGGAGGAGCATGGCACAGTGGGAGGATGAATGGGATAGGGGGTGGGGTGGGGTAGGGTTGGGGGTAGAGTTGTCTCCAAGAGGAAGATGTTGGGTACAGTTGTGCTTTGCACAAGGGCATTACATCTAAATGGTGTCATTCCCATTGTAAAGACCAAAGCATTGTCAAAGGGAGTAATAGCTGTTACATTCGTTTATCGGTTTACTTTCTGTTTCTTCATGTGATTCAGATAAGAGGCGTTTTTAATAATATTGATAACCCTTATCTTTCTGTCTTTGAATTCATTGCTCTATTTTGTAACTCTGTTAATATGATCTTTTTAAAAACTATGATGAAATATACAAAATATGGCATTTTAACCATTTTAAGTGTACAAATCAGTGGCATTAGAAACATTTACAGTGGTGCAACTATCACCATTAGCCATCTCTGGAATTTTTTTATTATCTCAAACGGAAACTCTGTTCCCGTTAAACAGTAATTCCCCACTTCCTCCTTCCCTCCAGTCCCTGGTAATGGCCACTTTACTTTCTGTACCTGTGAATTTGACTACTCTTACCTCATACAAGTGGAATTATACAATATTTGTCTTTTTGTGACTGGCTTATTTCATTAGCATAATGTCCTGAAGGTTCATCCAGGTTGTAGCACATTTCTGCATTTCCTTCTGTTTTTTTTTTTTTGAGGTGGAGTCTCGCTCTGTCACCCAGGCTGGAGTGCAGTGGCATGATCTCAGCTTACTGCAACATCCGTCTCCCGGGTTCAAGCCATTCTCCTGCCTCAGCCTCCTGAGTAGCTGGGATTATGGGTGTACAACACCACTCCCGGCTATTTTTTTGTAGTTTTAGTAGAGACGGGGTTTCACCATGTCGGTCAGGCTGGTCTCGAACGCCTGACCTCGTGATCCACCCGCCTCGGCCTCCCAAAGTGCTGGGATTACAGGCGTGAGTCACCTCGCCTGGCCAATTTTCTTCTTTTTTAAGGCTAATTATTATGCATATATCACATTTTGCTTATCTCTTTATCATCTATAGGTACTTGGGTTTTGACTTCTTGGCTATTGTGAATAATGCTGCTATGAACATTGGTGTACAAGTATCCGTTTTAGTCTCTGCTTTCATTTCTTTGGGGTCTATATAAACATGACGTTTTAATCAGATATTTTATTCACCTCTCAAAGCTCTTGTTCCAGTGTTCACTTCCTTTGAAAAATCTGTGTGAATATAGTATTCTTTTATTATTGTACTCCTGAGAGGAGGGTGTTAGCCCCTTTTTTTTGAAATGTGTGCAGAACTCCAGTGCTTAAAACTTCCATCAGAAACCATTGGTTTCTATCCCACAAGAATTCCACTGAAATGCTTCTCTTTGGAAGCCCTACTGAGCTGTTTAAACTGTGTTTCTTTAGAACTTCCAACATTTTCAGCTTTTCCTTGACTTTTTCTCTAATAGACATGCTTTAGTTAAAGCTCCTTCATTCTGAGTTGTTCTGTGAACTAGATTTCATGGTTTACTAACTCATATCCTAAATAGAATCATCCAAAAGAATGCATAGAAACATTCTGTTGATTCCATTTTGGTTGGTATGTGACTATTAAGGGTTCTTACAGTATGGTGAATCTCAGATTCCTCAGAGGGCTCCCTGAGGCTGAGGATGATAGATCTGACGATTCACAACTCTCATCTCTTTGGGATACATTGGTCATTGTTACAGAGTTAAACTGCCCGGGCAGATAGGAGGTTCTGGAGTTGAGGGCTGGTTTAACTGATCAGGGCATTTAACCTGTGTGGCATTGGACCTGTAAAATATGACAAATCTTTGGGCTGGAGGAATAAGGTTCTGCGACTGTTAAATTTGATTAATGATTACCCTGTGTATGGAAAATTGGTTATTACATTGGTAGCTCTCTTTATGAAATTTTCTTTTATTCTGAGCATGGCCAATAGCAGTACTTATCCACATTCTTGAAAATCTTTCCCTTTGACTGTGATGTACAAATCTTCATTGCTTACCTTGAATCTTAATATCATGCGTGAGCAAAGTGTTAGCATATTTGCTTATTTGCTCTTACTTATTTTTCAGAAGGTGCTACATAGTTTAAAAAAAAAAAAGCAAAAAGGATGTGTAGTAAAAAATCTAGTGTACTGCATCCTAAATGACGCATCATGACCATAGACTGTCACTGCCCTTGCAAGAGGCAGCCACCGATGCCAATTTCTTGTGTGCTCTTCCAGAGATACTTGCTGTATTGTATTTTATTTTAAAGTGTGGCATACATACAGGAAAGTATGTAAAACATACATGGACAGCGTGAAGAATCATAATTAAAACAATCACTATTCCAAGTTATTGCTGATCCTTAGAAGCTGTCTGTGCCTCCTTGATCAGATCCCCCTTCTTCTCTCAAAGAGTAACCTCTATTCTGAGTCTTGTGATTCCACGTCCAGCAAGGAAGCAGGGATGTTGCATCCTAAATGCCTAAGTGTTTAAGTCTAGAGACTAATTCCTTTAAGCATTGTTGGATTGTTCCTGGTGCTTTTGAACTCCAATGTAGATGTTTTCATGTAATCACTGTGCTCCTCATCTGAGCTGAAACTTTGCTTCTGCTTTAGCCATGGCGTGATTTAGATATGTGAAAGATAATTCCATCTCCTTTGTAATTTAATTTATTTGTGTCATTTTAGCCATATTGCATACCTGCTAATGTAGAATGGAGATCTAGAATATGGAAGACAGTTTAAAACATTTTAAAGCATTCAAATGTTGCATTCTGGCCGGGCGTAGTGGCTCACGCCTGTAATCCCAGCACTTTGGGAGGCTGAAGCAGATGGATCACGAGGTCAGGAGATTGAGACCATCCTGGCTAACATGGTGAAACCCCATCTCTACTAAAAATACAAAAAAAATTAGCCAGGCGTGGTTGTGGGTGCCTGTAGTCCCAGCTATTCGGGAGGCTGAGGCAGGAGAATGGCGTGAACCCAGGAGGCGGAGCTTGCAGTGAGCCGAGATCTCGCCACTGCACTCCAGCCTGGGTGACAGAGCAAGACTCCATCTCAAAAAATAAATAAATAAATAAATAAATAAAAAATGAAGTGGCATTCTGATTGGGAGTTACTAAGCATACTCATAAAGAGAGCTTAGTCTTGTTAATTTTCATGCTTTGCTGAGGGCCTGTGTATTAGCCTGTTCTCACCCTGCTAATAAAGACATACCTGACACTGGGTGATTTATAAAGGAAAGAGGTTTAATTAACTCACAGTTCCACATGGCTGGGGAGGCCTCACAATCGTGGTGGAAGGCAAAGGAGGAGCAAAGTCACGTCTTGCATGGCGGCGGGCCAGAGAGTGTGTGAGGGGAACTCCCCTTCATAAAACCATCAGATCTCGTGAGACTTATTCACTATTATGAGAACAGCATGGGAAAAACCTTTCCCCGTGATTCAGTTACCTCCCACAACACGTGGGGATTATTACAATTCAAGGTGAGATTTGGATGGGGACACAGAGCCAAACCATATCATCCTGATACAAAACAGGTCATTAATAAATATTTATTGAATAGAATTGAGCTGGAGAGTTTGTTATATGCATATTTAAGTTACTCTGCATACCATTAATATGTTTCCTCGGTTTGTAGGCCTGAAGATTAGGCTTGAGTTCAGTGTTTATCTGCTTATGTGTCCTGTGCTGCAACTGTCACCCTCCTTGTCCCTCATTCAGCCCTGCTGTTTCACGATAACCACCCCAAGAAGACTTTTCAGACTTTTTTTTCATCTGCGTGTAAAAAAAAGAAGAAAGAAGATACTTTTATTATTTTGGTTTTGGTTCTTCTTTCTTCCCTGCTTTGCCTTCCCTTCATACATGCAGTGGTTTTAGCGGTCATGTCCCCTGACCTTGGTTGAGGCGAAGCAGAGGGTGTCATATCAGTTGCAGTGGAAAGACCCTTCTCTGTCCTTGTCTGTAGCTGAACCTGCTAAGTGATATTCCCTTCTAGTATGAGGATGGAGTACAAGTTTTTGAGATTGCATTGCTGCAGGTAAAACCAAAGACAGAGAGAGAAAGAGAGATAGAGTGAGTGAGTGTGTGTGTGTGTGAGAGAGAGGTGTGTGTGTGTGTGTGTGTGTGTGTGTGTGTATAACTATTCTTTTGAAGATGACGTGGAACTATTCCTAAGTAACCTCCTGTGTGGCATTCACTAATTTCACCTGGCCAACTCCAGCAGTGCTGATCTTAGGATATCTTATTGTATAGCTTATATTCCAAATATTGGAGGAAAGAGAGGGAGTTTGGAAAGAAGTTTTAGTTTAGAGAGCTCTTGAAGTACTCTTGGCTCATCATTCTTTAAATTCCAAAAATGACTAATTTGTGGGGATACATAATTAAGGAAGAAAAGGTTTTGTGAGGGAAAGGAGTAGCAGGGAGTGCTGAGAGCTTGGCGTATGTATTGGAAAATCATGGTAACTTAACAGGTAATCAAGGATGTTGAGAGAGGTGCTTGTCATCATTTCAAAAGAGCGTAGAATATTTTATTTCATTTTGTCTACTGTGGATCAGTTCTCCTCTCGTTTACTTCTTTTCACATTTCATATTTGGGAGGGCTTTGGGCTCTATCTTCTATTTCCTTCTATTAAAAAAAGTTTTATAAGTTATTCCACTTGGCATTCGGAACACAATAATGTCATACTTCACTGAGACATACTAATGCTCTGGAAAGAAGGAAAAAGAAGGAAAATTAATTTAGAGGGAATGGAGGCTAAATTTTCCATGGTGAAGAAATTCTGACCTTTTCTGAGTAGTCGTAAAAGACTGACATTGCTACCCTTTGGATGTTAAGAAAAAGTCTTTCAGATACCTTGGCTTGTAAGGGACCTGGGAAGCGCCAGGGTCCATCAAAAATGTAAAGACATTTATTAGAACGTGCATATCCGAAAGCTTTCTGAATTCTGTAGGGACCATCTAGCTTTTAGATGATCTTGAGGGAACCAAAGTTGTACTGAGAAAACCCAGTTTCCTCTTAATTCCATCCTATGTGAAAACAACTTAAGTCTCAACTGCACTAAGTTATGAAAATGGATCCTCTTTTTTTAACATTTGGTTTTTGGTTATTCATATTGTCTATATTCTGTTCTATAATTGTATCCAAGTGTTAAAATATATTTTATAAATATACTGACACTGAAAAAGAAATCAAAAGCTGAGAAACATTTGTGAATATGGCTGGAGAGTCTCAGTAAGATGGGGGACATCTCCTCCAATTGAAGATCTGGGAAGTAAGTAATAGAAACTTACAGACAGATTGAGGTGCAGTTTTTTTTCTACTTTTTTTTTCTGAAAATTTCAGAAATATGAGAAGTGAAATAATAGCAAACATGACTCAGACCTTTATAAATTGTCTTTCTTGACAGCAGAGATGTACAATTTTGTAAAATATTGTCCTCAGTCTTGAACTGCAGAAACTCCTTTCTCTGATACCTGCGGTCTTATTTAATTTTTACATCTTAACAGCAAGAGCATACCCATGATTTGTTTTCACAAATGTTAGAAATACTGTGTAAGAATAGACTTAATTTTATATTGTAAACTTTTACTTTTTTTTTTTTTGAGACTGAGTTTTGCTCTTGTTGCCTAGGCTGGAGTGCAATGGCAAGATCTTGGCTCACTGCAACCTCTGCCTCCCGGGTTCAAGCGATTCTCCTGCCTTATTCTCCCAAGTAGCTGGGATTATAGGCATGCACCACCATGCCTGGCTAATTTTGTATTTTTAGTAGAGACAGGGTTTCTCCATGTTGGTCAGGCTGGTCTCGAATTCTCAACCTCAGGTGATCTGCCCGTTTCGGCCTCCCAAAGTGCTGGGATTACAGGCATGAGCCACCATGCCTGGCCCAACTTTTACCTTTTTAAAGTATGTTTTTAAACAACCAATAATATTTGGCATAATTTAGTATTTTGCCAGTGCTTCATTGCTTATGTGCAACGAGGCATTTAACAAAATAAATTGGACATATATATTTATAATTATTTTACCTATTCCATCAGGTAGTACATTTCTTAAGGAGTAAGGAAACTTGAAATATAACTCACTACTTCTCCTTTTTTTTTTTTTTTTCCTGAGACGGAGTCTCGCTCTGTCACCCAGGCTGAAGTGCAGTGGCGCGATCTCGGCTCACTGCAAGCTCCGCCTCCCGGGTTCACGCCATTCTCCTCCCTCAGCCTTCCGAGTAGCTGGGACTACAGGCACCTGCAACCACGCCCGGCTAATTTTTTAGTAAAGACGGCGTTTCACCGTTTTAGCCAGGATGATCTCGATCTCCTGACCTCGTGATCCGCCCGCCTTGGCCTCCCAAAGTGCTGGGATTACAGGCGTGAGCCACCGTGCCCGGCCTGCTTCTCCATTTTGTTCACAAAATATTTTTTCCTCAGAAGTGTGGCATTGGATGATCTGTTGTTTTGTAGTGAGTACGTTATCTCAGTGAACACACAATTTCTTTCAGATAGTCACCAGAGTAGTCATCAAAAGGAAAAGCAATGTAAGTACCATTTAATGGGCTGCACTATACTAATATTCTATGTGATGAATTGACTGCATGTTTTTGGTTATCTGTTAGACTAGTTTTCATTCTTTTCCTTCCCTTCGGTATGATAAATTCTTTTAAAATGGTTTTATTCAATCCCAGGAAACTGAAAATACTTGAAAAAATAATATTTTGCAATTTGTCAGAAAATATTTCCTCACTACTTGACTGGTAATCTCAAGCATGATTAGTATAGTGTTTCCTATGAGCTAGAAGGTTTTTGGATTAGATGTGCAGGAATAGGCATTCTGCCTGCTTTTAAATGTCTAGCTGCACAGCTGAGCAAAAAAGCCCAACCTGGCAGTCAGAACAGGCTGCCCAGGGGAACTCCTATTGTTCAGCCCCATTCAGGCAAACTATAAGATCACGCATAATGTCCGAGCCAGTGCTGGTGCCTAGTGAGAACATGGACAGTCCAGGCATGGGATCTGTGGATATGCTGCCTTCGCAGTGATCAAGAATTCAGGATTTTAGAGCCCAGTAAATAGCTCATGAGAACTTGGGTTTAGAAAATCTGAACTGCTGGGCCACCCTGAAGTATCTTGAATTGAGGAGCTTGGGTGAAGAAGTCCTGGTATCAGTTGGGGGCCCTTCAGATGAGCTGCCATCTTGTGACTGTCTGTCAGGGTCATCTTTTGGCCATCCCTGGTTAGCGTTGCCATGTGGGTGACAACTAGGGGACTTTACTTGAATGTTCCCACAGATGCATGGCTGGGATGGCGTAGGTTCTTTTCTGTTTCTGGCAGCACTGGCTCAGGATTAGGGTTTATGAGGTTAAAATTAACGGAGACAATAGAAGAGAATCTTGACTTGATAATATGTTTTTTATTTTGTAAAAGCTTTATTGCAATATAATTCATATTCCAAGTAATGTACCCATTGAAATTGTGCATTTCAGTAGTATTTAGTGTATTTATAGAGCTGTACAACCATCACCACCCTCTAGCTATTATCTCCGAATCCCCACTTCTCCCTAGCTGCTGGAAACCTTGGGTCTACTTTCTGTTTGCCATTCTGAGTATTTCATATAAATAGAATCCTACAGTTTATAGTGCTTTAATGACTGGCTTTTTTCACTTAGGATCATGTGTTTAAGGTTTGTTCATGTTGTAGCTTTTGTGGTACTTTCCTTTCTCTTTATTGATAAATAATATTCCACTGTGTGGATAGGCTACATTTTGTTTGTCCACTCATCAGTTGATGGGCATTTGGGTTGTTTCCATTTTTTGGCTATTCCGAATAATGCTGCTATGAACATTTATGCGCAAGTTTTTGTGTGGTTTTATTCCTCTTGAGTAGAGCTGCTAGGCCTGTTAATATGTTTTTAGTCTTTTGTGTATATATGGGAATATTGTCACCTAGTATGAAATGGTTTTTAAAGGCAATCAACAATCTAAAACCTCCAGTTATTTGTGTGGGTTTTTTTTTTTTGGAGACATGAGACAGGGTTTTACTGTGTCACCCAGGCTAGAGTCCAGTAGTATGATCTGGGCTCACTACAGCCTTGACCTCCTGGGCTCAAGCGATCCTCCCACCTCTGCCTACTAAGTAGCTGGGACCACAGGCACACACCACCACCTCTGGCTAATTTTCCTATTATTTGCAGATACAGGGTTTCGCCACATTACCAAGGCTGCTCTCCAACTCTGAGACTTCAGTGATTTGCCCACCTTGGCCTCCCAAAGTGCTAGAATTAAGGGCATGAGCCACCATGCCCAGCCTGCAATGTCCTTTTCTGAATTCATAGACTTCTCAGTATTACTTAGCAGCTAGCCTTTTTTTTTTTTTTTTTTTTTTTTTTTTTTGAGAGGGAGTCTTACTTTGTTACCCAGGCTGGAGTGCAGTGACACGATATCAGCTCACTGCAACTTCTGCCTCTCGGGTTTATGAGATCCTCCCACCTCAGCCTCCTGAGTAGCTGGGACTATAGGTGCACGCCACCACGCCTGTCTAATTTCTGTATTTTTAGTAGAGATGACGTTATGCCATTTGGCCAGGCTGGTCTTGAATTCCTGACTTCAAGTGATCTGCCTGCCTTGGCCTCCCAAAGTTCTGGGAGTACAGGTGTGAGCCATCATGCCCAGCCTAGGCCCCCCTGCTGCCTTTAAAAAAATTTAATAATTCACATTATTGCAATATTTAAACCTAGTCATTCTTTCCTTTGGCTGTGACTTCTTAGAAAATTATTATTATTTTTTAAATATGTGAATGTGATGACTTTTGACACTGTATTTGGGTGTTTATTTATAATTTATATGTATGAATTTTAAGTACCCTAGAATTGAGTGTAATAGTGATAGTATTTTTAAAAGTGGAAATTTTTAAGTATAGTATGTTGCAAATTTTTAATAAAAGTTTCTATTCCATCGAAGTGTAAGCTGTCATGATTTGTTTCATACTTTCTTATGCTTGTAATTAGAGAAAATGTGGCACATATACACCATGGAGTACTATGCAGCCATAAAAAATGAGTTCACGTCCCTTGCAAGGACATAGATGAAGCTGGAAACCATCATTCTCAGTAAACTCACACAGGAACAGAATACCAAACAGTGCATGTTCTTACTCATAAGTGGGAGTTGAACAATGAGAACACATGGACACAGGGAGGGGAACATCACACACTGGGGCCTGTCGGGGAGTGGGGGGCTGGGGAGGGAGAGCATTATAAGAAATACCTAATAATGTAGATGATGGGTTGATAGGCGCAGCAAACCGCCATGACATGTATACCTATGTAACAATCCTGCACGTTCTGCACATGTATCCCAGGACTTAAAGTATAATTAAAAAAAATAGTTTTAAACTGGTTTCTCTAAGAAAGTTTTTCTTTGATAATGAAGATAACAAAGAAGATAGATTTTAGCAGCAGAAGTATTCTTTTCTTCATATTTCCAGACATTTTAATACATATTTGCAGACATTTTAATAGTATCTTTATTGCTCACTCCAGTGCTATACATTGGGATTATAGTTGCTTGCAGTATAGCATTTCCATCTTCCTTATTCTTTTTTCTTTGTTCATTCTCTCTTTCTTGAACTCTCATTCTCTCTCTCACTGGTCTTGTGAAAGAACATGATTGGATTTCTGCTTTGAGCTATCTTTTAAGTTTGATTACAAACTGTAACAGAGTAGCCTTGAGTTTTTTTTTTAATGGTAACTATTTTGTGATGAGGTGGCTGAAATCGTGCTTCTTTCTTGATTTTTGTTTATTTGTTTGTTTTTTGAGATGGAGTCTTCATTGACGCCCAGCCTGAAGTGCAGTGGTGTGATCTTGGCTCACTGCAACCTCTGCTGCCTGGGCTCAGGAAATCCTCCTGCCTCATTCTCCCAAGTAGCTGGGACCACAGGTGCATGCCACCACACCCGGCTAGTTTTTTGTATTTTTGGTAGAGACAAGGTCTTGCCATGTGGCCCAGGCTGCTCCCAAACTCCTGAGCTCAAGCGATCTAACTGCCTCGTCCGTCCAAAGTGCTGGGATTACAGCCGTGAGCCACTGCACCCAGCCAAGTGCTTCTTGACTTCTATCATATTGTGATGTTCAGAATCTAATGTAGTTATGTGGCCCTTAGATTACTCTGCCCTGTACTATCTTCTTTATTATTTTACATTCATTTATATTATACTTGTAAGTTATAAAACAAAATTATAGCTTAATATAAACTATATATAAATCTAATATAGATTTTTACACTATAAAATAATGCACGTTTCTTGAAAGAGCAACTATACTAGTAGATAGATTTTATAACGTGCAATGTCTCCTGCCCTGGGATTCTTCCTAAGTACCACACCCAGAATAACCACTGTTTCTTATACAGCTTTCCAGAAAATTTTATGTATTTTTATACAAGCACTTGTATTCACATACACGTTGTTTAAAAAAAAAAAAAAAGAAATGGTGTTTTTCTGTACATGGCATATGTTTCAACATCTTGCCTTTTCCCCTCCACCCTAATGGACATTGGGTAATGATGTAACTAATTTCTGCTTTTCTGTTTGCTTTGGCAGCCAGGGAGCTCCAGGCTCATTTACACTTGCTGGGAGCCCGGTGCTCAATTATAGTTGCCTACCATAGCCTCCACTTTCTGATTTAATTTCTTCTTTTTCTGAATTTTTAAAAAAAATCTTTTTAAAAAGTTTTATTATGGCTTCTTTACGTGAGCCTTTTAAACAACTTGAGTGAATAGGAGGATTCAGGAATTATGGCTCATAGAAGAGACGTATTTAACCTTATGCATCAGACATTGTTAGACACTACGCTGTATTTGTATAGCTTCAGTGTTTGGAAGCTCTAGATATCAAGATAGTATTTAGGAAATTTTCTTTTCCAACATGTTAGTTAGTTCTGAAATACCCCAAATGGTTAATGTAGTTTATAAACTCCGAAAAGCTTTTTATCTAATGAGAACACTGTTTTAAAAAAACCACTAATGATTTTCTAGTTGAAACATTTGAAACAATTTTGAAGTACAGGGGACTTTTCTTTAAAACAGTGCTCATTATACTCAGAAGATAAGCTCTTGCGCATCTGTCATCCTTGTTGATGTATTCATACCGTTTTTATTCTTTGAAATATATTTAAATAGAAAAAATAGTTCATGTTTTTTGTCATTCTTTCAGATTGCAGTGTTTTGTTTTGAATGTGGTGAAATTGGTTTTATTACTCTTGGGACTGCTTATCTCTAGGGCCTGGATGCTTCCTTTAAATAGGGATTCACAGGTAGTAAATCATTAGAATTTTTGTTTAACAGTGAAAGAAGTCACTTAACATACGTCTGTCATAGTTCTGTCTTTGTAACTGTATGTAGAATTTCATAGTAATACAACATCCATTTTCTTAGCAAAAAGTTAGGTCTAGGATATATCTGTTTGGAAAATTACATCAGAATTGATTTTCAATTAATCAAAGTTACTAAATAGTGCTCTGAGTTACCAGTGGTATTTAAAATTAATTTTGGAAGTTGCACACATACTTTATGTGTATTTTCTTTTTCTTGTATGATAGAATGATATATATTAAATTGTAGTTATTGCTTATGATCCTTTTAGAAGGCAATGGGGCTACTCAAGGAGGCTGAGGCGGGAGGATCGCTTGAGGCCAGGAATTCAAGACCAGCATGAGCAACATAACGAGACCCCATCTCTAAGACATTTTTTTTAAAAAGTTAGTCAGGAATGGCTCATGCCTGTAGTCCTAGCTACTTGAGTGGCTGAGGTGGGAGGATTGCCCAGGACTTCAAGGCTGCAGTGAACTATGATCTTGCCACTGCACTCCAGCCTAAGGGACAGAATGAGACTTTGTTTCTAAAAAATAAAATAAAATTATAAAAATAAAAGAAAAGGAAGGCAATGATGTTCTGCATCAATGACAACAGCATGGTCATTGCCAAGATCTTTGATGACCTTACTGCTTACCTCTCCCCAGATTTTACATAATTTTATCTTCCTGTCCCATTGTACACTGACAATACTCTCCTTCAAGTGTCCTCACCTCTTGATTTGTCATATACTCTTAATTTTATTGCTACATTTGGCCATTTTTTTCACTTTTTTTCTTTGTTCACTTTCCTTTGCTCCATACTTAACTAATTTTCCAGATTTCTGTCCTTAAATCTCTTTCATTTTCACTGGATATACTCTTCCCAGGCTTCCCAGGCTTCTGTAACGATCTATTTGCTTTGTCTCCATCCCATAACTCTCTCCTGAGCTCTAAATTATTACATGCAACTGCTCACTGGACATACAAGTTCGTGATTCAACAGACCCTTTAAAACTCAAATCTGTTTCCCTTAGTATATTCCCTTGTTTGTTAATCTTGCTCAGTTACCCAAGCCAGAAATTTAGGTATCGTTCTTGAATACATTGTTTCTCTTCCTTTCCACACCCGATCAATCAAATACACAGTCTTATTGCTTCTTACTTTTTTTTTTCTTATCTTATTGCTTTTATTTTCAGTATTTTTTTGAATCATGAAGCTGTATAAACAGACAGGGTGATCTGTGTTGTGTTAGGGCTGTCTGTGCCATGTTGCTGTGGGAGTTTCTGTATGGAAGAGGGGCATTAACAAAGCTTTGAGATGCCACAGCAGACTTTCCAGGGAAGAGCATCTGCAGATAATTCTGAAGAATGTGTTGATAGTATCTTGGCCACAGGTCCATGAGGCATTATCAGGGGCAGGAGAGAGGGAGGCTATTCCCAGGAAAGGCTCCAGCATGTGCCAGAGATGATGCAGACAACATTAAGATTTGAAAAAATGGCCCAGTGAACAAAGTGTTTTTGGTTTTGAGAGAGAGAGAGATTGAGAGACAGAGAGAGAGAGAGAAACCAAGGGATCATGATAGTTATAGTCAAATACAGGAAGGATTATCTTTTGAAAATGTGTTGGTTCTGTGATACAAGAGGAAGCTAAGACATATCATGGAAACATCTCCCCCCTCCACCTTAATATCAAGAACAAATTGTGGAATCTAATGTTAATGAGAAGTAGTTCCCCACTGTGTCAGATGCGCAAAGAGAAATTGGAATATACTTATCAAGTATATTATAGATGGAATTGAGTTATTATAAAGAGTAGATTAGACAGGACCACCAAAGTCCAGTCCCAAACATGATACATTAAGTGTATCCCTTAGTATAATACCAAGGAACCCCAAAAGCTTTACAGTGTCTAAACTCTATTTTACGTCTTCCTAAAGCGATATCATACATTCAATTTATATATTTCTGTACTAAGATCATGAATTTAGAGTTTATTGAGAAATTGCCAGAAAAAAAAGTGTGAAGTTTTTATCCCTTAAAGAGTATCTTATCACTTACAGATTTGAGCAGGGAGGTATATAATCAGGAGTACAGTTTATGTTTGTTTATTCAAAGCTCTGATCTCATGAAAATTGCTATATAAATGCTTGTTTTAACAACTGTTATTATTAGGGGTTTGTATGAAAGTCTGCCAACTTGGTCCCAATATTTATATTATAAATTAAAATGTTTTGAAAAGAACTGCTTCTCAACTGTGATTCTCATTGTTTTTGAAATCTAAAATATACTAATTTTTAATTTTTGCAGTTGAAATAGTTTTTAATGCCAGCAGTCTTTTGGTTATCAGTTTCATTTGAAGACCAGAAGTTCCTGAACAAAGAATATTTATTTCAGATTAATAAGTAAATAAAGTGAAATAAAAGATTTTTTTCCTTTGAAATTGAGGAAGATTGGTTATTAATAGTACAGACTGTGCACTAGATTGTATCTTAGGGTTCCTAACTCATTCTTACCAATGATAATAACTCTGAACCCAAGAGTATCTGAGACAGTTCTCAATTAATTTAGAAAGTTTATTTTGCCAGGGTTAAGGATGCATCTATGACACAGCCTCAGGAGGTCCTGAGGACATGTACCCAAGGTAGTTGGGGTACAGCCTGCTTTTATACATTTTAGGGAGACATAATACATCAATCAATACATTTAAGATTTACATTGGTTCGATCTGGAAGGGTGGGATGGGACAACTCAAAATGGAGGGACGGGTGCTTCCAGGTCATAGGTAGATATGAAAATTTTCTGATTGCCTATTGGTTGAAAGAATTATTCAATGTAGAAAAGAATGTCTGGGTTACAATAAGGGGTTGTGAAGACTAAAGTTTTATCCTGCAGGGGAAGCCTCCAAGTAGCAGGCTTCAGAGAGAACAGATTACAGATGTTTCATATCAGACTTAAAGTCTGTGTTGATGTTAATGCCGGAGGGGTGTAATGAGGCATGTTGACCACCTCTTCCATCTTGGCCTGAACTAGTTTTTCAGGTTAACTCTGGAATGCCCTTGGCCAAGAGGATTGGTCCATTCAGATGGTTAGGGGGGCATGTAGAGTTTTATTCTGGGTTTACATAACCCATTATGGAAATGATTCCTTGGCCCTAAGGTAATTATAGATTCTGGATGCCATGCTTATATTAAGTAGATACCAAAATGCTACTTTTAGAGTTTGAGTTTCTCTTATGTTTTCAGAAATTCAATTGAGTAGAACTCGTTATTAAGGAAAAAATACTCAAGACCCGAATAATATTGCCATGAATAAAGCGGTTGATTAGTGATTGGTTGACTTTATGCTTTTCAGTTCACAGAAATATTGCTGAGGAATCTTGACACACGCAGTGCAAGTGTTTACATGAATATGAAATTAGCAACTATATTTAGCTATAATTAAAATCTAGTAAGGTATGTAAAACCTGTTTGTCTTTGACTAGAACTTATTCCAAGTTAATGAGATCTCAAACAAGGCATAGAGTGTACGTCCCTTTTTGAAAAGATGATGATATTTTCTTAATTACTGTCTGTGTTTGGGCTGGCCAATTTTGACCCAGTTAAAAAGCTGCAAAAGCGTGGTCTGAACTTCTCTTTTTATTATGGCTAATTTTCCTTTAATTCAGACTACTTATACAAATACCCGGTATTACGAGCCAGCAAAATTAACAGGTGTGGATTTAATATGTAGTGTGGGTCCACAGAGATTATACTCGTTGTATAAAGCCTAATTTTTTGTCTTAGTTGTCCTAGTCATGTTTAGGTCTTATTTCAAGCCATTTCTTTTTCATTTTCTGATAATCTGATTTCATTGTCACCTTAATATCTTCTTTTTTTGTGTTTGCAATCTTTTGTTTTTCTAACTCTAATCCCAAGAGGCAAAAGTAATACATTTTGAGGGATTTTTGAGAAGTTTTGTGCTTGCCTTCCCCTTGTTCAGATAAGTTGTGCTGCAAATGGCTCCATTCCTCCTGTTTTGTACTAGTGACAGGAAACTTCGTCTAGCGATAAAATGTCACAAATCTGTCCACCTCCTCTACTCTCTCAGGGGACTCTACAACGTCACTTTTTCTTAACTATTTAATTTGTAATGCCTTCTTTATTTTGGGGAAATTACAAAATAGTCACACAGTCTCCCCAGCCCAAGAAGGAGGAGATTTTTTTTTTCCCAGTAGGGCAGTTGTTTTATTTTGACTATATAGTCTTCCCTAGAATTGAGGGAATAAATATTGGTATGGTTTTTTAATATTGATTTCCCTGGGTAGATTATATTTATGACTGTAAAATGTATTATTGGATGTGCTTCTCAAATAGATTTTACATAATCAGAGAAATTTTGACTGTGAGCCTAATTTAATACTTTTTTGCTCCTTCTGAGTTTACGTAAACTTTTTATTTTTCCATGGAGTCTATCAGAATCCCAAATCCTCTGCTTCAGTCTTCCTTTCATCCTGATCTTCAGGATATTTTTCCTGGAGTTATTATTATTATTTTATAGTATCTATATAGCTACTATTTTATAGTAGTATCTATTATTTTGTAGTAGATTGTCCTGGAAAACTTATTGGTGCATGAGAGAAAAGTTCAAGGCTAAACTTAAAGGTACTGGGTAGTCAACAGCTCATGTCTCTATCAGAAAATGATGGAGACTAGAAAGTAACAATATATGAGTGGCTATCATTTTAAAACTAGAGAAAGAGTCATGGAAGTTGGTAGGGGGGACTTTAAAGGTGAAAGTTTAGATTATGGTCTATCAGAGAGGAATGGAAAATAATGTATTTTAAGGAGACTGTAAGTATCCAAAGTGTAAGTTAAGGTTTAAAATATTACATTTGAGTAAAACAAGAAGAAAACAGTTTAACGTTTTCCTGTAAGGATAGTCATGATGTTCAGATTTTTATTTATTTTGTAAATAATTTTGTTTTGTTAAAAATTTGTGTTAATTGGGCCGGGCACGGTGGTTCATGCCTGTAATCCCAGCACTTTGGGAGGCTGAGGCGGGTGGATCACCTGAGGTCAGGAGTTCAAGACCAGCCTGGCCAACATGGTGAAACCCCATCTCTACTAAAAATATAAAAATTAGCCGGGCATGGGGGCAGGTGCCTATAATCCCAGCTACTTGAGAGGCTGAGGCAGGAGAATCGCTTGAACCCGAGCGGTGGAGGTTACAATGAGCCCAGACCATGCCATTGCACTCCAGCCTGGACAAGAGTGAAACACCATCTCAAAAAAAAAAAAAAAAAAAAAAAAAATTTGTTAATTTTGCTGAGGTGGTCCTGTCCTGAGACTGGATCAAAAATTGCAGCACTATATTCTTCTAGAAACATGCACACATGTTTTTTAAAATTGCTTTACCTGCACAATTGAGTTCATGATATTTCTGTCGTGTCGCATTTGTAATGTAGTTAATTATTTTCATCATCTTCCTGAATAAGGCAAAATCAATGGGAAACTTTTCTTCTTAATATTGAGTCATGTATGACTAATTTATATTTGCTTTTGCAAAGCAGGGAAATATGTGAATAAGAGGCATGAATCCACAATTGGTGAAGCAAATCAATACATGTGAAGGAAAAGCAAAACCCTATGTAGGCCTATGTAGAAACCTTATGCACAGAACTAAATGCTTGTTAAGTAAAAATTCCTAATCCTTATCCTCTTATGCCATTTTAAATTAACTCTAAAATTAGTATTGGAAAAATCTCCCTGATTTGTTCAAATGGCTGATGCTTACATGTCATTTTGGATCCAGAGATGCAAAATATAAGAGCTTCATACATAGGTTCAATACTTTTCTAAACTGAATTAGGGTTTTTGAATAAAATACCAGCGTATTCAAAATGAATGATTTTTATCTGACTCATCAAGAAGTAAAAATAAATATTTTATTATACATGTAATATGATTTAGTTTTACAAACTGTTAATATCATAATAATCTCAAGAAGTTCTAAAAATGGAGATAATTATGACAGCCATAAAATATAAAGTATATGGAATTATATATTTGGCTATATATCAGTCATATATTTTTAGGGCCTAATTTATATTTTTTTCCCTGGCAGTGTTTTAGTTACATTTTTCCACAGTGTTTTTCTAAAAAAAAACTGTATCATTTTGTAATTCTTAGTTTGTCAGAGAAACCGACTTTATCTCAACTTCATTAAAGAGTAATAATAAATTTGAATTTAGTTGATGTAAGAGTTGCCAGTACCAAAATGGAGTGGTTTATGCCAAGCAGTAATAAAATGGAGCCAGGAGGCCATGAAGTAAGGGAGCACACACATGTATGCCTATGATGGAACTTTTCCCAAGAAATTCCTCAGAACCATAGTATTCCAGATAAGCTGCTTACACAAGGAAGTTTG
Source organism: Gorilla gorilla gorilla (assembly GCF_029281585.2). Lineage (NCBI taxonomy): Eukaryota > Metazoa > Chordata > Mammalia > Primates > Hominidae > Gorilla > Gorilla gorilla. The sequence goes on from NC_073229.2 coordinate 168,789,010, forward strand.
CCTAACAAGAGCTGCCTTCATCAATGAGCTAATGTAACAAGCTCCTGGAACCAGTGGTCTTTGTTTCTAAACAGTTCACGTGGACTTTTTTTCTTTCAAAAGCTTCCCCTTGCTTCAGCCTCTTTGCAGGCACCTGTGGTGGGCCATGGCAAGCATAACCCGAATTGCAATTTTTTGCTATTCTCAATAAACTCTTTGTTGTGGAGAGTTAGTCCCTCTATTGTTTATTTTAGGTTGAGATTAGCATAGAATTTTGTAAAGTCCTGGAAGTATATCCATGCCAGGGATTAAATTGGATTCTATTCCCAAGTAATTTTTGTTCTTGAGGACACTCTAAGGAATTATTTGTGTCTGCCTTAATTATTAAAAATAATTTTGTTTATTCAGTTCAATAGAATTGTACCTTTTAAAATAGTTATAGTCCTTAGATACTGTTTTGTTATAAAGTATTTTGTTTTGAAGATGTCTTTAAATTTACTGGCTTCAAAGATAACTTCTGCATTATTCCTTGGGCTTTCCTCTTAGTTCAATTTAGAAGGAACAGAGAAAACACAAACATTTAGGTAAATAATGGAAATAGGATTCACGTCATAAAATGATACTTTGCAAAACTGACAAGGTGGCAAATATACAGGTGATGTTAGTTTTTTGATTAATAACAAGAGACAGAATCTGAAGGGTTAGAGGAAATGCATAAGAATCTGAAAAAATAAAAGGATCTGGAGAAGACACCCTTAAAGGTGATGATCAAGAAGTCTGTGTTGTATAACGGGGTTGTTGGGGCTCAAGGAGAACAAATTTTAAAAGTGGCAGGAGGTATGGAGAAAGCTATGTTGGTGATGTGAGTATTATGGGCTTCTCAAAGCATGGTTCTGACTCTGGCAAAAAGTGGGAGGTCAGAGCAGAGTTGGCTGCTTGTAACGGGAGTGGGGGAGAAAGCAACTCTTTAAAAAAATTTATGTCAAAGTGGTATTCAGTGGTCCATCACATTGAATCAACACACCTTTATTGAAAACATATTATTTAGCTCACACTCTAGGGGTTCATTTCTCTTATTCTCTGAACTTGAAATCCTTTTCTTGTTGATCTTTCATATGGGTCACTAAACAGATTCTATTTTACCTGATTAAATAAATGGTAACAAGGCCTAGGTCTACTCCTTCGATTTTACTGTATACTTACTTAACAGTTCACTTTGTCAGACTTCTACCCCCTCTACAAGATTAAGAAAATTAGTGGTTACAGTGTCATGCAATTCTATTCGGCTTGAAAAGTTATTGAGGCATGTTTTCCCACCTTTTTAACCTTCATTTATTTAGTAGAAGCATTCCCTTAAGTGTATGATGAGTCAACATTGGTTTTGCCTGACTCCAGTAAAGTCAAAGCATTATTTAATTTAAAATGTGTGCATGTTAAGTTCCTTTCTTAGCGTTTAATTGGAGACTTTTTTCCACAGTTAGCTCACCAAAATGTTACTAGGTTCCTCTGTGGCTGTCTGCTATTTGAACAGACAAGCAACTAATTAGAATAACAGAACAACATAACTGTCATTCCTCCATTCTTACAGGTTATTTTTAAAAAGAGATTTTGTTTAAAAAGAGAAAATACGTATTATATTAAGGAAATATAAGATCCATACTCTCCTTGAGGCATTTTTTCACTTCACCATGCCAACATTCCTTTATTCCCTATCATAATACCGATCAAGAAATGGGAGGTTTTCCTAAGTCAAGAAAACCTCTCACACATAAAAATTCAAACTGGGAAAGCAAATGTATCAGGGGGCGGCTTTTAATTTGTCAAAAGATCTCCTACATTACAAAAGAATTTTTCTAAAGATTACTTTATGTAGACAACTCCCTCAGTGTACCGAAAATCAAAGAATGTTCTGCATTTTAAACACGTTTTAAAATGGGCACACCTGTTCTTAATATTCTTATGTAAATGGACCAATTTACATGTGAGACCCAATGTGGTAGGTAAATGAAAACCAGTGTGTGAGTTACTCAAGTTTGTTAATGATGTTAGAGATATAGTCAAAATAGCTCAGTCTGCTCTTGCTATGCCATTTTGTCCAGCCAATCTCTCATCGTCCCTTCATCCTAATTCCAGAAGAGAGGATAGGAGTAAAAGCAAAATCTAATTACAAAAAACACACTCTGGAAAGAAAGAAAACTGTATTGGATAATACTCAGTTTGGGATTTGTTTTCTCCTTTCTAGTTCTTATACCCTTAGAATTGAGATAATTCATTATTTGTCACTCAGGTAGGTTTCGAGTGAACTGATATATTTAATTAGATCCTTAAAGACCATAGGATTTATACTGGTCATTTCTGTCAATTGTGAATCTGCTCATACTTGTTCTTCATGAAACTATGGAATAATTTTTCATGTATCTTCATGTGTCAATCTGAAAAGAAACTTAGGTTCTCCAGAACAGAGGAGTTTATTTGAAAATAGCAGAGGATTATAACCCAGAAAATGTGTGCTGAGCCAGATCACAGGCACATCAAGGAGACTGGGACCAAAGGGAGACTTTTAAAGACAAAGAGAAGTCTTCATAAACTGTTTGTTAAACCAGAAAGATCATTGGTTACAAGAGCTTGCTGTAAGAGTTGGCGACAAATCATTGTTAAAGACATCATTACTAGACAGATGTCCTTGTGCAAGCTGCTTATCTGGAGCTTTGCGGTCTAGGGGAATTTCCTTGCTAAAAGTCCTGTTACAGGCAAATGTGCAGTAAATGCAGGAATGTCTCCTATAAGGCCTTTACAGGCATTTGTGAGTGAGGGCACCCCCTTCTTGGCCTTCCAACTCCATTTGCTAGGGTTTGACATAATTGATTCCATTTTGGTATCAACAACTTTCACACATGGATAGTTCAAAATGGAAGCTCCTGTAAAATAATACTTTCATATGTATTTTTTCACAGTATCTAGTACTTGTGCCACATAGTGAAAGCCTGAATAAAGGACCACATATATTACAGTTGTTAGATTTTCTCAGGGACCCTATTGTTTAAATGACTTATAATAAGCACTTACTGTGTGATGGTAAACACTATGCTATTTATGTCACCTACACTTCTTACTTAACATTAACACAACTCTACACAGTTTGGAATATTGTTGAAATAATCACTTTATAGCTGAGAGTAGAGCATGTATGGGTTAAACTCTTGCCCAAGGTCAGACAGTGAGTTGACTTGTGTCTTCCCATGTTGTCACTGATGCATCTTCTCCTTTGCTGGCTCTTGTTCCCTTTATTCCTTCAGTAATATAGAGAAACTACAGCCTTTCATTCCCAATAGAGTGAAAATACACCACTCATTCATTATTTTTCAATTATAGTGCAAGGACGAGCAGTTTACCCTAATATCCATTTCTCGTTTGGTTGGGAAATTCACCAACAGAGCAGAAAAGCACAGTGGGGAGAGACCTCAGGGGAAACACATACAACTTTGAGATAAACCCTATTTTTGTTTTAATGTTAAAATTTAACTTTTAATCCCTTTGTAGTATTTACACAACTGTCAGTGAAATGATAAATCTTCTAGCTCATTTCACAAGAGGGCAGCACTTTCTTTTAAAATTTAAAGTATGACTAAAAAAATACAATCAAATTAACGTTTTCTATCATGAAGTTAAGCTTGAATGATTTACAGGAAGACGGGAGCCTCTCTGTCCTGGGGGGAATTTATGAGTTAAGATGAGTGCAGATCTGCAGGGTGACTTGGGATCCTTAGAAAATGAAACGATGGATTAAAATCAAGCCCTAGAATTTTTGACTTGCAATTTGAATTTGGAGACTATTTTGGTAACTTTGTAAATGTGTAAAAGTCTGTCAAGATCATGTCTTTCTTTTCTATTATGGCAAAACATGAAGAGTGAATCATTTTAATATATTCAAATTGTTTTGCTCATATCAAATAAAAAGTATTTATTGAGCAATGGTTTTATGTTTAGGATTCTGTAGGTCATTTGAGGGACAAATAAATTTAACTTTTTTCTTCATTATTTAAAGAGCTTAACTCCCTTGGGGTGACAAGGAAGGGAAAGCACATTGGCAAAACAACCTGTAAACAAGCCCAGGCAACAGGTAAATAAGGTACAGGGTAACAGTATAGCATAATGGAGATGGCTGATTTGGATAGGAAATTGTTGAATTAGGATTTTAATGCAGGGCTTTGAGTAGAAGGTGGAAATTGAATTAGTCCTCAGTGGGTGGATAAAATTTGAATAGATTAAAAAAAAACAAAACACGAGGAGGGTATTATTTAAGAAAATAGAATCCTGTCAACAGAGAAAAAGTACAAAGTGCATCAGGGCATGCTAGGAAAGCCTGTTGTTTAGAACATTGTAGGAATGATGCCTGGTAGGTAGGATAAGGCTGTATTGTGGCACCTTGAAAGTTAGGAGTCAGGGCTGCACTCTCCAATACCATTGCCGCTGGTTGTATGTGACTATTTAAATTTAAATGAATTAAAATTAAAATCAAAATGTATTTCCCCAGTCACATCATTAGCCACATTTCAGATGTTTAATAGCCATCCTATTATTGAACAACACAAAGATGGAATATTTTCATTATCACAGAAAGTTCTATTGGACAGCACTGCATCACAGTTTAGTTATTTTGGGGTTGGAATATGGAGAATCATTAAAGAAACAGGGAATGATACGACAGTATAAAGAATGTTTGAATTTTAAATCTGTAAGCCGGGAACTTAAAGGGAACTTCTTCTTTTTTAATGTTAAGTGTTTTTGATGGAGCATAAACAGAACTTGCCAGGTATAAGCATTTTGTATAAGCGTTCTAAAAACTGTCATATTTATTTTTGATTTTAAATTAGCTACTAGTATACTAGCTTTAATGAGGAAATAGAAGGTGAGCTAAAGGAAGTAACTTTTTCATTAGTTTTCGAATTCAGTTAGGTTTGTCATGCAGCATACGGAACTTGAGAATACAGAGAGACTGGATTCCGGAATGATGACGTGAAGAAATCCTGTGAGGAGACGTATTAGCTCATTCTCATGCTGCTAATAAAGACAGACATACCTAAGACTGGGTAATTTATTTAAAAAAAAAGAGGTTTAATGGACTCACAGTTCCACATGGCTGTGGAGGCCTCACAATCATGGCAGAAGGCAAAGGAGAAACAAAGGCACATCTTACATGGCAGCAGGCAAGAGAGCTTGTGCAGAAGAACTCCCCTTTATAAAACCATCAGATCTCATCAGACTTATTCACTATCAGGAGAACAGCATGGGAAAGACCCGCCTTCATGATTTAATTACCTCCCACCAAGTCCCTCCCACAACACGTGGGAATTATGGGAGCTACAGTTCAAGTTGACATTTGGGTGGGACACAGCCAAACCATATCAGGAGGTGGAAGAGAAGAGAAGCAAGAAATATCAAAAAATATTAAGATATTTTGATATTTAAGTAGTGTGTATATGTGAGTGTATTAATTGGTGATTCCAACTTGTTTTAAAGTTTCAAAGTTGTTTGAGATGGTATGTATGAGATAATTTAGTAATTCAATAACGACTTTTGGTTGTCTACTATATGGTAGAGACTGTTGTAATTTCTGGGGATACGTCAATGAATACAATAGAGCATTGCTATTTTAGGAATGGCTTCACTGATGTGATGAATATTTTATTATTCAATGTGGCTTTTAATAATTACTGATCATAGGCCAGGCGCCGTGGCTCACACCTGTAGCCCTAGCACTTTAGGAGGCCAAGGCGGGCAGATCACAAGGTCAGGAGTTTGAGACCAGCCTGACCAACATGGTGAAACCGTGTCTCTACTAAAAATACGAAAATTAGCCAGGTGTGGTGGCACGAGCCTGTAATCCCAGCTACTCAGGAGGTTGAGACAGGAGAATCGCTTGAACCCAGGAGATGGAGGTTGCAGTGGGCCCAGACTGCGCTACTGCACTCCAGCCTGAGCGACAGAGCAAGACTCTGTCTCAAAAAAAAATAATAATAATAATTACTGGTCATTGATAAATCTTTATGTAACCTATTTATATTTTATTTTAAAATTTTGTTGTTAATAATAATCAGTGTTAACTCATAACAAGTTTTCTTTGTGGTAAAAAATGAAGAAATATTTTAAAATATCATACACTTAGCTTCTCTCAAAATATTAGGTTTGTGCAAAAGTAATCACGGTTTTTGCTGTTAAACCAACCGAAATAATAATACTATAATAATATATTTTTAGAGTTTTTATCAATTTTTTTTTTGTATATATGAAAACTAGTGGAACCCTCACCTCTGAAAAAGTCAATGCAGGCATTTCTGGTATACATATAATAATAAGAAAGTCTTAATTGTCCTGTAACTAAAACTATCTAAATCTCAGTAAATTTTTGTTGAAACAAATGCGCAATTATATAGTACTAGTGAATGTCTTTCTTGATAAGAGTGTTTGCTCAAGTGTTAGAGGAATATTCTACACAGAAAAATCAAGGTTCAGACAAGAGTTCCAGGGTCTCAAGCAGCTAGATAAGTGTCATAAAGGAAATGATGACACAGGTCGTTTGATTTCAACAGTGTTATTCTTTCTTATTTATCCCATGAAATATATACTATAGGGCCAGGATGAAATAATACAGATAAGTAATCTAGTTTACATGTAACATCAATGAATATTTTCTCATACAATTAAAATGTTTTCTGTATTGCTTTTCAGACTATCATAGTAGTAGAATGATCTGACTCAATTTTTAGTGAGGAAGTTATGTTCTGATGACTTAAGTTCTTATCATCCTGAACTATATATAGTCTTTTCTATACCAATGTGTAGTGTTGTCAATTTGCGTGTTGTAAATATCTTCTTCCAGTTTGTGTCTTGCCTTTTTATTTTCTTTACAGTATTTTTTTTTATTTCAATAGGTTTTTGGGGGACAAGTGGTGTTTGGTTACATGAATAAGTTCTTTAGTGGGGATTTCTGAAATTTTGGTGCACCCATCACCTGAGCAGTGTACACTGTATCCAATGTGTAGTCTTTTATCCCTCACCCCCCTCCCACACCTTCCCCTGAGTCCCCATGGTGTTGTACTTTTAAAGGCTCTGTTGCTTCCTAATTATTCCATATTCTGATTTTAAAGTTAAAATACTCTCCAGATCAAATTCTAGATGGAAATTGTACTTTAAATTCCTTTGTTTAGCAATTTCAAATGCAGAGCTTGAGATGACAAGACATTGCAAAGTCCCTCCTACTGTGGCTTAACTTATCCCTAAACAAGAACGTGGCTGATGTCAGTGTCAGATGGTGCTTCACCTGTGGACGTTCATTTCCTTTAATATTTTGTTACAGTAACCTTCATGGCACATAAAGCCTCCTGTCTCTGAACCTGACAAGCAGGGTCCAGAGAATAAGACTTAATCACTATCACAAGAACATCACGGGAAAGACCTGCCCTCCTGATTAAACTGTAATTTTCTTTTTCACTTCTGCAACTTAGATCCATGAACGAAGGTGCTATTCACATTGCAGCATCTCTTTAGACACTAGTAGACTCTGGCGCTTTCACTCTGCCACAGTCTAGGTGGGATCACTTAAACCTACTCGAAAGATAAAGCGATGCTTCAATTGCCTGGACAAATCAGGCCAGACATTCATTTTCAAGCGTTATCAACGGATTTTTATAAACATTCCAAAAAACTTTAGACCGTAGTATCACAGTATTAGATGACAATAGGGATACTCGTTTCCTTGGGAAGAGAATAGCTCGAGTTATATAATGCCTGTTTAGACACAAAGTTGTCCTTTAAGTAAGCAGGAGTTACTAGTTATAAAGTAACTTATGACAACAAAAAGGCTTTGTTCTGTCTGTCCCTTAGAAAAGCTTACCATTGACCAGCCCACTGCTGCAGAAGGCTTGTTTCTATTGAGGGCTGGTTTGGTAGTGTTAGACCATCTGGCACCTCAAAACTTCTGAAACTTTTAAAGGCAAAAATAATTGTCTCCAGTAGCATTAGCTTTCAAATATAATGATGCCACCCTTTTTGGAATAGGTATCTACTCAGGAAGGTAAATGTGTTTTACTTGGGTATTTTCTATCTATTGATTTAATTTTGTATGAAAATAGAAACACAGGCTGTGGTGAAATTTTCACACGGTATAAAAGATTGAACATTGAAATGTTTCATTCTAGACACTCAGCTCTCCAGTCCCTCCCTTGGAGGTCGCCATTATTGCTGTATTATAGATCTTTACAGAAATATTATCTGTATCTCATAGATTGTACCTGTACATAACTACCTATCACTCCCCCCCTTTTTGGCATATACATAAGATATGTACGTGCATACATATTAGAGGTTAATTATTTGCTCTTAGAAATTATCTCCCTCTTGGCCGGGCACGGTGGCTCACGCCTGTAATCCCAGCACTTTGGGAGGCCGAGGCAGGTGGATCACGAGGTCAGGAGATTGAGACCATCCTGTCAAATATGGTGAAATCCCATCTCTACTAAAAAATACAAAAAATTAGCCAGGCATGGTGGCAGGCGCCTGTAGTGCCAGCTACTTGGGAGGCTGAGGCAGGAGAATGGTGTGAACCCGGGAGGCAGAGCTTGCAGTGAGCAGAGATCATGCCACTGCACTCCAGCCTGGGCGACAGAGCGAGACTCCATCTTAAAAAAAAAAAAAAAAAGAAATTATCTCCCTTTTCCATAGTTGTACAGCATTTCATTATGTGAGTCTGTCAACTTGTTTACCCAGTTACCTTTTCATGGACATATAGATTGTTTTCAGCTCAATAAGTCAAGTAGGACTTATTGAGCATCCTTGTACATATGTCTGTACACATGTTTGCAAATTCCTAGTGATAGAATTTCTGAGTCGAAAGTTATATGCATTTTAACATTTGATGGGCATTGTTAAATTATCCCTTCCCCTCAAATTTGGCAGATTCTAATAATCTCTAGGAAATGTAATGACTTAAAGTAAAGGAATTCTTCATTTTGTAATCAGCCTACTGATTTCCGTGTAAGGTGCATAATACATTGTCTGTGTTCACTGTCTATGTAGAACTCATTGCTCAGAGCAAACATCTGAAGGAAGAGAGATAACAGTACAGAAAGTAAATATGACTGGAGGGGAGAAAATGTGTGATTGTGGTGTGTGACTTTTTGTGGGAAACCATAGTTGTAAGTGTGAGTGGTTCATGTGGTTAAGTATTAACTGGTTATTGGTGATATTAGTGAAGATGGATCATGATTAGGGAGTTGAAGTAGGTTTAGAGTGTGATTTTGCAGAGAATGCAGAATGGGTTCCTAAGTAAGAAGATGACAGGGACATGGTTCAGAATTGAAGCAGTAACTCCACAATGAATGGATTAGCCTCCAAGCATGAGAGAAATCCCACTGCTTAGTATTATACACAAAAGTATAGCTGATCACGTGGGGTTAGTTTGAACTTCCTCTGTGTTTACCCAATGTTCAGTTCCTTAAATATGTATTCAGATTATAGGAACAATGCCCTCCTGGGGAAAGTACCAGCTTTTTACTTGTGACTGAAAACAGAGCTTTCAATTTTGATTTGTTTTGACATTTTAGTTGCTGTTATTAAAATTTGTATTTTAATTTTGGCTTCAATTTACTAAATCTACATAGCTGAAGAAAACTGGAGAAACCGTTATAAAACCTTTTGAAAACCTTTAAGAGCCTTTTTCCCAGAGCCCTGTGGATTTAGTTGCATATCCTACAGGCTTGTGCTGTCTGTAGACATCTGGAATTTGAGGCTTGGCCTCCTGAGATTGTTTCCCTCTTGTCTGATGCTGCATATTTTTTAGGAAGAATATGGTTTGGAAGCATTAACTTGTCTTGGCATTATTTTTAGTCACCTAATAAAGTGCCGTCTGAATTATTAAATATTTAGAAGGTTGCTGAAGGCTGACTCCTGCACCTGGTTGGCTAATTCAGAAGCAAATCAGCTGGTATTTCTCTTCCTGAACCCCTACCCCACCCACCCATTTTCCTGAAGAAGAAAAAGCTTTCTGAGCCTCTTTGAATGTCTATTGGAATCTTTTGGTTATGTGTTATAGAAAATATATTAAGTATTGAATCTTTTTCTTATGAATCCTAATTTTTATTTCTCCATGACCACCTGTAAAATTATCAAAGTAGATGGCATTATATTGAAGAGACAAACATTAAAAATAATTCTTTGCGTACAAAGCATAGTGCCTGAACTTTCTGGGATAAAAGGAGAGTTTTCCCTTTCATCAGGGGACTCAGGCCTCCATCCTTAGATTGAACTTTTTGCCCTTTAGGGCTGTATATTACCTTAAATAGCTACCAGCTGACACACTTTGCTGCTGGCTGATGTTAACTTGAAAGCCGAAATGTATGGACTGGTCTCTCCCTAATGGAACTTCAGTGGTAGAAGACAATGAATTGAAAACTCAGATCACGATTAGGGTCTTGAAGCTATTTTATTTTTGAATTCTAAATCCCAAGTTAGAAGGGTTATGAAAAGGAGAATTGTGTATATTTCTTTCACAAGAAATAAGTTGGATCTTTCTTTGAGTCAGAATGGGCTTACAACAAATAAACTTTTCTCCCCATGCCAGAAACTCCTCATTTTAGTAATGAATAAGCCATGATGTCGCGATTTATGTGTAATCACCTATTGACCTTCCATATGCTTCACTTTAGAGGCTCCTAAGAAGCTTTTCTTCTTTTCCTTTCTTTTTGTTCTTTGTGTTGGCCAATATAAAGAGAAACCTGTTAGAATTTACATAGAAAACATACTTGATCTTTACAGTTTTAAAAATTGTCTTTAGTGGGAAGGGTGCCTTAAGATCCACTATAGGAGTAAGATGTAAAGTTCTTATTTGAGCTGTAAAGAATCTTTTATTGCCTTAATAAAATTATTAAATAGGTCATCTTTTAACAAATTATATGAAATATAGTTTTTAAGTACAAAACATTTGTAAATTGTCCTACCCTTTGAAAGTTGTTGGCAAAGCCATACATACAGCTCTCTTCATTTTGGCATTGGAATGTAGTTTTTATTAAGCAGTTTAGATTTAGATTTTCTTGAGTCCATTGCTGAGTTTTCCTGTGCTTCTCTGTGGTTCTGGAACTTTTTGCTTTCTCATGAAACTCTATGTCTATGTTTGAAACATGGTTTATTTAGCTAGAGACTCCTGGGTTATTCAGTGTTGATCTGATACAGGGATTGGTAGTGTCAAGCATATTCCACCTACTGAGGATTAGTGAACAATTTATTTGCACATTGGCTTAAATTGGGAAAATGTCAACTACTTCAAATGTCATCATCTAATTTATTAAGTCTCTCTGGTCATGTATTGCTTTCACTGGAGGCATCTATTTTTTGTTTTAATAGTTACAGGATTACAGGTGATAATGTATCAAAGAGGTGGTTGATAAAAAAGGACTGTAGAAATGTAGGTATATTACCAAGATGATATTTTGTGTACTGACTTTAAACTAAGAAAGTACTCTTTGTTTTGAGACAAAGTCTCACTCTGGTTGCCCCAGCTGGAGCGCAGTGGCAGGATCTCAGCTCACTGCAACTTCGACCTTCTGGGCTCAGGTGATTCTCCCACCTCAGCCTCCCAAGTAGCTGGGATTATCGTCATGGGCCACTACATCTGAGTAATGGAAAGTACACTTTATCTTATAGATATCAAACACAAATTCATGATGAAATGTGCTCACTTTTATAAAAGCAACTCACATTTACAAGTCTTTTAATGTATCAGTTATCAAAGAGTGCAATACTTTTGAGTAATATATTAGATATTTAGCTATTTGAATTTCACAGAATGACTTTGGATCTTTACATGAATAATCTATTTGACTTTAACACTTAAAAAACAACATTTTTAGTTGCTTTCTTGTGTTTTAGTGAGAGTATAGTTACCCTGTAATTAAAATTAATTAAGAATTAAAAAAAAAATCTTTCGAATGATCCCATATTCTTTTGATGATCTGTTTTTGAATATGGATCCACTGAGTTTTGTACTCTTTCTTCGAAAGAAGCTGCCATCAGCTGGGTGTAGTGGCTTACGCCTGTAATCCCAGCACTTTGGAAGGCCGAGGCAGGTGGATCACCTGAGGTCAGGAGTTCGAGACCAGCCTGACGAACATGGAGAAACCCCATCTCTACTAAAAATACAAAATTAGCCAGGCGTGGTGGCACATGTCTGTAATCCCAGCTACTCGGGAGGCTGAGGCAGGAGAATCGCTTGAACTTGGGAGGTGGAGGTTGCGCTGAGCTGAGATCGCGCCATTGCACTCCAGCCTGGGCAACAAGAGCGAAACTCCATCTCAAAAAAAAAAAAAAAGAGGCTGACATCATAGCTAGATTTGTCAATATCTTAGTTTTTGTTGCTGCATAACTGTATATAAGGGAGTTTTCGGTAAGTGTCTTTGTTTCTACCTTAGCAGAGGATGTCAGTTCTGAGAAGGTAGCTGATACAAAGCAACAGTTTCTGGATATTCTACTCTCGAATTCCACAGGAGAACATACTCTTGTTCCTTTCTCCTGTCCAGGACTCAGGTACTTATCAGGCTGATAAAAGTTCCCTTGCTCTTATCTTTTGGGAAGAAGGCCTAATACAAAGGATACCCTTTCTTTTCCCTCATCTTTATGCCTTGTGTTTAACCTTGGGTGTGGATACAAGATATTTGGGACTCTAACAATAACATATCATTCTTGTCTTGTTATAAGAGCCCTTTAAACAGAAAGGGTCTACTTTAGAGAAAGACTATGGTATTCCCTGTTGTTCCACGGAGTTTTTGTTTAATTCAACCTTCTGATCTGTGCATGGGGGAATGGAATGGCGTGTTTGCACATGTCCCTGATCCCAGCCATCCAGCACCCTGGGTGGTAGCTGGAAGTTTGCCCAGCTGAGAAAGATTGTTCTTTTTCTCTCCCTCTTTTATTTATTTATTTATTTTTGTGTGTGGTGGTGGTGATGGTGCTGGTGCTGGTGGTTTCTTTTGTCTTGTATTTATGTAAAAAGTTTATTTGCTGCTCTTGAAAGATCTCAGCATGTGGCCCCAGAGTCTTTACAGACCAGGTTCCCTGTGGCCACTTTCTCTGTAAGTTTCTTCACCACAGTTCTGATGGTTGGTCTTCATGCTGATGTCAGTGCTGTTTTGATCCAAACTGTAGATTATTTTTACCTGTGAAGTTCTGAATAAGCATTAGATTAACACATTTGTTTTTGAAATCAAATGTGCGTTGAGGTGAAACACGTTCTGCTAGAAAGCTCATAAAGCCATTTTGCCCCTGGGGACATACAGGTTTTTATGAAAAAATAATGAAAATATTTTAAAAGCTTGTTAAAATTTGTATAGATGGGCATATGTAAAACACATGCTATTTAAATACTGATATGAAAATAAGTTAGGAATGAAATAGAAAGAAAAACGATTTGCAAATCCAAAAAATAATACCAACATTGTATACTGTTCCCTGATAGATTTTTAGTTTTTCTGGCGTTAAATGGAATCTCTTACGACCCATGATTAAATAAGTGCTAACGGTATTGATATTTAAGCAACTCACTAGCCCTTTAGGAGATGCATATTCTGATTTTAGGGGTTCCCCCCCCCCCCGCTTTGGTCTATGCCCTGATGCAAAAAAAGTAAACTTACTTATATTAAAATTTACATTATTCTACTTGTGGTAGTGTCACCATTATAAGCACTGCATCTTTATGATGAAACTCTGCCTACAACTAGAGAAACATGTTTCAAATGGACATTTCTGTTATACTTTATTGGTATACTGTATAGCTATGTAATGCAAAAGCAAAATCACATTTGCCTTGGAATGATATCCATAATATCACTACAAAGAATTTATAATTTGGATTGGAGTTTTTTTCTTTAAAGCAATGACACTTAAAACTTCCTGGAAGATGGTGTTTCTCTGAGTGCCAGTAGTAATTTAACATCAAAATGGAAGACACATTCAATGTAGTTATTACTCACATTTTGAGTACAGTAGTTTCTCTCATTAAGTTTTATGTCAGAAACAAGTAAATTCCCTATAAGAAAACAGTCTGAATGACTTTCAGCGGCATCAAAGAGATCAAAACACTTTAAAACTATTTTCTTCATCAGTTGCCTGCTAACACCTTTTTGAAAAATAAAATTAATCAACGCGTATTTCCTTTTGTGATTTGTATTGTTTTGTACATTCACTCCCTTTTCTTTTCATGGGTTGGCTCCCAACTGGAACATGGAACCTGTGATCCATTCAAGATTGAGACAATGTAAGAGATAGAGAACTGACTTTTGGGGCAGGCAGGCCTCCAGGAAGTGGGAGTGAGCTTTCACTTCAAACTGTGTGAGGGGTGGTGGAAAGGGAGGATGCTGATTACAATAATAAACAACTGCTGGAAAGAGAAGTTGATTACCACACTGCTGTCAGATCAGCCAGGGGAGCTGCCAGAGCCCACTGAGGCTGCTCTCCCCTGCCACAAAGCCGGCAGAAGGGACTAGATTTGCTGCGAGAGCTTTTCTCTGGACAGACAGAACACCTTTTAAAACAAGTTTAGTTCTGTTGCATTGATAGCATCCCTTAGGCCAGGCTGACCTAGGGAAATGGACTGAAACTAGCTTGGTGGTTACCATAGCAACCCAGGCTGCTGGTGTCTGGGAGAGTGAGAACCGGTGGCCTCTTGTCCTGTGTTTTGGTGTTTCTTCAGCTAAGAGTACACTCCTCCTTCGAACTCTACATAAGTCATGCTCTTTGAAAACTGGCTCTTTACCCAGGATTTTTTTTTTTTTTCGTTCTGAAATCGGTCTGAATGGAGGAAGTTGGTAATACTTGGCTTTTTTTTTCTTCTCTCATGCAAGTTTCCAGGATATAGCTTCTTTTTTTGCTGTGTGTAATTGAGACCAAACTCTAAGCTTGGGGCCCGGGAGAGAACAGTTGTGGCCTGCAGGTCATTAGTGAGGTGAGCAGAAGGGAATCCTGGGCTTCCCAGAGAAAGAGGAGACCATGCCAGCCTCGTGGAACACAGCTACCAGGAAATACAGAAGCAGGTCTATTCCTTGCGAACTCCGAAGTCCATGAAAAAACGGACCCACAGTGGGGTGGCTAAAATGTCCCAGCGCAAGCTGCCGCTGCTGCTGATGGACCATAGCTCAAGGGCAAGGCTTGTAAAGGATTTTACAAAGGATTTTAAAGTATAGCCAGAAAAGATACGGTGTTTAGAAGTTAAACGCTGTTGTCTGAAGGAAGTTTGCCGGAAAGATGTAGGCTTCAAGGGCTACTGGACAATGATTGGTCTGAACTTCAGCTTACGGGAACTGCTGACAAAATTTGAAAAGGTATGCAGAAAGCAAACTTCATGAATGTACTTTTTTCCTTTCTTTCTTGCCTTTTTTTTTCACTATACATTTAGATAGATGCTCTATTGACTCTGATGGTTTAGTAAAATTTATAAAGAATATTCAATTTTGCTGTCTCCTTTAAAGATGTTTTTCAAGTAAAGGGCTAATTAGCAATTACTTCCTTTGGTCAGGAGGGCTTCTCATGATGCCTGTCACTTTTAGAATTCCACATCAGAAGAAACTCTTTGTACTCAAGTCAGCTGGTAATTTAACTGAAACTTCTTTGGAGAAAAAAAAAAAAAAAGAAAATGAAAATAAAATAAAAATCCAGCAACAAACACTGGGTATTGGTGCCAAAGTCTGACTTCGTAGGCATGGGTTCTGTTCTCCATACCCCTCAGGTTTATCTGTCCAGCCACTGCCTGCCGTGCACTGCCCTGTACAGCCCTCTGCCTGGGGACTCAGCTGTGGGTGGCAGAAGTCGCTTCACAGTGACAGTGGCACATCTGACCTCCAGCTTTTTATCTGAGCGTGTCTGTTTTAAACATGGAGTGCTTGCATGCACTGTGAAGCTTTAATGCTTGGATTATTAAATGTGCGTGTAGCTCTTTTTTCCATAGGAAGGCTCCTGGCACAATCTAGATGGAGTCTAGCCTGCCAAATACTACCTTACATTTATAGTTAAAACAGAAAACCTCCACATGCGTGTATGCGCTCCTGCCCTCTTTAGCCTTTGGATGCCAAACACCAATCTTCTTCCAATTTCCAGTCTTTAAAGAAAAAGAAAGGCAGAAAGGGGTGAAGTCCTCCCTCACTTGGTATGTAAGTCAATTATTAATATTTTAAAAGCTGTGCTCAGTGGCTTTCACCGTGAATGCCCCATGGTTCATTGCAAGTACAAATACTGTAGAAGCGAGACTGGATTGAGTCATTAAAAGAATAATGGGCTTTTTCTTACAAACCACAATTGCCAGAGGGAAAAGATGCAACATCATGCCATCTGAAAAGTTTGGAAGCTTTTCCAAAACAATTGCAGTCACTGCTTGCCTTTTGATGATAGGAACGTTATGTTGGGATGAGTGTGGAGAGAAAAGAATTTAGCTCTTTGCTCCCTCCTGGCTGCAGTTGCTTCTCCCAATCTCTCTCTGCACCTCTACTGTAATGTAAGGATTAGGCTTGTAACACAGGGCGGACTTCGACCTCTCGCTTTAATATGTCGTTAAGCATCTAAATTCCTGAGAGTAAAAGACGGTTCTCCCTCAGCTTGCTCTCCACTTAGAAGGGGCGGGGAAGGCAAGGAATATCTTCCTTATGGCAGCTGGTAACAGCAGGTGACAAACTTTATGACCATAAAGAGGTCTGTTAGCTTGTTTTGTATAGATTTGTCTGTTTCTTCCTTTAAAGGTATAGAGCATATGTTACATGAATAATTCATTACTTAGACCCCCTGAGAGGCAGTAATTGTGGGCAATAGCTGGACTTTTGTATTGTAATTGCTGCTATTAGTCTTAAAAGTCTAGGTCAGATACCAGGGGTTCCTAACCTGCCTCAGCTTCAAGCCATTTTATTGGCAGAGTTAGAAGTTCTGGTTATATTAGCATGTTTCCCCTTTTAACTCCCATGGCTTAGTATTTGTCTTATTCCTATTTTAGTAGTTGAATTGACAGTAGAAGATATCTACTGGCTTTTTCCTGTCAAAGGCTTGATTTGGGATTTTTATTGTTATTATTTATTTATTTATTTATTTTTGAGACAAAAGGCGAACTCAAAGAAACAGTCCTGATGTAATTCTCAGTCTGAAGTTCTCCATATATGTGTATTTTTGTGTTAGGCAGTTTTATAAAAACCTATGTGAAGGTTGATCTCTTCGGCCGTACTTTACTTCTAGGAAGTTGTCCTACATGAATGTATTCTTTCCAAAGTGTTAAAATCCTTTGCATATTCTTACAAAATCTGTCTCATATATTGAGACGTTGCTTCATTGGTTTATTGGCAGGAAAACTGGAATTACGGAAAAGTATCAGTACCTCACACTTCTCAAATACAACTAACCACCTTCCCCCAACAAAGCAATAATGCCATTTCTAGGGAAAGACCAAGGCCTACTGCTATAATGCAGAAGCCACAGGATCCCTTCAGAAGCTGAGTAACAGCCATTCTACACGCAGAGGTACAGTCCCTTTACCCTCAATTCTCAGTCCTGTCTCTTCCTCAGTATTAGTAACCTGTTTCTAGAGAGAATACTAGCCTTAACGATTTACCACTTTTCATATCAGCAGTTGTCATTGTTCAGTCTGAAGTTTAGGTGACCACAGAAAGGGGATTTTGCTGTATTCCTGAAGGAATTTCAGGCTTTAAGAAAACGAGGGTCCACTGTTGGACTAGTAGACTCAAATCCTGATACGCTCAGTAGTTGAGGCCAACAGCTGAGCAGCAGGCCTTCCAATGGTGGCTAATCTGGAAAGTTATAGACTGGTCAGATCATTAAAATTCCCAGGTGAAAGCAGACCTTCAGCATAACTTTAAGACAGCGGTTTTTTTGTGAAGGTAAATTGAAAGGGATATTTTAGTTGATATTTTTGAATTTTGGAGACATCCAGTGGTTTTGTGATTTTTATTGGGTATCCACTCATATAAGAATGTTTGGCATGTGGTTGAGCACCTTGTCTCAGCATGTGTGATGCTGGGATTGTAGTTTCCCAGCACAGGCAGGATGGGCAATTTCTTACATTGGGTACTGATTTCTAGTCTTCTAGAACCAGAAAGGGCAAGGCTAGGAGTCTGTTGTAGGCAGGAAGTATTATGTTCCTACAAGATGACAGCTCATTACAGATTAGGAAGGCCCAATTGGAGGGAACCATGCCAACTCGAGTGGTACCTAAAGAGGAAGAACTTCTTACCAGGGGAGGATGACCCCATACCAAGATGTGCCTGCCAGCAAGCAGGTCCTAATCATCTAACAAAGTGATAAGGGATGAGACGTTGTGACCCTGGGCTCAAGGGTGACTATGGGAAGAGTTCACATTCAAAGTTGACTAGTCCACCAACACACCTCTCTGAGATCCAGCCAATAGGTAGTTTTATTGCCACCCTGATTTTAATTAATTTTTTTCCCTGAAAGTACTTCCTAAAGGAAGTATCTCATGACTTTAGGGACTATTAACATACTGTCATACTTAAGCCATTTGCATTGTGTACTGTATTTCTTTTGTTTAATAGTCACAGAGGATAGTGTAATGGCCAATTTTAGCTCAGTGACATTTTGAGTGACTGTTGCCTTTTATTAATTTATTCAGACCTGCTACTGGATGGTTAATGATAATCGTAGTTCTCTAAGGGATTTGTTGATGTATGTGTCTGCTGTGTGTGTGAGTGCCATTCTCTTAGTACCATTCTCTTGGTGACTC
This sequence comes from Gorilla gorilla gorilla, assembly GCF_029281585.2. Classification (NCBI taxonomy): domain Eukaryota; kingdom Metazoa; phylum Chordata; class Mammalia; order Primates; family Hominidae; genus Gorilla; species Gorilla gorilla. Next base: position 168,807,764 of record NC_073229.2, read on the forward strand.
CTTGGGCAAAGATGCTTCCTATCGTAACAACACAGAGAGAAACCACTCAATGCTGAATTTCTTTATGGCATTTACCTCCTTTCACATGACTCTATTTTTTATAATTACAATTTGAAGCTATATTGTATTGCTCAGTTTGCAATATCTCATTTTAAAACAAATGTGTCCTCAATAAGATATAGTAAACACATTTCAAAGTCTGCTCATTTATTCCCTACTTAGCAAATATTTGTGAAGTATGTACCAGGTGCTAGTCTAAGTGTATAGATGGAGAAGACATTGATCTTATGACCGAATGGGAGGATACAGACAAGGACATTTTCAATGACAACTGCATAATTAAGCAAAAGTAGAAGAAATTATAAGAGTAATGATAGCCCTAACCTCAGTACTTGTGAAGTCTCTCCTGGAGAAATTACATTTAAACTGAGACTTAACAGATGAGTTTAAGTTGAAAGAAGGAAATGAGATTATATACCAATGTGTGTGCATGTGTGTGGCCCATGGGTGGACTTGTGTCAGGGGAAGAAATTGGGAGCTTTCAAGGTAACAGGGACTGCTTTGACACGGGTCAGAAGTTGAGAAGCTGTGTTCCCCAGGCTTGTAGTTTTAAACATTTGAAATGCAATAATTTTTATCTGGGTTTTCTAACCTGTTCAGTTTTGATTACACGATCTGATTTGTTTGTTCAGTTTTCATTACACTATCTGAGTTTGTTCCACTTAGTAATTTGACTGTTTTCTACTCTGTTTTCTTACTTTTTTTTTTTTTTTTTTTCTGGAGACATGGACTTGCTGTGTTGCTCAGGCTGACCTTGAACTCCTGGGCTCAAGCTATCCACCCACCTCGAGTCTTACCTATATTTATCATCACAGATAATAGGAAAAGAACATTATTAGCATCGATTTCTTAATTCAGAAATGCTGCTGTAGACCTGATGATACCACCTCTATTGTCAGTCAAAAATGTGATTCAATAGAGTGATTGAAATCTGTGAGATTAGTTGTTGGAAGAAAATTTATAGAATAATAATTAAAATCAATAAATTAATTGAATAATTAATGACAATTACTATCCCAGAAACCTCACAAATTGTTTTAAAGCATATTTACATATGACATAACCTTTGAAGATGATGTTATTTGCTTATTCTATTATTATTTAAGTAATATATATATATATTTTTAAAATCATGATTCCTCATTTTCAAAACCTAAAGCTCTGGCAGTAATCCTGCTGAGCTCCTGATAATCAATTCTGAAATCCAGTCTGACTTTTGAAAGGAATGGTGGATTTATTTTCCTCTAATGATTAACTTTGTTTAGTTAGGCTGAGCTTTGGGACATGATAGCGAAATTGTTCTAACCTCATTTCTTCTTCACCTTCAGGAAAGGGGTCAGAACTCCTTCAGAAAAAAACATCACTGTTGCCACATAAGGTTAAGTAAATAGTCGGTGCAAAAATAAACCAAAATTATTTTAACAAGACCAAAGAGGATGAATCTAGTCTAGTACCCATTTAGTTGTTGAAGACTTCCTGGTGGTACTGTTCTAAATCTCTGTTTCCTGTCAGAGATTTCAGACAGTTCTGTTTATTATAATGTGAGGAAATATTTTTGCTTACATATTTAAGCAAAATATGTTTTATTTTCATGATGTTTTATTGATTTGTTTTATAATATATATCACATAATTTGTTTATAATGTTTTATAATCAAGCCACTACTTGTAGCTTTATAATCAAGTAGTAGCTTGACTATGCAACATTATAAACAAGTTATTTGATATACATTATAAAGTGTTTACAGTTATATCTCTATGGGTTATATCATTAGAGAAATGCCCAATTAAGGGCAAAACTTGTAGTCAAATACTAATTATTAAATAAGTAAAAAGTAAATAAATAAATGTTTTCCCGTATTTGTGAAGTTTATCTTGATCTGAATAGTGGGTGTTGTTTACAGAAAAACTAACCACTTATCAGTGAACCTCAGTGAGCTTTTGTAGCCATCTTCTGGAGGGCTGTTCTGAGGGTTTGCATCTTATGCTTTTGATGGTGTTTTATTTAGAGAAAAGTGTGTAGTCCTATTTTTCTAACTCCTGGCTTTTCTTAACTTTCTACATTATACTTACATTGTTTTAAAATACTTTTCAAGTGAATCCTTAGGACATTGCTTCTGCCCTGTTTTCAAATGTTAGTTCAACTGCTTGAATATCTTGCCGTGGCCCCTCTGTGCACATGACTGGCTTATGTTAAATGCTTGGAAGAGCATTGCTTTGTGCTTCAAGATGGATTACATTCCCATAACTAATTATCAGTAACCATTTTGTGCTGTTTAAAGTTTAGAAGGGCTTGCAGGTGACAGAGGTAAGCATTAGTAGGGCCAAGTCTCCCAGCTGTGCAGTGAGAGCCAGCCCTCTTTCATGGAACTTTAATTTATTGTAGCATTTGACGCCACATCAGGGTCATGATCTGACAGCCTCCCATGCTGACATCCTGAGTTTCAAATCAGTGCATCATTGCATAGTGATCTACGAAGAAACATGATTCATTAACTGCATTTATTTCTAAATTTTCAGTGCAAGCTTAGCCAGGACTTTGCAGTGCAGGCTTCTAAATTATTTTAAGTTCCCCCATTAAACTTTTTAAGTGAAGAAATTGCACAAAATGATTACTACATTTCCTTCCAATTTTTCAATTGTTTGGTTTTCTCCTAGCACTATAGTGGCCAATTTGCCAGTCAATCAAGATAAACCTATTAATCCACTCATACATTGATATGTGTATCTATGTGTCATCTATCTACTCTGTTTACATTAGGATCCTTCTATGTAACAGAGACTGTGAGGATACAGAAGAAATATTAAGGTGATTTTCTGTTTTGAGGAGCTCTGGGTATATTTGGCAAAGTTAATATGCCACCAAATGTCAAATAAAACAAAATAATGTCTGTGGATTTCCTTTTCTTTGATCACTTGTGGTTTGATTTGCTTCCTAACTTTTGATGATGATCGTGTGTGGAAGGGTTTTCCACATACTGAAAATTATATTCCAACATGAACATACAATCACTGGTAGCACAGTCAAAGAAAGGATTGTGGAACTGCTTATCATCCTTGGTTGGGCCAGCTATGCAGTCCTGTTTCATTCCCATTCATCATGGTAGCTGGGTTGGAAAACACATCGCCTGATCTGATGTGAGAAGGCAAATTTTCTTTATGTTCTTGGAACCCAAATGTCCTGATGTTGCGTATGCTCTTGTGAAACTTAGAAAACTATGCATCTTAATGCACCACTACTACTTCTTCTTCCTCTTCTTCCTCCTCCTCCTCCTCCTTCTTCTACTTCTTCTTCTTCTTCTTTTAGAAGAAATCCCCCTCTGTCGTCCAGGCTGGAATGCAGTGGCACCATCTCAGCTCACTGAAGCCTTTGCCTCCAGGGCTCAAGTGATTCTCCTGCCTCAGCCTCCCGAGTTGCTGGGATTACAGACATGCACCACCACACCCAGCTAATTTTTTTCTATTTTTATGAGAGATGGGGTTTTCATCCTGTTGGCTAGGCTGATCTGGAACTCCTGACCTCAGGTGACCAACCTGCCTCAGCCTCCCAAAGTTCTGGGATTCCAGGCTTGAGCCACTGTGCCCGGCCTTTTACTTTTTGCTTCTCTTCAATGTGAAAGGAATCAAATAGGTCAAACCACATCAGGATGTTGTGGTTTGAAGTTGTCTTGTGATTTTAGGTGTGGTTCATTGATAATGATGTATAGGAACTTAAACAGGAAATTTGAAGCCAGGTTCTCCTTGGCAATAGAGAGCAAAGAGGTGCCTTGCTTGTTGTGTCATTGAGCTTCTTGAGAAAGATGGCTACCATACAGATATATAGCGTAAGCATAAAATCATTGCAAAAAACTATCTGCACACCTTTAAATATGTCTCTTTAGATGTCTTAAAATGCACTTCAGGACACAAAAATAGAACAGTTGTTTCAGGAGATGACACCAAAGAACTTTTCAGCGGAACTTCCCTTTTTCTTTTTTTCACTGAGAATTTCTATTTGGCACATCTCAAACTATGATTATAATGAGACTGCAATTTTCTACACATAATGTTGCACAGCCTGAGAACCTTGAATCATTATCTGGCTCTGTTTCCCGGCTGCCCTATTCACTTCTCTTCTGCACTGCTCTGGGACAGAACTGCCAGTGAAATGCAAAAGATTCAACAATCTCAGAGTTTTTATTCAGCGGTTAGGCCTAATTCTGCAAACTGCAAACCACACTTTGCATTGGACCAGATTTGGTTTTGTCATTTGAGTCAGATAACCTCAGAGATCAATGGGTTTGCAAATTTGGATCATAAATCTTGCAGGAGCTGTCTATTAAACTTTGTGTTCATCTCACCCAGTCTCCAAATCTGACCCTATTAGTGTCATGTTAGACATCTCAAATCCCATCAGAAATAATACTAGGTCAGTGCTGCCAATTCACCTCATGTAACTGACATCTTCCTAACATGCTGATTGGAGTAGTGAGGTGCAAAAGGCCCTTCCTTGGGTGTTTCTGGTTAGTGGAGGTCTATGGGTGATTGAAAAACAAGCACTTAGATGCTGGTCCCTAAGCCTGGATTATTGGTAGAATGCATGGGTGTGCTTACTAGGAGTGAATTTTAAATGAAGAAAAGCATTCTGAGTATTTAAAGTATTCCTATGTAAATTTTCACCCTGCTTATTTATAACAAGAGAAACTTACAATGAGTGAGGCTGTCTTAGTCAGTTTGGGCTGTTATAACAAAATGCCATAGACTGAGTAGCTTATAAACCACAGAAATGTATTTCTCTCAGATCTGGGGACTGGGAAGTCCAAGATCATGGCACTGGCAGATTTGATATTCTAGTGAGGGCCTACTTTCTGGTTCATAGGTGTTACCTTCTAGGTGGGTCTTCACATGATGGCAAGGGCAGGGCAGCTCTCTGGGCCTTCCTTTATAGGGGTAGTAATCTCATTCATGAGAGCTCCACCCATGACCTTATCACCTCCCAAAGGCCCCACCTCCTAATACCATTATTGTCAGGGTTAGGGGTTCAAAAAAAAGAATTTTGGGAGGACACAAATATTCAGACTATAGCAGAGTCTTATAAAGAAAAGCTTCAGAGTAGAAGGACAATAGAACTATGGTGTTTAGGAGTTTGCTCTCCTTTACTAATTCAGATTCATTGCCTGAAATGAAAGTTTTTTATTTCTGCAGTGAGCTGTTTTACTGTTCATTACCAACGAAAGCCATGGAGACTCACACCACATCTTCATACCCAACTCTGGTGCCTGCTTTTCTGTTTGTAATTCACACTTACTTATGATACATTACTGGCTATCATGCCAGAGTTAGCTACAATTAGGTTGCTTCCATTAAATTCAGGAGGAAAAGATAATTGCCAAACTAATATGGATAGTTATGCTGACTATAAGGGACTATAAGAGTTATGCTGTTTTTATAAGGAAAGAGTAGGAAAAAAATTGGATAGACACTCTATATCTTAAATTTGTTAGATTTAGCTAATAAAAAGAAACTTTGAGTTTAACTTTTTGAAAACTCAGAGAAGTATAGAGATGAAAACTAAACTTATCTGTAATCCTCTTCTATAGAGGTTACACTATTTTTGTTTATTTTTGTAGTCCTATTGTGTATGTGTAAAATTATACACAAATGCATATGCCAATTAAAGTATGTACTTTTAAAAATGAAATTATAATATATAGTTTTATATCCTGTTTTTAAAAATATTATATCACCACTAATATATTATGATAGCTTCCACTCTTTTACTCTAAAAACAATCAGTGTGTTAAAACATTTTTATACATGTCTTCTTAAGTTAGATAATTTTAACATTTTTATGGCTTTTTAAAATTGCAGTAGTTTTGGGGGGAACAAGTGATGTTTGGTTACATCCATAAATTCTTTAGTGATGATTTCTGAGATTTTGGTGCACCCATCACCCAAGCAGTGTACACTGAACCTAATGTGTAGTCTTTTATCCCTCACTCCACCTCCCACCCTTCCCCTGGAGCTCCCAGAGTCCATTATACCATTCTTATGACCTTCTGTCATCATAGCTCAGCTCCCACTTATAAGTGAGAACATACGATGTTTGATTTTCCATTCCTGACTTACTTCACTTAGAATAATGGCCTCCAACTCTATCCAGGTTTCTGTGAATGCCATTATTTCATTCCTTTTTATGCCTGAGTAGTATTGTAGTATTCCATGGTGTGTGTGTGTGTGTGTGTGTATACACATATATGTTTACATTTTCTTTATCCACTTGTTGACTGATTGGTATTTGTACTGGTTCCATATTTTTGCAATTGCAAATGGTGCTGCTATAAACATTCCTGTGCACATGTTTTTTTCATATAATCACTTCTTTTCTTCTGGGAAGATACCCAAGTTTGGAATTGATGGATCAAATGGTAGTTCTATTTTTAGTTCTTTAAGGACTCTCCATACTGTTTTTCATAGTGGTTGTACTAGTTTATACTCCCATGAGCAGTGTAAAACTTCCCTTTTTACCACATCCACACCAACATCTTTTTTTTTTTTTATTTTTTAATTATGGCCATTCTTGCAGGAGTAAGGGGGTATCACATTGTGGTTTTGATTTGCATTTCCCTGATAATTAGTGATGTTGAGCATTTTTTCATGTGTTTGTTGGCCATTTGTATATCTTCTTTTGGGAATTGTCTATTCATGTCCTTAACCAAGTTTTTGATGGGATTATTTGTTTTTATTCTTGCTGATTTGTTTGAGTTCCTTGTGGATTCTGGATGTTAGTCCTTTGCTGGATGCATAGTTTGTGAATATTTTTCCCACTCTGTGACTCTGTGGGCTGTCCATTTCCTCTGCTGATTGTTTCTTTTGCTGTGTAGAAGCTTTTTCATTTAATTAAGTCCTGTCTATTTATAATTGTTTTTGTTGCATTTGCTTTTGGGTTCTTGGTCATGAAGTCTTTGCCTAAGCCAATGTTTAGAAGAGTTTTTCTGATGTTATCTTCTAGAATTTTTATGGTTTCAGATCTTAGATTTAAGTCTTTGATCCATCTTGAATTGATTTTTGTATAAGGTGAGAGATGAGGATCCAATTTCATTCTTCTACATGTGGCTTACCGATTATCCCAGCACCATTTGTTGAATAGAGTATCTTTCCCCACTTTATGCTTGTGTTTGCTTTGTCGAAAATCAGTTGTCTGTATGTATTTGGCTTTATTTCTGGGCTCTCCAGTCTGATCCATTAGTCTATGTGCCTGTTTTTATACCAGTACCATGCTCTTTTGGTAACTATAGCCTTGTAGTATAGTTTGAAGTCAGCTAATGGGATGCCTCCAGATTTCTCCCTTTTGTTTAGTCTTGCTTTGGCTATGTGGGGTCCTTTTTGCTTCCATATGAATTTTAGAGTTGTTTTTTTTTCTAGTTCTATGAAGAATGATGATAGTATTTTGATGGGAATCATGTAGAATTTATAGATTGTTTTTGACAGTATAGTCATTTTCACAATATTTATTCTACTCATACATGAGCATGGGATGTGCTTCCATTTGTTTGTGTTGTCTGTGATTTCTTTCAGCAGCATTTTATAGTTTTCCTTGTAGGGATCTTTTACCTCCTTGGTTAGGTATAATCCTAAGTATTTTATTTTTTTTACAGCTATTTTAAAAGGGGTGGAATTCTTGATTTGTTCTCAGCTTGGTCACTGTTGGTGTATAGCTGTGCTACTGATTTGTGTACATTCATTTTGTATCCTGAAACTTTACTGAATTTATTTATCAGATCTGGGAGCTTTTTGGTTGAGTCTTTAGGGTTTTTTAGGTATACAATCATGTCATCAGCTAACAGTTTGACTTCCTTTTGACAGCTTAACAGTTTGACTTCCTTTTTACAGATTTGGATGACCTTTATTTCTTTCTCTTGTCTGATTGCACTGTCTAGGACTTCCAGTACTATGTTGAATAGAAGTGATGAAAGTGGACATCCTTGTCTTGTTCCAGTTCTCAGGGGGAATGCTTTTAACTTTTCCCCATTAAGTATAATGTTGGCTGTGAATTCATCATAGATGGCTTTTATTACCTTAAGGAATGTCTCGTCTATGCCAATTTTGCTGAGGGTTTTAATCATAAAGGGATGCTGGATTTTGTCAATTGCTTTTTCTGTGGCTATTGAGATGATCATGTGATTTTTTGTTTTTAATTCTATTATGTGTTGTATCACATTTATTGACTTGCATATGTTAAACCATCCCTGCCTCCCTGGTATGAAACCCGTTTGATCATGATGGATAATCTTTTTTATATGCTGTTTGATTCAGTTAGCTAGTATGTTTTTGAGGATTTTTGCATCTGTGTTTATCAGTGATATTGGTCTGTAGTTTTCTTTTTTGTTATGTCCTTTTCTGGTTTTGGTATCAGGGTGATACTGGCTTCGTAGAATGATTCAGGGAGGATTTCCTCTTTCTCTGTCTTGTGGAATAGTGTCAATAGGATTGGTACCAGTTCTTCTTTGAATGTCTGATAGAGTTCGGCTGTGAATCCATCTGGTGTGGACTTTTTTTTTTTTGGTAGCTTTTTAATTACCATTTCAATCTTGCTGCTTGTTACTAGTCTATTCCGAGTTTCTCTTTCTTCTGGTTTAATTTAGGAGGGTTGTATATTTCCCGGAATTTATCCATCTCCTCTGTGTTTTCTAGCTTATGTGTGTAAAGGTGTTCATATTGTTCATGGTAGCCTTGAATCATCTTTTGTATTTCTGTAGTATCAGTTGTAGTATCACGCATTTCATTTCTAATTGTGCTCATTTATATCCTCTCTCTTCTTTTCTTGGTTAATCATGTTAATGGTCTATCAGTTTTATGTATCTTTTCAAAGAACCAGCTCTTTTGTTTCACTTACTTTTTGTGTTTTTTGTTTGTTTGTTTCACTTTCATTTAGTCCTGCTCTGATCTTTGTTATTTCTTTTCTTCTGCTGGATTTGGGTTTGGCTTGTTCTTGTTTCTCTAGTTTCTTGAGGTGTGACCTTAGGTTGTCTGTTTGTGCTCTTTCAGACTTTTTGGTGTAGACATTTAATGCTGTGTACTTTCCTCTTAGCACCGCTTTTGCTGTATCCCAGAGGTTTTGATAGGTTGTGTCACTATTATTGTTCAGTTCAAAGAATTTTTTAATTTCCTTCTTGATATCTTTGTTAACTGAAAGATCATTCAGGAGCAGATTATTTAATTTCCATGTATTTGTTTACTTTTGAATGTTCCGTTTGGAATTAATTCACAATTTTATTCCATTGTGGTCTTTTGAGAAAGCACTTGATATAATTTTGATTTTCTTAAATTTATTGAGGATTGTTTTATGGCCTATCATATGGTCTATCTTGAAGAATGTTCCATGTGCTGATGAAAAGAATGTATATTCTGCAGTTGTTGGGTAGACTGTTCTGTAAATATCTGTTAAGCCCATTTGTTCTAGGGTATAGTTTAAGTTCATTGTTTCTTTGTTGACTTTCTGTCTTGATGACCCCTCTAGTGCTGTCAGTGGAATATTGAAGTCCCCTACAATTATTGTGTTGCCATCTGTCCCATTTCTTAGGTCTAGTAGTAATTATTTTATAAATTTGGGAGCTCCTTTGTTAGGTGTATGGACTAATCCTTTTATCATTATATAAAATCCTTTCTTGTCTTTTTAGTTTTTGCTTTAAAGTCTGTTTTGTCTGATATAAGAATAGCTACTCCTGCTTGCTTTTGGTTTCCATTTGCATGTAATATCTCTTTCTAATCCTTTACTTTGAATTTTTATGAGTCCTTATGGGTTAGGTGAGTCTCTTGAAGACAGCAGATACTTGGTTGTTGGATTTTTATTCATTCTGCCATTCTGTATCTTTTAAGTGGAGCATTTAGGCTATTTACATTCAATGTTAGTATTGAGATGTGAGGTACTATTCTATTCATTATGCTGGTTGCTGCCTGAATACCCTTTTCTTAAAAATTGTGTTGTTGTTTTATAGGTTCTGTGAGATTTATGATTTAAGGAGATTATATTTTGGTGTATTTCAAGGCGTTTTTGAAGATTTGGAGCACCTTTTATGATTTCTCGTAGTGCTGATTTGGTAGTGGTGAATTCTCTCAGCATTTATTCATCTGAAAAAGACTTTATCTCGGCTTAATTTATGAAGCTTAGTTTCACTGGATGCAAAATTCTTGGTTGATAGTTATTTTGTTTAGGGAGGCTAACAATAAGACCCCAATCCCTTCTGGCTTGCAGAGTTTCTGCTGATAAATCTGCTGTTAATCTTATAGGATTTCCCTTGTAGGTTACCTGATGCTTTTGCCTCACAGCTCTTAAGATTCTTTTCTTCATTTTAGTTTTAGATAACCTGATGACTGTATGTCTAGGTGATGATCTTTTTGTGATGAATTTCCAAGGTGTTCTTTCAGCTTCTTGTATTTGGATGTCTAGATTTTTAGCAAAACCATGGAAGTTTTTGTTGATTTTTTTTTCAAATAAATTTTCCAAACTTTTAGATTTCTCTTCTTCCTCAGGAACATGAATTATTCTTAGATTTGGTTGTTTAACATAATCCTAAATTTCTTGGAGGCTGTTTTTTTTTTAAATTATTTTTCTTTGTCTTTGTCAGATTGGGTTAGTTAGAAAGCCTTGTCTTTGAGCTCTAAAGTTTTTTTTTTTCTACTTGCTCAATTCTCTTGAAACTTTCCAGTGTATTTTGCATTTCTCTGAGTGTGTCTTTCATTTCCAGAAGTTGTGATTGTCTTTTATTTATGATATCTATTTCTCTAAAGACTTTTTCATCCGTAACCTGTGTTGTTTTTTTAATTTCTTTTTTTGAGATGAGGTCTCCCTCTGTCACCCAGGCTGGTGTGTAGTGGTGTGACCTTGGCCCACTGCAACCTCTGCCTCCCAGGCTCAAGCAGTCTTCCCACTTCAGTCTCCCGAGTAGCTGGGACCACAGGTGTATTCCACCATTTCCAGCTAATTTTTTTGTATTTTGGGTAGAGATGGGGTTTCACCATGTTGCCCAGCAGGTCTCAAACTCCTGAGTTCAAGTGACCCTCCTGCCTTGGCCTCCCAAAGTACTGGGATTACTGGCATGAGCCACCACACTTGGCCATTTTAAAAATTTCTTTAAGGTAGTTTTTACCTTTCTCTGGTGCCTCCTTGAGTAGCTTAATAATCAACCTTCTGAATTATTTATCTGGCAATTCAGATATTTCTTGTTGGTTTGGATTGGATCCATTGCTGGAAAGGTAATGTGATCTTTTGAGTGTGTTATAGAACATTATTTTGTCATATTACCAGAACTGCTTTTTTAGTTCCCCTTCTCATTTGAATAGACTGTTTCATTGGAAAGATCTGGAACTCACGGGCTGCTGTTCAGATTCTTTTGCCCCATAAGATGATCACTTGATGTAGTGGTCTCCCCCTTCCCCTAGGGATGGGGCTTCCTGAGAACCAGACTGCAGTGATTGTTGTGCTCTTCTGCGTCTAGCCACCCAGCAGGGCTACCGGGCTCCAATCTGATCCTAGGGAATGTCTGCAAAGAGTCCTGTGATGTGATCTGTCCTCAGGTCTCCCAGCCATGGATAGTAGCACCTGCTCCAGTGGAGGCTGCAGGGGAGTGAAGTGGACTCTGTGGGAATCCTTGGTTGTAGTTTGGTTTGGTGCTCTGGTTTTCTCGAATGCCAGTTATGCTAGCAGTGAAGTTGTCATGTGAACAGACTAAGGACTTGTGGTTAAGCTGATGTGTGGTAAGCAGTGGAATTAGCTGTTGTTTTCTCCTTCTTTGGAGCAGGGTTGTTCTGTTATGAGTTGCTGTCATAACTTGAGTTGGTTGGCCTCTAGCCAGGAGGTGGTGCTTTCAAGAGAGTGCCAGCTGCAGTAGTAGAAGGATGGTATAATGTTGCCCTATGTTGGCCAGGATGAGTACTCAGGTCATCTCAGGTGATGGGTAAGGCTGTAAAACTCCCAAGAGCTTATGCTGTCTTGTGGCATTTGCAGTGGCAAGTTGCTTCTTTGAAAGGGTCTGTGAATTCTTTTGGTTTTCCTGGTATGTTCCTGCAGTGGTTCTTGGAGTGAAAGTTCACAGTGTGAGTCTCCAGACACTGTTCTGCCTGCCTAAGCAGGAGCTGCGCATTAGACCTGTCTCCTATCTGCCATTTTCCTCAAAAGAATTTTAAGTCTATGGCTTTTGATATAGATTGCCAAATGTTTCCCCAAAATCTGAACCAATTTTAAAAAAATTTATAATAATTCTAATTTTACTTAAACTGCCCCCAAATGTATTTTATAAAGATAAACTATTTTTTTTTGGCTTTTTCATTTAATACTAGATATAAATAAATTACTGAAATTTCCCAGATAATGCATGCAATTGTTTTGGATAAATCAGTGGGATAATATTTTCTTTTATATTTAGTTATCAAAATAGATTAAGGGCAAGTAAAGTTAGGGAGACTGACTTTCTTTGTACTTTCTTTATACTTAGCCAGAAATTTTTCTGTTACAGAAGAATTAGATTGTTATTTACATGCCAAATATATGTTTTTCGTGCTTATTCCCAAGAATGATCTTTCACATCAATAATAAAATAATTAGGTTGATAAATTTAAGAACCATTTCAAATCAAATAACATCACTTAAATATGTGCATAAAGGCTAGATCTTGTCAAAATTTCCCTCCCCTCTTTCTCTGTTTTTGTGTGTGCATAAGCCTGAATATATCAGTTATTCTATGCTTTTGGAAGTATTTTTGCTGACACGTTAAAAGTTTTTTTTTTTTTTAATTATACTTTAAGTTCTGGGATACATATGCAAAATGTGCAGGTTTGTTACATAGGTATACATGTGCCATGGTGGTTTGTTGCACCCATTAACCCGTCATCTACATTAGGTATTTCTCCTAATGCTATCCCTCCCCTAGCCCCTCACTCCACAACGGGCCCCGGTGTGTGATGAAACCGTTGTTACTAGTTTTTATTTCTTAAAGATGATGAACTTGTATATAAAAATATTCTTTTAACATTTTAGAAATAAATTTTATAAGACTGAAAGGACAAACTATTAGTAAATGTTTCAAAATGTGAAAAACACTTTAGTTATAGTTATGTAATATCTTAGTGACCTCTGTAAGATGTAATATTTTAAGGGAAGTTTTACCTATGTGAAAAGGGGAGAGTAAGAGTCTGTTGGATATTAAGCAAAGTTCAATGATTTGGCAACAACAGTTGTATAAGATTTCAAAAATTGCTAATTGAATCTGATATACCAACATCTAACTAGCTGGTACATGAAATATAGATTACAATACATTTTTTTAAAAAATTGAGGAGTCAGTGTATTGAACACCTTTTAAAAAATTTCAATTTAAGTTCTGGGATACATGTGCTGAACGTGCAGGTTTGTTCCATAGGTGTACATATGACATGGTGGTTTGCTGCACCTATCAACCCATCATCTAGGTTTTAATCCCTGCATACATTAGGTATTTGTCCTAATGCTCTCCCTCTCCTTTGCCCCTACCCCCCGACATCCCCCGGTGTATGATGTCCCCTTCCCTGTGTCCATGTGTTCTCATTTTTCAGTTCCCACTTATGAGTGAGAACATGCGGTGTTTGGTTTTCTGTTCCTGTGTTAGTTTGCTGAGGATGATGATTTCCAGCTTCATCCATGTCCCTGCAAAGGACATGAACTCATTCTTTTTTATGGCTGTATAGTATTCCATGGTGTATATGTGCCACATTTGCTTTATCCAGTCTATCATTGATGGGCATTTGGGTTGGTTTCAAGTCTTTGTTACTGTAAATAGTGCTGCAGTAAACATACATGTGCATTTGTCTTTATGGTAGAATGATTTATAATCCTTTCGGTATATATCCAGTAATGGGATTCTGGGTCAAATGGTATTTTTGGTTCTATATCCTTGAGGAATCGCCACACTGTCTTCCACAATGGTTGTACTAATTTACACTCCCACCAACAGTGTAAAAGCATTCCAATTTCACCACATCCTCGCCAGCACCTGTTGTGTACTTGCCATTCTAACTGGCAGGAGATGGTATCTCATTGTGGTTTTGATTTGCATTTCTCTAATGACCAGTGCTGATGAGCTTTTTTTCATATGTTTGTTGGCCACATAAATGTCTTCTTTTGAGAAGTGTCTCTTCGAATCCTTTGCCCACTTTTTGATGGGGTTGTTTGCTTTTTTTCTTGTAAATTTAAGTTCCTCGTAGATTCTGGATATTAGCCCTTTGTCAGATGGATAGATTGCAGAAATTTTCTCCCATTCTGTAGGTTGCCTGTTCACTCTGATGATAGTTTCTTTTGCTGCCCAGAGTAATTGATAGATTCAGTGCTATTCCCTTCAAGCTACCACTGACTTTCTTCACAGACCTAGAGAAAATGACTTTAAATTTCATATGGAACCAAAAAAGAGCCTGTATAGCCAAGACAATCCTAAGCAAAAAGAACAAAGCTGGAGGTTTTGAAGATTTAAAGACTATAATTTTCAGAATAATAAGAATTTTGGAAGCACTTGAATTTCTTATAATTTAAGGTGAAATGAACTATTTTGCTTGAGAGCAACTCATCTGTGAATATAAAGATATACTGATTCCTAACACTTGCATTATCTATTTGCTTTTTTCTGTTTAGGACATCCAGGCAGAAATTGATGCCCACAATGACATATTTAAAAGCATTGACGGAAACAGGCAGAAGATGGTAAAAGCTTTGGGAAATTCTGAAGAGGCTACTATGCTTCAACATCGACTGGATGATATGAACCAAAGATGGAATGACTTAAAAGCAAAATCTGCTAGCATCAGGTCAGAATAGTCAATATCAAAATAAAAATAATGGGGTGGAAGGGGTAGATACTTGTGATTTTTGTATATCAGAAAGAGAAAGCGCAGCCTTACCACCACTGCTATTTCATCAGAAATAGTTTAAGATTTTAATGCAAAGCCTGTTTCCTTGAGTTATGTAGTTCAAGCTCTATTTGTGTCCAATACTCTCTGCCACCTGTTCTAGACTATTCATAAATGTTCATATATTTTAAATCTAACAATACTAGTAACAATACTGTTAGCAACATCTGCTAATTACTGAGTGTTTACCTTGACTAAGTACTTGTTAGGATCTTTACAAATGTTACTTTATTTCGTAATCAAAAAATCCTAGTAAGGTGGGTGGTAACATTATTTCTTCTATGAGGAAACAGAGGTTTAATGAATATAAGGAACTTGCCAAGTTTTGGGGCTAAGAAGTGCCAAGTCAGAGTTCGAATCTAGATCTTTTTTACTCTTGGCAGTGAACATGTTTTGCTTAATCATGTTGTTTTTATGCCTCATTCAAGATGTATTTATAGAAATTAAATATCTCTTATGGACACTAAAATGGAAAATTGATGATTCATGTCTGCATTTGGAGAGAGTAAAATTAAATAAGGATGAACCTTAGGACCAGAATTCTGACTAGGAGAAGACCTTGAAAATTACCCAGCGAGACAGTATGATTAGTGTTATTGGGGTCAAGAATATTTTAAGATCATATTTAATAGAGAGTGGACAGCTCCTAATTATATATAAATTTAGTGAATACTGGCTGAAAAATATGTTATTGAGCAAAAATCTAAAAGCAGAACATTGGCAGGAAGTCCTAGATCAGCTTTTGTTTTGTTTTGTTTTTTGCCTTGTACCATGTGTACAACCTTTAAACCAAATGGTCTTGAATTTGACTCTGACTTTACTATTTACTCTCTGATCTTGAACAAACTACTCAGCCACTTTGAGCCTTGGATTATTTTATTTACAAAATCAGAATAGAAATATTTAACACTCATGATTGCTATGAAGATTTAATGGAATGATTTGATAGTTCCCTAATCTATGTAAATCTTGCCTAAGAAAGCATCTAGTTAAGTATTTTTATACATAAAGGGGCTCACTGGATCTGCCTCAGCTAGTTTCAAGATTTAATGGAGAACAGAATCTTCAATGATTACTTATCATGAATGAATTAAAATTTTTTTTTTCTAAGATGTATTGAAAGGTTTTTATTCTTCTGGAGCTCAGAGAGTGGAATTTGCAGTTCCTCTTACATGGGAGGAAGGGAGCAATGCAGCATGGACATGGATGCTCTGTGTAAAGTTCCCATTGGGAAATATAATAGGTCAGCATTGGCCAACTACTTTTTCTTAGTAAGAGAAGAAAATTAGGGAGTTCTATGTAGTGAGGGATTATACTTTTTTAAGATTTGAATTTTCAACTGCCTAGATCCCATCAGGTTGCAACTTTCCATTCCTCATAAATACGAACAAAAATATTTAAAATATTAATAGTGAAAAGCATTCACTGAGCATCCAACAAGTCATCTATGCCAGCAACCTAAGAATTCCAGAGCTGGCCCTAGTGAAGATGGTATACATGGTGCTGGGATTTTCAGAGGTTAGAGAATGACTTATTTAGGAAGAATAATTTAATGAAGACCTATATCATAAACAGATCATTCTAAGTAAAAAGTTACAGACAAGAAATTTTTGGTCTTTCTTGGGAGTTATTGGCTAAACCTATCATGACACATTTTTTTTCAACTTGGAAAGAAAGAACTTATAAACTACAGTTGGAATATTATGTAATAAGTAAGTTAACATTATTTTTAGAAGATGGGAGAATATGCTTGTGCCAGTGGACTTTTGCATTAAGGTAGATCAGACATTCCAGTAAAATGTGATAATAAATTAATGTGATAATGAATTAAAATAACTTTTACTTTGATTAGTCACCTCAAGAGATTCAAGCACTTATTCAAGCATGTAATAAAAACTTATTTCTGTGCTTAAGGCATTGCTATTAATGAGATGTAGTCCCTACCCCTAGAGGTTCACAAATCTGTTCAGATTAAGGTAGGGCCCAAAGCAGAGAGTGGTTACTCTCACTTCAGATGATCAAAGAAGGCTTCATAAAAGAGGTCATTCCTTAGCTGAGCCTTGAAACATATATAGTTATTCCCCAGATAGTCTAGGTGATGACTGGGGAAGGGTAACTAAATTAGGGGCTTGAAATAACACTGTGTATATATGAAAATCAATACATTAAGTCTGGCTGAGAATACAGTTTGCTGCTGGTGTCATGGGGAAAAGACTATGGCTAACAAAAAGACAGAGGTGTAAGAGACAAGTCATGCACACCTATGTGTAACCAAGCTCCCTTCCATTGTGGATGGAATTGGGAGCCTTTTGAGTAACATGATTAGATTTGGGCTTTGGAAGAATCCCTCACACAGCTACGGAGGATGCCTCGGATGAGCCTGTTCTGAAGAGGGGAGACCTGGTAGGAAACACTTTCGGCATCTAGGAAAGGGAAGAGAGATTGAGTAGATAATTAGTTCACATTGTTAAGGCACTGGTGAGACATCCAGGAGAAGATAGCCAAAGCCATTAGATGGAGATCTGCTCTTCAAAAGAGAGCAGTCGGTGAAATAGACAGATGGGAGGGGGTGTCCAGAGACAGGTGGCAGGTAACCTTTGTGAGTTAGTTATTAAAGAGGGTGAAACATTAGAAGAGGGCGAAGAAGTCCAAGAAACTCTAATACATAAGGAGTGGTGAAGGAGAGGGAAGCAGCAAGGAAACTGAGAAGTCCCAATCCTGAAGAGGGACGAGATCCAGGAATGCTGTCAAGAGCCAAGGAAAGAGGGATTTCTAAAAGAAGTGCATAAGTAATGGTGCAAGCTGCTTGAGGAAGTGGAGTAAGATCAGGCCTGCAGAGTCCAGGAGCAATTAGAAGGGCTTTGGTGGCCTTTTGCCAGGGCCTTTTTTTTTTCGGTTGAGGGAGAAATCTGATTGCAGAGGACTAAAGAGACAGAAGGGGAGGTGAGTACATGGAAATAGAACTGAGTCTACTCAGTCTCATTATCTCAAGGAACTCATCTGTGAAGGGAAGAGGAGGGAAGAATGCATTTGCTCTATTATTATAGTTGATAGTATTGCAAGTTTATAACAGCTGGCAGCTGTATCTGTATCTATATTAACCTGTCCATGCTTTTACAGAGATTAGGTATGGCTTTTAAATTTTTTTTTTTAATTTTATTTTTAATGTTTGTGGGCATATAGTAGGTGTATATATTTATGGAGTACACGAGATATTTTGGTACAGGCATGCATGCAATGCATAATAATCACATCATGGAAAATGTGGTATCTGTCCCCTCAAGCGTTTATCTTTTGTGTTACAAACAATCCAATTATACTTTTTTAGTTATTTTAAAACGTACAACTAAGTTATTATTGACTATAATCACCCTTGTTTTGCTATCAAATACTGGATCTTATTTCATTCTTTCTAACTATTTTTTATACCTATTAATCATCACCATTTCCTCCCCATCACCCCGCTGCCCCACCAACTACCCTTCCCAGCCTCTGGTAACCATCCTTCTACTCTATCTCCATGAGTTCAATTGTTTCGATTTTTAGATTCCCAAAATAACTGAGAATAGTCAATGTTTGTCTTTCTGCACCTGGTTTATTTCACTTAACATAATGATCTCCCCTTCCATCCACATTGTTGCAAATGACAGAATGGTGGAGTAGTACTCCATTATGTATAAATACATTTTCTTTATCCATTTATCTGTTGATGAACACTTAGGTTGCTTCCAAATCTTGGCTATTGTGAACAGTGCTGCCACAGACATGGGAGTGCAGATATCTCTGTAATATACTGATTTCCTTTCTTTTGGGTATATAGCCAGCAGTGGGATTGCTGGATCATATGGTAGCCCTATTTTTAGTTTTTTGAGGAACCTCCAAACTGTTCTCCATAGTTACATTGTTCTTACAAACTGTTCTCCAAACTTACATTCCCACCAACAGTTCACAAGGGTTCCTTTTTCTCCACATGCTAGACAGCATTTGTTATTGCCTGACTTTTGGATAAAAGCCATTTTTAACTAGATTAGGTATGTTTAGCTAAAGGCGTAAATGATCTCTTCTTTATTTTTATATTTAAAAAATGAATGAGATAAAATTAAAATAGCATGTTTGTTATTACTTGGATATTTATAAAGGATAAAATACTTTGTTATTTAATTTAGACTCTGCATTTGCCAAAAATAGTGGCACATGGTATGTGTTCAGTAATTGTTAGCTATTGTTATTCTCATTGATTACCTCTTTATTTGGCACTAATTTAAAAGACATAGGAATTCTCTCTACCCTATGTTTTTCTCTCTTGGTCGGTAATGTTGGGGATCTCTGAGAAGGTCTCCCAAAACAGCTTCCACCTTTGCTGGCTGGATTCTGAACAAGTATGAAACAAAGTGTGCTCAAGGGGCATTCATCATGTGGCCAATAGAGAACTCAAATGCCATGTTAATTACTGATAGAGGCCAGGTTGGAGGTGGTAACTTAGAGTGAAGGTGAGTGGGGCTGTCAACCAAACCCCATAATGAGGCAGAATCACCAGCAGTCACTGGGCAAGGTGGCTTCCCAAGTGAGAAACCGTACATGGAAGAGTAGAAAAGAACTCAGTATCTTCATGGCCTGTTGTCAAGTGGACCGTATGGGCTGAGCTAAGCATGCCCAATTATTCTCCCTGAATTTACAGATCAGATTCATCACTCTACCTTTGCAGGGACTGTTTCAGGGGTGGAGAAGAGACCGGAGTGTGCTTAGTGAGAAAATCCCTCCCCAAGGAGTGGGAGGAGTGTTCTCATAACAAATCTGTAGAGGCAGTCCACCTCCCAGGCTCCTGACTCCTTCATTGCCTACTGAAAGTGATCACTGTGGAGCACACTGTTCAGCCCTACTTCTCTGTTCTTTCCTCTTATTCCTTTCATGCACAATCTGCCCCTTATACTGCCTTCTATTGTGAACACATTCTCCTATGTCTTAAATATTTCTCGAAACTCTTCCATCACTTTTCTCTCTAAATGTTGGGTTTCCCCTTAATTGCCTACTTCACTTGAAACTCTTTTCAACAGCGGTTAATTTCCTCATTTTCCTCACCTAGCAGCCAATGAGAATATTCTGAATCTTTACCAACTGCTATGGACACCAAACGGCCTGAATACCAGCCATAAACATCAAATGTGGTGCCAGAAAACACTGGCTGAAAAGGGAGCCCTGTCACACAGGGATAAGAGGGACAATTGCCAGCCTCATTGTGACTCGTTAAGCATTGCTTCTCCATCTTTCAACAACATCTCCTTAGAAGTGAATGCATCCATTATCCTAATCTTTCATCATCTTATTTCTGCTTCTTCCTGATCTATATATAGGACACGCTTCTACATTCCTCATTAATTCAAGTGTCCCTTTACTTTTTTTTTTTTTTTTGAGACAGAGTCTTGCTCTGTCACCCAGGCTGGAGTGCAGTGGCACGATCTTGGCTCACTGCAACCTGCACCTCCTGGGTTCAAGTGATTCTCCTGCCTCAGCCTCCCGAGTAGCTGGGATTACAGGTGGCTGCCACCACACCCAGCTTATTTTTGTATTTTTAGTAGAGACGAGGTTTCATCATGTTGGCCAGGCTGGTCTCAAATTCCTGACCTCAGGTGACCCACTCGCCTTGGCCTCCCAAAGTGCTGGGATTACAGACGTGAGCCACCACGCCCAGCCCCATTTACCTTTTATTCTCCATCCTTTTCTCTGCTATTATTGTTGGTGCCAATATCCATATTCATAACTTTTTATATTTTGATTTCCAAGTTTCTTTTCACTTTATCTGTAAATGCCTTTATCCCTGTTCTAAGTCCCATAGACCTTGTCACACTGGGAGTCAGTTAACATTTCCTGTCATCTTGGCATCCCTGAGATAATCAATCTCCAGGAGATCAAGGGCAGACTGTTTTCCAGAGTACACATTTTATTTTATTACATTCGACCTGGCCATGTGCATCTGAATGCAATTGGTTTTCCCCTATTAGTTAGTGAAGAGCCCTCTGTTGTATCAAATCAAATAAGAATTGTTTACAACCTCATCAGTAAGATAGCTCTCCTTCACGTTAAAGTTATGAGTCCTATCCAGGGGGTGCCTTCCTTCATTAGCTTATTGTATACTGGACCTGTCTATCTACTGTTATCTAACTTTACAGTTTTATCCAGTTCATTTTTATTTTTTACTTATTTATTTTTTAAAAGTTTTACGATTTCAATAGCTGTAAGGGTACAGGTGATTTTAGTTACAAGGATGAATTGTATAGCGGTGAAGTCTGAGATTTTAGTGCACCCATCACTTGAGTACTGTACATTGTACCCATTTTGTAGTTTTTGTTTTTTTTTATCTCTCACTGCCTTGGTAACCTCCCCGACCTCTGAGTCTCATATGTCCATTATATCACTCTGTATGCCTTTGCGTACCCATAGCTTATCTCCTGCTTGTAAGTGAGATCATGTAGTATTTGGTTTTCCACTCCTGAGTTACTTTATTTAGAATAATGGCCTCCAGCTCCATTCAAGTTGCTGCAAAAGACATTATTTTATTCTTTTCTATGGCTGAGTGGTATTTCATGGTATACACATACCACATGTTCCTTATCCACTCATTGATTGATGGACACTTAAGTTGGTTCCAAATCTTTGCAATTGTGGATTGTGCTGTGATAAACATACGAGTGCCAGTGTCTTTTTGACATAATGACTTCTTTTCCTTTTGGTAGATACCTAGCAGTGGTATTGCTAGATCAAATAGTGGATGTACTTTTAGTTCTTTGAGGAATCTGCTTAGAGATTGTACTAATTTGCATTCTCACCAGTGTACAAGCATTCCCATTTCACCACATCCTCATCGACATCTGTTGTTTTTTGACTTTTTAATAATGGCCATTCTGGTCAGGGTAAGGTAGTATCTTATTGTGGTTTTACCAGCATTTCCCTGAGGATTAGTGATATTGAGTGTTTCTTCATATGTTTGTTGCCCAGTTGTATATCTTCTTTTGAGAAATGTCTAATCATGTCATTTGCCCACTTTTTAGTAGGATTATTTGTTTTTGTTCTTGCTAATTTGAGTTCCTTGTAGATTCTGGATATCAATTCTTTGTTGGGTGCATTGTTTACAAATATTTTCTCCCATTCTGTGGGTTGTTTTTTTGCTCTGTTGATTATTTCTTTTGCTGTGCAGAAGCATTTTAGTTTAAGTAGGTGTCATTTATTTATTTTTGTTCTTGCTACATTTGCATTTGCTTTTGGGGTCTTAGTCATAAATTCTTTGCCTAGGCCAATTTTCAGAAGAGTTTTTCCTAGAATTTCTTCTAAAATTGTTAATGGTTTCAGATCCTAGATTTAACTCTTTAATCCATGTTGAGTTGATTTTTGTATATAGTGAGAAATAGGAATTCAGTTTCATTCTTCCACATGTGACTTTCCAGTGTTCCCAGTATCATTTATTGAATAGCATGTCCTTTTTCCAATTTATGTTTTTGTGTGCTTTGTCAAAATCAGTTGGTTGTAAGTATTTGGCTGTATTTCTAGGTTCTCTATTCTCCTTCATTGGTCTATGAAGATGCTTGATATAATTTTGATTTTTAAAAATTAATTGAGACTTGTTTTGTGGCCTTATGTATTTTGGAGAATGTTCCATATGCTGATGAGAGGATTGTATATTCTTCAGTTCTTGAGTAGAATGTTCTGTAAAAAGCAGTTCAGTGCACTTGTTCTAGAGTGCAGTTTAAGTCCAGTGTTTCTTTGTTAACTTTCTGCCTCAATGATGTGTCTAGTGCTGTCAGCATAGTGTTGAAGTCCCCTACTGTTAATGTGCTGCAGTCTATCTCTTTTCTTAGGCCTAGTAGTAATTGCTTTATGAATTTGGTAGCTCCAGAGCTAGACGCATATATATTTAGGATTGTAGTATCTTCTTGTTGGATTGATCCTTTTGTCATTATATAATGACCTTCTTTGTCTTTTTTTTAACTGTTGTTGCTTTTAAAGCCTGTTTTATCTGATGTAAGAATAGCTACTACTGTTCACTTTTGGTTGACATTCGCATGTCATATTTTCTTCCACTTTACCTTGAATCTATAAGAATCCTTATGTGTTAGGTGAGTGTCTTGAAGAGACACTTTGGTTTGTTTTTATCCATTCTGCCACTATGTCTTTTAGGTGGGAAATTTAGACCATTTATGTTCAATGTTATTATTAAGAAGTGAGGCACTGTTTCAGTTATCATGTTGATTGTCACCTAGACACTTTGTTTTCTTTATTGTGTTATTGTTTTATAGACCCAGTGAGTTTTATGCTTTCAGAAGGTTCTGTTCTGGGGCATAATGACCTTTCGTTTCAAGATTGAGAACTCCCTTTAGCATTTCTTGTGTGGCTGGTCTTGTATTGACTTGCATATGTTGAACCATTCCTGCGTCCCTGGGATGAAACCTACTTGGTTTTGGTGAGTTATGTTATTGATGTGCTGTTGGATTTGGTTTACTAGTATTTTGTTGAGGATTTTTGCATCTATGTTCATCAGGGATATTGGTCTGTACTTTTTTTTTGTTAGGTTGTTTCCTGGTGTTGGTATCAGAGTGATAATGGCTTCATAGAATGAGTTAGGGAAGATTTTCTCTTTCTCACCTAATGCATAAGGGTTCTTATAGACTCAAGGTAAAGAGGGTGAAAATATATTATATGCAATTGAAAATCAAAAGTGAGGAGTAGCTATTCTTGCATTAGATAAAACAGACTTTAAAGTAAAAACAATCAAAAAAAGACAAAGAAGGTTATTATGTAATAATGAAATAATCAAACAAGAAGATATTATAATCCTAAATATATATGCATATGACAGATTCCTTTGGCATTTGGCTGTCTGAAAAATACTTTATTTCTCCATCATTTATGAAACTTAGTTTTGCTGAATACAAAATTCTTGGCTGACGGTTTTTTCTGTTTAAAGAGGCTACAGGTAGGATCCAAATTCCTGTTAGCTTGTAAGGTTTCTACTGAGTCTGACTTAGCAGTCTGCTAAGTCTGCTCTTCATTCGATAAGTTTTTCTTTATAGGTTACTTGATGCTTTTGTCTCAGTGCTCCTAGAACTGTTTCCTGCATGTTGACATTAGATAGCCTGATGACTATATGCTTTGCTGATGTCCTTTTTGTAGTGAGTCTCCTAGGACTGCTTTGTGCTTCTTGTATTTAGATGTCTAATCCCTAGCAAGGCTAGAGAAGTTTTCCTCAGTTATTTCCTCAAATAAGTTTTCCAAACTATTTGGTTTTTCTTCTCCCTCAGGAACACCAGTGATTCTTAGATTTGGCCCTTTTACATAATCCCATATTTCTTGAAAACTTTGTTCATTTCTTTTCATTCTTTTTTCTTTAATTTTGTTTGATTGGGTTAATTTGAAAGCCTTGTCTTTTGACAGGCTTTTGACAGAATTTTGACAAGGCTCTGAAATTCTTTCTTATACTTAGTCTAATCTATTAAAACTTGCCACTGCATTTTGTAATTCCTTAAATATGTATTCCATTTCCAGAAGTTCTGTTTTTTTTAATCTATGTCATTAGAAAATTTTTCATTCATATCCTGAATTGTTTTTATAATTTCTTTATGTTGTTTTTCACTTTTCTCTTGTATCTCCTTGAGTAACTTAATAGTCATCCTTTTGTATTCTTTATCTGGTATTTCCAAAGATTTCATATTGATTTGGATTTATTGCTGGAGAGCTAGTGTGATCATTTGGTGGTGTTAAAGAACCCTGTTTGGCCATATTGCCAGAATTATTTTTCTGGCTCCTTCTCATTGCAGAAGACTATTTATTCTAATTATTTTTGAATTTATTTTTGATTCGACTATGTGTTCTTTTAAATTTCTTTTTCTCTCCTTGAGGATGTGATTTTAATGATTCTAGTTTATTGTAACCTAATTCAGCTCTGCATGCTTTCAGGGGTGAAGACTATATGAGTTCCTTGGTTATAGAGTCTGTATGATGGCTTTCTCAGATACTCATTGTAGTAGTAATGTGCTTGGTGTGTGAGTAGGTTCACTGTCTGCTGTGGCATTGGAATGGCAGTGGTCTCTTGAAGGTTATCTCATTCCCCAGTGTTGTGCACTTATTTATTTTATCCAGTATTTCATTTACTAGGTTGAACAGTTCAGGTTTCAGGCCAGTAGTGGAGGTGTCCATGAGTAAAAACCTAACAGGTGGGTAATGTAATACCCAGTGATGCACAGAGGTCCCAGCCTTGACAGAGGCAGCTAGGGGATCTCTCAGGGAAATGCACTGAGGTCTTTTCAGGGAAAAGGGAGGAAGCTACCTCAGCGCTTCTGTCAGGCCAGCAGGAAAGCCCCACTACCCAGTCACTCTCCTGACCCAGTTTCCTGGCTATTCAGATGACACAGGTACCTCTTTCCATCTGTAGGAATGCAGATGTTACATATAGAGAGGGACTGTGACTCTACCCCTCATGTAAGCCTGAACCTGGAAGGTACTTCTCTTGTGGGGATGCAGTCACCCCACTGTTCTACAATGGCTGTCTACAGGTGCACCCACACCAAGCTCCTGTGGGAGCAGCCCCAGGTATGTCTGCAATGGTGGGTGAAGGAGAGAAGTCCCCTCCTCCAAGACCCTTCACGAGCACCAGGGCTGCCTGACTCTTGGGGAAGAGCTGCAGACTTTCTCCACTGAGCCCAGCATTACACCCATGCCTCTGCTGAAAGAAACTTCCCACAGGTGGAAATGTCTGGGACTCAAGGCCTGCCGTCTTCATTCTTTTGAGATTCTTTTGTCCTACAGGTTGCTCCCTTGATGTGGAGCACTCCCTCTTTCCCCTAGGAGGAGGAATCCCTGAGGGCCAGACTACTGTGAATGCTGCTGCTCCACTCAGTCTAGCAACCCATTTGGACTGCCACAGTCCAAGCTGGTGCGGGGGGAATGTCTGCAAGGGATCCAGTGATGTGACCTGTCTTGAAGTCTCACAGCAGTGGGTGCCAGCACCAGCTCTGAGGCGGGTTGCAGAGGAGTGATGTAGACTCTGTGATATTCCTTGGTTATAAATAGCCTTAATGTGTTGGCTTTCTCACATGCCATGTGTAATAGTAACGAACAGGTCACGTGGGCAGACTCAGGGCCTCCTGGTTAGCCAGGGTGATGCAGGTAATGGTGACGGCCAAGGTCACACAAGTTTTCCCCTTCCTGGTGTGGTGTTATTCTCCTTGCAGATGCTATCATGGAGTGTGTCGGTTGGCCTCCAGCTAGGAGGTGGCACTTGGAAAAGGGCACTGGCTGTGGTGGTACTGGTGGGATTTATGCTTTGCCTTATGTTACCCAGGGGAGGTACTCTGGTGTCCCAAGCAATGGGAGGGGCCATAGAGCTCCCAAAAGTTTCTGGTTTTTTTTTTGTGTGTGTGTGTGTGTGTGTGTGTGTGTGTGTGTATGTGTGTGTGTGTGTTAAGCTACCAGGAGGAGTGAAGGGGCAAAACCAGGAGGTAGGTGGGTCAGGCAAGTCCATGCTCTGGCTCTCCACAGGCAGACGCAAGCAGCAGCCCTAGTGGGATTGGAGGACAGTTTGCTGGCTGCTGGGGTAGTGTTCCAAGGAGGAGCACAGCTGCCTCTGCTGCACAGAAGAGTGCAAATGAGGAGTGGGGTGTAGCCGGCAGCAGTAAGACCCACCTAGCTTCCCTGCACTTGGCAAGGCAGGTCTCACATCTGCAGCATTCCACTAGCAGCAACAGCTAGCAAAGTTCCAGCCAGTCTGCACTGAAACTCAAAACTGCCCCAGAGCATAAGCCTTCCCAGTGGAGACGGAAACTCCAGGGCTTTCAGGCCATGCCCATCCTCATCTGCCCATGAAGCAGGGGCACCCAGCTCCTATGCCCACTCAAGTTTATATCATGAATCTCAGTTGGGAGCTTCTCTTAACCTGCGACCCGTGCCTGAGTTAATTGGCTGACCTCCACGACGTCTCCTGTGAGACAGGATCAGGAATGACTTCCCTTCATCCCTCTGGAGACTGGGAGTGCACACACAGCACATCCCAATGTGGTTCCTTCTCATCTACTCGCCATTGCTCACTACATCAGCTCCGGAGCTGGGTAGGTTTAAGGCCTTTCCCCTGACCTGGATTGCCAGGTTCCCCAGTGGGTGTGTATATCCTGTAGGCAGTTTCTCCCTTTTTCACACTGGGGACTTACAATTTTTGGCCTGGCTCATGATATACACTGCAGCCTGCTGCTTCTTTCAAAGGGTCTGTGGTGTCTGTCAGTTTTCTTGTTAAGTTCTTGTGTTGCTTCTTGGAAATAAGTTCACAGTATGAATCTTTACACACTATTTCGTCTTTCCAAGTGGAAGAGGCATGCTAACAATGCTTCCAATTCACCATCTAGGGAAAAAAAAAGTTTTATTCAGTTTATATGCTAGATCTACAATATTTCAACTTGATTATTTATTTATTTATGGAACAGAGTCTTGCTCTGTTGCCCAGGCTGGAGTGCGATGGTGCAATCTTGGCTCACTACAACCTCCATCTCCCAGGTTCAAGTGATGCTCATGCCTCAGCCTCCCATGTAGCTGTAAATACAGGCACATGCCATCATGCCCAGCTAATTTTTGTATTTTTAATAGAGACAAGCTTTCGCCATATTGGCTGGGATGCTCTCGAACTCCTGGCCTCAAGTGATCCACCCTCCTCGGCCTTCCAAAGTGCTAGGGTTACAGGCGTGAGCCACTGCACCTGGCCCCAACTTGATTATATTTAAATGCACATCCTCCAGTATTTTCAACTGTCAAATTCTCCAGCTTTTAAACATTTATTCCTTTTTTTTCCTGAATTTTCACATCTTTCTTCTAATCTTCGGTTACTTAAACCCTTCCTCTTTTCAGACTCCATTAATCCCTTCTACCTAGTTTGGAGCCCATCATAAGATACTTCAGCAGTGTCAAGAGCTTGAATTTCCTTTCCCCTTTTAACTTCTTCTATTTCCCAGTCTCTGACATTCCAATGTCCATACTCTCTCTATCCCTTGTCTTTAATCTTGGATTCTGCCTAGTGTTGCACTAGAAAGTGAAAAATGGTAACATTGATCCTGCTATAATTTGATACTTTCTACTTAAAATTGGTATTGTGATTTTCAATGATTTTCTATTATATTCACCACCTTGTCTATTTTATTTTATTTTATTTTTTAATTATTTATTATTTAGATTTCATGTTTATTTTATTTAACTTTTACTTTCAGTTCAGGGTACATGTACAGGTTTGTTATATAGGTAAACTAGTGTCATGGGGGTTTGTTGCACAGATTATTTCATCACTCAGGCATTAAGCCTAGTACCCTATAGTTATTTTTCCTGATCCTCTCCCTCCTCCCATCTTCCATCCTCTGATAGGCCCCAGTGTTTGTTGGTCTCCTCTATGTATCCAAGTGTTCTCATCATTTAGCTCCCACCTATAAGTGAAGACATGTGGTATTTGGTTTTCTGTTCCTGCCTTAGTTTTCTCAGGATAATGGCCTCCAGCTTCATCCTTGTTCCTGCAAAGAACATGGTCTTGTTCTTTTTCATGGCTGCATAGTATTCCATGGTGTATATGTACCACAGTTTTTCAATCCAGTCTTATCATTGATGGGCATTTAAATTGATTCCATGTTGTTGCTATTGTGCATAGTACTACGATGAACATACATCTGCATGTGTCTTTATAATAGAATGATTTATATTCCTTTGGGTATATACCCAGTAATGGGATTGCTGGGTCAAATGGTATTTAAGTTTTTAGGTCTTTGAGGAATCGCCACACTGTCTTCTCAATAGATGAACTAATTTACACTCCAACCAACAGTGTAAAAGTGTTCCTTTTTCTCCTCAACCTTGTCAGCATCTGTTATATTTTGACTTTTTACTAATAGCCATTCTGACTGGTGTGAGATGGTATCTCATTGTGGTTATGATTTGCGTTTCTCTAATGATCAGTGATGTTGAAGTTTTTTTTTTTAATATGCTTGTTGGCTGCATATATGTCTTCTTTTGAAAAGTGTCTGTTCATGTCCTTTGCCCACTTTTTATGGTGTTTGTTTTTTCCTTGTAAATTTGTTTACATTCCTTATAGATGCTCAATATTAGACCTTTGTCAGATGCATAGTTTGCAACAATTTTTTCCCATTCTGTATGTTTACTCTGTTGATAGTTTCTTTTGCTGTGCAGAAGCTCTTTAGCTTAATTGGATCCCATTTATCAAATTTTTGCCTTTGTTGCAATTGCTTTTGGTGTCTTCATCATGAAATTTTTGCCCATTCCTATGTGTAGAATGGTATTGCCTCAGTTGTCTTTCAGGGTTTTTTTTTTATAGTTTTGGGCTTTACATTTAAGTATTTAATCCATTTCGAGTTTATTTTTCTATATGGTATAAGGAAGAGGTCCAGTTTCAATGTTTTGCATATGGCTAGCCAGTTACCCAGCAACGTTTATTGAATAGGGAATCATTTCCCCATTGCTTATTTTTGTCAGCTTTGTCAAAGATCATATAGTTGTAGGCATACAGCCTTATTTCTGAGTTCTCTGTTCTGTTCCATTGGTCTATGTGTCTATTTTTGTACCAGTACTGTGCTGTTTTGGTTACTATAGACCTGTAGTATAGTCTGAAGTCAGGTATCATGATGCCTCCAGCTTTATTCTTTTTGCTTAGGATTGCCTTGGCTATTGTGCTCTTTTTTGGTTTCATATGAATTTTAAAATAGTTTTCTCTAGTTCTGTGAAGAACATTATTGGTAGTTTAATAGGAATAGCATTGAATTTATAAGTTACTTTGGGCAGTATGGTCATTTTAATGATATTGATCCCTCCTATCCACGAGCATGGAATGTTTTTCTATTGGTTTGTGTTGTCTCTGATTTTTTTGGGCAGTGTTTTATAGTTCTCCTTGTAGAGATCTTTCCCTTCCCTGATTAGCTATACTCGTAAGTAATTTATTTTTTTGTGGCAGTTGTGAATGGGATTGTGTTCCTGCTTTGGCTCTTGGCTTGACTGTTGTTGATGTGTAGGAATGCTAGTGATTTTTGCACATTGATTTTTTTATCCCGAGACGCTGCTGAAGTTGTTTATTAGCTTAAGGAGCTTTTGGGCTGAGACTATGAAGTTTTCTGGATATAGAATCTTGTCACCTGCAAACAGATATAGTTTGACTTCTCCCTTTCTATTTGGTAGCCCTTTATTTCTTTCTCTTTCCTGATTGCCCTGGGCAGGGCTTCCAATATTGTGTTGAAGGAGTGGTGAGAGAGGGCATCCTTGTCTTGTGCCAGTTTTCAAGGGGAATGCTTCCAGCTTTTGCCCATTCAGTGTGTTGTTGGCTGTGGGTTGTTGTAGATGGTTCTTAGTATTTAGAGGTATGTTCCTTCAATATCTAGTTTGTTGAGAATTTTTAACCTAAGGGGTGTTGAATTTTGTTGAAAGCCTTTTCTGCATGTATTGAGATAATAATGTGGTTTTTGTCTTGTTCTGTTTATGTGAAGAATCACATTTATTGATTTGTATATGTTGAACCAACCTTGCATCCTAGGGATAAAGCCTACTTGATTGTGGTAGATTAGCTTTTTCATGTGCTGCTGGATTCAGTGTGCCAGTGTTTTGTTGAGGATTTTTGAATTGATGTTCATCAAGGATATTAGCCTGAAGTTTTTTTGGTGGTTGTTGTGTTTCTGGCAGGTTTTGGTATCAGGATGATGCTGGCCTCATATAATGAGTTAGGGAGGAGTTCTTCCTCCTCAATTTTGTGGAACAGTTTCATTAGGAATGGTATCAACTCTTCTTTGTACATCTGGTAGAATTCAGCTATGAATCCATCTGGTCCTGGGCTTTTTTTTGGTGGTAAGCTATTTATTACTGACTCAATTTCAGAGCTCATTATTGGGCTGTTCAGGGATTCAATCTTTTCTTGGTTCAGTCCTGGGAGAATGTATGTGTCCAGGAATTTATCCATTTCTTCTAGATTTTCTAGTTTATGTGCATAGAGGTGTTCATAATATTCTCTGATGGTTGTATTTTTGTGGGGTCAGTGGTGATATCCCTTTTGTCATTTCTGATTGTGTTTATTTGAGTCTTCTCTCTTTTCTTCTTCATTAGTCTTGCTAGCAGTCTATCTATTTTATTTCATTTTTTTTCAAAAATCCAGCTCCTGGATAAGTTGATCTTTTGAATGGTTTTTTTGTGTCTCAGTCTCCTACAGTTCTGCTCTGATATCACCATGCCTGTTTTAAAAGATTTTGATCCTTTTTAGTCCCCAAATTCTCTCTCTGCAGGTGGCCTTTTTTTTTTTTTTTTGAGAATGAGGCCATCTGATTGACACTCTTTATGCTACTTGGAGTATTTAACATGCATTTGTTCTGTATTTCACATTATGCTTTTATTGTGCTAAAGTTGACATTAAAGTTTTATAGCATAAAATGTCATGGCAGGAAACATTTGCTCTAATTTATCATAATTTTTTAAAAAGAAAATGTCTGCTAAGATCATAATAACAGCTAATATTTATATGCTAGATCTACCCTAAGTGTTTTACAGGTATTAACTTCTTTGACCATGGTGTGGCCATTGGAACAATGTAATAATATGTGGCTCAATACCATAGGTTAATATCTTAAACGTTATTTTTCAGTCTCTTTGGATAGCCATGATTAAACTTTTTTTTTTTTTTTTTTTTTTGAGACAGAGTCTCACTGTGTTGCCAGGGCTGGAGTGCACTGGCATGATCTCAGCTCATTGCAACCTCCGCCTCCTGGGTTCAAGCGATTCTCCTGCCTCAGCCTCCCAAGTAGCTGGGATTAAAGGCACCCGCCATTACGCCCAGCTAATTTTTTGTATTTTTAGTAGAGATGGGGTTTCACCGTGTTGGCCAGGCTGCTCTTGAACTCCTGACCTTGTGATTCACCCACCTCAGCCTCCCAAAGTTCTGGGATTACAGGCGTGAGCCACTGCGCTCAGCCTAAACTTTTTATATGCTAAAATCCAACATGCTACATCTCCTTTAGCATCTAAAACAATACATACAATGATAAATTTCACTTCAATCTGTACAAGAGAAGAATGCTAATGATTTGAAACGTCAGCTAGAAGACAGGCTGTCAGGAATTTTGATTATATTTTTTACTCACTGGAAAAATATGAATTGGAAATACACTAATAAGTTCTCTGCTGTGGATAACATGGGTTTAAATTTTCATGTTAAATTTATTTAATTTGAGATTGTCTTAATTAAATATCCATTTATCAGCATAATGATATTTAATATAGATCTTTATTAACATATGGTTTCAAAGGCCAGTAAAATTGTCAAATCTAATGAAAACAGAGTTCAAAGATAAAATTCTATCTTCCCTTTCTTTTATGAGTCTCTTAAAGATTCAGGGCACCTTTTTAAAAGCCCGTAGAGAAGATTAACCTTTAACATCATGATTTAAATCTAATGTTACCACATTTTACAGTGTCATTGACACTATGTTTAGCCTTAGATAGTTGCTTTTCCTAACCATATTGTAAAACTACTAAATTTTTTTTTTTTTTTTTTTTACAAATCTAATAGAGGAAGATTCAACTGCTCTCTTTTTTTTTCTGGTTTCTCTAGTGTAGCACATTCTAATAGAACTTTCTCCAATGATAGAAATTATCTATATCTACACTGGTTAATACAATAGCTGCTAGCCATATGTGGCCTACTGAGCACTTGAAATGTGACCAGTGCAACTGATAATCTGAATTTCAAAATTTACTCATTTTATTTATCCTAAATTAAAATTTAAATAGCCACATGCTGCTGATGTCTACCGTATTGGAATCATGGCTTTGGTGTTCTTTTCAGCACCGTCAGACTGAATTCTGAAGACTTGGCTCTTTTCTCCTAATATGTCTTAATTCCTTTCCTGGGAGCAGGAACAATCTTTTAAAGTTACTTGTTGTTCTTGGACTAATTAAGGTATTTTCTTTCATTATAACCCAATTTATAGTTTGGAGATTTTACCATAAACCAAAAAATATATATGTACTTTTGTAGTAAGAATAGCAAATTGGACATTTGATTCTGGGTAGTCATTACACAACAGAGGATGGGATATCTGCCAGAGTGGGTGCTCCGTAAATGTTTGCTTGTACTGAGTAAATGAAAAACTGTATTTTATTTTAACCAATGCTCCTTCACACACTTACTCACACTATTTCCTTTCATATCTGTACACTGGGAGAAGGAATAATAACTTGCTTGAAGATACAGTTTGTTTGAAAGGTGGAGGCTTTTGCTGATTTAAAACAGATATTGGTTTGTAGTTACTTCCATAATTCCTTTCTACTATGCTTAAATGATGAAGTACTGTTTTTATGGGTCTTTACCTTCTAACATGTTTTTGCATTACGTTTTTTAAGAATAACTGGTCACTTAAAAATACTTATAGAGTTGTAAAAAATGATTCAATTTTAAAAGGGGTAACTTGCGTAAAAGATATTCTGTAGTAGACATCATCCTAGGTTGATAATGCAATCGATAAAAGTGTTTATTACTTTGTGCATATCAAAGTACTAAAGGAGTGAACTGAAGCAGCTGAGATGTTAGAATAAGTCAATTGTCTAAAAATATGAATGCCCACAGATATGTTTGATAAAAAAATGTTTTATGTGAAGATTTTGAAAATCTGGTTGATCACTAGTTATCAATAGTCTTAGAGAAATTTAAGTTTTAAAATGCTTATAGGATAATTGAGAAAGTACCACTAAGCTGAACGCAAATTTAAAGTTTCTTCTTACAAAGCATTTGACCTGTTGCCCAAGAAAAGGCTTTCATCTTTCAAGATGAAAGAATTAAAATGAAACTAGAACACTGAAGGCTGCTACAGAAGCATGCATTTATTTGAGCATATGGTAGTAATCCACTAAACACATAGTTATAATCTATTTGAGAATAACCAGAACAGAATTGCCAGACAAAGATTCTGGCAGATCAACTTGCTTTTTACTATGAAAAATCGAAGATTCAGAGAAGCACACATATACCAATGTTTTCTTTTTGATTTCAAAGCCACTTCAGCATTTCTTTTAAAAAGTATTGTCTTCATCCTCATAATTAATAGATAGTTTTTCAGATTCTAAATACTGTAAGTTTCAGTAATCAGTTTCATTATTTCTGTGCAGTCAAAGAAGACTGCATTGGAAAATATGTTTGTGTGCATTTCAATACAATAAGTGTTTGCAACTCAATTTCAAAGGAATATAATGTGTGATTTAGTTCTTGATTATTGAGTTAAACTACAGACATTGAAGATGCAGGATCATATCATCTGAAATAAAAGGGCAGGGAACACGTATAAATGTTTTGCACACGGAGACACTCAAGTGCTTCTTGATTGAGGACATCTGATTTCTAGCTGGTTTTGCAATTAAAAATATTGGAAAGAAATTGCAGTAGCTCAGTCAAATTTATTTGCTGCAAAATGGCTTAGAACTACAGAGAACTTTCAGTTAATGTAATTGAAATTATTTAGTTCTGCTCTGTGACAAATGAAATTATTAGTTATCAGGGAAAGGTAATTACATATTTGGCCTAAAGTTAATCAATATGAACACAGAAAAGCTGGAGCTCAAGCAGAATCAGGACCTTGTTAACCACAGTTTTGTAAAATGAGTTCAATTGTAGCACCTGTGGAATAAATAGAGCTGATCATAAATATAAGAAAATAAATTTTCTAATCATACTGTTCTCAGAGATTTACAAAATGCTTTGAACTTCGTTCTGTATTTAAACTTTTTTTTATTATTTCACATTTAGCGTTTTTTAATCAGCATATGCTGATGAAAGGCAGACATGTGCCTTGTTACACCTCTAAACCTCAAAGATCATGGGCAGTCACAGTAATTCCATTTCCCCAAGTTAAGGCATAAGCCCACATTCACAGTCTGCCCTCTGGGATGATGCAGGATTCAGTCAAGTCCAGTTCGATTCCTTGAGTCGCTGGAGTTGTTTCTGACTGATCCATATTTTCAAATCCAGCCCACCAGTGGGCCTGAGGCTGGATAAGTGGGCTTTCACCAGGGCCCTAACAAGAGCAAAAAAGGAACATGTGCATAGATTTACACTCCTATTCTCAAGGGCCTTTGCTCTTATTGGAACCTTAACCACATCAGAATGTATTTCCTAAACATATCTGTGATTATGGAGTTCATAATCTAAGAATCTGAAGGTGCATTTCTGTGTTAAATGCAGAAATTATTATTGAAACAAAGACCTCACCTTTAAATGAGAGTATAAAGTACTGCAGTGACTTTTGCCCAACTGTTCTCTATTCACACTGGTCATTTGTCACTAGACATTGGTCAGCCTTAAGCCAAATAGTATGCTGTCGAAGCAATGCCTGATTATTTTCCAACTTTTTGAAGTAAACATTGCTATTGTTCTGCTTTTTGGTTACAAGAGAAGGAGTTTTTGGTTACAAGAGAAAGTAACACATCAGTAATTTCCATTCCTAAAAAAGTTAATCAAGACCGGGCGCAGTGGCTCACACCTGTAATCCCAGCACTTTGGGAGTCCCTGGCGGGTGGATCATGAGGTCAGGAGTTTCAGACCAGGCTGAACAACATGGTGAAATCCCGTCTCTACTAAAAATACAAAAATTAACCGGGCATGGTGGCACAAGCCTGTAATTCCAGCTGTATTCAGGAGGCTGAGGCAGCAGAATAGTTTGAACCCAGGAGGCGGAGGTCGCAGTGAGCCGAGATTGCGCCACTGCACTCCAGCCTGGGTGACAGAGCAATACTCTCTCTCAAAAAAAAAAAAAAAAAAAAAAAAAAATTAGTCGGTGTTTTTTTTCTTTGGAAAGAAAAATATTATGAGTCTGTTGTAAATCCTTAAATGGTGTAAAAATAGCTAAAATTAGGTATTTACTGTGCTCTTAGTGGTTATTTTCCTCTCTCTCCATGTATAGAAATAAAATGAGAAAAAAATATATTTGGATGTGCGTATATACTATACATAAACTATCAAAACTTGGTTTATAATTGTACATTCTATCACGGACATCCTTCTTGAAAGCCTTCATTTTGTATAGGTCTGTGTTTTAAATTTTGATAGTTATTACCAATAAATCCTCTGAATATTATAGCCTATTCAAAATAGCTGTTTCTTACAGGAAATGGATATATGTGTGTATACATATGTGTAAATATATATATTTATGTAATATACATATTGTATATAGGTATATCATACATATATATGTATAATATAATATATTATAAATACATATATATGTATTTACAAGGAGTCAGTCTCTTTTGTGGAAGTAAACATTACTTGGTCAGATAAGATTATTATGCTAAAGGAAGGTAGATAATTTTGTGAATGTAATTTGCATTTCTAAATGTGGTTATTATTATTATTATTATCTCTCAACAGGGCCCATTTGGAGGCCAGCGCTGAGAAGTGGAACAGGTTGCTGATGTCCTTAGAAGAACTGATCAAATGGCTGAATATGAAAGATGAAGAGCTTAAGAAACAAATGCCTATTGGAGGAGATGTTCCAGCCTTACAGCTCCAGTATGACCATTGTAAGGTAAGTGGATAACCTGTAGTGAGTCGCTTAATTCAAATTCTAGTGAGGTAGATATTTGAAATACAATTACAGATAAGTATCAGAGTTGAACCAATTATCACAGGATTCCCCGCCCCCCCCCCACCACCGTCTGCTTTTAGTTGCCAGTAGATGTTTAAAGTGCATACATTGTTTCCATTTGTATTATCTTCACATTTAACTAAATTTTTTTCAAACACTGCCAGTATCTAAAGTATAATATTGCTTTTAGCTTATTATGAAGTTTATCTAAATTTCTAATAGGTTTTAGAATCATAATATATTGAGGTTTTGGGTTTTTTTGGGTTTTTTTGTTTGTTTGTTTGTTTTACCAAGTTTCACTCTTGTTGCCCAGGCTGGAGTACAATGGCATGATCTCGGCTCACTGCAGCCTCCACTTCCTGGGTTCAAGCGATTCTCCTGCCTCAGTCTCCCAAGTAGCTGGGACTACGGGTGCCTGCCATCACACCCAACTAACTTTGTTTTTTTTTTTTAAGACGAAGTCTTGCTCTGTCACCCAGGTTGGAGTGCAGTGGCATGATCACAGCTCACTGCAACCTCCGCCTCCCAGGTTCAAGTGATTTTCCTGCCTCAGCCTCCCAAGTAGCTGGGACTACAGGCACCTGCCACCACCCCCAGCTAATTTTGTATTTTGTATTTTTTTTTTTAGATGGAGTCTCGCTCTGTTGCCCAGGCTGGAGTGCAGTGGCATGATCTCAGCTCACTGCAGCCTTCACCTCCTGGGTCCAAGAGATTCTCCTGCCTCAGCCTCCCAAGTAGCTGGGACTACAGGCACATGCCACCATGCCCGGCTAATTTTTGTATTTTTACTAGGGACGGGATTTCACCATGTTGGTCAGGCTGGTCTCGAACTCCTGACCTCAGGTGATCTGTCTTCCTCAGCCACCCAAAGTGCTGGGATTACAGGCGTGAGCCACCTCACCCGACCTGAGAAAATTTTTAAACTACAAATTAATCTTAAATTCAAAAGTCATCGAGTCATAAGGAATTACAAACTATCTTGTTTGTGTTTAATAAAAGTGAAAAATAAGGACTTGTAGTAAAAAAAAAAAAAAAAAGTAATGCAGATGAAGACCATACTATTTAAAATCATTTTATGTGTTTTACTTTTCTGAGCCAAGCCCTTTCTTTGATTACATTTTTATACTGCTCAAATTTCTGTTCCTATGCAAATGTACACTTTACTTTTATCAGCCAAAAGATATGCTGAAATGTTATCAACTGACACATTAATCCTTAGATCCTTGTGTGATTAAATTTGTGCCTTGTTCACTTTCCATTGATTTCTTTAATATCTCTTTATGCCCATTTTCTTGTATATACATATCATCTTATTTTATTGTATTTTTTACTTCTCCCATGTAATGAAAGTTCTCATTCTAAATCTGGTCATTTTAAGGTGACACTATGATTCTATTTCCATTTTAAAAATGACAAACACGAATGCACACGTCTCCTAAAGGAAAATGTCATTTATGTAATAAGTTGCTTTAATACAAAATGATAAGACCCTGAAATTTATTTATTTGCTTTTTGAACCCTTGTGACTAGATTATCAAAATTACCATTTGGGTGTATTTTTTTTCTTTCTACTTGAAGCAGGAATATGATAGAGAAATAGCTCCAAGATAAGAAAAAGGAAAACACCATTGATGTGTGATATGCAAGATAATAATAATAATAGAAGATTTAAAATGACCGATTTAAGAAAATCACATTCTCTCCTAACTTTTTCTAACTTTTGCTTCTATTAATTATTCATACAGTAGTCACTTTTTGTGGGTTACAGTATTAGGGATGAAACAGAATAACACAAAGCTCTTCTAATAGATGTGCTCTGTAAGGAATACAAGCTGCTTATGGCCATATGCTAATAGTGTTTACTGAAATCCAAATCTTGAGGTATGAAATGATTTTCCTCTTCTGGCCTTAGCACATAAAGTACGTATCAGCCTCTCAGTCTGTCCTGGCTGTATTTTGGCCTCCCTCCCAGCAAGGTAACCTGGATTTAGGTTGTGTTTTGCTCTATCTTAGAGCACTGCAGGCAGTTGCTCTGCTTCAGTCCTTGAGACCTAAGCCTTTAGGTAATGAAGATAATACTGATAATGATGGTAATACAATTGGCTCATTTATTCAGCAAGTATTTATTGAGTGCCTAATATGAACCAGCATATTCTGGTCACTGGTGACTCAATAATGAACAAAACCAGGTTCTTACCTGATTGTGAGAGATGGACACTAGACAAATAGGCAATAAATATATATGTCCTACGGTAATAACAAAAATAAAGCAAGGTCAAGAAGATACAGGAGGATGTGAGATTATAGGCCAAGGTGCTATTTTATATGGAGAAGGTCAGGAAAGTGTCACAAATTGGGTGATTTTTGAACAGAGACCTGGAGTGATGTAGTAAGCACTTAGCAACCCCTCTTGAAAGTAGAACATTTAGGGAAAGGAGGCAGAGAGCACAAAGGCCACAGAGCCTGCAATGTTTGGGGCATATTTGAGGAATAGCTGGGAGACCAATATGTTTGAAAAATTTTAGCCAAATATGGTAGATAGGAGATGAAGCTGGGGTGGCGGGTGGGAGAAAGAGATTCAGATCATTTAGGTCCTTGAATATTCTTTCTTAAGGACTTTGGATTTTACTCAATGAGAGAGGAAGCCATGGAAGATGTAGGTATCTATAGTGCTGTGATCTAATATTATGTAATAATATAGGTAAATTATGAAGAGTAGAATACAGAGGAGTTCAGCACTATTTCAATAACCCAAGTGGTGGTGAATTGGAAAAGGGTATAGCAGGAGAGATGATGAAGAGTAACTGCTTTCTGAAGACATTTGGAAAGAATCAACAAAATTTGCTGATGGATTAGATGTGTGGAATGTGAGAAGAAGAGCCAAAGATGTCAGAAGTCAAAGATTTTTTGGACAAAGCAAATGGAAAATGGAAGTACCTTTTAGAGAGATAAGAAAACTGCTGGAGGAGCAGTCTGGGAAGGAAATGTAAGAGCTCGATGTTTGACATGTTAAGCTTATAGATGTTTAAGCTGTTGGATATATAAATCTGAAGTTAGAAGAAAGATCAGGATTAGAGATGAGTTAGAAGAAAGATCAGGATTAGAGATCAAAATTGTCAGCCTGTATATCAGCCCTGGGATTGGATGAGATCACCTATAGGGAGAGATTGTAAGTGATTATACCAAGGGAAAAAAAAATATTCTAAGTAATGAGCCCTGAGAAGCCACAACTTCAGAGGTTGGGAAAATGAGGAAACTGAGAAGGAAGAGCCAGAAGGCTAGAAGAACCAAGAGAGAACAGAGTCCAGGATGCCAAAGGAGGAAAGTGTGTTATGAAGGAGGGCGTGATCACAAGGATCAAATATTGCTGAGAGGTTAAATAAGATGAGGACAGAAAATTAATCATCTCGAGACCATCTTGTTGACCTTGGACAAGAGGTGTTACAGTGGCATGATGGAGTTGGAAGCATGATTGGAGTAGATTCAAGAGAGAATATGAACAAAAGTACAGAAAACCATTTTAAGGACTTTTACAACAAAGGTAACAGAAAAATCAGATAGTAGCTGAAGAAAGAATGTAGGGTCAAGTAGTGGTTTTATAACTCATTGCTGAGTGGTGAATTATGAAATAATATATTAATATTATTTTATTATTCAGCATGTTCTATGCTGGTAAGAATGATTCTGTGAAGTGGGAAGAATCAGTGATGCAGGAGAGAGGATACCAGCACAAACAGTGACAGGATGCAATCCATTGCACAAGTGGAGCAGTAGGTCTTAGGTCTGTCTGACTCCAAATATATTCATCATCCATTTAAAACCTACTTACCAAATAACTTTTATGTCCTAGCACCATTCTAAGCACTGGAGATATATCCTCACATTTTTGTTTTTGTTTTTTCTTGAGTCTGTTCCCTCTTTTTTGCTCTATTATGTCAGTTTCCTAGCTTAGTTTATGAAAGAATATGAAGCCACCTTTTTCACCCTATCTTTTTCTTTAGCTGCCTTCCAAAAATGGACAATAAAGAAATGAATATTAACATATTATTCTCAAGAACTAATATTTTAGTGTATAATGCTAGCTTTCTGCTAAATTAGTACTCAGTATAGATTAGCTGAATAAATTGATTCACAGAATTTATAGAAAAAACCCTCCCGTTATCTGCTTCCTCTAGAACATGATACAGTATAGAAAGGTGTGTTGGGTTTGGGGTAAGCATTCTTTGTAGGTCATTGCTGAAGTCACAGGGCTGGAGGATTCCATGATTCCTTCCAGGGTAGCCATCATGTATTAATAAGTTAGTTGCCATCATGTTTGACATTACCCTTACAGAAAAGAAAAACTCGAGGGAAGAAATAAAAGCTTAAAAGATGAATTTTCTGGCTGGGCGCGGTGGCTCACACCTGTAATCCTAGCACTTGGGAGGCTAAGGCAGGCGGATCACGAGGTCGAGAGATCGAGACCTTCCTGGCCAACATGGTGAAACCCCGCCTCTACTAAAAATACAAAAATTAGCTGGGTGTGGTGGCATGCGCCTGTAGTCCCAGCTATTTGGGAGGGCTGAAGCAGGAGAACTGCTGGAATCCAGGAGGCAGAGGTTGCAGTGAGCCAAGATCACGCCACTGCACTCCAGCCTGGCGACACAGTGAGACTCCATCTCAAAAACAAACAAAAAAACCCAAAAACATGAAGTTTTCATATTTTCTTTATAGGTTGTGACATTTGCTGTTGCTTTGTGAGTAAAGGTTTGAAAGTCCAGTGTCACATTTTTTAATGTGAGACACAAGATCTGTAATGTAGATAATCTACTGTGAATTATGTGTGGCCATGGGTTTTAGGGTGCACTGGAGGCAGGTAAGGAGGGTTGTTGGCTCCTCATAGGTGTGATAATTTGGGTTAGAGGTGTGAGTGAGGTACTGGTAGTAGAAAAGGCACTGAGCTAGAATGAGAATACTTTTATTTAAAGGCTGGCTCTGTCACTGATGACCTGGGTGACCCTGAAAAAGTCATTTGACTTACCCAAGCTTCAGTGTATGGAAATAAGTAGTATCTTAGTTCCTCTGGGCTGCAGTAACAAAATACTATAAACTGGGTGGCTTATAAACAATAGAAATTTATTTCTTACAGTTCTGAAGGCGGAGAAGTTCAAGATCAGTGCACTAGTAGGTTTGGTGTCTGCCAAGGGCCCACTGTCTGGTTCATGGATGATGTCATCTCACTATGTCCTCCCATAGTGGAAGGTAGTCTTTTATATGATACTGATCCCATTGATGACAGCTCCTCACTCATGCCCTAATCACCTTCCAAAGACCCACCTCCCAATACCATCACTATGGGAGTTAGGATTTCAACCTGTAAATTTTGGTGACACATAGACATTCAAACTGTAGCAAGTAGTTCCATTTCTACATAGAATTGTTCTGACAATCAAATGAAATAGTGGAAATGAAAGCAATTTAGGAAAAGTAAAGTGCTGAAGGGCAGTGTATAATTTTATTTAATTATGTATATTCTGTCAAAAGCAACCTTCTTTACAAATTGCCAAGAATAATGTTTTAAAATTACATTACTATAAATATTATATAAAATATATATAATTAACATTAATTCATACTAATATAAATCTACATTATTACAATTAGGGCTAATGATTATGCATTTGTAGATTTAGAGCAATATTTGAAGAAGTGTGGTACCTACCTGTAATTATTTATCTTACTGAACATCATCAGTCATAATTATTGAATAGTCTAAGCATAGTTTAACCTTAGCCTTGCATCCAAGAATTCCCTTCCTAAGAGTTTATTTAATAGTTTTTGGCCAGTGTTCGAACATAAACATAAGTCTCTAACTTATGCTGAGTCTTTTCTTAAAATCAAAATCTCTTATGGGTGTGTAAGAGATTGCTGTATATTTCAGGGCAGCTTTTTTTTTTTTTAAGTCCTTGAAAATGTCCTTTTCCTCTGCTGTCATATTCTGTTGATCAGGAAAAGTCTTTATTTAGTGTATATGCATGTATAATTTAGAATTGTCAATTACTGGACTGAAAGAACCCTAAGAAATAAGAGTCCAGTCCTCTTACTTATGGTAGTGGAACATGAGAGGCACAGTGTAGTTTAAGCAAACCTGAGTTTTCATCCCTCCTTCCCTCTCTTACTTTCATTTACTTACTATATGCCTGGCAGTTAATTTTATTTTTTTAAGGAAAAATAGCTTTGTTTTGAAAAGAAATCAATTCTCTATTTAAAGCATATATGAGACAGCATCTTTCATTTAGTCCTAAACTTGATTACGTATTCTCATTATAATATTCCAGTGACGTTCTGGAAATACATTTCAAGTATGTCATCATATACTTATTGGTAAATATCAAACAAAGCTACTGACTGTGAGGGAAAATTTTCTGTAATTTTTTTTACCTACCCAGAGATACTCATCCCACTGTATATCTGGGATTTTTCTGAACATTTACAAATTTTAACAAAATTCTTTTTTTTTCCATTGCATGCATCAATATGCTAAATTCTCCACTACGATCCAGGTAAAATACTGATAGTGTGTGAAAACCCAGTGTATTTCCTAATACTGCCCATGATAGACAGAGTGAAATTACAGCATAAAGAGTAGCCAGGAACCTATACTGTAAATATTATTTGGCTCCAAGTATCTTGCAACAAATAGCTACTAATAGGACTATACATAGCACATAGAACACAGCAATCCTGGATTGTAGTATGCCTGTAAAACCCTTTAAAGCATTTTTTCTCAACCTTTTTATCATTACCCTCCTTTTCAATTACAAAAATTAAATTCAAATTAAATTAAATAGCTTTAACTATAAATTTCTTCCTAATGAGAGAAATTAATACAAAAGATTTTGTTGGGTAGGCTGATTTTGGAAGGTCACAATCCATATCTAAGATTTTTTTCACCCCAAGAACCAATTTTTGTTCCCAGTTGAGAATGTAAGGGTTAAAGTTGATGAAATAAATTAAATAGCCTTTAACATTATTAGAGAGAAAAAAACCTAATGGGTAACAATGGAGGTTGAGATAGTTGACTTCTAGACCATCTCTGTTCCATACTTGCTGTATGATCAGGGAAGAAATCATGTCTCTTTATTTTGTTGTTTGGGAGAACACAAGAATAGCATAAAACCTAATAGCTTGGAAAAATCACTTAATCTCACTGGACTCAGTGAGGCTATTAATTGAAAGAATTGGTATAGATCAGTTGTTTTCAATTCTGGCTGCACTTTCCTAGGACATATAAAAGATATCAATGCTCAGTTATATTTACCCAGGACAATTAAGCCAGTCTCTGGAGGATATGGGCTCAACCTATAGTGTAAATCAGAATCACCTGATGGGCTTGTTAAGCCACAGATTGGTAGGCCCCACTTTCAGAGCTTCTGATTCAGCAGGT
Source organism: Gorilla gorilla gorilla (assembly GCF_029281585.2). Classification (NCBI taxonomy): domain Eukaryota; kingdom Metazoa; phylum Chordata; class Mammalia; order Primates; family Hominidae; genus Gorilla; species Gorilla gorilla. The sequence goes on from NC_073229.2 coordinate 168,851,800, forward strand.
TTTGGGTGGGGCCTGCAAATGTGCATTATCAAGTTCTCAGGTAATGTTATGCTATTAGTCTATTGACCACACTTTGAGAACTGCTGGACTAGGCATTTGTGTAAGAGTGAATGTGTGTGTGTGGTGTGTGTCCCCAGGTGACTTCTAATCTCAAAACTATTCGTATAGAAAATTTCAATAAGGTTCTTTTAAGTTCTAGGATATTCAGATTTTAATATAATAAGAGTTGTTAAACATCAAGATGGCTTATAAAAGGAGACCTATGGACAAATATCAACTTCTTGGTCAATTTTCATTAAAAACTCGTTTCTTAAAGCCTTTTACAGTATTTTTTTGAAAATTAACTTTTTTTTTTTTAGCTGCATATATGGGTCTTCACTTCACTTTTCAGTAAAGATAACTTATTTGGTTATCAGTGTCTGATCATTTGATAAGACCAATGGAAGGTTTGGATAGTAGCCAGCTATTTTTGAATTGCTTGAAGAGAATCTTGTAAATTTGTAGTCCAGAGGTAATTCTGCGATTGCTGCAATACTTGGAATTGCAATAGTATTGTAAGTACTGATTCCTTTACAAGACCATGTATAAACCAAGAAGTCTTCTGTATTTTCCAGTCCCAAAACTGAATCGATAAAAAAGAGTGCCATTTTTTAGATAAAGTGTTTAGAGGCTTTGCCTTTGGCCTCTCATATTTTCCTTTCTTCTCTAGAGGCTCTGACTCCTCAGGCCTCTGACTCCTCACGCCTTCGTCCCCTCTGAGTTCTTCTAGGATCTAAGACACCAGAGAGGTCCTGGTATAGAATAAAACACAGTCCCTGTTTACATGCAATTTACATTCAAGGGAGATCCTCTGCTTAAACTTAGAGTTCCTGTTCTCTGTGTTTTGAGAAATCATTTCCCAAAAGGTTATGGCTGAGCTGTGAACTGCACATTGTTATCCCAAATCTCAGGTTGTCTTTGCCCAGTCATCCACTTCTGTAACCCCAACTTTTCTCCCTTGGTGTTTTAGTCTGTCTTTTGCTGCTATAACAGAATGTCAGGGACTGAGTCATTTATAAGGAACAGAGATTTATTTGGCTCACACTTTTGGAGGCTGGGCTCACAGTTCCAGAGGCGGGGAAGTTCAAATCAAGGGCCTGTGTCTGATGAGGGTCTTCCTGCTGTGTCATCCAATGGTGGAAAGCACAAAGGCAAGAGAGTGTTCATGACAGAGAGGAGATGGAAGCTGAACTTATCCTTTGAGCCCACTCCCGCTATAACTAACCCATTCCCACTGTGATAATGACATTAGTCCATTCATGAAGGTCAAACCCTCATGACCTAATCACCGCTTAAAGGCTGCTCCTCTTAATATCAGCACAGTGTCACTTAAATTTCATCTTGAGTTTTGGAGGGGACATTCAAACCATAGCACTTCGTTGCAATTCGGGCAAGCTTTTAGTTCATGTACCCATTTATTTCCAATCTCTTCTTTAAGGGAATATAGAACTCTTTTCAATTATAACATTATGATGTAGCTTTAAACAGAACATAAAATAACTTTTAAAACCAATTTTTTCAGATATGTTTTAGCTTACTGAAATAAAGTTGCTTCTCTTTTCATTCAGTCTTGTCTATTATTATAAATTCTGTTAGTATTTTTTCTGATCTACTTTTTAGGTCTTTTCCTTTTTGTAATAAAGTTTAAAAATCTTTTTAGCTACAAAGAACTCTTGTCTTACAGCTCAAAAGTACATAATTAGAATCAATCAAGATCAACCCTCAAATGGCTTGATACTAATATTAGCCAAGGTTTTTTATTCCCTAAAAGTTCCCATAGAAAGAAAGGGACCTTGTACTTGATTTCTAATTCATTCTCTAATCTTAAGGTAATAGTTTGATTTATTTTATTTCAAGCAACACAATACTGATTAATTTGACGTAAACTCTCACTGCTAATTTAAGATGTCTAAAGAATATCAGATGGAATTTTGTGAAGAGACAAAGAACTTAACACTAATTTAATTATTCCAAAAGGTATGATCTCATAAATGCAAGTTTTGAATGCCACTATATACAACCTTTATTTAGGGGTTGATTTATAGAAACTCATATATTCTGAGTCTTCTGATTCCGAACTATCTTTATATATTCTAGTCCTTTATATGTACATAAATGATTTAATGACTCCTTTTCAAAGTTACTCTTTGATAATAGTGGTGCCAATCATTTCATTCCCCATCCATCCACCCACCTATCCACACTATTCACCAAATGTCTTAATGTTAAAGTTGATGCTTCTGTACGAAGAGCAATAAGGTATAGCCTCTGCACCTCAGTGATATATTTTAATAATTCCTATTACTAAAAGCCCTGTGCTTGTGGTTTGTTGGCTGTATCCAGAGGGAATACTTTACATTTAAATGTTTAGGTGATGGCTCTGAGATTTCCCCTTAGAATAGGGATATAAAGCAATGCTTTAAAGCATCTCCTATGTTCAAACACCTCGCGGTTATAGATCAAATATAAAAAACAGAAAACCAAACATGGCATTGTGGGCTCCAAAACATGACAATCATTCTACAGGCCAGAAACAAAGCAGAAAAGCCAACTAGCTAGTGATGTTGATGCTGCTAGAAAAATGTAGCATACCCTAGTGATGAGCAGGCAGGAAGCCCCATAGCAAAGACTCAGCTCAAAACCCTTCTCTTACACACAGAAATGAGTGATTCACAGATTGGCATCCTTTCATTCCGTAGTGTAAATGCCCCAGGCACTGCTATTATGAAACTTCAGTGTATTGTTGATCCTTAATTAAATGTGCGTACTTTCTTGGGTGTTTTAATCAGTGTCTCAGAACGTTGATATATTTTCAGCAACATCAATAATAAATACTTTGTTCAGTGCTTCAACAATACATAAACATTTGAGACCTGGGGCCTAGCACATAGTAAACACTCAGTAAAAGGTGGCTGATATCTTTTCCCATAATTGTTGGGAGTCTTTTCTGATAGTTTTGATCATTTTTATTTTGTTTAAAACTATATAGGCTACATGAGCAGTTTTAACTAAATAAAACTGTATTAATACCTGTTATTTACCACCTAGTATAACCCAACAGAACTAGCTTTCAATTACTATCTAGATTAACCCGTCAAATTAGACAAGGGTCACCTTCTAGTCTTTGCAAGTATCAGTTTGGTAAACAGCACACTCATTATTTTTTTCATGTAAGTACATGTTTAATTCCCTCAAATGTTAACATAAATTGCTACTTAAAAAATATGTAGTGTTTTAAGGACTGTTTTAAAATAAATGGATAGGCTAGGCACTGTGGCTCACACCTGTAATCCCAGCACTTTGGGAAGCCGAGGCGGGTGGATCACTTGAGGCCAGGAGTTCTAGATTAGGCTGGTCAACATGGTGAAACCTCATCTCTGCTAAAAATATAAAAATTAGTCAGGTGTGGTGGCGGGTGCCTATCATCTCAGCTACTTGTTGGAGGCTGAAGCAGTAGAATCGCTTGAACCCAGGGGGCGGAGGTTGCAATGAACCGAGATCGCACCTCTGCACTCCAGCCTGGCAACAGATTGAGACTCCCATCTCAAAAAAAAAAAAAAAAAAAAAACCAGCTTACTAATAAATAATAAAATAAATGGGTAAAGTTGAATCTTCCCATCTAATGACTTCAATCGAATTTTTAGAATCATTTTTGAAGTTTTGAAGAAGGTGAGGTCACTTACATGCAACTTCCCTTTCAAGAATGTGAGCTTATCATTCAGTCAACAATTACCTATAATGCACCTACAATGTATATAGTGTTTGTAATGTTATGGATTTACTCTAGTCAAATGCTCTTGAGTGGATAAAATTGCAGATGCAGATTTTACTGTACAATTTGCACTTCATTTTCATAACAATGTAAATATTAAGTTATGTAGGAGCAATTATCAGAGCTCTAATACCCTTTCTCCAATACAATGCATATTTGATGTTAGAAAAGCAAATCTAGAATAATTGAAAGTGCATGATTCAGGTATAATTTCTTGTTTGTGTGTTCTTTCCCTCAGGGCTACTCTGGCCTTTGCTTAACCCAGTTTATTTCCTATATTCAAGCTTTATTACATAAGACTCAGAACATATCTGGCCTTAAGCTGAATTGCCAAGAAACATTAGCAAACTTGCTCATTAAAATAACAAATTCTAACATTGTCTTTAAAACAACAACACCCTACTGTTAAATTTAGGCTGTGTGTGTGTGTGTGTGTGTGCACACGTAGGTGTGGTAGAATTTTTTTTCCCTACTAAAGTAATCGGAGACTCTGCCTGAAATTCTGTAATTTTGAGGTCTTGCTGTGTTAGAAGGTTGCCTACAGTGGGAAACTTGTCTTTTTCTGAAATTAAAAAAATTTATTTTCCAAGTTCCTCTCCAACCTTTGCCAATCTGTGTTGACTTACTCCTTATTAAACGCTCAGCTCTTTAAGACCCATTAGTCAAGCTGTTACTTGTGTGCAGGCCTGAAGCAGCAGTTCTGTCAGTGAGCCTGCACCTACCTGCAACACCCCATTTAGTTGTCTGCACCTGGACTTGTCTCCTAATCATAATATGTAATATTGCAACTTTACCCCCAAGGGCCATAGAATGTCCATGTTTAGAGGGAGAGGTGAGACAGCCTAATAGGTGTCACTCTCTGGTGGTAAAGTTAAGAGTGGATCACAAATGTAGGCAAGAAACAGAGGCCTGTAAAACCAATGAACCCTTTTGCAAAACAATCATTTTACTGCCTCTGCACATATTTAGCCCAGAGATAATTTATTTTATCTAGCAGTTCATATATTCACTCAGGTTGAAACTTCTATATTGTACCTGATGTTTGCTGCATACTTTGCTAGGTGCCAAGCATGCATGAGTTTGTAAGACTATTTTTGCAATCATGGAGCTCACTTCACTGTCTAGCAGTGATGCAGGCTTGAAAACAAGTAACTACAGTAGATATTAAAAGTGCTGTAATACAGGCATGGGCACATAGCCAAGGAGACACGAATCATGATTATTTGTGCTTGGGAAGATTGGGAAAGGCTCCACAGAGCAAGATGCTTTTGAGCTGAAAGATGCCTTGGAATAAGTAAGAAATCACTAAAAGGTGTTACCAAAATGCTTTAGGGAGAAAATCCTCCAAATTAGCCATGGCATGTTTTGGAGTATGCAGTAGAGTAAGGGGTGCTGCTTACCTCCTTTTGTGATGATACTTAGAATAAGGCTGAAAGAAGAAAATACAAGTTCAGCACCTAATCCAGTGCCACATTAGAATAGGTACTAATTGAGGATCCCTTAGCTGAAATATTTGGGACCAAAAGTATTTAGATTTCAGATTTTTTCATATTTTCGAATATTTGCATTACACTTACCAGGTGACCATCCCTAATCAGAAAATCTGAAATTCAAAATGCTCCTAAGAGCATTTCCTTTGAGTAACATGTTGATACTCAGAAATGTTTGGATTTTGGTGTATTTTAGATTTTGGATTAGAGATACTCAACCTGTATTGCATATATTAGCTGGATGAAGGAATACATTTATGTGTGCATGTATTTTAAAGAGTACAGGGGGCCGGGTGCAGTGGCTCATGCCTGTAATCTTAGCACTTTGGGAGGCTGATGTGAGTGGATCACCTGAGGTCAGGAGTTCAAGACCAGCCTGACCAACATGGTGAAACCCCATCTCTACTAAAAAAAAAAATCAAAAAAATCAGCTGGGTATGGTGGTGTATACCTGTAATCCCAGCTACGTGGGAGGCTGAGGCAGGAGAATCACTTGAACCTGGGAGTTGGAGGTTGCAGTGAGCCAAGATCACAGCATTGTGCTCCAGCCTGGGCAACAAGAGCGAAACTCTGTCTCAAAAAAATAAAAAAATAAAAAGCAGGGTGCAGTGGCTCATGCCTGTAATCCCAGCACTTTGGGAGGCTGAGGTGGGTGGATCACCTGAGGTCAGGAATTCTAGACCAGCCTGACCAACATGGAGAAACCCCGTCTCTTCTAAAAATACAAAATTTGTCAGGCATAGTGGCACATGCCTGTAATCCCAGCTACTCGGGAGGCTGAGGCAGGAGAATCGCTTGAACCCGGGAGGAGGAGGTTGCAGTGAGCCGAGATCGCGCCATTGCACTCCAGCCTGGGAAACAAGAGTGAAACTCTGTCTCAAAAAAAAAAAAAAAAAAAGAAAGTACAGGGAAGGATACTATTTTATTACTATGAAAAGCAGAAGAATTTCTGTCTCATTTTTAACATTGATATTTAGTATTCTGATTCAGGCATTATTTTTTATGTCACTGGGGTGGAACCAAAATGAATTTTGTATATTAACTGCTCATTGAGGGATGTTAACCAAAACTTTCAAGGCACTATGTAGGAGATTTTTTTTTAATTTTGTCTGCATACCAATGGAAAGTAAGCCTGTTTTCTGTCTCCTTTTTCATGTAGTTTTATTAGTGCTATCAAATTTAATGAGTGCTCTGCCCTTTTTTGCTGTCATTCTGTAATGAGTTCAGATCCATATATGCTGATTTAGCTTTGAAAGCAAGTTGGGAAAAAAGTAAATTACATTCTAGCAGATTTGTCTCATGTTTGCATCATTTATTTTTTTCTGCTTATATTCTCCAGTAAGCAGTTAACTGCTTTTTTGAAACCAAAAGCTAAAGAAGCGTGCTGTACCAGCAATACCTCTATTTGTTATAGTTCAGCTGCCCTGCATTTAGGGCCAGCTTCTCAGCTGTCCCATGCAGTCACACAGGGCTCTGCTCTTACAAGGTTTCTGCACTTGGCTTAATGTTCTTCTTCTGCCATTTTGAGATTCTTAGTAATATTTGGACAAGGGGCCCTGTTACACTGAGGTCTGCAATCACATAGCCAGACCTGCTTGCATTGCGAAGAACATTAACATATATATTCTGACACATGTAACACAATATTGAATGCCTCTTAAAACTTGCTTCAAGCATCTTTCCATCTCCTTAGGTAAGGAAGCCATCCTGAGCCCCACTCTGAGTTACATGCCCCTTGTTGTAATTTGTGATGTCTCTGTTTGTTAGTGTTGGCTGAGCTTTGACTAGGGGTTCATTCCAAGACCTCACCTTTCCTGCTGACTTATTAACTGTTCCTCGGACTCTACTTGACTTCTAGAACACCGCACTCTCCTGATGTTTTTCTTACGTCACTGGTAGCTCTTTCTCAGTTTCCCTTCCTGGTTCTTCCTTCTCTCCCCTGTCTCCTAAAATTGGGATGTGTCACTTGTCAGGCCATGTCACCTTCTCTGTATTCACTCCTTCTTGGGTTTAAAAATGCCATCTATATGCCAAGCACTCCCAAAGATATATCTGTTTACATGTCATCTCTATTTGAGTGTGTAATAAACACCTCACACTTAATATGACCAAACTGGCTTCCTGAATTGGCCCCTATAACGTGTTCTACCCAGTGTTCAGCATTTCAGTTGGTAGGAATATTATTTCAGTTGCTTAGGTAACAAATAATAATCACCTTTAGTCCTACCTTTCTCTCATTTTCAGTCTGTTAGGAAATCCTGTTGGTTCTCTGTTAAAAATATAGAATCTGAATCTACCACCTGTCACACTCCTCTGTCTCTGGAAGTATCAGTCCAGCAACCAGAGTGTTCCCATTAAAATAAATCAAACTCTGTAGGGGCTTCCTAACTTATTCAGAGGAAAAGCCACAGCTCTCGGAATGGTCTGCAAGGCCCTACCTGATCTGACCTACCCCCTACTCACACCTTGCTCATTTCCTCTCTTGCTGTTTTTTCTCTGACACACTGGTTTCGGCCACACTGGTCCCTTGCTGAGCTTTCAGTCACAGTGCCAGGCTGTCTGCTCTGCCCAAAATGCCCCTTCTTTACTCAACTTCTCTACTTGAACTGCAGCTCCCTCTGAGCACTCCTTCTCTCTCTCTTTCCGCCCCTCACCCTTTTCTACTTCTTTCTTTTTCTATAGCATTTATCAGAATCTAACACAATGACTTATTTTCTATGTCTTTTTTTTTTTATGCTTGGTACTCTGGATGCTCGATAAAAGTTGAATGTTGACTGAAAGAGCTATACCCAAAGGGAACATGTCCTTTGGTGTGAATGCTCCTTTTGTCTCTTTATTTCTCAGTAATTCTTTTTTATTCATTTGCGTTCTAAAGAATATTACATTTAGAAAATATTCCTACTTTAAATAGCCAAATATTTAATAAAGGTAATAGCTGACATAGAAGTGTAAGCAATAATCTTGTCTCGAGAGCTAGAAATCATTTCAGTTACATGACATATTTGAAATGTAAGCAAATTAAATAACACAATGGCACTTTATGCCTTGATATTGTAGTCAGTTCAGAGGTTATCTTTTCTCTATCTTAATACTGCCTAAATTTTCAAATCAAGAATGGGAAAGATTTTTATATAAGGGAAAATGAATTGGCATACCTTTAATTATTGAGATAGCTTTTAAAATATAGCTTTTTTTTTTTTAGCTGTATGTGCTGGATATTGCTAGATTCTTCCAGTGTTTGTGCCTCTCTCTGTTGTAGGAATTTGATACCTTTGAATGCTAGATGAGTTGAGATTCTTAACAAATGCAGGGAGAAACTTAAACATATGGAGTCTCTCCTTCAGTGACTATGTTGTCATGCATTATATTTTATAAATAAATATAGCCCCAGGTCATTGAAGCAAAATATAAAGGGAAAGTTTTATGATTGTTACAAATACAAAAAATGGGCTTCTAAACACATTTGTAATTCTTAATAATGCTGTTCTTTGAAAGCAGTAGTTTATTCAATGCTAAATGAGCTCAATTCTAGTGGGCATTCCTTTCTTAAAAGTATAATTTTTAATTACAAAAATAATAATATATTACAGAGTTTATAAAATAAAGAATAAAAACATGGCCATAATTTTATCACCATAACAACCCTTTTCATTTTGAATTATTTCCTTTTTGCATATTTACCTTTTGCATAGTTTTACTTGGGTGCAGAGTTTTTATGTCATCTTTTTCACTTAGATACATGTCATGCCTATTTCTTCACATTGCTATGTGGTCATTATCACAATAACTTTTCAAGTTTGCATAATGGCCTCTATTGTGGCCATATCATAGAACCTAAATATATTCCAGGTGTTGGAGATTTAAGTTTCTTTCAATTTTTTAAAAATCATAAATAATGTTATAATGAACACTTTTGTGTTCGTAGCTTTTCTGGATCATTTTCTTAGGATATATTCCCAAAAGTGAAATTCCTGTTTCACACAATATGACCATAGTAATGACTTTTGATATATTGCCAGCCTACTTTCCCAAATGATCAAACCAATTTTTTGCCTCCAGCAATGTGTGAAAGTGAAGCTTTACCATACCCTGGCCTGTGATTTCTCATTTTTGTTCTATTATTAGTGATCCTTGTATTGTTAGCAGTGAAATACTAGTACTTCGTAGATGTATAGAAATTTAGAAAACAATTTTGGAATATCAGACACCTGAGTCAAGGTTCTCTCCACAAAGAGGAAGAGGAGAACTGGTTTGATGTGTGGGTTAGTCATGCCTAGAAGGATAGGAGAAAAGCTCTCCAAGGTTTGTTAAACACATTAGTTGAAGAAATTTATATTTATCTGAAATTAGTGTGTGTGATGTCATCTAGCTGATCATTTATACCTCCTTAGAGAATTGCTTTGCCCTTTTATTCTGGAACAAACCGGTTCACAAAAAAACCACTGCATTTATTTCTTTGCTTTCTAAGAATCTAAACTGATATAAGAGTCTTGCAACACAGTTTTCTGCTTATGAAATATTTTGGCTTCATCTTGGAGAATCACATAATTCCATTTTTTTTTTTTTTTGAGATGGAGTCTCGCCCAGTTGCCCAGGCTGGACTGCAATGGCTCGATCTCGGCTCACTGCAACCTCCGCCTCCCGGGTTCAAATGACTCTCCTGCCTCAGCCTCCCAAGTAGCTGGGATTACAGGTGCCTGCCACCACACCCAGCTAATTTTTGTATTTTTAGTAGAGACGGGGATTTCACCATGTTGGTCAGGCTGGTCTCAAACTCCTGACCTCATGATCCACCCACCTCAGCCTCCCAAAGTGCTGATACTACAGGCATGAGCCACTGTGCCCAGCCTGAGCCACTGCGCCTGGCCCATTTTTTTCATAATTAAATAATTTATCCCTTAGAAGAGTTAAGTCATCTACTTTCAGATGTTCCTGCAAACGGAGGGCTTTGTTCTGGCATTGGTCAACCAAAGCTCTAGGTAAAATGGCTAGAACCTTCCTCTACAAGTAAGAGTGAACAGAGGCTTTGGAAAGAAATTCAGTCTGAGACAAGAGCTGAGAAACATGGTAGAATTTTAGATTAGCATCATTTTAATAGTAATGGGCTGGGTGTGGTGCTCACACCTGTAATCCCAGTACTTTGGGAAGAAAAGTCAGGAGGATCACTTGAGGCCAGGAGTTCAAGACTGGCCTGGTCAACATAGCAAGACTCTGTCCCTATTAAAAAAAAATTAATTAGCCTGGTATGGTGGCATGCAACTGTAGTTTAGCTACTTAAGAGGCTGAGGCAGAAAGATCACTTGAGCCCGGAAGTTCAAGGCTGCAGTGAGCTTTGATGGTGTACCAGCCTGGGCAACAGAGTGAGACCCTGTCTCTTAAAAAAAGTAATTTTTTATTCTACAGCACTGAATAGTTTCAAAATGTCTTTTCATTCACTGTCTCACCAGTGAAGTTAGTAAAATGAGAGAGATGATTAACACGCAGAGAATTTAAGGGACAAACCCAAGTAAGGGCCCATGGGCACAGGATGAGTAAGGGTGTGCCTGTGTGGTATGGACTGGACTGTACCTAAGGCTTTGGCTGCAAATCTTTGTCTGGTTTTACTTTACCACAGAACAGTATTTTTAACATCTCCTCATTCATTCATACAAAAATTTATTGGCTTTCCGCTATACCTGCTCTGGCACAAATTTCAGCCTTCCATGAGGGCTCAGTCTGGCACCAGAGTCAGGTTTGCAAAGAGGCCATGGTGAGGGACTGTGGTGAATGCTGGATCCCCGTGAGGGAAGGCTGCAGCTCATGCTGGTGGTGCGGGTGGCATGAGCCGGATCCCTAAAGGGTCAAAAGGGGTGACCCCTGTGGATTTCTTTGACTTTCATCAGTGAGGGTCAATGAGATTGTTAAGAAAGCAAAACAACACAGATGTTGTCTTGAGATAATAATGTCTTCTATGGGGCTGGAAGGGGAAGACTACTTCCTTCTACTGCGGAGTTGCTCCATGCTGCTTTCTTCCACAGACCTACTTTGTATGAAATGCTCCCATTTCTCAGGTGTTTTCCTTCCTTGCTCCCCTTCTAACAATGGCCTCCTGAGGTTCCACATTTTCTTTTATGCCAGTTTATTCATTTTCTCTTTCGTTAATCCAAAAGATATACTGAGTGCTAGAATCTAATGAGAAAGAGCAGAGCTATTGAAAATTTGAAGCAAGGCCAGGCTCAGTGGCTCATGCCTGTGATCACAGCACTTTGGGAGGCCGAGGCAGGCAGATCACCTGAGGTCAGGAGTTCGAGACCAGCCTGACCATGGAGAAACCCCATCTCTACTAAAAATATAAAAAATTATCTGGGCATGGTGGCACCTGCCTGTAATCCCAGCTACTCAGGAGGCCAAGGCAGGAGAATCGCTTGAACCCAGGAGGCAGAGGTTGTGGTGAGCCGAGATGGCACCATTGCACTCAAGGCTGGGCAACAAGAACGAAACTCCGTCTCAAAAACAGAAAGAAAGAAAGAAAATTTGAAGCAAAAGCCTTCTGAATTGCAAAGACCATGAGGAGGAAATAGCTTGGCATGTTCTCGGAAAAGAAATAAGGACTTTGAAGCTAGAAATGAGGGTGTATTAGGAGATGACATCAGACAGCAGGGAGGGTCCAGACCTTGGTAGGAAGTTTAGAATTTATTCTAAGTGCAACAGGAAGCCATGGGAGGAGGGTTTTAAACAGAAGACAGGATCTGATTTATCTATCATTTTAATTTTGTAATTTAGAAAATTTTAAGAAAAGTGCATGTTAGCAAAGTTTGGTGCTTGATACACGGACAATTTGGATAATGGCTTTAGATTGAAGAAAGATTAGGAAAGAGTTGCTATTTAAAGAAGGGGGTGACCCCAGGATTTATTTCACACCCACATGTTTGCTTTTCTCTGTTCTTAGCTCAGTCCATATGACCAACTGCTAGTTTAGGAGAGAAGGGTTTAGCAGGGATTCCCCTCTTCCCTCCAATTCTCTTAGACCCTGTTTTCTTATTAAAAGATTTGCAGGATCCCATCTCGGTCAGTGATGTCAGCAACCCAGCCATTATGGTGAGCTGATGCCATGCTCATGAAGAAAATGAAGAGCAGCTGATTGACTTCCAAGTATTTCTGCCCTAAGCCACGCCAATCACTTCTTTATACCGTCTTATCTTCTAATCTCTTGTCTTTCTCACTAAGTTGTAGCAGGTGGGAGAAATGTTCCAAGACCATTAAAGGAAGATAATTGGGAATCTCTGTATAGACATTTAAAGTTGAATAAGCAGCAGTTTATTCAGCTGCCTGGCACTCAGAGGCACACCAGTAGCATCCAAAGAGCACCCTGAGTTCGAAGGAGTCGGAGAGGTGGGACAGGAAGAAGGGTGTCTTCAATAAAGTGAATTCAGGCTCTTAGAAATTCTGTTGAGAATGGAAACTGATTTTTAGTAGCTACATTCTGATATTTACAATCAGGTCTTCATTAATCTGCCATTTCAGGGCTTCATTTAGTTTAAGTAAGTATGTGGAAGGTACACAATCGGAAAAGCCATGAGAGACTACATTACCTTCAATGTGTTTATTCTATCTGTTTTCTTAAGTTGCTTTCCACCTTATTACCTCTAAGCTAGTTACAATTTTTTTTTCAACACACAGCTCGTGTGTATTTGAGAAGGTTGACCTCCCTCCCTCCTCTGTGTATTTATTCATAATGAGGCTCCTCGGTACCCCGTGTGTACCTCTTTCAAAGATTTGTGGCACTTAACCACGTTCTGGGCTAGTATTGTTCTCTCTTCCCCTTTAGACTATAAGTTTCTTAAAGATTGAGTTTATAGCTGATTGTTGCCTTCTCTTATGCCTAGCATATTTTTATATATCGTATATATTTGTACTTTAAAATTTTTATTTTGGTGGAAATCTTTGTTGAAAAATCTATTATATACTTTAATGCCACCTAAGGATGGGAGAAAATTTGAATGTTTTCTTTTGGACACAAGATAATCATTGTGCTCTCCAGTTGTTATTTTTGACTCTTGAGGTATTTGGGATTATATCTCCTTCTACTAAACATCTCAGAGCATGCAACTTCTAAAACATGATTTCAGTATTCCCTTTGTTGCTGTTGTTGTTGTTTTGAGACAGTGTCTTGCTCCGTCGCCTAGGCTGGAATGCAGTGGCACCATCATAGCTCACTGTAGCCTCAAACTCCTGGAGCCAAGCAGTCCTGCCTTAGCCTCCTGAGCAGCTGAGACTATAGGTGCATGCCACAATGCCTGGCTAATTTTTGTTGTTGTTATGGAGATGGGGTCTAGCTATGTTGCCCAGGCTGGTGTCAAATTTCTGGCCTCAAGCAATCCTCCTGCCTTGGCCTCCCAAAGTGCTGGGATTACAGTTATAAGCCACCACAGCCAGCCTCAGTTTTCCTTTTTAAAATTATTTTGTATCTTCCTACTTATTCTAACTGATGCTGGTCTACTGCTTGGAGGCCAAAACTTCACTTTATACAGTTTGTCTGGGAGGGGAATTGAAGGTCTTTTCACATATCTACTACAGGCTGAGCATCCTTTGTGTAAAATTCTTGGGATCAGAAGTGTTTCAAAATTAAGAGTTTTTGGGATTTTGGAATATTTGTCTATCCATAATGAGATATCTTGTGAATGAGACCCAAGTGTAAACATGAAATTCATTTATTTCAGATATACCTTAGACACATAGCCTGAAGGTAATTTTATACAATACTTAAATAATTTCATGCACTAAAGTTTGTATACATTTGAACCATCAGAAAGCAAGAGTATCAGGTGTGGAATCATTTCAGCACTCAAGTTTCAGATTTTGGAGCATTTCAGATTTGGGATTTTCAGATTAGGGATGCTCAACCTGTAGAATGCAAAATACATAAGCGTTGTGACAGGTTGTCATGTAAGAGCACTTTTAGCTCAATGGCCAAGCCTCGAGTCAGCAAGTAGCCAGATGTCTGCTGCATAGAGAAGTATGTGGTTGCTAGGTGTCTCTCCCATCAACCACAAGGACTCTTTCCCTAACTTCCTTGATAGAAAACATTTTAACAGAAGCAATCACCCTCATTCTTCACTCACTCAGCTCTGAGAGCACCAATCTCTAAGCTAGGCATGCACTTGCCTCAGAGCCTTTGCACTTTCCGTTTTCTCTGCCTAGATTGCTCTTTTGCCAGATATTCTCATGGCTTGCTCCCTCACTTCCCTCCAGTTTTTTTTTTTAAATATCGCTATCTTTCAGATGCCTTCCCTGACCACTTACACAAAATATTACCAACCCTCATCTTCAACCCACCATCTCTCTCCCACTTATCCTGTGTGGTAGATTTTTATAGTAATGAATCATGCCTTCCTGTGTCCACACTCCTATGCAGAGGGAAATTTTTGCTCTTTTCATCAAAAGATAAAGTGCATTTTTCCATTCTCTTGAATCTGTTCTGGCTTCATGACATGCTTCAAACAATAGAATGTGACACCGTGATGTGCAAACTCTAGAGCTTTGCTGTGTAACATAGGAACACTTAGACATATGTAACCATTTGTATTTAAATCACAATTAGATAAAATTTAAAATTTAGTTCCTCAGCTGTACTAGTCATATTTCAGATACTAAATAACCATATGTGACTAGCAGGTACCATATTGGAGAGCAATTAGAGACGACATAGGGGGAAACTGAGGTACCCCAGACAATAGGCAGTGATGATTTCCAGACATGTGAGTGAGGCTGTTTTGTCCCGCTCTCCCCATCCAAGCTGCAGGATGACTATAACCTCACTAGTAATCCCAGGTGGTACCAGCCAAAGAACAGGTCAAATTGCCAACCCACACAATCATGAAAAATAATTGTCATTGTTTTAAGCTATAAGTTTTATATAGGTTTGATACACAGTCATGAAAATGGAAACACCCTTCAATTCTAATGACTGGCAGTAATTTGGAAACCATGCCCTAAGGAGTTACCTCATGGGTGAGGATGTCACAAAATGAGGAAGACAGAGTGAATCCATACCATCCATGACAGTCAGATCAGTTCATTATTTATCTAAAAAGAGAAAAGGATATTTGCTATTACTAAAATAAAAACCAACTGCAGACTGAAATACTTATTAATAGCACAGACTTAGTTTTACATCAAAACATTACTACCAGCAATTTGCAAAGTAGATAGTTTAAAAATACAGAACTAACTGAAATCCATTATTTCAATTTAAGATGAACAGATTGGGTGACTTTGTTATGTCTTGCTCTGACATATTTTGTAACATTAAATACATAGTATTTAATTCTGAGAGCATTTCTCCCATAATTTATTATGCTCAAGCATTTATTGAGTGCTTTCTATATATGTCTAGGCAGGTACAGTAGAGGATTTCAGATGATTAAGACCTGAACCTTACCATGCAAGAACTCACAATTTAATGGAGGGGACAGATGCATGGTCAAAATATATGCACATTAACACAGTACAAGCTCTGTTAGAGGAATAGGAAGTGCTCTAGAAACACTGAGGTGGGAGCAGCCACCTTGTTATTGCACATACTGAACACACAGAATGAGCTCTTAGTTTGCATATGCATTGGGGATAAAGACTAGGAAAGAAACAAATTAGGCTGGGTGCAGTGGCTTACATCTGTAATCCCAGCACTTTGGGAGGCCAAGGTGGGTGGATTGCCCAAGCTCAGGAGTTCAAAACCACCCTGGGCAACATGGTGAAACCCTGTTTCTACAAAAATATATATAAAAAAAAAATTGGCCGGGCATGGTGGTGCATGCCTGTAATCCCAGCTACTTGGGAGGCTAAGGTGGCAGAATTGCTTGAGCCCAGGAGGCAGAGGTTGCAGTGAGCCAAGATCATGCCACTGCACTCCAGCTTGGGTGACAGAGTGAGACTCCATCTCAAAAAAAAAAAAAGAAACAAATTACCTAGAGAATTGTTTTCTGTAAAAAACAGAATTATTGTTTTATTTTAATAATAACCTTGTTGAGATAGTATTCCTGTATCATAATATTTACCCATTTAAGTGTGCAATTCAGGGGCTTTTAGTATTTTCACAGAATTGTGCACCATTATTGCTATCTAGATTCATAACTTTTTTTTTGTTTTTTGAGATGGAGTCTCGCTCTGTCACCCAGCCTGGAGTGCAGTGGCGCAATCTCAGCCCACTGCAACCTCTGCCTCCTGAGTTCAAGTGATTCTCCTGCCTCAGCCTCCCAAGTAGCTGGGACTACAGGCACCCGCCACCAGACCTGGCTAATTTTTATATTTTTAGTAGAGATGGGGTTTCACCATATTGGCCAGGCTGGTCTTGAACTCCTGACCTTGTGATCCTCCCGCCTCAGCCTCCCAAAGTGCTGGGATTACAGGCATGAGCCACCGCGCCTGGCCCATAACTTTTTTATATTCCAAAAAGAACATCCATACCCATAAGCAGTCACTCCTATCCCTCCCCTCCCTCCCCAGTTCCCCAGCCTTAAGCAACCAGTAGTCTACTTTCTGCCTCTCTAGACTTGCCTGTTTGGGACATTGCATGGTAATGGAATCTTACACTATGCCCTTTCATGTCTAGCTTCTTTCATTGAGCATGATTTTAAAATTCTTCCATGTTATAGCACATATCAGTATTTCATTCATTTTTATTACTGAATAAGATGTCATTGTATTATGGATATATCACATTTTGTTTATCCATTCAGCAGTTGATGGATATTTGGGTTGTGTCCATCTTTTGGCTATTATGAATAAGGCTACTATAAACATTCATGTATGAGTGTTTATGTGGACATGTTTTTCTTTTTCTTCGGTATATACCTATGTGTAGAATTGCTGGGTCATGTTGACAACTCTGTGTTTAACATTTTGAGGACATGCCAAACTGATTTCCAGAGTGGCTGTGATATGGTTTGGCTCTGTGTCCCCACCCAAATCTCACAGAATTGTAATAATCCCCGCATGTCATGGGAGGGACCCAGTGGGAGGTAATTAAATCATGGGGGCGGGTTTTTCCCACACTGTTTTTGTGATAGGGAATAAGTCTCACAAGATCTGATGGTTTTATAAAGGAGAGTTCCCCAGCACATGCTGTCTTGCCTCCCGCCATGTAAGATGTCCCTTTGCTCTTCCTTCATCTTCTGCAATGATTGTGAGACCTCCCCAGCCATGGGGAACTATGAGTCCATTGAATCTCTTTCCTTTGTAAATTACCCAGTCTCAGGTGTGTTTTTATTAGCAGCATGAGAATGGACTAATACAGGTTGCAATTTTACCATTCCACCAACAAGCATCAAGGTTCCTGTTTCTTCACATCCTCACCAAAAGTTGTTATTATCTGGAACAGAACTGTTTTGAATGAAAATATAAACTCATTAAAACAGAAAAATTCCAATTATATTATGTTATATGCATTTAAGGTGGCCCATATATCAGTCACGTGATATTAGAACTTAAAGCTGAATGCCACTTTGTAGCTCTGTGTACAAAACAGCTCATTGGAATCCAATGATCTTATCATTAATGTTCACCAGGTGGTTGGGAAATGCAGGTTTTCTTTTATGCCTAATTGAGAGAGTTAAAGTGTGAAATGATTATATGTATAAAACTGTTGAAAGTTAAATCTATTTCTGACATACAATTAAATATAATTGAAATAGGACAAATTGAATAACAAAATTAAGTTTACAAAACAGGATATGAATGGAAATTATCATATGTATACTGCTTTGTAGGATATTTGGGTGGTGCGTTGGCATGAGGGCCAGAGCCCTGTATTTGTACCTACTTGGCGTGGTTCCCACCTGCCCAGGCTTGCCTCCTGTACTTCCCTACATTGGCATATCAAAGGAGTTCGCGAGACATTCTCCAGCCAGCACCCTGCGCAGAGAGGATTTCTTTTTCTTTTTCTTTTTTTTTCTGAAGCACTGGAGTTTAATGTGGTTAGGAAGCAAAATATAATCTAAGACTCAGACTTGCTTTTAATGAATCCAGGAGACCTGACAATGATATATTATAAAAAACAAAAATAAAAATCTGACAATACCTCCCAACTTGTCAGTGGCTTCCCATAGCCCATGATTGGGTTGAGTGAGTCTCAGTGCATAGGAAGCAGTGCAGTGGTCTCTGTGGCCTGACCTCCGCCCACACCTTCAGCTTCAGCTGCTACCACTCTCTGAGTACTGAAGTTTTTGTAGTTCCCTGAGGGCGCACACTGTGACACTCCTGCATTCTCTGCTAGTGTTTAGTTTCCTTTGCTGGGAGTACCTTTCCCTCTCTGCGAGACTCAATTTACGCACCACCTCCCCCAGGAAGCATTACAGATCCCCCAAGGCTCTACTAGGTCCCAGACATGGCATTAGTCTGGGTGCTTTGTTTACCATGCTGAACAAAAACAGAAAAAGTCCCGGGTCTAGTGGAGCTTATATTTTATCTAAGAGAGGGACTAAACAAGAAATATAGAAATGTCACCTCTCTTGCATAGTAGAAGGTGCCAGGTCTAGGAAATACAAAGATAGTTAAGCAGAATAATGAGAATGGGAAATGCAGGGGATGAGAAAGGTGGAATGCTACATTCAATAAGGTAGGTGGGTGGGCCTCACCTTCTAGACAGCCTTAAAAAGGATGAGGGAATCTGTGATATGGCTAAATCTAGGGAAAGAGCTTTCCAGGCAGAGCAAACAGCCAGCCAAAGAGATTACTCTATTGTGAGAGTCTCCATGTTAAACTAATAAAATTCCATCCATAAAGGAAGTTGATAGGTTGGTTTTCCAAAGTATCCTTTCTATAGACCAATATATACATATTTCCATTTCAACTTTTGAAATCTAAAAAGAAGTTCCAAGACAAATCTCTCCTTTGCCCTCTTCCCTCCCCACACCCCTGCACAATGCACATTTTGTGGACTATTAATAGTCTAGAATTCCTAATCAGAAATTACTGTACACCTAAGTTGCACAGATCATATTGTCTTCTTTCTCCAACAAAAGATCTGGATTTGCCTGTAAAATATATGCCCCGTAATAGTTTTATATTTCCAGAGGGCCAGTTCTGCCTCTGCTCTTCCTTCTCTGAGTCATTCGCCTTTATGTCCCATCTTCTCTCAGTTTTTAATCTTTCCACATTATTGCCTATTGGTGTTTTCTGGTTGATCTTTTGTGCTAAATTCTAAATGCCATTGTGTGAATTCTTCCTCCTATTTGATAAACCAGAGTGAAGACCTGTTCTAAGATCTTCATCTTCTCTTCAGTGGCTTGCATTAAATCTGTACATTCCTGGAACTTCCCCTTCCCCAGGAAGAAATCTAGCACAGGCCTTGCACAGCATTTTAAGAATCTTTACCACTCCTGAGCCAGGCACGGTGGCCCATGCCTATAATCCCAGCACTTTGGGAGGCCAAGGCGGGCGGATCACGAGGTCAGGAGATCGAGACCATCCTGGCTAACACAGTGAAATGCCGTCTCTACTAAAAATACAAAAAAATTAGCCAGACGTGGTGATGGGGCCCTGGGGTCCCAGCTACTCAGGAGGCTGAGGCGGGAGAATGGCGTGAACCCGGGAGGTAGAGGTGAAGGTTACGGTGAGCTGAGATCGCACCACTGCACTCCAGCCTGGGCAACACAGCGAGACTGTGTCTCGAAAAACAAAACAAACAAACAAAAAACCCCAACAAACTACTCCTTGCTGGGTGTGGTGGCTCACAGCTGTAATCCCAGCACTTGGGAGGCCAAGGCAGGTGGATCACCTGAGGTCTGGAGTTTGACACCAGCCTGGCCAACCATGGCCAACATGGTAAAACCCCATCTCTATTAAAAGTAGAAAAATTAGCTGGGTGCAGTGGCAGGTACCTGTAATCCCAGCTACTTGGGAGGCTGAGGCAGGAGAATCACTTGAACCTGAGAGGCAGAGGTTGCAAGTGAGCCAAGATTATGCCACTTCACTCCAGCCTGGGTGACAGAGTAAGACTCCATCTCAAAAAAAAAAAAAAAAAAAAAAAGGGAATGTTTACTGCCCCCATATTTACTGATTAGATTTGGATTTGGGAAATATCTTGACCACTAAAATTAAAAAAAATAATTTTGCTATATTACCTGCTGGTTTTCACTATTTTTTAAGTAACATGATTTTTCATGTCATTATATATTTTTAGGTGATTATGGAAGTAAATGCTAGGAATATTTTTATTCCTCTAGAGCTTCTTGCTCTAACAACATAATAATCTAAGTTAAAGAACTGGCTCAAGACTTGTAAATGTGTATTTTTTTGGATTAAAAATCTTTTTTTTCCATTTTTCTTGTATCTCTTTTTATTTCCATATATTAAAACTTTAAGTGCCAGATGTATATAATCTTTTTTTTTTTAATTTCCTGAATGTCACATCCTGCAATTTCTTCACAAGCTGCGTTTGTTAAATAGGAGATGATGGAAGGTTTGTTATCCCCGCCCCCACCGCCCACCCCCCACCCACCAACATAGTCATTTAATACTCATCAGTGATAATTGCTGTGTGAATTTAGTTGATTTGTGCTTGCTTCGCTGTCAGTCTTTGGTTTTATGGATCTAGGAAGGACATATAAATGTACCTTTGCATTTTAGAGAAAGTTTTATTTTATCCTATATCCTGTGTTACATCACTATATCTTAATTGTGGATTTTTTGGTTCACTTTGCTCTTTCATTTTAAATTTTTTATCAAAGTAATAATTGTATAGTTTAAAAGTCAAAATAATATTTACAATGCTTACACATAAAAAAATAGCATTTTTGTCACTCCAGCTCTCACTAGTTCTTGTCAGCTTTTCTCATCCCTCCCCACCTGTAAGGGTTAAGCTACACTTTGGTTAGTCCAAGCACACTTTCCAGTATGCTTACCATGTTATGACTTATCTCCTCTATACACGAGTAGGAAAATTATCAGTAATAGTGGTTTCTAAAGTAGTACTTGAGGAGGGTAACGGGTGGCGTGTGCATGCTTCATGGCCTTATTCAATCAAGCACTCTACTCTTGATTTACTGCTAAATCCTCCTTGAATCTTTAGATTTCCTAAAGGCTATCATGAGATTTTCTGGATATAGAAAATGTAGCCCATTAGTCTCTGTCAGCTTCATTACCAGTGTTTTTTTGTGTGTATGTTGCTTAGATCCATATTTTTATATAAGATAATTATTCCGGTATTTCTAGACTTTTTCATTCTTACCTTTTATTGACTATGGAAGAAAAGGATCTAGCCTGCAAATACTGTAGCATCTCAACATAGTGATGTCAAATACTACTAAAAATTTAGTTGTCTTCAAAAGGAAAGATTTTATTCATTCTAACATATAATAAAAGTTCAGTATTTTAGAAAATAAAAGTCTGACTTT
This sequence comes from Gorilla gorilla gorilla, assembly GCF_029281585.2. Classification (NCBI taxonomy): domain Eukaryota; kingdom Metazoa; phylum Chordata; class Mammalia; order Primates; family Hominidae; genus Gorilla; species Gorilla gorilla. The sequence goes on from NC_073229.2 coordinate 168,873,474, forward strand.
TCATAATAGGTTGCCAGGGAACTACACTGAAGGCAAAATATTAGAGCCAGTAGGTGGTTATGTGTTTAATTTTAAGAGGATAACAATATTAACAAATTCCATTTGGCAACAGCATTAAAATTGCACCTGAGAAAATCTTCATTACTCTTATCTTGCAGCAGTCACTGAAGGAGTTTGGTTGTTTTTATAGGTGCAGGGGTGAAAGTTTAGCTCCACTTCAAGGAACAAAGGTGCTAAAGAGAAACTATTCTGAGAATCATAGATTTGCATGAAAAACCTCACAAAAGAATAATAGTAATTGCCTCAGCATGAGAGATGGAACATATTTTAAGATAACTGGAGACTGTTTTATATGTGCCCTCATTGGTTTATTTTTGATTTCATGTATGTACTTTGTTTCTATCGCTTCATTTTTTTTCTTAATGTATTCTAAATAATGTAAAACCCTTCTGAGGATCTTATTGCTACTTGTGAAATTACCTTTCTCTGTATCATTGGATGTAATTTTTTTGTCAGTCAGTCTTACAAGAAAAAAGTATCTTAGCAAAGGCTATTATATTTTATCAATCTGACATCAGTGAAAATCCTAAAAGTACATTTTGTGTAAATTCAAATACACTGTAACAATTTCCCTTAAGTGAATATTTTAAAGCTGTTTCTTTTTTTGTATACTTAACGTTTACAGAAATTATCTTTTTTCCTTTGTATTTTTCTTCATATCTATAAAATTTACATTTTGGCTTCTAACTTAGCTGAAATGCTTGCTATTAGTCATTTTCTTGCTAACTGTGGTCAGAAGTGGTATAGTTGAAGATGTCCCATAATTTGGTGAACACGTGAGGTTACAAACTCAACTTTTGCTTCTCTTTTGAAAGGCCCTGAGACGGGAGTTAAAGGAGAAAGAATATTCTGTCCTGAATGCTGTCGACCAGGCCCGAGTTTTCTTGGCTGATCAGCCAATTGAGGCCCCTGAAGAACCAAGAAGAAACCTACAATCAAAAACAGGTGAGACTGGTTTCTCCACTACATCATAAAAACACATGCTAGGAGAATAAAAAACCCAAAATCAAGTAGGAAATTTCCTTACAGCATTTTAGGATCTAATATTTAAATCTTTTCTTCTAAGTGTTACTTTATTCAAATATGTCATTAATTCACAGATATCTCGATTTTAAATTAAGAAAATAAAATTTTTGTATACCTCAATATCAATTTTAAAGGAAATTAACTGCAGAAAAAATAGATTGTCTAAAAAGTGTACTGTAACTATAAAAATAATTTCTATAAGAAATAAAAATTTATATTTCTTATATTTAAACAAGTTACATGATAAATAATTGCAAGTAGTAGAAAGTTATTAAAATATAGTAAATATACAAAATATTTCAAGGTCTATAAGTAAGATTACTTTTGATAATGACACACCAAAGTCCTTTCTTTTACAAGCAGACATTTCTTTAATTTAAAAATAATACCCTGTGTGTTTATTTACTTTGGCTTAAAATTTAAATAATAACTACCTTACTAGCAAATTTACTAGCAAAAAATATATATTTCTTATATTTAAACATGTTATGTGATAAATAATTTCAAGTAGAAGACATTTATTAAAATATAATAGTAAATATATAAAATATTTAAATATCTATATGTAAGGTTACTTTTAAAAATGAGACACCAAAATACTTTTCTTTTACAAGCAGACAACATTTGTTTAATTTAAAAATAACCTGTAACATTTATATACTTTAGCTTAAAATTGAAACAGTAACTACCCTACTAACAAATAGCAATATATCACATAGTAAACTTAAGAGAAAATGTGTAATGAATTCTGGGTCCAATATATATCTGTATTATGATTTTTCACTGCTGACAATAAAATCATTCTGATGCATTTTTAAAAATAAACATGCCATTCAAAATCGTTTTTCATCATTCACTTCACATAGTAACAGCAAACTTGAAAGATTGCCTCATTCTGTGTCCAGCAGTGTAAATCATGAACATTTATTACTTGTAAGGGAAGCATAGTTAGAAAATGCTTTCTTTGACTATAACTGGAACTGATCAGACATATGGACAGGTAGCCATTTTCCTACTGAATCTTACTCAAGGAACCTTCTTCAGTCCGAATAAATTTCCCATCAAGACCATAATCTTTTTGACTCTCTGAAACTAGTTGTATATATGTGTGTGTATGTATACACACACGTACACACACACAGAGCACACTTAACTTGTCTAGCATTTCTTTTTGTTTTCTGCTGGTGGTAACACTGTCTTTCCAGTTAGCCTCCTACAAAGCTAAGTCATTGTTGAGTCTTCCACTTTTCACCAAATCCAGTGGTCTACAAATCACTCATAATTATTATTTCTTTTCTTTTTCTTTTTTTCGAGACAGAGTCTCACTCTACCACCTAGGCTGGAGTGTAGTGGTGCGATCTCAGCTCACTGCAATCTCTGCTTCCCAGGTTCAAGCAATTCTCATACCTCAGCCTCCCATATAGCTGGGACTACAGGTGTCCGCCACCATGCCCAGCTAGTTTTCATATTTTTAGTAGAGACGAGGTTTTGCCATGTTGGCAAGGCTGGTCTTGAACTCTTGGCATCAAGTGATCTGCCTGCCTCAGCCTCCCAAAGTGCTGGGATTACAGACGTAAGCCACTACACTCAGCCTTATATTTGTTATTTCTATCTTTGAAGAATTATTCCTTTTGAGTACTCTGTTATATATATATATATATATAATGTATACACACACACGTGCATACTCATGTGCACACACATACTGCCATTAATTCCACATTCTCAGCCTTTTGTGTGTAGACTTAGAATAGTTTTAGGCAGAATCCGTTGCTACTTTTGGTAGCATTGGTCCCACTGCATTGTTCTGTTATCTGTGTGCAACACGTAGTATTTGCCCATATATTCTCTCTCTTCCACTTTAGTCTACTACTGATAAGTAAATCTTATCATGTAATCATATTCGTGTTTCTCCCCTGATTATACATCTTTCTTGACTTTCCATTGCATACTGAAAAAAAATCTTGGCCTCCAGCATGACATTTATTGTTTCATTTTATGTCATGTTATGTTATGTTATGTTATGTTATGTTATGTTATGTTATGTTATGTTATTTTGAGACAGGGTTTTGCTCTGTTGTCCAGGCTGGAGTGTAGTGGTGAAATCACGGCCCACTGCACATCAACGTCCCAGGATCAAGTGATCGATTCTCCCACCTCAGCCTACCGAGTAGCTGAGACTACCATAGGCTATCTTTTTAAAAAGTTTTTGTAGAGATGGAATCTCATTGTGTTGCCTAGCTTGGTCATGAACTCCTGGGCTCAAGCCATCTTCCCATTTTGGTCTCCAGAAGTGCTGAGAATACAGCCGTGAGCCACCGTGCCCAGCCTAGCATAATATTTATTTTAAAAATCTTTGGATCATTACCTTAAATGCAAACATGCAGCAATTAGGCTTATAATTGAGACTACTGATTAAAGCACACAAATGTGATTTCTGTGCACATATGTTGCACTCTGAAGATATCATTTGCTGAGCTTAGGGCTATTTTGAATATAGCACATTTGATCAAATGGAACACAATCCTTGTACATTACTGCCGTTTGGAAAACATACTGCTTTTGGCCGCGCGCGGTGGCTTACACCTGTAATCCCAGGACTTTGGGAGGCCGAGGCAGGTGGATCATGAGGTCAGGAGATGGAGACCATCCTGGCTAACACGGTGAAACCCCGTCTCTACTAAAATACAAAAAATTAGCCAGGTGTGGTGGTGCATGCCTGTAGTCCCAGCTACTCAGGAGGCTGAGGCAGGGGAATCGCTTGAACCCGGGAGGCAGAGATTGCAGTTAGCCGAGATAGCAACCCAGCCTGGTGACAGAGTGAAACTCCATCTCAAAAAAAAAAAAAAAAAAACCAAAAAAAACAAAACTTTGTAATTGAAGCCCTCCTGATTTTTCAACAAATTTTTTACTACCATTTTTATAGTTCCATAACCAATCTATACTATCTACTTCCTTGAATGATTTTGGAACTGTCTTGTCATGGATGTGCTACCTTCCCTTCTTTCATCTTTTGAAGTTCTTTCAAAAGAACATTTTAAGGCTTGCTTATGTCCTTCATATACAATATTAGAATGGTTAAGAGCCTTAGAGATGAGCTAGTCCAAGGCTATTCACTTAACAGATGAGAAAACTGAGGTCCATCGAGGAAAAATGAACTGCTCAGGTCTCAGCCCAGTCCTGTTGGATATCTAACATATGCAGCTATTATTTGTATTGATTTTCAGATGTTAAAATTTTCTTACTTGCCCTAAGTTGAGGAATCCAGTTTTGAGCATTTTATAACCTATGCAATGGCTGTATATATCAGGTACTCAGTAAAAGTTTGATGAAGAGTACATGACTGCCTGAGTAAATAAGAGGTATAAAGAAATTCATTTATTTATTATTCTGACTTCATATACAACCTATTACAAGAACATTTTTACGAGCTAGATGCTTAACAATGATTCCTCTCTCACCCCTCCCCTGGCCACCATCACCATATTTAACAACAAGGAAAATGAGCCCAGATGTCTCATGTACCCCGTAAATACATATACACTTACTGTATACCCACAAAAATTTTAAAAAAAGGAAACAAGCCCAAACTGTAGAGAATTCTTTGAAAGAGTTGAACTCATCAGTACTTGCTTTTCCTCACAATCTTGGGTCTATAAAGAATAACTGTAGGCCGGGCGCGGTGGCTCACGCCTGTAATCCCAGCACTTTGGGAGGCCGAGGCGGGCGGATCACGAGGTCAGGAAATCGAGACCATCCTGGCTAACACAGTGAAACCCCGTCTCTACTAAAAAATACAAAAAATTAGCCAGGCGTGGTGGCGGGCGCCTGTAGTCCCAGCTACGCGGGAGGCTGAGGCAGGAGAATGGCGTGAACCCGGGAGGCGGAGCTTGCGGTGAGCCGAGATCGCGCCACTGCACTCCAGCCTGGGCGACAGAGCGAGACTCCGTCTCAAAAAAAAAAAAAAAAAAAAGAATAACTGTAGATGGGAGAAACTGATATTATCAGCAGTAGAGTAATTGGATTATTGGTTTTTAAGACGAAATGGAAATAAACCCCAACTTTTCTAGAATGAGCACTCAACATTTACAAAATTCCTTTCCTACATCTGTCAAGAAGCCCCTGCCCCCTCCCGTCACCCTGAGTCCATTCTTCCATCAGTCTTTGCATCTTACCTCATGCTCCTCCGTCTTCTGGGTTGCTTGGGCTAAAATCCATTGGGCCGCTCTTGGCTCCTTTGTCCTTTTGTCACCCAAATCCATTCTGTCAGCAAGTCCTGTCATCACTACATTCAAAAGGTACCTAGAATATGATCCTTTATCACCACGTCTACTATGCTTTCCTGGTCTAAGCCCCCACTACCCCTTGGATGATTGCAGGTTCCTTCAACTCATCTGCCTGCTCTGCCTTTGCTCCCTTATTAGAGATTTCCAACACAATAGCCGTAAGGACCATTTGAATATATAAGTCATGCCATGTGACTCAGAGAAGTCAGATTCTTATAATGGCTCACAGACTGTATGCCAGGGGGTGCCATGTTACGTTTCTGACCTGGTCTCTTATTATTGTCCCTTTCGTTCCACTCCCTGTAGATGTAAGCTCCTTGAAGACAGAGGGTTATTTTTTTTTTCACTGCTGTATTTTGTAATATTTAGAATACTATCTGGCACATAGTAAGTGCTTATTACGTAGTGTTTGAAAGAATACATGCATGAGCTGAGCACTGTCCAAGATGGATAAAGAAGTATAACACATGCTCCTGAGGTTTCAATTTAGTGGGAGATCAAAACTAGCACAGAGTGTGAGAAAGCAAGCAATGTAAAAGTGTCCGTCGTCATGCACTCAGTTGTGTCCTGAGGATTCTAAGTGATGCGGGCATTCCAGGAGAGAAGGACTCTGAGGGTCAGAGTGGAGAGAGGTTGATTCCTGAGCTAGTCTTAGGGGTATGGACAGGTAGGAAGTGATTAAGTTCGGGAAAGAGGAATGGCCATGCTGGGGGACAGAATCCTTAGCAGAACAGCTCAGCCATAAGGAAAGAGCAGCTGTATTTTGGGGAGTCAGTAGACAGCCTGGCCTGGTTGCCAGAGTCTTGTGCCTGGACGGCAGATGGGGATGAGATGGTTGTATGTACTGAATGGTTCAGAGGACCTGGAAAGATCCTACAGAGGACCTGGAAAGTCAGGCAGAACATTGTAACTTCATACAACAAGAAAGAAGGTGCTAGTACAGTTTTGTTTTTTTAAGCTTGGGGAAAAAAATAAGAAGTTCACTTGTCTCATCTTATCCAATTTAAAATCTACCTTCAGTCAGCTTTTCTTGTCTCCTTGCTTCCCTAGGACTTTGGGAAGTTTATAAAAAGCTACTTTAAAGCAGTACAAAGTGTTGCATCACTAAAACGCCACATTATTCTGGACTCTTCTCAGTGGTCAGTCATTTAAGGGTTAAAACGATATTGTATAATTTTTAAAAAAGTTTCATGAACATTCTAGTCATGCGTCATTCATAGTGTTGGTGAGGAAGTCATTTGGGCACGCATGTTTCAAATCCCTAATAAAATGTCTAGAAAGATACACAGAAAAAAAAAATACTGGTTTTTGAGTTCTTATTTTACTGTGACATTCAGGATGTTTTAAGCTCCATGTTTTTAATACTACATTTGGGGGGACAAGAAAAAAAGAAGTCATGTCAATTTAACTTTATGGTTTTTTTTGTTGTTGTTTGTTTATGATTAGCAATTTTCATACTGCCTCCTTTCCTGATACTGTTTTCTATAACAATGGCTGGTTTTACTTGTTAAAAATAAATCAAAGAAAACTATCCATAATAGCTTTTGTACTTTTGTTGTTTACCGTGACTTATGTACCTCTGCTATTAGAAGTAGCAAGCATTTGAACATTAGTTATCCTGTTTGATGCCAAAGTACTCAGTGTTGGAGAGGTTAGATCAGGAAGAAATCAAGTGATTTTTTTCGGTTCTATTTAATAAGCATTTTGTGAGTATGTGATGTGTACCATGCTATAAGGACATACCAAGATGGAGTCACCTCTTTTCTTTTAAGTAACCATTCTAGAAAACACTTTCCTCCATGATTTTTATCTCCAATGCCTTTTTTTCTTCCAGTTCCTTTAAATTTTTTCCATTACTAATTATCTTATACTGTTGTATGTATTTTTAAGTATTTAAAAATCACTATTAATTGACCATTCCACATTAGGTTCCTCCATACCAATCTTATGCTAGGCCTATTTCAATATATTCTTAATTGGCATTTCTCCATTAACATAAATCCTAAAATGATAAACCTAAAGCACAAACCTGGCATGAGGTTTCCTGGAGATAAAAACTGCCCGTAGTGCATGCCATGGGATCTGAGCTCCTCCACCTGGCACAGAAGGCTGCACAGCAATTTGGCCTCAGCTTTTCCATCCGGCCCCACCTTGTGCCTCTCTTCACTCCACTCTTGAGGTTCGCTGGGAGCCAGACTCCTCACGACATTCTGCAGGTAGTGATCTTCCTTGCCTTTGCCCCATTGCCCATCCCAGTTTTCTGCCTGTAGGTCCTCTGACCTGATTTCCAACGCTTGCCTCATTTGCCCACGCAGCTGCTGGTCATCCTGCCGGCTCTGCTGGGGCTTTGTGTCTTCCTGGACGCTTTCCCTTCCCGAGCTCTCTGCCATGATTCCCTGGCACCCTGTGGTCTCTCTCACTGTGTTTTCCAATATCTGTGTCTGAAGCTTGGCCCCCCTCTTTTTTTAGTGATTACTCTCATTGATGGAGAATCTGAAAGAGTGTAAAAAAATGATCTGAGCAGCCAGCATAAAGATTGTATGGAAAACATAATGCAGATCCTTTTCTTAGATCATGGGAAAGCCACTGAAGTACTTCTCAGAGGTATTAACTTCTGCTTTAGACACTGGTGCGACTGTATGAACTTGATGTCCAGTGAGTGATGGGTAAGTAGCAAAATGAAGTGACAGGACAGGGACAAAGATTAATGGTAAGAAATGACTCCAGCTGTCTGACAGCAATGAGAGGAAAGAAATGATAAAAAGATATGCAAGAATCCTAAAATAAAACAAAACGAGCTAGTCTTTGGGACTTTCAACAGTAAAAGAAAACTGAAGCTGTGAGTTATGGTGTGTGTATTTCTGAAGACAGAATATAAATCAGTTAAGAGAAGGCATAGGAATTTATATTATATTTTAGCAAATTTTCTTCCAAAATGGTAACCATAAAAAAAATAGGGCTAAATGGGTCAAATGTAGCTCTTTGGAAAACTCAACTACTCAGATTTCTGCTTATAAATGGCTGTTAAGTAAATATGATTTTTAGCTGAACTAAAATTATCTGAATCCTTGTAGAAATTTTACCAAGTTCACAACTTTGTCAGTAGTCCCTGACTTTTGTTTGAGCAGTATGGAAATACTTAATTTCATTTAATTTGTATCATGTCAATGTATACTTTTTCCTTTTAATGCAATTGAACTGTTTTTCTTTTGATTTTAATCCCTAGTTTGTATGTGTTAGAAAGTATCACAATACAACAATCTCTCATCCTTTGCATTGTTCTTTGTACTTTCCAAGCAACTTTCATATTCATTCTCCTGTCTATCCCAATGAGTTGAGCCGATCATACAGTATGATTTTTTTAAAAAATAAAAACACAAAGGCCCAGAAGATATTATGGTGCTGACCAAAGTCTTCCAGCTAATGAAAGGTAGATGCAAGAACAGAGCCCTATGCGTCTATGACAATGACTTCCTTAACCTCTGGATTTTGGCTGGCTTTTGACTCATCCCTTCGATTTTATCTCCTCTATCTGTGTTCACTGACAGCCATCTGGCCCCTAACTTCCTAGCTCCTCCTTGATCTCAATGTCTAGAGCCTCTTAAACTTGCATCCATGTTTTCTGGTCTCTCCCTTGTGCTGCCAGCCTCCCCTGGCTGTTCTCAGTACCAGATCAGAATTCCTGTGTGAACCACACTGCTGCACAGTGAAGCTGTGCAAGACAACGGCCTTCACCCACCCCTACCCCCAAACCTCCAGAGGGAATTAGGGAATATTTGTGCCTTCTCTCCTGTTCATTACCTTCAGTTCAGTTTAAAAGTCAGATCTGCACAGGGGAGTTGGAGCCTTCTGTCGGTCTTCCTCTCTCCATACCACATACAGATGCAGGCAGGCAGGCACGCACATGCACAAGCACCCCCCACCAAACATACTTTATGATTTAAAGCTAAGGTATCAATCACTAAATAAAACTGCTAACAATTTTATAGGCTATCTCACCTCTAAATGTGTTTAGAAAATTACACAATTCATTGTATACATATGTATGGAGAAAACACCTGTCCTCTTCTTTTGATATTTTTAGATTAAAAAAGAGATTGCATTATTTTATCCACCAGTTTCCTCAGGAATCATCTTTAAAAATTATTCCAGTTAAAGAATTACTGTTACTACAACTACTATTTTATTTAAGCTGCCTGAATATCATTTCTGTTTCATCCTGGAGCAGTCAATTTTGCTTAATTTAAATATTTTATTAATAATCATAGAAAAACCCAGCTATTACTTAATTTAGTCTATTTGTGCATGTATAGTTGAGTATAGTGGGTATAGTTGTGTATGTATGTATGTGCATATACAACTTTATATAGTTGTGTATGAATGTATATGTGATGAATAGTTAATAATAATTTTTCAGATGAAAAAGTATGTATGGGTTAATGTTTTTCTCTTTGGTCCTTTGACAGATGGCTATGTATATTTAGTACATAATATGGTATGTAATATTTAACTCAGGATATACCGTTTAATTTTTAAATATTTCCTGATATTTTAGAAAGCCAAGTATAAGACTATTTTTCTTCCCTGTAAAATCTCATATATTTTGTGATATAACAAAGAATTTATAAGTGACATATTCAGTCCACTATGTCAGTCCACTTTATGCCAGTATTAGCAAACTTATGCAAATACAATTTCATAGTTATTAAATGAGTGAAGATTTGAAATTATTGTATAGTTTAGTAGAAGTTACTTTTATATTCTCCATATAACTTAAGGTTACAACATTATTTTCTTGTATGTAATAAAATGAGGACAAATTACACATTAGTTAATAGAAGTAACTGGGCTAGTAAAACTAATGGGTGTTTTCTCCCAGGGCTTTTGTTTTCCTCACTAACGACTTTATTAATTGGAGCCTCATTCATTGTAAATGACAGGCACACAGCTTCCCTAAGTGTAGGCATGAAGGGGAAGGCATTGGCCTCCATAACCGAGCCACGGTAGAGACATAGCTGACCACAGGGACTGGAATACCACCCAGAAGGCTTTTCTCCATGTCTTCTTCTCTGCTTCTCTGTACGGGTTTTCATTTTCTTAGCTTTCCTATGACTGTATAGCTCACAACCTCATACCAGGAAGGGCTCACCCTTCTTTAGATCCAGAATATTCCAGGAGAGGGCTCTGGTTGACTTGGCCCGAGTAACATGGGACTCAGGGACTGCTAGGATTGGCAGACCTTCTTCATAATATCACGCTAAATGGAGGAAGTATCCAATCCCATAAAGGAAGGGGAAAGTGAAAAATGGTAGTAAATGCAGACATTCCCAACAAGCCAGCATTTCACAGGTGCTGACCATGTGCCACACACTGTGCCAAGAAACTTACCTACCTTGTTTAATTGCATTCTCATAATAATTCCTTGAAGGGTGAATACTTACCACCCATTCTACAGATGAGGAAACTGAGAGTCTGAGAGGCTTAGAGGCATACTGTCTTCTATGTGACAGAGCCAAAATACAAACTAAGGCTTATGTCACAAAACTTGATGCTCTTAACTGCCATAGTGTACTATCTTAAACTACTTCCGTAATAATTAGTATTTGTAGCTATTCAATAGAAACAACATTTTATTTTCATTTTCTTTGATTTTAAAATAATTCACACAGTAATTGAATATGTTTATAACTCTTTGCTTTTTTCTTTATTGTTGCTCTTTCTTCACTGAAATACCACGCTGCATAATGGAATCATAAACAGTTCACTGATTTCCTAACACCGAGGGAGAAGGTGTCTAGGCAATATTAGACTTTGTCTTTTTAATTTTCATATAAAAATTTGAAGTATAAGTAATTGCTTTCAGGCCTATAGACCACGACAATAATTTCATTAGCTTCTCAAGTCCAAATTAGATTAGTAAAGTTGTAATGCATGAAAAAGCGCAGAAAAATATAATGTTACTTTCTTTTCCAGTGTTCTTAACTACAGAGCAGTAATGTGATTTTTCACAAATTAAAGTTTTATAATATCTGTATGAATATAATGCATCTAGTCTTCAACTTTTCTAAAATACAACGAGCCAGCTGAGTAAGCCCATCGATTGGGTAAAAATTTGGAAAATGTTTTTCATGCTAACTCCTACCGTAGTAATAAAATCTCATTTAAATAAACAACAGTCTTCATGAAAAATTATATGATAAAGATTTGTTTGATGGACATAGCATTTTCAATTAATTGTTTGCCATCTGTTGTGTTCTCTAATCAGTGTTACAGCCATTCATAAATCACATTTGCCTCATAAAAAGATGGCAGTCGTTTACACGTGTGTATTTTATTATAATCAGCATCTGAGACATTACTTTCTGATTTAAACATAAAGGACCAGAGGATACAAGACTCTTTTAGCGTGGTATAGTGTACTTATGTTTTGTGATTGTTGTTGTTCTTAGTAGAAAACTGGAATCTTCCAAGAATTAGAGGTTTTGCCATTTTTTAAGAAGTATAATCCTAGCAAAGGCATGAATTCTCCTCTTCAATTAAACTCATCACTTATTTTGGCAGTACATAAACATAAGCCATATTTAACTTATAAGAATGGCAGAGCATGGATAGAAAGCTCCAGACTTCTTTGTAGCTCAATCAATCACTAGGGGCTGTGTTTAGCTGGGAAGCAGCCTGGGGAGAGATGGGCAGTCGTCATGTGGCAAGAAATAAAAGACTTTGAATCTAAAACTCCTGTCCTTTGATTCTTGAAAGAGAAAGGGGAGAATTTTCCTCTTTATTTTCTTTTTCTAGTTAAAGATATTGTACAGAGATTGATTTATGCATTTGACAAGTACGTTTTGAGTGCCTACCATTTACAAGGGGGGTGTTCTAGATACTCGGGATACAGTAGTAGGCAAAACAGATGTTTTTTTCCTCCTGAAACATTCTCAGCTTTTCCTCTTTCCTTTTATTGCCACCTGCCTGCCCCCAGTGACCCATCTGTTGATGTCCAGCCCAAAGGAATTCACTTGAATAAATCGCAAAACTGCCACTACTTGGAGGAAATTCAGGGATTATTCCTGAATGAAGAAAATGGAAAGATCTCAGGTTGCTTAGCGAGGCCCTGGTTGTCTGTTCCAGGGTCTCTTTGCTCTTCCTGCTTCTTTCCTTGGAGTTGCATCTGTCTAGTGGTTGGCCCCTGCTTCTTCCTCCACTCAACTCTGAGCTTATTTACTTTGGGCACTTCACAAGAAGAGTAAACCTTGAATGTATTTAGACTCCAGTTCTGCCTCTATTGACTTCAGGTCAGTGGTGCCATGTAGCTCCCTCCACAGCGTGTTTTGTATTCTGAGTTCCCCTTCATTTGTGTCCCCTCTCTTAATAACTTGCATTTACTATTTGTGGAAGGTAGTTCCTAAATCTGTTTACTTTTGAGGTCTTGATGTTCCCTAAATATATCTATGTTCTCTTTTCTTAAAAAAAAGAAAAAAAAAAAGAATTTGAGAAGTCCACTGGCAGCATGGATGAATCTATGCCATCTTTATCATATCTGTATTGAAAGATTTAGGCTACATATTAACAGGTGAATCTGCTTTGAGTAGCCTCTTGTTATTGTCATCCTTATAATTTATTAAATGGATATAATTAGAAGCACTAATCAGCCGTGGTACTTGATGATGTACTTGTAATCTGGCTCATAATGAGTGGTTGTCATCAGTTATTGTACAGAGTAGGAAATGGTCAGGGCCCTCTCAAACACTAATTGAACATTTCAGAGTTATTAAATGGATCTTAATCACTTAATCAGAAAATTAGGAAATAATGTATTTCCCAATATTTCAATCAGAAACATCTTTTGGTCATGAGGAAAGAGAGAGAGAAACAGGAGGGGGGTAAAGAGAGAGAGATATTGAGAGAGAGCAAGTCAAGTCTTTTCCCTTGAGTTCTTATTGGCTAATCAACCTGGTTTGCTTATGTGAAAATCTCTACAGATATCTAAGCCTCCCAGAGCTAGTTATAAAATAGTAAAAAGGAATGAAAGAGTAACCTTCCTCAAGAACCTACTGTGTGCCACACATGTGCCAGTAGCTTTCTATGTGTTAACTGAGGTTGAAAGAGATAAGGAATATATCTAGGATTATGTAACTAGTTAGTATTGGAACTGGCATGCAATCTCCTAATCTTTTCTTCTACCAAATTGTCCAGCAGTAAAAATGCCAGTTGTGAATTTTTTTCTTTACTTGATTATTTTAATATTTCCTTTTTGTCTTTTGGTAGAATAAAACAATAAGATTATAGATACATGCAAAAAAGCAAATAGTATAAATAAGGTATTTGGAATTACTATACTTGAAATGACTTTGTAAGGTTGATCCTTCTATTTCACAATAGTTTTTTTATAAGTGCTTTACACAGATGTGAGAAGGAGGAAGAAAAATGAAGTGAAAATATGTCCACTTAAAAGTGTAAAATTGAATGTTCTCAATAAAAAGGAGCACTAAAAATTCAATTCAGTCCAACTCAATTAGGTAATTATATACTGAGGACATACCAATCTCTAGACTGGCTACTATAAAATCAATATGGAAGGAAAGAAAACATTCTTGACATTGGGCTTTAAAACGTAAGTGTAGAAAAGCCACAATGGAGATTACAAATGTTGATATCATAATTGAGAAAAAAATACCATACATATGGGAAATGTTTATTAAACAATAACACTGGGCGAATTCTAATAAATTTCTATCATTATTTCATGGGAGAAACAGTTTCATTTTTAAAATTTAAAAAATAGCTTTGCATAAGCACTCAAAGGAAGAGTTTTTTTTCCTCTACTATTAAGATTTCTTTGAGATATACAGAGGCTCAACCTTCTTACATAATTGAATTGAGGTAAAATAGACTCTTGAAATAAAATATTTTTCTAGCATGAGAAAATAGGGTTTGCACTTGATAAAACTGGGCTGGGCAGGTCAAGTAACTGGCCTAGGGGCAATGGGCAAAATGGGAGCAGGACTGATTCCAAATCCTAGTCTCTGTTCCTGGTCCAGCTTTGGTTTTTCACCTGCATTCTAGGGAAGTGTATTATAGTCTTTTTCCTCATGGTATAAAGGAGAGCATGGCATAAATGCTGTGCCACTAATTTGCATATTTGAAGAAGTAAAGATAATTGGATGACAGAAAATGTCAGGATTGATCTTTCCTTTTTCCTCTCTTCCTTTGTCTTCTTCCTGTTTCTTCTTTCTAAAAGACAGTTATCTGTGGTCCCTTAAATAGCTTTGTAATGCAATAAATAAATTGGTATTTAAAAATTATGAAATATGAATATAAAATAAGTATAATATTTATAATACATAATATATAAATATATAATATAAATAAATATAAAAGTGTAAGTAAGAGGCTAGGTGCAGTGGTTTATGCCTGTAATCTTAGCCCTTTGGGAGACTGAGGTGGGAGGATCACATGAGGCCAGAAGTTTGAGACCAGCCTGGGTAACATAGTGAGACCTCATCCCTTAAAAAAAAAAAAAAAATTAGCTGGCCACTGTGGCACATAACTGTGATCCCAGCTACTCAGAAAGCTGAGGTGGGAGGATCACTTGAGCCCAGGAGTTTGATGCTGTGAGCCAGGCTTATGCTACTGCACTTCAGCTGGGGCAACAGAGCAAGACCCTGACTAAAAAAAAAAAAAGGTGTATATATATATATATGTATATAAAATTTTTAAATATATAGATATATAAAAATTATGTATAATATATACATAATTTTACTTATGTATATTATACATAAATATATATATTTTCTTCTGAGTAGTTGAGTGTATATGTATGTAATATAATTCTACCCTCAAATTTTGGCCAGTTCAATGGGAAGACCCGAAGGGAGGAGAATGGAAAGTGACAGGGCATACACACATACACACACACACACACACACACACACACACTTTAGAGAATAGGAAAGTGACATAGGAAAAAAAAGTTTTCTGATCTCAGAATTGCTAGCAAATTTATTTGGTTTTCTCCTGCTGTTTCCTGTGTCTCTAGCATTAGCCTCTATTACTGCCTTTCCCAATGCAAATTAGATTACCCTCTTATCACTGAGCTTCATTTGCTCTCTGGCCTCCAGTATTTAGTGGCTGTGCTCTGTGTTGACACAAGAACCCAGTGGAGTGGAAATGTCCCGTGAGCTTCAGCTACATGGTCCAGAGAAATCAATTTGTATGCCAATAGGCTAGCCACATTCCATCCTGACAACCTGTTAGAACCACCTGGGGAGCTTTGGCATCTATCTATCCATGTCAGACCTTACGCTGACCAGGGAAATCACTACCTTTTGGGGGAGGGTTCCTGGATTATCAGCCTTAAAAACTCACTCAGTCCCTCACTGTGAGGGTCGTTTCTAACATGACACCGGGGTTCTTCACTGGTGGAGCAGATTCTCTGCTTCTACTTGTAGGTGGGCCTTAGCATTTACCACAAATACCTATTCAGAAAATCTCAAGTAACATTTGTCCTTTGATTTTCAAATGAGAGTACTTTTTTTTTTTAAGAATGCAATCATTTCCCTTTTTTTCATTTTTTTCTGCCTTTTAGATGTTTGAATTTATTTATTATTTATTTTACCCCAAATAGTCATACCTTCATATTTCACATGTCGCTTCTTCTTATGTATTTCACAGACTTCTAGAAAGTTTTTGTTTTGTTTTTTACTTTGCTCTGTGCTTGGCTTAAAGTATGCATTCAGCTGAGATTGTTGCTGCACTGGGAAACTCTTATTTTGACTCAAAAGTGATTCGTTGATATGTTTCCTTTCTGGCAGACAGATGGTGAATTGAACACAGAGCTTTTCTTTTCTTCTGAGTAGCTTCTTGAGTGGGGATTATGTAATAAATACTGCACAAGGACTGCTCAATCAATAGATTTTTACATTAAGGAAAGATAAAAACGTCAGAGGCAGCAGATGATGTTTTGTCACAAGACAAAGAACCCATGGGCCTCCCTGTGCCAGGTTATTTGATGTCTGACAGAATGAGTTTTTACTTTATCTGAGGAAAATTACCATAATTAAGTTGTCCGTTCTGAAATGAGTAGTGTATTTCTTTTTTTACAGTAGTCAATGCTTAAGATATATTTTTGAAAAAGCCCAAGTGACTTATTAACAAACACAGGTGTTTAATCATAGAAGTTACCACCTCTCATGAGACTAAGAATGATTTTTTTATCTTAGACATAACATTTTATATTTATATAAAATATATACAATATAAGTATTATATATTCATCATTTTTTAGATATCTTTTGTTTTTTTTCTGAGATGGAATTTTGCTCTTGTTGCCCAGCCTGGAGTACAGTGGCACATTATCGACTCACTGCAACCTCTGCCTCCCGGGGTCAAGCGATTCTTCTGCCTTAGCCTGCTGAGTAGCTGGGACTACAGGCATGAGCTACCATACCCAGCTAATTTTTTTGTATTTTTAATAGAGACGGGGTTTCATCATGTTGGCCAGGCCGGTCTCAAACTCCTGACCTCAGGTAATCCACCTGCCTTGGCCTCCCAAAGTGCAGGGATTACAGGCGTGAGCTACCACACCCAGCCTAGATATCTTAAAGGTATAAGGATTTAAATAAAGTTTGTCTTTCTAATGATACACTGGCCTTCAGAGAGCTGCTTTCTCAAGAAGCCTTTGCAATCCTGACATGTTGCATGTTTTAGGGCTTTTCTCTGGGCTCCTAGACAGTTACTTGAACCTGTTTCTCTAATTCACTTATTTTTTTATTTTTATTTTTATTTTTTTGAGATGGAGTCTCAACTCTGGCACCCAGGCAATGTCACTGTGTCGGCTCACTGCAACCTCCATCTCCTGGGTTCAAGCAATTCTCCTGGCCCAGTCTCCTGAATAGCTGGGATTACAGGCACCCACCAGCACACCCGGCTAGTTTTTATATTTTTAGTAGAGATGGGGTTTCGCCATGTTGGCCAGGCTGGTCTCCAACTCCTGACCTCAGGTGATCCACCCACCTCAGCCTCCCAAAGTGCTGGGATTACAGACATGAGCTGCCACACCTGGCCTCTAATTCACTTATGTTCTTTATTTATCTTGTACTGGTATATTCAGCCTATCTACCAATTGTGATGTTTTCTCTTCTTCCTTCAGTTCAGCTGCCAAGAGATTTCTGAAGTTTCCCTGTAGACTTCCACCACTTACGCAGCACAACTTGTAGTTCTGTGGTTGCTAAATATCAATGTCTAGAATTTTTTTGAAATTTAGAGAGACAAACATATGTGTTCTGTCACCTTTGACTTGGCTTTTATATAATATTTAAATAAAGTCAGGCAGACCAATTTACACTGAGGATGAAAGTTACAGTTTAGGAGAGCTTGCTTCTGTGCATTTTATGGTGAAGTTCATCTTATGATGATCATTTTCCAAGTGATTTGGAACATTTTGAGGTGAAGTGGAAATTGCTAATGTGATGTGTACTGAAAGATGAGATGTTATCACAAAGAAGAATGTGTTTTCTGTCTCAAATTGATGTACAGTTTATATCAATTGCACTGCCTCTTTATTTGCAGTGGACAGTTGGATACCACCATCAAACCAGCTAGACAGGAAAGGAGGTATTTTAAGGTGTAGAAGATAGTGAGGCCCCAGGAGTGTGGAGCCATGCTGGAGACCTTTCTAAGCTGTCTTGAGAATTTCTCCTCAGTGTTGACTGCATTCCTCTGCCCTTGCTTTACCAGCTCCCCATC
Organism: Gorilla gorilla gorilla; assembly: GCF_029281585.2. Taxonomy (NCBI): domain Eukaryota; kingdom Metazoa; phylum Chordata; class Mammalia; order Primates; family Hominidae; genus Gorilla; species Gorilla gorilla. The sequence goes on from NC_073229.2 coordinate 168,891,590, forward strand.
TCTTATATTTCTGATCCTTGGCTTTGAACTTGACTTTGATTTCTGTCTGTATCCTTTGCTTCTCCTCTGGACTGTTCCAGCCCACATCTTGTGGCCTGTCCATGTGTTATGCCTGCTATTTTTATCTGAAACTCTAAGTTTATTTCAGGCATTGTGGAAGCCCCCTTGCTCTATTACAAACTTAGGATGGTCCTTGAAATCTTGCTATCTTCCTGCTAAAATGTCTGTGGGCTGCAGATGATGCCCTTTATTAAAACTAAACTGCTAAACAGCCTTAGAGAGATGATCACTATCTAAGGTATGTTATTTGTCTTCAGTTATTTATTTTTAGGAACACAATAAATTAATCTGATTTTCTGAGAGTTTTTGCTTATAATTTATAGTCATTCTTCATTAATTATACTTACCATTTCTCTTGAGAATACTGAAATGAAAAAGTGTCTTTGGATTTTGTGTAACTGAATTTATGATAAAGAAAAATTGGTTTATTTCTTGTGTTATCTTCTTACATTTCAGTGGCTTTAGAAATATATTAAAGTTCAAAAACCGGGTCAATTTATTAATCTCAGTAACTGTTTTATTCTCCTTTTGAGTGTGTGATTAAATGTAGCAGAGAATTCATGGATGAAATATGGAGAAATTCTTTCTTACCCTGGACAATTTTTACCCTGGAGTAATTTTTTCTTACTTTTTGTCTGTATTTCTCAGTAACAATGGTAACACTCACACTTGGCTATTAAGAATATATAATCAGACATCCAAATTATTCTTTTTCTTTTTTTTAATCACAGAGTTAACTCCTGAGGAGAGAGCCCAAAAGATTGCCAAAGCCATGCGCAAACAGTCTTCTGAAGTCAAAGAAAAATGGGAAAGTCTAAATGCTGTAACTAGCAATTGGCAAAAGCAAGTGGACAAGGCATTGGAGAAACTCAGAGACCTGCAGGGAGCTATGGATGACCTGGACGCTGACATGAAGGAGGCAGAGTCCGTGCGGAATGGCTGGAAGCCCGTGGGAGACTTACTCATCGACTCGCTGCAGGATCACATTGAAAAAATCATGGTCAGCATCATTTTCTTTGAAGGATTTTTAAGAAATGTTTTCTTGTTAAATATAACACAAATAAAGAGAGCCACGTATATAAATTGTTATAAGGGATTGTTACAAAGCCAACGCCGCTGCAACCACACCCATCAGGAGTCAGGACAGGTGCTTTCCATATGACCCTCATTGGGGTTCATTGGAACCCCCTGCCCCCAAATAACAACTAATGCAACTTTTATGATAATTTACATTTATTTTTATTTTTTATCCAACTGTGCATCTCTAGACAATGTAGATTAGGTTTACCTATTTTTAAAAAATATTTTTAATCCCCAGATTTCCCCTCTCTTCCTTTTTCCTTTTCAGTTTATTTGTTAAAGACACTGAATTGTTTGTTTTGTATTGATTCCCAGAGCCTGGATTTTGCAGAATTGTGTTCATGTGGTATAGTCTCCAGGTTCCTCTCTACTCGGTATCTCTTGTAAATTGGTGGATGGAGATAGAGATTTAATCAAAAGCACACTCTTTTACTGGGAACTCTCATCTATAAATTGTATCTTATTGTATATTAATGAAGAATTAGTTTAGCTATAAATTCTGTTTGTAGTCAGGAATTGCCCAAAGCTATGGATGTTGGACTTATGGTTACCTCCCCTTTGGTTCCCATATTCTAGAACATCTCCTGAAAAAAAAGTTAATAAAATTTAGACAATAAGAGATATAAGAGATGGTTTAAAGTATACCCCAAATCTCATTGACAGTGTAGTCAGATAAAAATAAGTACTGAATTTGGTAAATATTATTAAATATGTCAAAACAACTGGAAAACGAAATCCTTGGGGGTAATCAAATAATGTTAACTCCCTAAAATTATCGTTAATCGTTCTTATTTACAGAATACACACCTTCTGGCAGGAGAAGGGCTTAGGAGTCACACCTGCCAACAGACTTCCAGTTAGCACCTTTGATACTAGCAGATGTTCTGTTTTTATGGCAAGGAAGGCCACATAGTCTTTTATTCTGTTATAGGAAAGTGCAGTCATAACATGATAAATAGGTTCTTTATGCTAGAACACACAGCAGTTCTGAAACCATTTTAAAACTTGCTTTATCTCGAGCCCCTTAATTTGGAAGCTCTTCAAAAACAAAAGATAAACTTTCTTGATAGAAAGACTCCTCATTGCCATATAACACCTGACCATAAAAAGAAAAACAAAAACCAAAGACCTTGTTTGTCAAAGCTTTTTAAGTGTTTTAACCTGTGGCTTATATAGAGAAACATTATTTTTGGAGAGGAAAAATTTGAATTTCTTTTTTGTTCCAAAAGATTTTTAAAGCCTGTCTTGAAGTTATATTCTATTTTTTTAAAGTTTACTATCTTTTGAAATAAAATAGGCTATTATTTGAAATTCTATGCATCTCAAAACATTTTCTGGCATTTCATTTTTAATCTTTAATAGATAAAAATAAAAAGATGTTGATTTTAAATGCTAATTACAGTTCTTGAGTCCTCCAAGGTACCTACCCATGGAGAGAATATTAATGCATATAGCTAAAATCCTGACTAAAGAAACCTTGAAGGATTTGAATTCTGTAATTGTTCTCAAACTGAATCTGAGAGACCCAGGCCTTTTCAAAATTCAGACTGAAAAATCCCTTTGCCCACCCTAACCCACCCCTCCTCCTTCCCTGTGCTTCTATATTAATTGTGAATTTTTTACACTTATAATGCCTCTATTACCATACAACTGCTCTTCTTATTTAATTGTATTTGTGTGTTTTTCTGTGTGTGCACATTCTGTCATCTATTAAAATGCCAAATCTGCAGCAATGGAAAAAAACTATCTCAACTCTTCTTCTCCTTCCATACTGAAGCAATTCCCATGAATTTGTATGCATCCCTTCTTCTACCCTGTCTTTGAAATGTTGGTAGCTGCAGGGTTCGGTAATATTTCTTACTTTACACATGTTGACTTCAAACTTCCAACATTCATAGTTCTCACCCTGACTCTAGTCTCTTAAAGAGACTTAAAGAGCCTCCCCACTTAAAGAGTGGACAATGTAGAAATGAGGAAACCTGAGGGCAAAGCTAATGGGATGTTTACAACACCTACTACTTCTAAATTTAGTTTGGTACATTATTAACTATAATTTTGTGGCCAATTTAAATTTAAACTGTTTTCTTTTAATATCCCAGTTCCATTATCCATTCTGTGTTAGCTTAATATTGCTCAAATATCATTTTTGTGGGCCTTTGTCAATAGAAATTAATTCTGTCTCTCTTGGATTGCAAGTCCTGTGCTGAATAGTGAGGGTCTATTCCCAAACAGCTTCCATTCTTTACTGGGAACATCAAGAATATGGATGCTTATAATTACAATTTCTAAGTGCTCTTAGTAAGTTGTTTTAATGATTCTAGACCTTGCTCAGAGGTGGCATTTGTCAATTCTAAGACTCATTTACCTTTTTTCCTGTAGACTCCACTCTTCCTGCCCAAGCCCTAACCACAGACAGTGATTATAAATGATTTTGACAGGGATAGATCTTACCTCTTGAGTCTGTAATATGCATTGGTTTCATGGTTAGGAATGTTGTTTCTACTGGCCACTTTCTAACTTCATTTTAAGTGGAAACATGTTAAAATCAAGTTGTTGCATTTGGTGAAAAAATATTAAGGTAGCTATGTTAAAACAGAATAAAAAGAAAATACGAACACAAACTAAAGATAGAATCAACATTAGATATCAGTAAAGTGGAAAATAATGGCATACATTTTCCAGAGTAAACTGCATATAATAAAAAGCATGAAAGGAAATACATAATCATTTTAAAAGTTTGAATTATAATTTTTCTCTTCACACACTTACTTATATTTTTGGGTAATAAACAATGACTTTTTGGTTCTTCATCCAAGTTACTGAAGACCTGAATTAAGTCAGCTGTTGTTGAGTGGGCAACTGTAGTTGATTTCCTCTGAGCTGGCCTTGCCATTTATTTGGAAGTACAATTCCAGGACCCCGCATGTACCAAAACTCTTGTATACTCAAGTCCCACATTTCCCCGTGGAACCTGCATGTAGGAAAAGTCAGCTCTCCATATATATATGGGTTTCGCATCCTGCAAATACTGTATTTTCCATATGTTTGGTTGAAAAAAATCTGTGCATATGTGAACCCATGCAGTTCAGACCTAAGTTATTCAAGGATCAACTGTATTAGCTTTTGTTATATTCGTTTCCAATAACATATTTTTTGTTCTTTTCTTCTAGGCATTTAGAGAAGAAATTGCACCAATCAACTTTAAAGTTAAAACGGTGAATGATTTATCCAGTCAGCTGTCTCCACTTGACCTGCATCCCTCTCTAAAGATGTCTCGCCAGCTAGATGACCTTAATATGCGATGGAAACTTTTACAGGTATCAGCTTATTCCCCTTCATAATGCAGGCTTACGCCTTGGGTGGTCTTTAAACCCTACCTCACTATATTACCACTCACCGTTTTCTCTTTCTTTGCTGATGGTATTTGATAATGAATTTAGCATGTGATGACATCAGGTATTTGTCTTTCAGTATCTTGAACCTAAAGGCCTCATTTATTTATAGAGTTTAATTTAATTTTTTGATGTACTATTCATATGATATTTGTAGAGAATTGCAAAAGGTTAAATAAATCACAGTAATTGAAACCTGTGGTAGGTCACAGAAACATTTTTCACATAATGGCTAATAAAGGAGTCATTTTTCTTACTTTCATCATGTATTTTTTTTTTCATTTTGAAAAATCAGGAAAGTCTCTATTGTTTTTCTTCTAACTGGTTGCTATTTAAATATCTTCCTTATTTTTTCCAGATAGCACATTTATACCAGTGGTGTTTACCTTTAGTTCTTAGATTTTAGCTAATGCAGTTGGTTTAATGACTCTAGACCTTATTTAAATATGCAATTTTGATGTAGCACATAAAAACATTTGAGAGATATATTTTATCATATAATAGGTTTACTGAATTGATTCAAATATCAAAGCACTCAATGGTTCATATTTTCTTAATGAAATTGAAGAAGTAAGATATTAGTATACAATATTTTACAATCTTAGTCTTTGCAAAGAGTGTTAATAACCTAGGATTAGTAAAGCAAAATCTGTTAAATTTATATGTGTTTTTCTGTTGGGTGGAACACAGAAATATTTGTTCTTTATTCTTTTTTTTTCTTCTGCTCTGTTTCTCTAATTCATTATCTTCATGTGATGATTCTTATGGTCCATCTTGATTTACTTCCCATTCTATTTCTGTTATCACCATTTCCGAAGATTAGAAGTTGGAGAATATGTTATACTTGAAAGAAGATATGTATTCTGTCATCCTTATCTATGATCCTGGTAACCTCTAGAGCTCAGATGTTAGTTGCTGGTTGGATAAGAAGAGAAAAATCTATGCTGGTGGGCAACACTGTTGAATTGCAGGAGTAATATTTTCTTTACTCATAAAGTGTGGCATTTGAAGGCTTTTAGGCCTTAATGAACAAAGTGTATATTAATGCAATTTAAATAGCTAACCAGGAGGAACTAGTGCTGTCCAGGGAATCAGACATACACAGTTTCATTTAAGGACAGCTGCAAATGAGATTGTCCCTCTAAGTGGAACAGTAACTAGCATTACATGACCAAGGCTAGAAAAAGGAAATGGAAATGTCAGTAGGCTGTGTGCAGTTGTTATTGATTTGCATTTAGTTTCTCAGTTTAGTAACCCTTTACATTTTCATAAGGCAGAGAACTAACTATAGAATGTGTATTTTAAAAAGGCTAGGCATGGGGGCTCTTGCCTGTAATCCCAACATTTTGTGAGGCTGAGGTGAGAGGGTCGCTTGAGGTCAGAAGTTTGAGACCAGCCTGGGCAACATAGGAAGAGCCTGTCTCTACAAAATAAAAATTAAAAAATTACGTGTGTGGTGTGGTGTGCATCTGTAGTCTTAGCTACTTGAGAGACTGAGGTGGGAGGATCACTTGAGGCTAGGAGTTCAAGGTTACAGTGAGCTATGTTTGTGCCACCGCACTGCAGCCTGGGCAACAGAGTGAGACCCTGTCTCTAAAAATAAAACGAAAACAAAGACGTGGATAAAAGATGTAGAGTATCCAACCTGGGCAGCATAGTGAGACCTTGTCTCCACCAAAAAAAAAAAAAAAAAAATTAACCTGGCATGATTGCACATGCGTGTAGTCCCAGCTACCTGGGAGGCTAAGGTGGGAGGATTGCATGAGCCCAGGAGGTCGAGGCTGCAGTAAGCCATAATCGTGCCACTGAACTCCAGCCTGGGCAACAGAGTGAGACTCTGTCTTTACAAACAAAACAAAACCAAAACCAAAAATGTATATTAAAAAAAATACGAAGAGTACATTAATATGCCTGTACAAACTGAAATATATATCTCAACCCGAAGTAGAGATGATAAGATACAAATTTGGAGGAAAATAAGATGTTGCATACTCACATGTCTTTTCATTCTCTGTTTATCTTCTACCACCTCACTCACTCTATCCTTCTAACTATCCACTATCTATGTATTGTCTATTTCTCTCTCTCACTCCCCATATATATATAATCTATTATCTATCTAACTATCTAGTTTCCTAGGCTTCTTTTTCATTTGCTCCCCATAACACTTTTTACCATCTTCCTTACAAAAGAGAGATGAGTGGTCACTGATCCCATGACCACATTTTGACTTTAGAGGCTTTACAAACAATGTACTGCCTTAGAGGCAATGCAGAGTAACAGTTAGGGCACAGATTCTGGCACCGTATGACCAGAATACGAACAGGAGTGTTGCCACTCACTAGCTTTATATCCTTGGGTACCTCTTTGTGTTTTAGTTTCTTAATCTGTAAGATGATGATAAAAATAACCTTTACAGTTATTGTGAAGACTAAAGCTTTAATTTCTATAAATTGCTTAGAAGAGTACCTGGCACTGTTTACTATAATTTGAGGTCAGAAGGAGTCTTTTTTTTTTTTTTTCTACCATTACTCTGATACCAGAGACAGAGAAAGGGTCTAAGGGGTCTATATAAACAATCATATCCTGGGCAATAGCATCATTTATTATAGTCTTTAAAGCAAAAATATTATTAAAGTTATTGTTTCGGAATCAAATTATTTCCTCTGACTTGCATGTGTATGTGTACAGGTTTCTGTGGATGATCGCCTTAAACAGCTTCAGGAAGCCCACAGAGATTTTGGACCATCCTCTCAGCATTTTCTCTCTAGTAAGTACTAATAAACTGGACTGATCGCATTAATTGAATGAATTAGCATTTTCTTTCACTTTAATTGAAGAAGCCGTATTCCTTGCTATAAATATGTTTACTTAGATAGATGCATGTAAGGAGGTACTAACATCAATGAAAATATTGCTTAATGGTTATTATTTGTAATAACGTAATGACAACTGAGAAGTCTTCAAGGTGGAACAGAAATGAACTCATCTTTAGCTATGGTTTCTCATTGGAACGTCTGTTATGATAACTAACATAGTATCATATCATCATTGCTTTGTCATAGGCAAAGATTATGAACTTTTTCATAATAAAGAAATCAGTTTTATCTTTTAAGGTTTTAAATTAATTTTTCTGCTTAAAAAGTGCTTATTTAAAACACACCTTCAACTTTCAAAGTAAAAAAATCACTCCCCATAAATCTTTAAGTGGGAAGATTTTGATTTATTAGGCTCGCTGCGATTATATTTAGTTTTTCTGCTATTCGAGTATTGCGTATGTAGCCAAACCACCTATGCAGAATTTTATGTAATATTTTTCAACTGGAATTGTTAAATTTATGGACTATTCTTGAGATCTTCAATAAACAATTTGAGCTTCTACTTTATCATTCACTGCTGAGGATACTAAAGAATGTCAGATATATAGTCGACCAGATTGAGTTTAAACATTCATTCTGTTGCTTACCAGACCTGTGAATTTCTGAAGGTTGATTTCTTTGTCTTAAAATACCGTATTACCTATTTCCTCTGATTGTTTTGAGAACTCAATGACAAGGCATATCCAATTACACAAAGCACCTAGCACAGTTCTTGACACAAATGCTTTCAATAAATATTAATTCCTTTCCTTTCATTTCCTTTAGCAAATATATGTAAGAAAGCAATTTGTTTCATTTAATTCAATTTAAGTAAACTTTAAAACTTAGGGCAAAGCTTATTTCTCAATTATGACAGTTTTTTTGCAACTATAACCATAGAAACAGCTAAAAAGTACTATATCTTCTAACTAAATTGATTACATTTATATTTCCTCTTAATGTTTTTGTCACTATTGATAAACTGCCTTACCTCAGTTAAAGGTTGGGCTTTTCTTTCACAATTTCAAGAATTTTAATCAGTCATTTTAAGCCCCTTCCTGCCCTATACCTCTCTACCTCTCACCCTCCTCACTGCCCCCACCCCTACCTCAACTCCATACAGTTTTTCTGTTTCACAAACCTTAGACCTTAGGTAGTTAATCTTTGGTATAGGCCTTCCTGGAATATACTGTGTACCTAGATGCCAGGACACATTTTTAAAGTCCAGATACCATCAATGTTGATGAAGTAAATAGGTTTGCTGTATACTTATTAGATTGTTGAGTATTCCAGATTTCTAAAGCTCAGTTTTTCAAAATGTAAAGCTATGTACCAAGACCAAATGCAAGAGGAATTTACAAAATAATTGAGACTGTCTTTACAGTTCTAACTATCAGTTATCTTTAATATTGATGAAATGCTATACTTTCACCTAGCAATCACTCTCATAGTGGAAATCAAGCACATATTCTTTTGGAAGTGAAATATTGTGAAATTTATACACATTTTTGTAAAAGTCAAATACATGGCCTTGTATTATCTAACACTGAGAAGCCAAGGAGGTGGAAGTTATTCAAATCAAAACAATTATTAAAATGAGTGGGGAAGTGTAAACAAAGTCCCAATTAATAAATTTAATAATTGTTATCCTTTGCTGCTTGGAATCTTTGGCTTTATTATATTTCTTGGACTTCAGCCATGGTTATAAAAGAAGCCTGTTTAGTTAGGCAGAAAATAAAAACTGACCTATTAGCCTGGTGCTAACACTGAAATGAGGTTGGCTCTAATGAGAAATGTAACATACCTACTTCCTCATTTTCATCCCTGTTTATACTTTGGTGGGCATAGATTGAGAACAGAGTGCTTGCCTTTTATAAAGAGAGGAGGAATTGTTGAGTAGAAAAATTGCTCAGTTCAGAAATTGAGATCACATCTGAGCTCGACCGTTTATTTACTGGCTATCACTCTTTGGGCAAGTTATTTTATCTCTACACATTTAGTTCCTCATCTATCAAATGGAGCTTTAATGTGTATCTTGCTGGCTTCCTTACCAAAAACATATATTTGAAAATGCTTGGCAAAGTTTAGAATGCTGAATAGTTGTAAGATATTAATGTGATATGAAATTGGGAAAAAAAGTATTGGTGACAACTGGCTACGTGAGGATCTGATGGTATTTGCAAAGTATGAAAATTCAAAGTATTATTTGAATTTTTGTATTTGTTCACTTAGCAAAATTCTTTTATGGCACTAAATTCACATGTACTATTCTTCTTAAATAAGTCTTAAAATAATTGGTTAATGTAGGAATAATATATTTTTTATAAGTAAGAAGTAACTAGAATTGTAAAAAAAAAAAAAAAAAAAAAAAAAAGTACCTCAATTTAAAAACCCCATAAAATCTCAGTCATAGTAAGGTCTAGTGCAAAAGTAGGAGACTGGGCTCTCTGTATGTTTCAGATGAAAGTAAGAAATTGGGATTTTTCTGCCTAGACGATTGCCTTGGTTCTTCACAACTTTTTGCCTATTTTTAAATTCCTTCTTTTTTAAATTTTATAGAATTGAATGTATTTAAATGCCATCTGTACTCAATAGCTACTCCTGTGACCACGATGCAAAGTAAACAATGTTACTAGTCATCTGGAAAATTCAGTCTTGAAAAATCTAATTTTTAATCTGGATATACCCGGTAAAATTAATTTTGGTTTTAGCTTTATCAAAAATATATGTGGAGTACAGTTTCCAGATGGCACTAAGGTTTAAACTGTAGTATTTATAAACAACACCATTTGAAAGTTTAAAAATATTTCTATCAACAGGTTAGATTAGTTGGCATTAGACCTTGAACCTGTATTGTTTCTTGTTTTACTTCAAATGAATCCTTAAAGCCACTTTTTGTTTGGCCCAGTGGATCTCATAATTATAGGAATCCAGCTCAGAAACCAGAGCAGTTCATTGAATTTGCTATAAAATGTTCAGTTGTTTTGCATTAAGGTGTAAGGCTTTTTGGTTTCCAACGTTTCCAATAATCTCCCTTTGTTTCCTCAGCGTCAGTCCAGCTGCCGTGGCAAAGATCCATTTCACATAATAAAGTGCCCTATTACATCAAGTAAGTTGATTTTAATTATCCTTTATGATACCAAGAAAATCATGTTTTATTGATAACTTAAGAGGCTTCTCCCCCCCGTAACTTTTAAAAATAGGATTCAGTCCTATTATCTGAAAGAAACTGTGATATAGTTAATATTAAAAAGAAACTAGTTTTAACATGAGAATTATATTTTTCATTTATCGGATTAGGGATATAGGTGTGTTTAGCTGATATATTTTAAAGTAGAGATTTAAATATTTGGAGACAGACAATAAGCTATGATGGCTCTACTGTACTCCAGCCTGGACAACAAAGCAAGATCCAGTCTCTAAAAAGTAAAAAAAAAAAAAAAAATTGGAGAAAATGACAGAATTTCAAAATACTCTTGATGTAATGATATTTGTCAAATTGTACAAATTCTAAACCATTTTTCTTCCTCTAAGAAAATCCATATAAAAATGTCTTATACTCTTGTCATTTTATTCCACCAATAAGAAATAATGATTTATCATGAAAAAGTTAAATATTGTCAAGTTTTTCTTTGTCTTATAGAAGTTATCTGCATTATTAGCATAGGCTCATCATTCTTTGATTTTGTTGTCCAGTTAGTTTCTCCTTCTTGCATACTGTTTCTTCTTCTTATATGACATTTTATAAGTTTTGTATAATTTACACAGGCTCTTAGTAGGCCTTGATCCTTGGCTTAGGGCTATATATTGTCATGGAACAGAATGATAAAATACTACTTCTACAGTCCCTTGGAGTGTAACTTAGTAAAGATATTAATTTACAATGTGCTCTAGTGATGAGTCATAGTTGACCCTATTTTATGTGTCAGATGAACAGCATCATGCTCATGACAACACTTATTTATTGTCAGGAGACAGCTCTGTCTCAGGTTAGCTGTGTGACCTCAGGTAAGTCAGATGAAGATCTCTGGGCCAAGTTTCCTTTTTATCATTTCTAACATGGGGTGTGGTATCTCCAAAATCTATGCAAATGCTAATAATCTGCTCTTCCAGTATACTTCCTGAAAACGTTGTGTGAAGTCCATGTTAGTGAAATAATCTTTTCTTATAATTTTTTATTAGAGTCTGAGAGGTAAGCTCAGGGTAAAAAACAGGTTTGCGTAATATATAATAAATATAATAAGCAATATATGTTACATTAGCTTATGGGAGTTTAATATTTTTATCAGTGTATAACCTACAATGCACTGAGTTGTGAACTGAGTTGAGAACAAGGTATTAAAGCAATTGATTGGTGTAAAATTTGCCCAAGTAAGAATGGAAAGAGGTCAGATGCTGGGTAAGTTGGCATGTCTCTAGTGAAAGAAGATGTGATTATCCAACTGAAAACGTTTAAAACTGTTTACATTTTTATTGTACACTATAACAATAATAATAGTAATAGTATTAGAGAACTTTAATTTGCTTGGGTGAATACTGACTTGAATTTAATATTACAAATTTAGATATAAATCTGATGTACTGTGGTAGGCAAAATAATAACTGCTCCCAACCCCCGAAAGATGCCCACATCCTAATCCCTGGAACCTGTGAAAATGTTAGGTTACATAGCAAGGGAGAATTAAGGTCGTAAATGGAATTAAGGTTGCAAATCAACTGACCTTTAATTAGGGAGATTATTCTGGATTATCCTGATGGGCTTAATGTAATCCCAGAGGCCTTTAAAAGTGGCAGAGGAGACAAAGAGAGATTTGAGAATGCTAGCTACTAGCTTGGAAGGTAAAGGAAGTGGACATGATCCTTAAATGCAGGCAGCTTCTAGAAGCTGGAAAAGGCAAAGAAATGGGATTCCCTCTTAGAACCTCCAGAGAAGGAATACGGCCCTGCCAACTTTGATTTTATCCCAGGGAGACATTTTTGTAGCAGCAATAGAAAATTAATGCATGTAATATACAAAAATCAAGAAGTTCATGCAAATTAATTGAAATTAATTAATTTATTGAATTGACTTAGAGTCCTTTATCGTCTGATTTTTAAAAAATGCAAACTGGATCTAGTTTTTGGGTTTTACTAAATAAAGGAAATATTAAATATCTTGCTTTATGTTTATATCACGATTATCTGTGTGGTTTGGCACTTTTAAAGTCCATCCGGAATTTTAGCTCTTTTTTTAAAATGAATTTCTGTATGTTCAGATTAATTATATATGACTGAGAATTGTCTAAATCAGAATTTCTTTAATTCAAAATGTTTATAATTTTGGAAGGATCTTGTAGGATTGTATTCTTGTTCTTATGGGGCAGATTGGTAGAATAAAAGTTAGTTTTACCTGGCTTCCCATTGGCTAGAGCACTATTACCAGCACTGGAAAATAGATATAATATAATGATGGCCACTATTTTAAATAATAACGTTTAGGACTGTAGCATTTAAAAAAATCTTCTCCATCACCAGTAAAAGATCGGATTGTTTAAAATATATGTAGTTTTAGTGTTAAATGTCTTTTAAGTCTTTCAGATTTTTAGAAATGTGCCCATTTGTATATGGCAAATTCCCATTTGCACAAAACTTGTTTAACCAGGATCTTTCATTGTGTAATTTAACAGTTTATTTCCTCATGAAGAAGGAACATCAAATTCTGAAGGTAGAGTTATAAAAGCCAGTATTTATGTGTGAAGAATTGTTATGAAAACAAAATTTAATTCCCAAATTAATAACCAAGCAAATGGAGAATGAAAAAGCTTTTAATATACACTTCCCTTTGCATGGCTTCAAAAGTAGAAGAAAAATGTTTAAAACAAATTTTGCATGATTGCCATGCAATGAGAATTTCCTGGAGCAAATTAGAATGTATATGGCCAACAAAAAATAATATTCAGGTAGAAATATTCAATGTTTTTGATATTTAAGTATGTATTCACTGTTAGAATATGGCCAGAAAGTTGAAAGGAGACTAGGAAGGGCAAATTATTTTTATGTCATATTTTAATTTTATAGGTCACTTAAAGCCCACTTTGATGGCTTCCCACTGCATTTCTGTCTCTCTAGGTAATTCCTTATTAATATTTTAAAGTGCACTGCGGTGGCTCCATGGCTCATGTGTTTGTAGAAAATGAAAGAATATAAATCTGAACTGAAAGAGTCTATATAGTATAAACCCCTCTATTTGTTGATATCTTAAGTTAAAACTAGTCTATATAGTATAAATCCCTCTATTTGTTAATATCTTAAGTTAAAACTAGTCTATATAGCATAAACCTCTCTATTTGTTAATATCTTAAGTTAAAATTAACATTTGAAAATTTTATTTGCTTCCTCTAAGGTAGACTTTCTGAAACTGATCTAGTTATTTCTTTTTTCCTAGTGTAGTGCAATGAGAGCTCATTGTATTCAGGGTTTAAGAACATTTAAAATGGGGCCAGGTGCAGTGGCTCATGCTTATAATCCTAATGCTTGGGAGGCTGAGGCGGGTGGATTGCTTGCCCCCAGGAGTTCAAGACCAGCCTGAGCAACATGACAAAACCCCATCTCTACAAAAAATTAGCTGAGCATGGTAACATGCGCCTATAGTCCCAGCAATCAGGAGGCTGAGGTGGGAGGATCACTTGAGCCCAGGAGGTCAAGACTGCAGTGAGCCATGATCAATCACACCACTGCACTACAGTCTGGGCAACAGAGTGAAACTCTGTCTCCTTAAAAAAATAATAATAATAATAATAAATAAGGAGAGAAAAAGAAAATTTAAAATGGTTCTTGCTGCCTTCACAATATACAAAAATCTGCCATAAAAGCCAGATCTCTCTCATTGTAAATTTTTGGTTATGTATTTTGCACAAGTTGTTCATTTCCTCAGATAAAAGTTAACTTCCAGGGAATATGAGGGATAAGAGGAATGAAAGCTTTGGGTTCGGTTGAACTTTCTTAATGCATCACATTAACCATGTAAAATTCACCACTTCTCAGTTTGCCACAGAAATAATAGTAACGTATAATAATAATAAATAGTTGCTGTGGGAAATAATAATGATCATTGTAATAAATTACATTTTTGAACAGTCATTTATTTGCCAGGTGTTGTGCTGAATCTTGTGCATAGATGATCTCTTTTAATTCTCTCATTAGCCAAGTGAAGCATAGGTACTATAATTACCCCCATTTACAGATAAGTCTTAATGAATTATCAATAACTGCATTAAAAGTAATTAATAAGCACACTGCAGCTTGCTTGAGATTACACAGCTGGTAAATAGAAGAGCTAGTGTTCAAACCCAGGGATTGTCTACAGCTCCTGAACTCCTGATCACTATGCGGTGCTGTGTCCTGGCCCCAGTATTAGTTGAGTCAGAGGACGGAAGTTTTTAGTCCCATGGAAACTTTGAATAGGATGAAGGATTATATTTAGGAAGGAGGATAGTAGTGGAGAAAGTATGAGCAAACATCCTTTCTTTCATACCATAGACGGTTACCATTTACTATGCACCTCCTGTGTGCCAGCAACTGAGTCCAGCTGTCCAAGGACAAAGCCCATGCTTTTTCCAGTACTCCACACTGCCCTTGTATAGGCTTTTCCATAGGCTAATTTCTACAGGAGGATCTATTTTCTAGATGTTTAAAGCAGTTTCACACTGTGGTCTGGTAATGGACAAAGGTGCTTTTTCATAGATAGGAAGATGTCATTCCCACAGTGCTTGCCAGTTGGACCTTGAGAGGAACTCTGAAGTGGGGAAACACACTCTTTGGCCTTCCTCTATCTTTCCCCATTCACATGATCTGAAGATTTCTGTCAACGGGTTGATCTAAGTATCTGCGAGTAAGATGGCCAACAAAGCTGGCTTATAAGTCCTAAGGGACTTGAAACACAGATGGTTCTCTATACATCCGGCCTGTTGGTAAGTCATAGTATTTAATAGAATTTAATAAGATGTAGTTAGGAAATAAGATTTTCCTTTTTCCTTATAACACCTTCTCTAAAGCCTGAGTTGTTGACTTTTCAGTAAGCCTTTAGTCTTGCTACAGATGACTGTTCTGTTCTTGTGACAAGGTGTCACCATCACAATTTAACAATTCTATAGCCCGGTTTTCCCACTGGAGTCTGAAGTGCAGACGTTAATTCTTCGTAGAACCCTAAATACAATGTACAATATCACACAACACACAGCTTTCATTATGAACATATTAGTAATCTCTGGTTATATATACCATGCATGTCACATTTTCTAAAACTGACATTCCTCAATATTGCAAGAAATTAACCAGCATAAACTTGTCTATATCTATAAAATATGCTGTCTTACACTTCTTTCCCTTGTTCTAACTCTGCCTTTGAGTGGATCCAAATGAAGATTATCCTCAATTTATTACATCTCTCTTTGTACTTTTATTTTCCATTCTTGTGCCCATTATTGATAATCCTGCAAAGCTCTTTTAGACCTACTCTCATTTGCCAAGGCCACCCTCTACCTGCCCTAATCCTTCAGTAACTGAAAGGAAATGAAGTTTGTAATAGTTGTAAAATCTTGGGGAGCGAGTAGTTGATCTTTATCGCAGTCATACAGTTCATTTGCATAGATTATATATACTTGTCTTGGCAGAACTACATATACCGTCTAGAGGAGAGAATTCATGCATACTTCTTTAGAAGAATTGTGCGCCAGCTTAGGCAATACAGAAGAAATAGTCCTTCCCTAAATATGGGCAGAGAGGAGTATCAGCAAGGCAATCTCCAAATACTCAACCTAACAGGAAAATGAAAGCTAACAAAGTGTGTGTAACAGCAACAACGAAGAATTAACATAAAGCATTTTATCATTAACGGTTATAGAAAACTTATCCCAGAGCAGAATAAACCCATAACAAAGGTATAATTAACAATGAAAAATAAACATAGCTCTCTCCAAAAGGGTCCCTACAGCAGTCTTTATTTCTCCCTTCCCTCTTTCGTGAAGATGAGGGATGGTATCTTTTTGGTTCCAGTTTTTTAAGTAAAGAACTCTTGGGCCGCACTTTGAATCTCTTTCAAGAACTGGAGCTTGTGGTTTTGGTTTTAATGATAAAGAAGTAAATGAAATAGAAGCATAAGCAAAATGTACTGGAGAGTCTGTCTTTCTAATAGTCTGTGACTCTGTTTTTACTGAAAATAAATATTTAAAACTCACTGGGCCAAGTCTGCTGATGGGGAGGTAAGAACAAAATTGCTTTATGAAAGAACGTAAGTACCTTAGGATCACTAAACCCCTGGGCTTGGAGGGGCTTCAGATAAATGAGCATAAGCATACCGTGGCTAACTAAAAATCTAAACAGTAGAAAGCCTGCCCTGCAGCAGCCAGCAAACCGTCACTGGGAAGAAATCTTATGTATTACTGGTGTCCTACTTAATTGAGGTAATTTAGGTGGAATTGATATTGTCTTTGAGAGACATTAGGTAGTTAAGGACTTAAAATATCACCTTCACTGCCATTAGTCTACATATTGTTGGGCCATGAAGTAGTATTTTGGCTTGGAATCTTCTAGATTACCCAACTCTATTGCATTATAATGGCACCATCAGCCTTACTGGGCAATTTGATTTTTAGGGTAAGGGATGCAGTTAGCAAAGTTCTACCATACAATATAGGAAGGATCACTGTGGGGCCATTTAGAGAGGAAAAAAGATATCTATACTTTATAAAGATTAAATTTTTAAAACTGCCATTGCAATTAGCAAAAGTACAGAAGTAATAATGTTTAAAATTGTAAAATAAATAGAAATATGCTGATTATAAAGTAAAATAATACAGTAAAAGATTTCGTATAACCATATAGAAAAAAATAGAAGTAATTAATCCCTGCTTTTAAAAATACATAAAAGAAAGAGATAAAGTAGTAATTTTTTTTTAATAAAAAGCTAAAAGCTACAAATCCAGCTTTTCAAAGCAAACTTAAAGGATACAATGATCCCCTCAACTGTTGTGGGAACACAGTCCTGGTGTTAACACCTTCAGATGGGGGCATACAAGGCTCCCCCAGGGCCAGTGCAACAACGAATGACCTACAGGAATTTGGCGGATGGTCTGAATCTCCCCTGTTTGAGAGTCAGGGAGATGAGGGTAGGGTTGGGTGGGAGGTGGGGTTCCCTATGAATTCTGGGCTCATGTAGAAATATTATCAAGCTAGCGGCTCCCCTGGGTTTACTGAGTATTTGCATGTTTATATTTCCAGACAATCTAGTACCCTCAAGACAATTATCACCTGTCCCTCCCCTTGCACGTAGGCACATCAGGTTTGATCATTAATTCTACTACTTTATTTAAAAACAAACACAAATAAACCTTGTCTTATTGTTTTGTAACAAATGTTCTATTAGTCGTACATGCAATATTGACATCTTATATTTTGGGTTGTATGGTATGGTAGCCTATTTCTATGTAGTCCTTTCCATGTTTGTATCTTTAAATCTACTCCTGAGTGTGAAATTACTTTAAGTGTATTTTGTTTCAGAGACAGGGTCTCACTCTGTTGCCCAGGCCGGAGTGCAGTGGTGCAACCATGGCTCATTGCAGTCTTATACTCCTGGCCTCAAGCGATCCTCCTGCCTCAGCCTCCTGAGTAGCTGGGACTACAGGTACATGCCACCATGCCCAGCTAATTGGACTTTTTTTAGAGATGGAGTCTTGCTATGTTGCCCAGGCTGGTCTCAAACTCCTGACCTGAAGCAGTCCTCCTGCTTTGGCCTCCCCAAATGCTGGGATTACAGACATGAGCGAGCCACTGTGCCCAGCCTAAATGCATTTTATAGTCAAATCCTACGAAATTATTCATTATTTACAATGTTGTCTTCCTGCCTCCTGTCTTCATTATCATGAGATACTAATGGCATTTTTTAAGGAAGACTCTAAACTTCTACAGTACCTATTATCAAATAGGATCATATATCTTATTTAAATTTTGGACAGAATGTTTTTTTTTCTTGAAATCCTGACCTCCGCACTTCTTCTCTCTTAAGTTAATTTTTTGTTTCTAAAAGTATATCTTTGGATTTCCTGCCTTTAAAAGCTTAGAGGACAGTAGACAGTGTTTGCGAGTGGATGAGGAAGTTGAACATAACCTGAGGAATATATAAGTCACTCCTGCAGCTTTCTCACCCACTACCTCCATCCTCTCCCCAGGGGCTTTTCCACACAGGCACACACACACACCCACACCCACACCCACACACACACACAAGCACATGCACAGAATGAGAATCAATGTTACTGATGGGGGTACTCCACATTCTTCCTATATTCTAGTCTTGAGTGAAACAAGGACTGAAAAGATTATGAATTCCAAAGTAAGTACACCACCTCTCAGATCTTTAAGAAGGTGTTACTCAAATAAATGATGTCATATCAGATTGCCAACATTTGTTTTCACTCTTCATACTTTAGGCAGTTGAATGCAAAATCGATTAGTTGGGAGCTCGTGCTTGATTGCTATATATAGGTAACTTCTAAAAGTGTACATAAAGTAAATGTTAACAGAACCTGTATTTTGCCTGTGTCAACTTCCTTTTCTGGAGACTTCTGGTTTTCTCATAGTACCTCCCACCTTCTAATACACTGTATAACTTACTTACAGTGTTTGTCGTCTCTTATTTTTCCCCATCCTGAGGCATGGCCACTCCACTTGGCACCATGGAGTTCATTGCTAATAATTATAGGACCACTTTGAGTGCAGGAGAAAAGTTGGAAGCCAAACAGAAGTGGCTGGAGTGGTGAATGGGACACGAGGAAGTAGATATGGTACAGTACTCATTGGTGAATTTTGTCTGTGAAGGAGAGAAAAAAGGTGATAACTAGCAGAAAATGTAGATTTGAGGTAGGGGTGTGTGTGTGTGTGTGTGTGTGTGTGTGTGTGTATGTGTGTGTTTAAGGATGGCACGTCGGTAAACATTTATATTCTACAAAGGATAGTCTTCTTGAGAGAGGGGTTGACAGTGCAGCACAAGAAATTTTTAAGAAATCATTGGGAAGAATTGGCCTTTAATAAGAAGGGGGACAATTTCTCAGTTAAAGAGGAGAGAGGATAACAAACTGGCAGTTGGAGGGAGGTTTCCTGAGTTGGTGGTGGAGAGAGAAAGGAGTCCTCATCTAGTAGTATTTAGGTTTTCAATGAAGCGTGAGATAAAGTAAAATGATATTAAGGCAGAGAAAGAAACCAGTTTGGGGAGAGAGATAGCAGTAGTGAATTTCTGTTTTGGAGTTTGGGAAAGCAAGTTTATTAGGGAATATAGTGCAGTTGCCAGGAGGTGGACATTTGAGGTTTGAAATCACATATTTTAAAGTAAATTGAGTCTGTCTGTTGAGTGATTTTCTCCAGTTGTTTTTATCCACAGCTGCTCAGGTCCAGAGTAGGCAAGTAATTGAGCTGATCCAGGCCTGGGATTTGCAAGGGGTGAGAGAGAAGCAAGGGAGATGAGGTTATTTGTAATGATTCTAATGATAGACCATGGACTCAAATTTGGACAGATTCATCAAGAAATATTTTAAAACCTTAATTATGCAAATATACTTCCATATCAAGAGCTTAGCTTAAAATGAGACTATCTCTGTTTAAATCCCATTTCTATTACTTACTATAGGACCTCAGACAAGCTATCTAAGCACTCTCTGCCCTAGTTTTTTCCATCTGTAAGATGGAGACAATATTGTCACCCAAGTCATAGAATTGTAATCCAAATTCAATTTACACATAGGAAAAGTTTATCCAAAAAAGTTTACTTGGTACAAATCGAGCACTCAAATAGCATGTTATTACTGTGATTAATATGCATCCTGACCTAGTATATTTTACTTTGCACAGCAAAGAAGAAATATTTTTCTTTCTTTGATTGTCTTATCTCAGAGCAATATACATAGTTCTTGTCCCCACATTTTTACTTATCTTTAGTTTTGTTCTGTTATATGCCTTTATAATTATAATTGGAATGGAATGATATATAGCAAACCTCACAAAATCCAGTTATAAGCATAAAATTGGATAGCTAGTAACAAATAAGTATATTTGGGTAAGTGTTAGTTTTTGGACAAACAAGTTGCCTTCTGATCATCCTTTAAGGTTTCATGGAAAAATATGAGACCACTCTAATGAGGACAAATGGGTTTAAGAAGTATCTTCTGCAGAGCAGCCATTTGCCCAGAAATCAATATTTTACCAGCCTATCAAAAGTGCATGTCCTTTGCTGTTGGTTCATTGTGTTACATGTTAGGCAGTATTGCAGCACAACTTTTTTTGTTTTATTTGTTGTTGCTACAGTCTTATATTATTTGTGTTTTACTTTCTGTGGCTTATCAGTGTTATATTGTTATGAATAATAATAGGTGGAAGGATATAGTACTTCTTAACCTTATTGGCTTAATATTTTAATAATGTCCATAAAATGCAGAGATTATATGTTATCCCAGCTGGGGCTCTTCAGAGTAAGGGGGCACTTTTAATAATTATACCAGGATGCTGATGTGTAATTCCTGTATACAGTCTAGTATAAAGCAGGATTTATACTGCTTGAAGGATAGTTTTCAAAATAGGCAAAAATCTTAACTCTTATACAAATACAGAAAGAGCATGTTTCATTTAACTCATAATAAGGGAACCAGTAAGAAGTTATAATAGGTTCCAAAGAGAATACAAAATGTCACATATTTATAGTCAGATTAGGGATGCTAAGATGAATTTACCTCTGGATGCAAAGCTGACAAACTGGTCAATATCCACAGGACAATAATCAATTGCATTCCACTGGGCACAATTTGCATTTATATGGACAGAAATCATTTGCATTACTATCTGTTTTCTTCAGTTTGCAGAGTTTAAAATAGCTCAGAGATAATTTAAGCTTTGCAGGATACCCACTCATTTTTTGCCCACAACAAAGACCTTCACAGTTTTTCCCTGCACAGGCAAAACTGGATGGCTGGCCAGCCTAGTTACATGTCACATGTTCTCACTATTGTTTGCTTCATATGATTTTGTACTTAACTGTTAATTGCTACTTTGTTTTTTTTTTTTTTTTTTTTAATTTTATTCTTGGATAGATGCCCATGGCTGTTGCCTTTTAAAGAGAGGATTTTTAGTAATAAAATCATAATTTTATTTTAGAGCTTATGAAGCCGCACAATATGAAGTCCCACTCCCTGTTCATATTTGAGATTAATTAGAACCCAAGCTGTTGTTATTTTGGGGGAAAATGCTACTTTTATTCTGTTTTGGTTGCCTACTCTGGGAGAACTTCAGGCATTTTGGCAAGAGGAGCTGACTATCTGCAGCTGTTCAAATACTTTAAGCCTTTGGGTTCATTGTGGATTTTGCTTTAACCCTCTCTCCCGACTTAAAAAAAAAAGCCAGCAGCCAACTGCATTGCCTGTTTTTTTTATTTCTGTTGTTTGGTAAGCAGCAGTTATACTTTTGTAACCAGAGGCTGTATTTATTTTCTGTGTTGGCAGTTCTGCCTAATGAATCAACTGGTATTGAATTCACAAAGGGAGATGCCCGTTCCCTCCCTCCATCTGTTTGCCAAATGTGTGTGTTCCGTCAGCTCTCAGTAGTGGTTTCACTAAAAAGAGCCATTAGCAAGAGGTGTTCACCTTGAATTCTCAGTCCTCTGCCTGACTTAGAAATAGTGGTATTTTCCTCTTGTGATTCTGTAGGGGTTGTGTGAGGTGAAGACCCACACCTGTAATTCCAGAGAAAGCATATTTGTTGTTTAAGTATAACATCTGGCTCTACATTACCGATGGCTTTAGTTTGGTTCTTGAGCCTTGGTTTGCTCCATCATGACGGGATGTCTGTCTCTGGACAGTACTGTTGTCACGGGGATTGAAATTCCCTGAAAGAGAAGACAAGAGATCAATGAACCCTAGTAGGTTCTCTCAGACTGGGAGCCCATGATGCCTTACTGGAATTGCATTACCTCCTCAGCAAATCCTTCCATACTTGTTGGTGATAGGGAGGAAATTCTTTTTGAGAGTCTGCATTTCTGTAAAGCTCTGAGCCTAATGATGAATAGTAAGAATTTAGGTCAAACAACTTCAGTACCCGGCTCCATGGTCTTTTGAGCAATTTGTAGTATCACTACCATCAAACCAAAAGGGTGAGATGGTTTTGTTGGTATTCAGTAGTGGACCATGAAGTAGAAGTATTTGTCTCTGCATTGGAGTCAAGAATCTGGGTAGAGGAGCCCGACAACTTTCCATCTCTTTCCAAGACAGATCTTCACATTGTAGTTACATTATTTTGTTTGAGATCTTGGAATTTCCAGGATACATACCCAATTGCTAATATTTCCGGGATACATACCCAACTGCAAATACACACTTTAAATATTTTTCAAAGGTAAGTATGAGTTATTTGGGGTTTTTGTTACCTGTGTATATATAACAGTGATGATGTTCTTTTCCCAGGGACATGCCCCAGTTTTTGATATATTACATAGGCTTGAAAAATAATTTCTCTCGAATTTGATTTTATGAATGTTGTAATATCACTCTCTTAGGTACTATGCTGGTTCATTTAGCTTACGAAATAGTTTTATAAGAACTAGGTGTCATTTAAGAAGTCTTTGGAGCACAATTAAATGTTATGAATCTACCCTGACCTAGATAAGGGGCAGTTAACTCTTTAAATGTAAGGCCACTGACCCACCAAAGTCATGAACTGTTTACCTAAGAAACTTAACTGAAGCATTCCATTTATGTTTTAACCTCAATTTATTACCCCAAAACTTCCATCTAACGTATGAATTAGTTTTGAAATTTACAGAAAAAGAGAAAGTATAAAACTTGCTTTTAAAGTGAAGAACATGAGGAAAACAATTTAATAATTTAATACATATAGAAAATAATAATACGGGTTAATGAGAGGAAGCTGAGAAGAGGAACACAGAGTCAAAGTGGCAAGAGACACTTGCCTGAGGGGAGTGGGGAATCCAGATACACATGAAGAGAAGAAAGGGTAGATTTGCACTGAGGAAAGTTCGACTCAAGGTAGAAGAGGAGGGAGGCTCCGTAGATTGTGGGATGATGTTATTCAGAGTTAAACTTGTTTCTGCAATCTTTGGAAATATGACGAGACTTTCAAGGTGTAGTGACTCCCACAGCACTACTTCTGCTGTTGGAGGATTCGTTCTGAATGATAATCTACATCTGTTTAACAGATATGGGTTTATTCTGGAGCCTGCATTGATCTGGCCACATCAAGCCAGGACCGAAGTGTTCATGACAGTCACATTTTATATCTAGGTTTTAATTTGTAGTTTCAGTTCTGTTTGAAATAGGCAAAGCAAAGATTTCATTTGTCTTTTTACAATGTAGTTGCTCAAATAAAATTTATTATTAAAAAAATTTTATAAAAAACTTTTGTATAGAGATGAGGTCTCGCTATGTTGCCGAGCTGGTCTCAAACTCCTGGGCTCCCACCTCAGGCTCCCAAAGTGTTGGGATTATAGATGTGAGGCACCACACCTGGCTAAAATTTATTATTAATATTTTTTATTTTTTGGAGACAGTGTCTCACTCTGTCACCCAGGCTAGAGTGCAGTGAAACGATCTCGGCTCACCGCAACCTCCACCTCCCAGGTTCAAGCAATTCTCATGCCTCACCCTCCTGAGTAGCTAGGACTACAGGCACCCACCACCATACCTGGCTAATTTTTGTATTTTTAGTAGAGATGGGATTTCGTCATATTGGCCAGGCTTGTCTCAAACTCCAGACCTCAAGTGATCCACCTGCCTCGGCGTCCCAAAGTTCTGGGATTACAGGAAGAGCCACTGCCCCTGGCCAATGTTTCAAATATTAAGTAATAATTGGGCATTGGGTTTCTGAATGGTTGATAATGAGGATAATTTTGCATGTATTTTTAAAAATTTGAAAAAAATCATTTCTACTTGGTTATTTCCTTTTTGGCCTCTATGAAGTTTTTTGATTTTTTGTTTATTTTTAAAATTTTACCTTTTTTTTCCAGCCATCAAACACAGACCACCTGTTGGGACCATCCTAAAATGACCGAACTCTTTCAATCCCTTGGTAAGTGTTATTAATAGTAATAAATTAACCTAAACAACTGAGAACTGGTTTTGTTTTTTTTTTTTTTAGGTGGATTCTCGCTCTGTTGCCCAGGCTGGAGTGCAGTGGCATGATCTCGGCTCACTGCAACCTCTGCCTCCCGGATTCAAGCAATTCTCCTGCCTCAGGCTCCTGAGTAGCTGGGACTACAGGCGCCCGCCGCCACTCCCAGCTAATTTTTTGTATTTTAGTAGAGACAGGGTTTTACCATGTTGCCTAGACTGGTCTCGAACTCCTGAGCTCAGGCAATCCACCGGCCTCGGCCTCCCAAAGTGCTCCCGTGAGCCACTGTGCCCGGCTGAGAACTGTATATTGTTAAATAGGAGCTAATCACCAGCCTTTCTTACATGGCATATTAATGTTAAAAGAATCATGTCATTGACATTTAAAAGCAGTTAAATTTCTAAGGGCAATGCAGTAAACAGGTATTGCCTTTCTTAGGAGAACTGTGTGGTTTGAAATCATGTGAGCCAAAAAGAGTTGATTTACAGGGAGGAATGTAATTGTACTTTTTACCTCCTTCGTATTGAGTCATCTTAACCTTTAGCTTTGCACGCAAAAAATATATATAGATATACAATTACAATATAGCCAACTTTAATTCACTGCCTTAAATTTGCTTTTGGCTCACTTTTTATTTAGTACGTGCCATCAAATTAGCTCACCTAGTTTAAATTTGTCTAAATTGTTAAAAGCTAAATTCATTTTTATATAAAAATGCAAGAAAACACAGATGAGAATTCCGGTTTTGTTTTAATTTCTAGTGCAATGTGGCTTTCAACTTATTGTTTAACCTACTTCCTCTGGTTGGTCCAGTGGTTTTTTTAAGTTTTCTCTTTGGGTAGCTAAGGAGATGATGGAGGGAAAAACAGCACCCGAAGCCTCTCTCTCCCATTTCAATAAAAAGGATGCCCCCTTTTTTAATCTCTTTAAATGTTGGGCCTCTGTGTAAGTTTTTTTTTTTTTGGTGGGTGAAGGGGCTTGCAAAAGTTGGACAAACAAAAGACATATAACTGGTTTGCTTAGTTTGTAAAATGAGGTGGCAAATTTTGATGATATCTGAGTTTTCTTTTAACTCTACTAATCTCTGATACTCTGTCTTTAGGGGACAAAGAAAGAAATTACAATATCTATTGTTTCCAAAGAGTTGAGTATTGGTTGTAGGATCATTTTAACCAGATCTGCAAAAGGGCAGGAAAACCAAATCAATCAGGATGGGAGGAGCATAGAAATAAGATGAGCTCCATGAATAGTGAGCTGGACAGTGTGGTTGGAAGAAAATGAAGTGTCCTTGGGGGAGATGTCCCTGGAGGAAAATCTCCTTTATTGGGAAAAAAAGGAAGGGCCCTCTGCCTACTGTGCAGTGCATTTAATAAGCCATGTGACAGCTGTGCTTTCTCTTCATCACCTTCCTCTTTTTCCTACCAAAGGGCTGAAAGGGGTGGTACCTTTTCTCACCCATCATAAGGGTCATGGTGAGCCTCCTATAACAAAAGACAGGTCAACCAGAAAAGCACAAGAAATTTACTTAATCAAAGTTTTACCTGACATGAGAACCTTCAGAAGACTCAAAGAAAACAGGGAAAAGTGTCTGTTTTTACACTTAGATTGAGTGAGGAATGGATGACTGCATTGAATTGTGATTGGATGAAAGGGTATAATTTAATGATAATAGACTGAGAAGGGAATTCCAGCAAGGCCTATCTATTCAGATTCTTCTTGGCTTCTCCCTGCAGCATATTCCTTTCCTCTAGGGACAGGATACCTGTCACAGGAGAATCTTCAGGAGAGAAGGGAGAAGGTCACAGTGAACTTGCTAGATTTTATGGCTTGCTTTGGGGAAGAGAAGTTCTAGTTTTTATGACCTACCTTGGGGAAGGGGAATTCTGGTTTCTGTTTATCACTTTGGAAGCAGAAAGAGGGTCAGGAGACAAGCGACCCAGAGGTCAGAGAGACCTTACTACTGAGGCCTTCCAGTCTCCTTCATTTCAAAGTACTCAACCCACCATGTTCTGAGCCCTGACACCTGTTGAAAATACTTTCTTAGAATTTTCTCTGTAGCACTGATTTGAGATGCATCTCAACGTGGTGCTAATGATCATTTAATTTTTTTCTTAAATACGTGTTGGGGAATTTGGGAGAAGACTTTTTATTTCAGGCAAACATAATATTTTTTCATCATCCAAAGTAACCAAATACATTCTGGGCATTCAATATATATTCAATAATAAGCCTATCTTCGAATTGTTCCTTTTTCTATTTCAGCTGACCTGAATAATGTACGTTTTTCTGCCTACCGTACAGCAATCAAAATCCGAAGACTACAAAAAGCACTATGTTGTGAGTTATTCTACCGAAGTTAATCAGTCTGTTACTTGAATTGCGTTTTTTTTTCTCCAAGAGGAAGATAAATGAAGAGGATGGAGTGTTTGCCAAGTTAATCTGGTTTTCAGTGTACCTCACTCAAGGAGTTGGTTTTGTTTCTACAAATGTTTTATTACTTGCCCCATCAGTGTGCAGTACTGAACACATGCCATTCTTACTTGGAGAACAAAATTAACCAAAACACAGGAGTAATGTAAAAAGCTTTTTCAAAAATTGTGCTGCCACCCAATTTAAAAGGATTAAATCAAAGAAAGTATTAAGTCATGTGTTTTCAGTACCTTTTGCCCATTTGGCAGTGTAGAGTTCCAGTTTGTCTTAATACAACTGTATATAAAGAAACACTAAAAAATCACATTCCTGATCTAAATTTGAACTGGCACCTTAACAAGTGAGATAAAAGGCTCTATTTTCTTTTAAATATATCTTGAGACATTTAGTATTATCAATGCATTTTTCCTGTGGAGGATGTGTTCAGAGTGGAATTCTGTGGCAGTCCTTTCATCAAAAGGATATTTCCCCCCGCAAAATAACCTAAAATTAAGTAGCAGTGTGAATACTTAGCATATAGATTTATGCTATCTGGATTCTATTTGTGGTTGTAGTTCTAATGATTGAGTCTACCCTAGGCCTTGTCAGATAGTTGATGTGGAAAGTGATATTTACCTGTTCTTTTAAGATAGGGTAAATTGAAAAGTTTCAAGTATTCTTGTTTGCTACCTTTTGTTAACTGTTAATATACATCTAGGCAGTTCAGTGATGCTTTGAAAATTATGCTTTGAAAAATGTTATGTTAGGGTTGAAAAATCTGCTCCTTGAAAGTCAATAGAAGTTAGCAATAAATTTTAAGCTGGCTGCATGAAGAATTGAGGAAAGAGAGGTATAATGTCATTGAGAAAAAATAGCAATGCAAAGCTTGAAAATAGGAAAAGCTTAAGCTGTGTATGGAAGATAAGTCTACAGGGCTGAAAGACACCTCCAGATGAGGCAATGCAAGGAAGAATGAGATGACCTTGACTCTTGCATAATCCACAGAGCCTCAAAGATAATTAGCAGGTGGTAGTAGTTGCAGCAAGTGTTGCAGAATTACCAGGACAAAGAAAAGAAAGCCACCATGCTCTGGCTACTGATCAGTATGTTGAGCGAAAAGAGAATAGGAAGTAAATTATGAACACACAAAAGGGATGTTTGGTCTGCGCAGGAGTCCACGGTGACAGCAGTTTTGAAAGAAGCTCAGCTGCACATCCAGGATCCAGTTGATGGGTCTGGAAGTTCTTCTCAGGCCTGATGAGCTATAAAATGAGGACAAATGACTCAGCCACAAAATTTCCATTGACAGAAGACTGCTTTTTGTCATTATGAACATGGTCCCAGTTTTCAACAACACTTAAGGGTGGATAAGCATATTAACACATTTGGTGTTTTCTTCTCTTGGTTCTTTGGATTCCTGAAGAAAAAAAACCCCTCCTCAGCTCTTCCCCTCAAACCTGAGAGGAACAGAAGGGACGCTTCTCCAACTTCTAAACTAAACGAGATTGGTAATGACAATTAAACAACTAAATGGCAGTTAGAAAAGGGCTAGATTGTATTGGATTTCAAGTATATGAGGTGCTTTTTTCAGAGACAACTGACCTTCACTTTTCCCGCAGCCTTCTCCCACTGCCCTCCAGCCAAGGCCTCTGGGCCACTCCTGGAGCTCATCAGTTTATTATTAATCTGCTTCTTCCTCTCCCTTCCTTTCCGTTTACTAGAAATACCCTGACCCTTTCTCTGCACTGGCTTGTAACCCTTTTTTCCTCCCAAATACTGTTAAAGATTTACCTCTTTTGGAAACATTTACAAGCTAATCCTACCCGTCTCCACGTTTTTTCCCAGTAGTTTATGATTGCCTGTAATAGCAGGTTCTCTCACCTTAGTGACAAGTGCTTGCCTTTGTGTGCTCAAATAATGTTTGGTGGATTGCCCCGTCTCCACTGTGAACTACTTTAGGTCATGGCTGTCTCTCATTATGTGCAAATCCCCACCCAGCATAAGGCAGAGGGCAGTGTCATTGTTCATTCATTTGTTGGGCTCCAAGATTGTGCAGGAGATAAAACAGTATAAAGAGACTTGATTCTCACACTGAAGGAACTCATATTTCGAGAACGTTGCACATGGACCCAATGCCCTGCTTACAAAAGATTCCTGCTGCCCTCAGACTGGAATGGTCTTTGCCTGGCTCACCTCTCTGTCCACCTCCTTCCCTCTGCTCCACCGGGGCATCACCATTTCATCATCCACTTAGTGATAGAAATGGCAAACTCTGTATTCCATTCCTCCTGCCTAAAAAGCACTTGTCTTAGCTCTTTGTATAGGTTGGTGCAAAAATAATTGCAGTTTTTGCCATTAAAGGTAAGTTAGGGTATTTCATTAAAAGTAATGGCAAAAACCTCAATTACTTTTGCACCAACTTAATCCTTCTGTTCTTCCCTTGGCTGGGACACTCATTCCTGTAGGTCTCAATGTTGTCGATCACCTCTCTTTTAATGAGGTTTTCTATGGCTCCTCATAGAACTGTTCTTTTCCTTACATGACACTTCTGGTGCTTGGTTTAGGCACTAAGGCAAAGTGTCAATGGTGATTTTTAATATTCTGTTTATTAGTTATTGTTTGCTTCTCCATCATGGGAGGGATGAGTCTGTGTTCGTCTCTACTTAGGACCTCATACAATTTCTGGCACAGAGCAGGGGTTACTTAGGACACATTGAGTGAATGATTTGAGTTTGAAGGTTGTATAGCAGGACTCCAGAAGATGTGTCCAAGGAGATTTATAGCAGCACTTTTCATAGTAAAAACTTATTCAATTTTGGCATATTTATACATATAATACAGCAACAAAAATCAATGAGCTAGTAATCAGCATCAACATGATTTAATCTTAGAACTATAAAATTAAATGAAAAAATTAAATGGCAGAAAAAAATGTGTGCCACTCTGTTCCATTTATATGTAGTTCAAACCCATGGAAAACTAATGCTATATACACTTTTAAAAACTGAAAGTGAAATACAAAGGTTAATGGTTACCCCATAATTGTAAGAGGATGTAATTAGGCAGGATTCAAGGAGCTTCCAAGATAGTGGTAACATTCTGTTTTTTTCAGCTGTGTGATGGACTAATGGGTGTTTGTTCTATTATTTTCTTTTAGACCACACATATGTATTTTCTGTTTTCCTTTGTATTTTGATTTTGAAACTTTATGTGATAGGTAATAGCAGAAAAGCAAAAGGGAAGTATGTTCCGAGGAGGGAGAGAATCCTCTCATTATGAAGAAGAAGGCAGGCTTCCTTGATTAGTGGGCATATGAGCCAGGCTATAAAAGGCACCTGGGATTTAGGCATGGGGCAGTTAATTGGGGATAAGAAGGGAAGGAGTTATCTGTGTGAGAATTAAGGTGTAGATGGTGTTCAGGGAACATCAAGTTATAGAGTCCGAATGGAATAGCTTAGCTATTTTGTCCAATATCCAGAAATTTCCTTAAAGTTAGTTTAGGTCAATTTGAAGGTCATATTTTTCCTGAAATTCCTTTCGGTTTTTTTCCTCAAGTTCTTATTGTGTTGTATTTCATGTTTGGATATTTTTCGTTATAGAATGGGGAGCCATGAGGCATTTTCTGTATTGTGGGAGTTTAGATATAGGGCCAGAGGTGGAAGTATGCTTTAGGGAATATCTAAGAAAGACCAAAGGGCAGAGAACAGAGAATGGGTAAATAGTTCAGGTGAAGGATGATCAAAGCTGAGCTGGCTGGGAGTTGTAGGAGGGGAGATGAGGGTCTGGATTTTTAAGGCTGCCTGAGGAAGAACTGATGACTGGGGGTATTGGGTAGTTGGTAAATTGTGGCAGGTAGAAGAAGGAAGGATGTTAGGATATTTCACGGTTTGCAGACTGGACTGCATCATGACAAGAAGGCCAGGCCTTTATGGGCAGAGGTTCCTGAAAGAGAATTATATAGCTCTTGTAGGGATCAGAGCAATGGGACATGGGTCAAGTGTTGAGGCAGGAGATCAGCAGGAGAAAAGAGAATCTGGAGCCATCCAAAGAGAAGCAATAACAGAAGTAAGGGGAGTGAGTGAGGGCCTCAGGCTCACAGAGTGAAAGGCCAGATGTGAAACCTTGAGCTCTGCCTGTATTTCTGGGGAAGAGAAGATAGGGGAAATGCTAAAAATAATAATAATAATAAAAAAATAAAAAAATAAAGAATGGCCACATAGCTTGACACCTGGAGAAGTGTCACTGAAGCCCAAGATTGGGTGCTTAACAGTGTTCATTGTTTTGCAGAACAGGAGAATGATGATGCATTTCTATTCCATCCCCTGTGCCTTATATGTGGGATTAAAGAAAAAGTCAGAAAGTTGGATAGAAAATGATTCTGCTGTTTGTTTCATTTACCACATGACTGAGCTGTCATTTGTCTCCCTTTGAAATGAGGAAATCTTAATCATAATTTTCTATGATTTAAATGTAGTCAGTTCTTTAAAGGTACCTAAATGTGACACACTTCAGGAAGATTTACGCTTGACTTAGGCACTAAGACAAAGTGTCAGAGTAAATCGCTAAAAATTGAAGACATGATAGTCTGTGGGATGTGGCAAATTAGTGTCACAGCTACAGAGTGTATAACCAGAGAGACTTCAGAAAGAAATGCAAGGACAGCCTGATGCAGGAAATGGGCTTTTTGGAATTTGGTCTGTTGTCACCTGATGCCATGTGGGGATCCAATAGCAGTGCTGTGTTACTGGCATAATTAATGTTGGAATTCAGAAAACTTACAGCCTTTGGCCATATTTGAATATGTTCCTTGGTGTCTGTGGGCAGCTGTAGTTCCCTAGCTACTGCCCTTTATTAAACTCTTTCCTTTGTCAGGCACTTAGCTTCTACCCTCTAGAGGTTTACAATTGAAAACTGTGTACAGTTGACCCTTGACACCCAAAACTTAACATGTTAACAGTCAATTAACACATATTTGATATGCTATGTATTATATACTCTTATTCTACAACAAAGTAAGCTAGAGAAAAGAAAATATTAAGAAAATAGTAAAAGACAAAATATATTTAATATTCACTAATTGGAAGTGATCATCATAAAGGGTCTTCATCCTCGTCGACTTCATGTTGATTAAACTGAGGGAGAGGAAGAAGAGGAGCAGTTGGTGTTGCTGTCTCGGGGTAACAGAGGCAGAAAGGGTAGAGGAGAAAAGAGAGGCAGGCACGTTCAGTGCTTAACTTTAATTGAAAAAACTCCACGTGTAGGTGGACCCTCACAGTTCAAACTGGCGCTGTTCAAGTGTCAACTGTACAGGGCAAAGAAATGAGGTAAGAATTACAGTGAAAATTCCAGATGGTTCTTAGTTTTTTTCTGACACCTTCTCTAACTCATATGAAGCTTATTTGACTTATTTTTGTTATTAGCTTAAGTTTATCAATGATACATTTGGCATCTGAAGGAAATGGATTGGTTCGTTATCCAGACTTGTATGTTTTATGTTTATCTCTTTAAAAAAAAAAAGTCTTCCCTGTTGAGTTGTTTTTGAAATCATTTTACTCTGTATGGGTTTAAAGCAGTTCTTTTAATTTGTAGATAACTTAAAAAATAAATAATTCTGTGTTACTCAGACAGCTAGCATGGACACATTTCATATATGTCTTTAAAAATTCAAAATTATTAGTTATTCAGTGGTTACAAATGGATAAATACAAAGGAAGCTATTTGTTCATTTTAGTTAACTGTCAAAATATGTCATATTTTTTGAGAGAACAGTTTTTGCATCAGGCGAAGAGAAAGAAGTTGGTTTTATATGTATATAACCTTAGTTTCTCTCTTTGCCTCTTATTTTTCATGCTAAAAGTTAAATATATAACATATATATATATAACCAACTATTTTCTCTTTGCCTCTTATTTTTTTAATGCCAAAAAGTTAAAAAATAAGAAAAAATAAGATTAGAGTTCTTCTAGTCTAATTTTTTATGCTAAAAGGTTAAATACAGAGACAGAGAAAGAATTTTTTAAAAACTGATTTCTATGAGCAGACCTTAAATTAATGTGGGCTCTAATTTTCCTTACCCAGATGTTTAGATTTAGAAGAGTCATCTCCACACTCAATAAATGTATAGATAGATACGTGGTAGTTTGATAATCTGCTTTGTCTCTTTGTTTTCAGTTAGTGAATGAATGACTTAAAATTGATTAAATTAAAAAAAATTTGTCGTTTTCATCTAAACTCCTCCTTCGGGCCTTTGCGGGCCTCCCCTTGGGCAGTGTGTGCCTGGACCATGCATTTCTCCTGCCTGTTTCACTGTCGGCAAACACCACTCGTGTGTAAGTCACGCATCACCCACACTGCAGTCCACCATTCCTTAGAGCCTCTGGGCTTGAGTGAATTCTTGCCTTTTCTCAAGCACTTCTCTAAACCTGGAATTCTTTCCTCACTTCATGTGGATCTCTTGTATTTTATCCATTTTTCAAAGCCCATTTCAAATTGCACCTCTCCAGGGAGCCTTTTCCAGTTGTCCTTCCTCTCCTAGAAGTAGTAGCTCTAGCAGAAATTTGCATATTCCTCTCATAGGGCATGTTTACTCCTCCTTTTAGTAAAGCCATCAGTATGTTTTTGAGAGCAGGGGCTCTGCCTTCGCCTCCTGTGCACACCTTCCTGGCTCTAGCCCCAGCCATGCCTACCATAGATGTTGTACACATGAAGAGTAAGGATGGGAACAAATTTGTGAAGACCAATGGATGTGGGGACTGTCTAGTACTTCTTAGCTACAGGTCACCTCTGTGTCTAGAGTACTGACTGCTCTAGTACTTCTTCTTAGCTACAGGTCACCTCTGTGTCAGAGCATCATCGGAAGTAAACCAGGTTAGGGCCAGATTGTGACAATCTTATAGATCGGGCTTGATTCAGCAGGCAGTGGAGAGCTGTTATTTTTCTATAAAATCTGTTTTTTAATATGGAGCATCTTCAGTAAATTTTGTATGTAATGATGTACATGATAAAAGACTGTTTAAGAACAATTAGTTTGGCCGTGATACAAAGAATGAAGAGAGCAGTGCACAGGCTACTTGCAGGAGTTAAGATGAGGAGAGCAGTGTAATATTTGAGATGCGTTGCCATTTGGAGTAGATAGAGAGATTTATGCCTTGCTACATTTAAAAGCAAAAAGAGCCTGGCAAAGGGAAAGCCAGAAAAAGAAAGTAGGAATAATTAATATTCCAAAGAGCAAAAAATGAGAAAAGATTGGGAAGCAACAGAGTTCAGATTCAAAAGTATGAAAGTGTGGTAAAATGTAAGAATAGAAATGTGTTTGTTTCTTTAAAAGCTGAAATTTAGCTAAAAAGGATAGATTCTTAAATTGAAGAATCAAGCTAAATACTTGAGACTAGAAATGCCTTTGTTGTGATGTTGTTATGTAATGTAATGTAATGACTGTAAACATTCCTTCTTCTCTCCTGGTTAGTGGATCTCTTAGAGTTGAGTACAACAAATGAAATTTTCAAACAGCACAAGTTGAACCAAAATGACCAGCTCCTCAGTGTTCCAGATGTCATCAACTGTCTGACAACAACTTATGATGGACTTGAGCAAATGCATAAGGACCTGGTCAATGTTCCACTCTGTGTTGATATGTGTCTCAATTGGTTGCTCAATGTCTATGACACGTAAGTTTATATTTTTTCTCATTAAAATACAATCACTGAATGAAATATGTTAATAGAAAATGTCTGATTTTTAAGTGAATTTTTTAATAAGTGCTTTCAAATTACTTTCCCAGTGGAAATATTTATGTTTGTTGTTGAAACTGAATGATTTTACAAATCATTGAGCTTCTTAAAAAACAATAGAACAGAAAAGAATGTACATCTTTCATTTTAAAATTTTGCTTCAATTTACAAAGACTGTCAAATTTATAGTATTCTTTGCCAAAATGCTAGGGGAAACAATATAGCTAAGTCCTACTTTCTTCTTGTTTCATAATGTCTCACAGTATTTCTTTTTTCAAAATAAAAAATCTTCTATTTATTGTTATGAATTACAGTAATTTATTAGCTCATAATAATCTGCTCTACAATCTTCGTAATCCAACTGAAGAGTGATTTGAATGGCCATGAATGAGGTAGTCTTTTAATATTTGCTTTATTTGCATAGTGGTTATGTGTGTGTGTATATATATATATATAATATATATATATATGGTGTTTTAAATAATTTATGCTACAGGACACTTTAATATCTGTCATTTAATTAGGTACTCACTGTTCATAAAGCACACTCTCAACTCCCAGCATAACTCATTTGCCATTAATTTGGCCTTTTGAATACGACAGTACATTTGTGAAATAGTCAGTTCTAGAAAGACCTGCTGTGGGCTGACATTTCTGAAACATTAGGAATTACTCATTGTTCTGGTGGGAGGTTAAAGTATGCAAAGATGAAATAAGAAAACTAGAACTGGGCCGGGCACGGTGGCTTACGCCTGTAATCCCAGCACTTTGGGTGGCCGAGGTGGGTGGATCACCTGAGGTTAGGAGTTCAAGACCAGCCTGACCAACGTGGTGAAACCCTGTCTCTACTAAAAATACAAAAATTAGCCAGGCATCATGGCAGGTGCCTGTAATCTCAGCTACTTGGGAGGCTGAGGCAGGCGAATCTCTTGAACTCAGGAGGCAAAGGTTGCAGTGAGCTGAGATCGTGCCACTCCACTCCAGTCTGGGTGACAGAGCAAGACTCTGTCTCAAAAAAAAAAAAAAGAAAAGAAAACTAGAACTGTCGTTTTGCCTCTCACGCCCAAAAAGTTATTATCTATTAATTAGCTACATGAAAACTTGTATTTACCAACCTTTGATTTAGAGATAAATAAGATAGATGATCATTCATAAATGCACACATTCAGGAGCTGATTGGTTCTGTATAGGAAGTAAATGATGACAATAGCTTTAGCAATGAGCTGACTAAAAATCTGGATTTTTTTCTATTCCTTTTAGTTTACATGTAATAACTGTACATATTTATGAGGTACACAGTGATATTTCAGTACATGTATACAGTTTGTAAAGATCAAATCAGGGAAGTTAAAATATCCATCACCTGAAATATTTATTACTTCTTTGTGTTGTAAACATTTAGAATCCTCTGTTCTATCTTTTGAACCTGTGAGATAAATTATTGTTTACTGTATTCACCCTACAGTGCTATAGAACACTAGAACTTATTCCCGCTACCTATATGTACTTTTGTACCAATTAGTGAAACTTTCCCTATCCTCCTCTCTCGATTTTTTTAATTAGAAAAGTATTTTATCTTTTAGTGTTCACAAATATCATAACAAAGTCTTTCTAAATAATCAGCCACTGTGTGCTTGAGGGCTCTTAAGAAACCCGCTGAAGCATGAGTCTCAGTTACCATAATGAATACGGGATTTGCAATATCTCTGTCTGATATTTTTTTAATACATTTCATTTTAATGCACATTTTAAGTTCTCCTAGGGTAAAATATTACCATTAGCCTTAATCCACCATTAAGTTGCTCTTCAATAATTTAAATCCTCAGAAGATACTTTTTCATAGTAAATTCACCAAAATAGTTGGTGAAAGGTGTTTTAACTACAAAACCTGTAACTTAACTTTTACATCCCAGGAAAATTGCTAAATTCATAGAATACTTAGGAACTCCATTCAGTCCTATAGAATATGGTAGAGGTATACATCTTGAACTGCATTTTAAGGAAGAACTGGAGAAGAGATTCAGTTGCCTTCTATTGTCCATGGCTCTGACACACTGTTTTGGTTTTCTGGGGCTGCCATAACAAAGAATGATAGACTGAATGGCTTCAACAAGAGAAATTTATTTCTTAACAGTTCTAGACACTAAGAGTGCGAGATGAAGGTGACGGCTGGGTTGAGTCTTTATGGAAGCCACTCTTTCTGGTCTGCAGATGGTCGTCTTCTCCCTGTGTCTTCACATGGTTTTTCCTTGTCTGATGTGTGCTCATCTCCTCTTCCTCTAAGGACACCAGTCATACCAGATTATGACCCACTCTAATGACCTCATTTTAACTTAATTACATCTTTAAAGACCCTATCTCCAAATACAGTCCCATTCTGAGGTACTAGCAGTTAGGACCTTAACCTGTAAATTTTAGGGGACACAGTTCAGTGCATAATACACACATATGCTCTTTTCACTGGACAGCCCAAAGGGAATAGTGCCACTTGGTTGGGAGAAAGCAGTGTGTGAAATGGCGTGATTCATATTCTAGGGAGTTAAATGTTGGCACAGTTCCACTTGCCTCCATCAAATGGGAATATGTGGGAAATGCTACAATTTGCCACTGTTTCTCATTTAGAAAGACAGTATCTTGAAATTTCTCGTTTTTCATTTTAAAGGAAAAAAATCTTTCAGGACTAATCTCCCTTCTATGAAAAAGAAAGATGGCAAAGACCATGCTGGATCAGAATGGTGCCCATGCAGTGTAGCTTTCTATCTTGGAGAGGAGTATTGGGGATTAATCTATGGAAAAAACAGTTACTCTTATGACAGTAATGTCAGACGGCCAGAGCTGGTTGCCCAGGTTTCTCTAACAACCATGATTTATTTATTAATCTAAATAATAGTTATTAACTCTTTTCAACCAATAATTTTCTTTGAGAATCAGATAGAAATTACTATCTACCCTCCAATTAGGACATTACAGACTCATACATCTGTGAATCTGAGGAATGGTACCTTGTTCTAACACTTCTATTCATTCAGCCATCCTGACATTCACTCACTAATCATATGTCCGTGACTGCCTTCCTTCCTGGCATGTGATACAGCCAGAACTGGTGTTTTCAGCTTCAGCCAGCTCTTGATAATGAGTGATGCACACACAGATCACAGAATTCTCAAAGTAGAAGGATTTGAGGATCTTTAATTCTGCCCTTTTCTCTTTACTAACTGAAAACCTTGCCCATTGAGACAGGAGAATTTATCTACCTATTGCATATTAGTCATAATTAAAGAACTAGTGTTCAGTCTTTTGATAATCATTTGATTATTCTTGCTATATTTCTATATCTAGGAAACATAGTACTTTATTTTAAGTGAACAGTTTTTTTCCAATTTTAACATGTACCCACCTCCTGATATTCTGAACTTTGTAAAAAAAATTTATTTTCATCTGTCATGGATGACAAGAATTCAAATTTTTGGTTCTGGTTGCTGTGTGAGTTGGCAGCTACTTAACATTGGCATCTTAATTTTTCATCTGAAAAATTGAAATAAAAATATCCACTCTGCTTACCACACAAAAGGTGATTATGAAGGGCAAATGAACTAATATATGTAAAAAGTACTTTATAAAGATAAAATTGATTTCATTTATGAATTTGCAGCCTCAGTCATCTTCCCAGATTAAAAGGTCTTAATTTCACAATCTTCCTTCTGGATTTAATGGAAATCAAAAGTGTTTAAATCATGATATAAAGCAATAGTCTGGAGTACTTGGTTTAAATGTGTTTTTTTCTACCAAAAATATTAACCTCATTTGCAGCAGTGTCATTTGTTCCACTATTCCAAACATGGTACAATTTTATAAAGTAAATGTCTTTATAGTTAAACCAATTTAAAGAGTTGCCTATGAAAACTATCAGGAGACTAAATATGTCAACACTGGGCTATGTCACTCACTAATATATTTTACTGTCTCCCTCTTGTCTCTCACATCCATGTAGCTTATTTACATCAGTGTCCTTTATTGTCTGGTCCCACGTAACCTGTACAGTTCAGTCAACCAGTTAACCTTGATGCAAGTCTCTGACCCACCTGAATGCATCTTATTTGTTTGTTTCTGTTTTTGTCTTTGTTTGAGACAGAGTCTCACTCTGTCGCCAGGCTGGAGTGCAGTGGCATGATGTCAGCTCAATGCAACCTCTGACTCCCTGGTTCAAGCGATTTTCCTGCCTCAGTCTCCCCAGTAGCTGGGATTACAGGCACGCGCCACCACGCCCAGCTAATTTTTGTATTTTTAGTAGAGACAGGGTTTCACCATGTTGGCCAGGATGGTCTCGATTTCCTGACCTCGTGATCTGCCCGCCTCAGCCTCCCAAAGTGCTGAGATTACAGGCATGAGCCACCACGCCCGGCCTCAATGTGTCTTATCTCCGATGCTCACACCCCTGCCTCTGTGCCTTTGCTCAGGCTTTCTCTGTGATACTCTATGTTCTCCTACTTGGGACAGTCATGGCATGACATACCTTCTATGTCTGATTTTGGGTTTATCTTCTCTGTCACATGTTGTGAAACTAATGACTACCTAGACTAAATCACTAATGATAGGCAGCCACAATGATCTTGTACTTGATGTTTGATTTCCATACATAAAGGATTGTCTCATATGTTTTCTAGTTGTATTCTTATCTTACCTTCCTCAGCTAGTGTGTGAGTTCATCGGGGTAGGAATCATGTCTTCTACTTTTCTCTTGGTCCCAACAGTACACAGAGCAATGCCAAGATCACAGTAAGCCTTTGTAACTGGTGATGGTGTGATGAATGGGTGATTGACAGCATCAGTTGTCTTCCTGATGATATTCCTTTCTTGTGTTGTGACAGTAGAGTGGGAGTCATGCTTTAATGCATATTATTTTGACCATTTTTCCCTGTAGGGATCACTTTATCCTTAGCCACATTCATGTACTTGTCTCAGCCCGTTCACAAAGCCTTCTGTTATCCTCTGCAAGTCTATTGTCTGACTGGGTCCAGAGAGTAAAAATTTCCTACTTTTGAAAGGAAGCAAACATTGTCTGTTTCATGTGATAATTAGGAAACTTCTAAAAAATATAAAGTAGAAACACAGTTTGTAGCATGGCTCTCTGTAGGGTTAATGTGAAACTAGTGTTTCTGTAATTGTGAGAAATGATTATATTAATTTAGAAATTCTGCTTAGAAGGGCTATGTTTATTTTAATATTAAGTATTAGTCACTTCATAGGTTAATTCTGAATGTCATATACCTACATACTAAGGGTTCAGTAGGTTTATTAGATATGATTTAATATAAATTATAAACTCTATCCTATTGAGGGAGTACTTTGAAAATACATTGCACCAATCCCTAAGCACGATTTCCTTTCTTATTTATTGCATACTTTATATGTCATAATATGCATACAGAAACTTCCTTCAGTACATATAGTTGAGAATGGAAGAATATCAATTAATGTAAGTAGTAAAAATATCAATAAAATCAATGATTAAATATAGTTTGGCAAGAAGACTGCTTAAAATTAAAGTTACGTGATACAAATATTTATGTTTTTAAAATAGCACAAATTGTTAACTTTTATACATTCATATATTTATGTAAACTTTTAGTTACAGGTTTTAAGTGTGCTGTACTTGTGTATTAAAAACACATAAGAAAATGGACAATAAAAACCTAAAATGAAAATGGATCCTAAATCTGTAATTATAAAGATAGCAATAAAGGCTTTTTTTCTGGGCTATGTGTTATTCCATAGCAAGGATAATATCTTATTAATTTTTGTAATTATCTTCCAATCCCTAGGACTGGGACTACTGTGACTAACATTTGGTAGATTACTCAGTAATTCTTTGATAAGCAATGAAATTAAGAAAACTGTGGTTTTAAAGATAAAAAAACATGTTTCATCTGGTCGAGTTATAAGTGAAATAGAAGTGATCTATCCTTAGCATTGTATAAAACTATGTTCTAATGTTGATTAATTAATACATTCTGGTTTTAATTATAATTTGATATTTCCCCAAATAGGGATTTCACATCTGTCTAAGATCACTGACTATTAAAATTGCAATAGTAATTTATAAAAACTGCATTGACAGAAAATTAAGTATATACTGAGGGCTTATAATTTGCTGAATACTTAAATACCAATATTTATACTTAATTAATACTTAATTACCAATTAGTATTCAGCAAGTCGTAAGCTCTTAGTATATAGTTAATTTTCTAGTCTGTGTTCTTGTTTTTAGATATATCACTAGACTTTTCTTGCTGTATGAAGTCATATATATAGTGTGCGTAGCTCTAGCTGTTTTGAATCTTGCATCTGCAATTATTAACGTATAGGTTTAATTCATAGTATTTTTTTTTTTTTTGAGATGGAGTCTCGCTCTGTCACCCAGGCTGGAGTGCAATGGCACGATCTCGGCTCACTGCAACCTCCGCCTCGCAGGTTCAAGTGATTCTCCTGCCTCAGCCTCCCGAGTAGCTGGGATTACAGGCATGCACCACCCGCCTGGCTAATTTTGTATTTTTAGTAGAGATGTGGTTTCTCCGTGTTGGTCAGGCTGGTCTTGAACTCCTGACCTCAGGTGATCCGCCTGCCTTGGCCTCCCAAAGTGCTGGGATTACAGGCATGAACCACTGTGCCCAGCCAATTTATAATATTTTTAAAGGTGAAATCTTTTCAGCTTTATAATCATCATTTTCATTTTGCTTTCGTTCGTTCTTCTTAGTTCATGTGTTGTGCGCAAAGTGGCTTCAAGCTGTGTGTTCTTCTAGACTTGGCCAAACACCCTGTTAATATATGTCATGAAATTACAGTATTGGTTTAATATTAATTGTTAAAAGTTAATAGAAAAGTTGCATCTTTAAGATACAATTATTTTTGATGGTTTACCCCCAAGAAAATAGATATTCAGAAACAATGAACATGTTGTATATGGTTTTAAATGCGTCTAACACATTAACATTCTTATAATTTTAGGGGTCGAACTGGAAAAATTAGAGTGCAGAGTCTGAAGATTGGATTAATGTCTCTCTCCAAAGGTCTCTTGGAAGAAAAATACAGATGTATGTAAGACCTTTCTTATACCAACAGTGTTTTTAGTAATAATAATGATTATAACAATTTATTGGAAACTTAAATTATATAATTTGTTAGTAGTAATAGTTCTCTCTCTTTTTTTAACCTTTACTGTGCCTGTACCAAGTTAGACAAAGGGTGGCAGTGCAAAGACTTGGGGCTTTGTGTGAAATGGAAAGCTGATTATAACTAAGAGGTGAGATGCCAGGATGGAGTGAGACCCAACTACAAATTATACTTCATTTAATTCTTAGAATAATCCCTCCATAATGTAAGCATTTGAGATTTTCATTTTCTGGCTGAGAAAATTAATGCTGAGATAGGTTAAGAATCTAGTCTAAGACTGCAGAGCTGATAAGGGATGGGGCTAGAATTAGATACTAGGTTTTTCTGACTCCAAAGCCTAAACTTTTTTTTATTTCTTTATACTTCCAATGCTTAAAAGAAAAAGATGAACTAGAACCTTTATGGACATAGACAATAATCCTAAATAAATATATTTTACAGCTGTGACAAAATAAAACATGATTTTTAAATTTTTATGATATTTGGATTTATCAAATAAATCAACAGTGTTCCCTTACCTGTCAGTTAATGAAAGGTATATTGGCTTTGGAAAAGGCTTGTGTTCAGGAGCCAAGGAGACCTGTCTTCAAATCTCTACCACTTAGTAGCTGAGTGTCTTTGGGCAGGTTATGTGATTTCATTGAATATTGCCAACTAAGAGGTAATAGTATTCCCATTTTACAGTTCAAGAAGCTGAAATTTAGCAAATTTTCTTCAACTGAAAAAATGAAGCTAATAATTCCTGCTTGGAGAAGAATTAGGAGTAATGTTTAAGGTGCCTAGAAATAGCAGTTGTTGAATAAATGGTAGCAATTGCCGCTGAGTCCCCAAACCCTTAACTACTATCACATATCTTTTGATTTATTTTTGTCCATAAAATGTGAATTTGATCCCACCATGCATATTCCCAGATGATTCTTTACAGATAAATCCATACATTTGTGGGAGAGGTTTAGGGATATTCCATGAATGGAGAGATACTAAAAAACAATAGGATGTTTGATTATAGGCCCTGTAAACTTAGTTAAGTTTTGTGTCTTATGTCAACATGCATACATTTTAAAAGCTTTTATTTTCTGGGATTTCTGTGAGGTTACTGGATTTTGAATTTCAGGTCTAGACCATGATGGCTTGTTTTTTCTACATAGTTTGACAAGAATGTCAGTGAAAAGAAATGTGGATTTATATAAAATGAAAAGCTGATAGTAGGATCAGGAGATAAGGTGCTATGACGGAGTGAGAGCCTAGTTAGCCATGCAGAAGAAAGCTTTGCTCAAGGCTTTTGCTTTGTGGCACTTTATCCAGAATATAAGTTTTTGGAATCATAATCATGAAAAGATATAATTTCAAAAGCTGAAAACGTTATCTTTTTATAATGATCCGGAAGGAAAATGTTAATGAAAACATCAATGTTACAAAATTAGAAATGGATTTTTTATCATCTCTGATTTGGGGTTTCTTGTGCTTCTGAAACAATTAGGGTTCTCTGAAAGTAACAGTTATAGTGTGGAGCTTACTCTGAAATATTTGCAAATTCAACCTCAAAGCTTACATTGTGGATAATTCAACATTAACTTTCAGATTTTGGCAGGGGAAGCAGAAGTCTCTGCCATGAAATTTCTGATATTTAATTGAATCCAGGAAGTATGCCATTTTAGGACTAATTAAATAAGAAATCTCTTGGGTTTTAATCTTTAATCTAAATCTTTACTGGGATATCTAGACTTTGGAATGTCCTGGGGTTTTGTTTTGCTTTTTACTTTGAGGACCTTCACCACTCTGATTCCAGTTTCTGTGATATCATTATTGTTTCCTTTATTAGAATTAATATTCAAGACAGTTTGCTCTTCAAATGCAATGGCAGGGCTGCCATTCAAGA
The DNA here is from genome assembly GCF_029281585.2 of Gorilla gorilla gorilla. Lineage (NCBI taxonomy): Eukaryota > Metazoa > Chordata > Mammalia > Primates > Hominidae > Gorilla > Gorilla gorilla. The sequence goes on from NC_073229.2 coordinate 168,935,307, forward strand.
TCATTGGTATCTGTCTGAACATTGATTTTATTAATACAATGCCCAATGTCAGTGTCTTCACCCCATAACACCTTCTTCTCTTGGTCCTTTCCTAAGAATATTCCTTGTTTAGTTTCTAACACTGCCCTGGCCTTTATGGTTATAGCTGGCTAGCTTCCTTGCCTCATCAAAAACACATTTACAGACCAGGCACAGTGGTTGATGCCTGTAGTCCTAGCTACTTGGGAGGCTAAGGTGGGAGGATCACTTGAGCTCCAGGAATCGGAGGCTGCAATGAGCCATGGTCGGACCACCACACTTCCAGCCTGGATGACAAAGCGAGACCTTAAAAAAAAAAAAAAAAGTACACATTTTCAAACCATCCTTTTAAATTATCATTAGTATCTCTTCTGTGCTTATTTATTAGAATTCGAGTTTTTAGATTATGACTTTCTTATTACCTGCCCCTTTACCCTGACACTGCTTTTTGTATCTGACTATAATGTTGAGAATGTGAACTTTTGTAGGAACTTTATAAGGATTTATAGAAATATGTCAAAATGTCTGAGGACACTTTTGTCCTTATGTTTTGTGAGTAGTTTTACCTTAATAGTGGCATAGTGGTATAACCATATGCCTCAAAAGAGGAAAGTTGGGCATAGTTGATCTTGCTGAAAATGTGCACTTTTCTGCAAAGATTATTATACATATGCATCAACTTTTATTTACTTAACAGACCTCTTCCCAGGGACTGGTTTAAAATAAGCATCATACTAAGACTACTGGATAAATATTTTTGTCTATGATAGTCTTATTTTTTTAATGGAAAGAAATAAGTAGAGCTCTAACCAAATCTAAGTGAAAAAATTATAATAAAAATCAAATTTATCTTCATTGAATTTGCTTTCCCTATGTATGCTTATAATTAAAGCCATACTTCATTATAATTACTGTGTCAATATCACTGAGCTTGGTTCAGTTTGAAATTTCACCACTGACAGTGTTAGATCTAGCATTACATTCCTTATAAAAAGAGAGAATGGACCAGGCACGGTGGCTCACACCTGTAATCCCCAGCACTTTGGGAGGCCGATGTAGGGCAGATCAACTGTGATCGGGAGTTCGAGACTAGCCTGACCAACATGGAGAAACCCCGTCTCTACTAAAAATACAAAATTAGCTGGGTGTGGTGGTGCGTGCCTGTAATCCCAGCTACTCAGGAGGCTGAGGCAGGAGAATTGCTTGAACCCGGTAGGCGGAGGTTGCAGCGAGCCAAGATCGTGCCATTGCACTCCAGCCTGGGCAACAAGAGCGACACTCCATCTCAAAAAAAAAAAAAGAAAAAAAAGAGAGAGAGAAAATGATGCATTTTGATCTGATATCAGGTACCGTTTGAAAATAGTTTTAGGATCCAATAAATATTTACTTCACTTTCTTCTATTCTTGGAAAATGTCACATGAAGAGCATTTAGATTTTAAGTACTTTTGAATTTTTAGAACTTGAAAATTTATTTCCAAAAAGTATTAATTTCTATAATGAAGTAGATTGTTTGTATTTGAAATTTCTTCCTCTTCCAAAAGTAACTTATCTTAGGATATTAGCTTTATTGTTGAAAATAATATATAATTTTGATCTTCAAAGTATTGTATATGGTGAATAAAAGGTAAACCAAGAGTGGACAAAATAGAAGAGTTTTAATTTTACTGAATTAAGAAAATTATAAAACAAATCAGTTTTTTAATGAATGGAAAAACCTAAAAACTGTATGAAAATATGCACAAATTTTTAAATTTGATTAAATGTATTTCATTACATGAAGTAAAACAAAAATAGTGGTTATAGCTAATAAGGAATGGGAGACTGGCCCAAAGGAGAAAAAGCACACCTTCTTGTACTTTTTAGTGTTTCTTATATAAAATAGATGTGAGTATAAAAGTCTTTAAAATAAGTTATAATATATATACATTTAGTAGAATATTGAATTTAGGAGTGAACACAAAAAGTTCATAAACAAATCTGTTAAAATTTAAAGGTTTGTTATTTAAGGTACGTTTATTCCTTTGTGTTTTTTTACTTTTTTTTGAGTTGGGATCTTGCTATGTTGCCCAAACTGGTCTCAAACTCCTGGCTCAAGTGATCCTCCTGCCTTAGCCTCTCCGGTAGATGAGATTACAGGCATGTACCACAGCACCCAACTACATCTATTCCTTTGACAAGTCATGAAGGAAGCTTTGTTTTGGCTCATTCTTTCTCAATAAGAAGGGGAGTTCTTATGAAGGTCATAAAATTAATTCATATGCATTTATTGTATCATTTTAAAAAGGAAATTTGCGTTTATTGATTTATATTATATATGCATGATTTATGTTTATATGTATACATAACCCATTCTTGCAGGAATGGGTTAACTACATGCTTCTTAAAATAATCTAATATCATTTGTAATGCAGAATATTAAGATCAGAATATTAAGGTCATTGGAATTCAGGAGACAACGAAGCAGATTCATGTCCTTCTGAAATTTTTTTAATCTGCATGCTTCAGTCCACATTACCAAAGATATATTTTAAGTAAAAGAACACTGTAGGCAGATGAAGGTTAACCTCTTGCCTCTCTTTGCAGATCTCTTTAAGGAAGTGGCAGGGCCAACAGAAATGTGTGACCAGAGGCAGCTGGGCCTGTTACTTCATGATGCCATCCAGATCCCTCGGCAGCTAGGTGAAGTAGCAGCTTTTGGAGGCAGTAATATTGAGCCTAGTGTTCGCAGCTGCTTCCAACAGGTAAGCATGAAGGATGACTGGTGTGTAGGATGTGTTGGGGAAGGGTTTTGAGGATGTTCTGAGACATGGAATAGGGAACTCGGGCTGGAGCCAAATACTGGAAGACTTTGGGTACCATCCAACAAGTGGTGTATTTTATTTCCTAAGGCTCATTTGCTTCAAAAAATAGCAACCCTTGCAAAGAAACTTGCTGTTTTTCTTTGATAAAATCTACAGTCTTTAACCTGTGCCATTAGACTGCTGTTTGTCCTGCCCTTTTCCTGGCCTCATCTCCTACCATTCCTCTCCTTGCTCTCCGCTTTCCAGCTGCACTGTTTTATTTCCTTGATTCCTGCCTCAGCAGTGCCTTTGGACCTGTGTCTGCTGTTTAGACGTTCTTCCTTCCCCATTGCCCACTAACTCCCTTCTCATACCTAATCTTTATTTGATCTTTAGATTTTAGCTTTAACTCTTACATCCTCTGAAAATCTTTCTCTGACCTCTTCAGATAATGCTGTATTTTCCTATTATATTCACCTAATATCGTCCACCTCTTCCTTCTCATACTCAGTGCAATTATAATTACACACTGAATTATATAATTCATGGCTTAGTGTTTGTTTCTTCTCTAGGAACCTAAGCTCCATGAAGACAAGGACTGTGGCTATCATTTTACTGTTGTATCCTGTCTTAGTTCATTCAGGCTGCTGTAACAAAATACCATAAACTGGATGGCTTTTAAACAACAGAAATTTATTTTCTACAGTTCTGGAGGCTGTCCATGATCAAGGTGCTAGCAGATTCAGTATCTGCTGAGGGCCCACCTTCTGGTTCATTGCAACCTTTCTTGCTGTTTCCTCATATGACAGAAGAAGTGAATGATCTCTCTTGGGCCTCTTTTTTTGTTTGTTTTGTACTTTAAGTTCTGGGGTACATGTGCAGAACGTGCAGGTTTGTTACATAGGTATACACGTGCCATGGTGGTTTGCTGCACCCATCAACCCGTCATCTACATTAGGTATTTCCCCTAATGCTATCCCTCCCCTAGTCTCCCACCCCCTGACAGGCCCCAGTGTGTGATGTTCCCCTCCCTGTGTACATGTATTCTCATTGTTCAACTCCCACTTATGAGTGAGAACATGTGGTGTTTGGTTTTCTATTCTTGTGTTAGTTTGCTGAGAATGATGGTTTCCAGCTTCATCCATTTCCCTGCAAAGGACATGGACTCATCCTTTTTTTATGGCTACATAGTATTCCATGGTGTATTTGTGCCACATTTTGTTTATCCAGTGTATCATTGATGGGCATTTGGGTTGGTTCCAACCCTTTGCTATTGTGAATAGTGCCACAGTAAACATACGTGTGCATGTGTCTTTACAGTAGAAAGATTTATAATCCTTTGGGTATATACCTAGTAATGGGATTTCTGGGTCAAATGGTATTTCTGGTTCTATATCCTTGAGGAATTGCCACACTGTCTTCCACAATGGCTGAACTAATTTACACTCCCACCAACAGTGTAAAAGCGTTCCTATTTCTCCACATCCTCTCCAGCATCTGGTGTTTCCTGACTTTTTAATGATCACCATTCTAACTGGTGTGAGATGGTATCTCATTGTGGTTTTGATTTGCATTTCTCTAATGGCCAGTGATGATGAGCTTTTTTTCTATGTTTGTTGGCTGCATAAATGTCTTCTTTTGTGAAGTGTCTGTTCATATCCTTTGCCCACTTTTTGATGGGGTTGTTTATTTTTTTCTTGTAAATTTATTTAAGTTCTTTGTAGATTCTGGATATTAGCCCTTTGTCAGATGGATAGATTGCAAAAATTTTCTCCCATTTTGTAGGTTGCCTGTTCACTCTGATGATAGGTGTTTTTTGTTGTTGTTTTGTTTTTGTTTGTTTTTTGTTTGTTTTTTTGCTGTGCAGAAGCTCTTTAGTTTAATTAGATCCCATTTGTCAATTTTGCCTTTTGTTGCCATTGCTTTTGGTGTTTTAGTCATGAAGTCTTTGCCCATGACTGTGTCCTGAATGGTATTGCCTAGGTTTTCATCTAGGATTTTTATGGTTTTAGGTCTTACATTTAAGTCTTTAATCCATCTTGAGTTAATTTTTGTGTAAGGTGTAAGGAAGGGGTTGAGTTTCCGTTTTCTGCATATGGCTAACCAGTTTTCCCAACACCATTTATTAAATAGGGAATTCTTTACCTATTGCGTGTTTTTGTCAGGTTTGTCAAAGATCAGATGGTTGTAGATGTGTGGCATTATTTCTGAGATCTTGGGCCTCTTTTATAAGGGCACTAACCTCATTCAAGAGGGCTCCACCCTCATAACCTAACCATTTCCTACAGGCTCTACCTCCTCGTACCATCTCCTAAGTGGTTAGGTTTTTAACATATGAGTTTTGGGGGGACAAAAATATTCAGATTATTACATTTCCTGTGCCTTGAACATCATAACTACTTTAATAAATATCTGCTAAAGAACTGAATTAAAATGCCCTGAGTTCTTTTTAAGGCAAGATTTTTAAAATATATATACATTAAAGATGTTATTAAAGTATCAGTTTTTTTTCTTTGAGACTATGCATACAAAAGAAAGATGTACGAAGTTTTATACTGATCTAAGTTACTAATTTTAAACTGAGAAAGCACTTTCATTTCTTTTTAATGTTTACTGCATATAAAGACATTTTAGAAATGTTACTACTGATGTTATACATATGCATAAAGTACAAGTCTACAGATATTTTGGCAAAGCATATCCAGTGATTTATCATTGCTAGGGAAAAAAAAGGCTCACACCGTGTCTTTGAGGAGAATTGATGTCATGGGTTATTACATTTTATAATGGCCCTTTTTCTTATTTTAGAAATACAAAAAATATCAAATGCAAATTCTAAATATGATTTATAGTCAAACATGTAGGTTCACAGAATGACCTCAACAGCAACAGGAGGATAAAATTGGTAGATATTTAGCTTTGCACATAGGAAAATTACTTAGTATTGGGAATTGAAGAGGGATTGGGGAGTTTTATGTAATTTATCCTGATAAATTTGAAAATTCTGCAAAGTACATCCATAGCAATATGCTTCCTGTGTGATGATATAATGGGACTAGAGCAGGACACACAAAAATGACAGCTTTTATTTAGCATTTATAATGTCCTTCAAGTTTGTAAAATTATCGGTGAGTCTTTCACAAGTTTTTACTGTCTTAGATGAATTTTTTTTTTTTTTTTTTGAGATAGATTCTTGCTCTGTTGCTCAGGCTGGAGTGCAGTGGCCTGATCTCGGCTCACTGCAACCTCCACCTCCCAGGTTCAAGCGATTCTCCTGCCTCAGCCTCCCGAGTAGCTGGGACTACAGGTGCACGCCACAAGGCCCAGCTAATTTTGTGTGTGTGTGTTTTAGTAGAGACGGGGTTTCACCGTGTTACCTAGGCTGGTCTCAAACTCCTGAGCTCAGGCGATCCACTTGCCTCAGCCTCCCAAAGTGCTAGGATTACAGGCTTGAGCCACCACACCTGGCCAAATGAGTTTTACAGAATTATTTATGTAAAAAGATGACTTTAAATTGGGTGGTTTTGGTTTTTGCTTTTGTTTCTTTCAAAATCTGAGTATATTGAAGTCTTGGTATTTTTTTGCTTCTTCCTATGTGACAATTTCTGCTTTTTCTACTCATAAGTTCTAGAATTTTCTTGATTTGAAGAACCTTAAAGCGTTGTGACTTAACTGACATGGAAAGAGTTATATAGTTTCGTCTTCTGCACAAATTTTCAGAAGATTATGAAGCAACAACACTAGCTACAGTTTAAATGAAGGCATTTCTTCACTTTTAATATATTTCTTTTTTCACCAGAATAACAATAAACCAGAAATAAGTGTGAAAGAGTTTATAGATTGGATGCGTTTGGAACCACAGTCCATGGTTTGGCTGCCAGTTTTACATCGAGTGGCAGCAGCGGAGACTGCAAAACATCAGGCCAAATGCAACATCTGTAAAGAATGTCCAATTGTCGGGTTCAGGTAAGGCATGCCAGTGCTGGAGGAGGCTATTTTCTGTTTCCTTTGTGTAATCTCAGTGGTACGTCCATCCTCCATTCCCATTCATTCCCATTTGGAGGTTTGCTTTCTAAATAAATGGTATGTTCAGTATGTCTCATCTATCTAAAAGTAGCATTTCTTTTTATAACTACTACATGAAGCATATTTTATTATTGTTGCTATTATTATTGTCATTTACACTACTTGGATCAGAACCAGAGATTTTTATGAATATCTGTTTACTTAGGTCACAGAAATGATTCATCCATGAAAACTGTATGGCTGATTATAAATATATAACCCTGATGGAATTTGGTAAATATTCTGAGGTCTTGGGGTCAAACTTAGTAAGCAGGAAGCAATGTTTAATTACCAGCTGAGAAGTAATCAAATTACTTCGTGTTATTTCTGCCAAGTTTGATGTGAAGCACATTAACCCGACTTCTTCCCATGAGGAGCACTGCTAAATGCCATACTTTAATGTAATCAGTGTGTCAGACTCTTCAGTTTGTGACCCCAAAGCCGACAGTGCAGAGTCTATGGTTTGTCCTAAGGTGGACATTTTTGGACATCCTGATCCACTCCTCTTAACATAGGTATGCATTTGACCTCTTGAATATATTATATTTCTCTTCTGGGGGGAATCTGGAAAATAGCCCCAGTTTGATTTGGAAATCTATTATGAAACAACATAAGCCTACTTGGTAGGGAAATTCAAGATTTTGTGTGTGTCTTTTTTTATTCATTTTTTGTTTTTTTGAGACCAAGTCCCACTCTGTCACCCAAGCTGGTGTGCAGTGGCACAATCTTGGCTCACTTCAACCTCTGCCTCCCGAGTTCACGCGATTCCCCTGCCTCAGCCTCCCAAGTAGCTGGGACTACAGGTGCATGCCACCACACCCGGCTAATTTTTGTATTTTTAGTAGAGACTGGGTTCCACTATGTTGGCCAGGCTGGTCTCAAACTCCCGACCATGTGATCTGTCCTCCTTGGCCTCCCAAAGTGCTGGGATTACAGGCGTGAGCCACCATACCTGGCCCTATGGGTATCTTTTATTGGTACCAGAAGTTGAAGTACCAATACAGTGATTCTCTGAGGCAGAGTCAAATCAGGAGGGCTGGGATTGGTTGTTGTTGTATATTGTATCAGTATTAGTATCTTGAATTAAACAGAATTGTTTTCATTTGACTGACTTTATCAGCATAATAGTTTGTATGAAGCATATCATTGCATTATCTGTGGACGGCTAACATAAGAAATGGAAATTCAAAAGTTCTCTTCTCTCATGCCTTATGGTGTAGTTGGGAAGACTAAAGTATTGTGAGGTCAGAGGGCCTTGCTGCTATGCATTCTAAGAGGAGGAAAAGACAGGTAGGTAGTGTGAAGTAGAGTGAGCATTAGCCTGGCAGACAGCTAGGGTAATAGATGACTTCCAGTGGAAGTCAAAGCACAAATGTTGGAAGAAGAAAAATGGTAAAGTCACAGTTTAAATGCAGCAGGGTTCTTGGAATGGCTACATTTGGAGTATCTGGTAGACATAGATGTACGGGAGAGGGAATAGCTGGAATGTGGCAAGGTCAGTCTACTACTGGGAAGATAATTCAAACGAGAGATGTAGTCATCAAAGCTAATAATCACTGCTATTTATTGTTTACTTTATGCCAGACAATGTGCTAAGAGGTGTTATATTTGTTATTTTAGTCACTTTTCTTAATAACTCTGTAAGATTGGGAGTATTACCTCTACTTTACACATAAATGAACTAAGACTCCAAGATTAGTCAACTTGCCCAAGGCCAGGCAGCCGATTGTGCAGAGACAAAGTTAGGATTCAAATCCAGAACCCTTTGGTTTTCCAGTTTGTGTTCTTAATCAAGATGGTTTTAAAAGCAGATTAGATTTTTAGGAGAGAGAGATTTAATATTAAGAAGTAATTAAATGGTATTGAAAAGAGCAATTGATTTAAAGCACTAATTATTAGACCAAAAATATTACTCTGGATATAAACGGTAATGTGAAGCCATGGGAAATATCCAGATTAATTGACTTGGGAAGAGACTGCCATATATAGATATATATAAAATCTGCCATATATGGCCATTGGTATAACCTAGAGATGCCATGAGGGACCATGTTTCTCAGCATCTGATGGATGTAGAGAGTGAAGGAGAGGATAAAATACTCTAAAAACATTAAATATTTGAATGGCCTTTAAAGTTTCATTTCTTAAATTAAAAATGACCTGAAGCAACTATGTAGAATATTAAGATTTAACTGAGTTGTGGGACATGGATGTTTATTATATTCTCCCTACTTTTGAATTAACTTGAAATATTTAATAAGAAAAATATGAAAGAGCAATTATAAAGGGTGAACAACCTGAAGTGTTAAATTTCAAGGGTTTAAGTTTCTGCTAGTACTATCAAATTGACCTGTAGATGTCTCTATGATAGAGATGTGAAGTTGACCAGCAGGTCAGAGATTAAGGTTATGGGAGGATATTCAGGAGATAGTGTATTGAGAAGTAGCTCTGGAGTCAGGCTACTTGGATTTCAATCCTGGATCTATTGTTTGGTGCTGAGACTTTGAATAAGATGCTTGGCCTGCTTGAACCTGAGTTTCTTCAACTTCAAATTCTATGAGTATTTCCTCATAGGAATAGTTAATACATGAAAGTGTCTAGGGCAGTTCCTATCACAGAGTAGGCATTCAGTAAATGTTGGCTCTTTTTGTTACTACCAATAACATCATTGGTGTGATAGTAGCTAAACCTATGAGTGTGTTGTTGAACATTTCCGTTAAGTGGAAATGCCAGAAAAACCTGGACAATGATGTTGCTCAGTAAAAGGCAAGATTAGAGAGAGGTATAATAAGGGACAGAACAGGATTCTTCAGAGAAATAAAGACGCATAGTGTGCTTTAGCAAGATGGTAGAGGTGTTAAGTGCATCAGAAAGATTCTTTGAATCAGGAGAAGTCATTGGGAATCTTAGAGAGGATTCTATCCGTGTCATTATAAAGATGGCTCAGGAAAATACATAGGCGAATATGTGCAAACAACTTGTTTAAGAAATCTAGCTATAACTTAACATATGTCAGGATATTGAAAATTGGAAGATGGTAAGTGATATATTGTCTTACTTTTACTTGCATTTATATTTTTCCTGTTTTCTACATTGAGAATATAGTACATCTAAAATTTGTATTTCGAATGAGAGGGAAATATGTCCAGACTTGATACCTGGTTTAGGCACAAGACTGAGCAAGCAAAGGTTTCTTCAAGCTAATGGTGACTTAATTATTGCACAAAGATTACACATGAAGGGAATGAATATAAGAACAATTCCAATAGTAAAATGGGGTCCAGTTGGAATAGGTCTGATTAGCTTAGTTGTAAAGAGATGCATCTTTCTCTGTGGCTTCAGAGAATGAATGGAAAGACAAGTACAGAAATAAAGATAGAGGAATATGTCTATTATAGAATAATCTTAACTTCATTCAGACTGTCTTTCTATCAAGCTTCTACCCAAGATATATATATATATATTTCATTTTCCCCAAACTTTTATAAATACTGCTAGAGTTTTTCACTAATTACTTCCAAATAAAATGTTAATGAAATCTTAGATTTACAGAATGTTTTGTAAGCTGGGAATTGTTTCAGTTAGAATCATACACAATTCCTTAATAGTAGTTGCATAAATAAATTAGAGCTTTAGTTTTCTTTCTTGTAAACAGAGTGAAGGTAGGTAATCCAAGACTGTTCTCTGTGACCACCTGGGCCCTTAGCTCTGTTTTCATGTACTGTCATCCCTAACATGTGGCTTCCATCTTCAAAGTCACTTCATGCTAACAAAGTGACTCTTCTGGATGTCAGATCCATTTTCCAGTGGGGAGGAAGAGGGAGCATGCCTCTTCCCAGCTAACTCAGTCCCTTGAAATTCCAATTAGAACCCCCACCCAATAACTTTGGTTTTTATTGCACTGGTCACCAACATCAGCAAGAAAGGCTAAGAAACAGTAATTTTCTCAAGGCTCATTGCTAAAATGTGCTAACAGTACAAGGGTATGTTACCAATGAAAAAGAGAGAATGGCTGTCTGCCAAGGGAGTATTCAGCAGAAAACAAAATTTCATTTAGAAAGATGTCAGTCATACCTGTCAAGCCGTGCTGATAGGCCAAGAGATGTCGTTAGTGTATGTGATTGTTTCAAACCAATAGCCTCCTTGGCAAAAGTAAGCTGGCTGTAGTATATGCAGAATGATTTCCTTAAGATTGATTTGCAAGTGATTTTTCAGGTCATTTTAGAAGCTACTCAGCACTTAGTAGTTTACAGCCACACAACTTTTAAATTTTGCTTCCATTTTCATTCTGTTGGTTCTATCATTTAATTTTTTTTCTGTAGATGTGGGTATAATTTATGTTCTTAGTTCTACCAGCAATGCTGACAGAATAGATTTCGGAGAAGATGTTTTCCACTCAGACCCATAGAAACTTATCATCAAAGGTTTTGCTTTTGTAAATAAGATTCTGCAAGTAGAAGTCAACGTGCAGTGTCATTCTTACGCCAGAGATTTTAAAACACCATTTCCATTCAAGGATGCATTGTGATCAAGGCTTTATTTAGTTTTTCCTTTGTTACACAGTATTTCTTGATTTCTTTTTTTTCTAGTGACTAATTTAAACCAAATATAAAAGTGCTCATTGTTAAAAACTGTATCTTTGTGAGGGAATTTTAAAATTCATTTCTTATTGGTGGTGTAATTGATATTTTAAAATTTGATGTTTCAACTTAATAGATATAATTCTTTTCTTGCCTATCATTTTCCATTCATATTCAAACATTAAAAGAAATCTTCTGACATGCGTATTTGTCTCCCTCTCATGTATAAACAGATAGAAGCATGTTTCAGAGACTTGAACTCCAAAATTTTATTTTTTATTTTTTGGTAATTCGGATGAATGAAATTTCTTACCGCAAATTTAGACTAAATGATAGTAATGCAAGCCAATAAATTTTCTTTTGTTTTCTCTAGGTATAGAAGCCTTAAGCATTTTAACTATGATGTCTGCCAGAGTTGTTTCTTTTCGGGTCGAACAGCAAAAGGTCACAAATTACATTACCCAATGGTGGAATATTGTATACCTGTGAGTACTAACCCACTATTTTGTTTTTAATACATTGCCATTGAATTAACTAGTATCTAAAATTTTATTATTTATTTAGACTTAATCTTTTTTGAAAAGATATCACTTTGAAGATTTTTTTTTCTTTTAAGTAAACTCATTTATGTTGAATTAATTAGTGCAGAAAAAAATATTAACTTTTTAAAATATCTGTGTTTTGATTTTAAACTTTTTTGGTAGCAAATTCTTTTAAGAGCTGATACTAACCTACACTGAAAATGATACTATGTAATGAAAAATCATGTTTCTTTTAGACATATTTATGCTTTCATAGTTAAATACCATATTCATATTAGCAAAACACAGAAAATGGAGATATTAAAAATAAAGTTCCTAACTCTAGCTCCTGAATAAACTACCTTCTAATTTTTCCATATCTCTGGTTTTAAGATTCTATTTATATTTATATTTATGTATCTTTTTTCCTGATATTTTTCACTCGACATTCCATTTCGTCACACAGTGTAATTTTTTTTAGTCACAAAATTTTTAATTGAGTGAATTACTACAGTTTACCTAACCATTCCCTGAAATTTGGACATATAGTTTATTTTCAATTTTCTGATGTTATAAATAACACTCTTACAAGTATCTTTGTGAAGGTAGCTCATTCCAGATATTATGTAAATTACATTGCAGTAGAATAAAGCACTATAAGTAGGTTATTTCAGTCAATGAATATGAGTATTTTTTATGGTCAAAATACTTGATGTCAATGTTTTTTTTCAAAACAGGTTTATCCCAATTTACGTTATTATCACACTTTGTTAAAGTTTCAATTTTACTATAGCCCCACCAGTATTGGACATAAGTTATTGTTTTTCCTTTGATTTACAGCTATTTTTTCCTGAAGTTATCCTCATGTTCTATTAATAGCTATTCTTTTACTTCCTTCCAAATAATGCCCAAATGTATTCATCAAGCTGTCTATTTTCTTTGGTTTAGGGAATTGAGTTACTTTTTTGGATCATAAATTGACAGAAAGGCTGTAATACTTATAAAATATACACATATAAATCTCACACTCATAGGTATCTTATCTCAAATAAATAAGTGCCCTGTGTATGGAGAGGAAATCTGTAGAAAATATTGCTGAATTATAATGGAGGAAGTGCCCATATCACATTATAGCTTTAACCAGGAAAAAGAAATCTCCCCAAGAAAATTTGTGAGACATCATTTATTACTATTATCAACTTATTCACTCAACAAATTAATATTGAACATTTTGCAGGTGTCAGGCCCTCTTGTCAAAGATAAGCAAAACCAGACACTAGTTAAAGTAGTAAGGACAGATTTTAATCAATAATATACTGATTATGCACATATACTTCTGTTTGTACAGAGGTGACTGGGTGTTTTCAGAAGGGAATAGACTGGGGAAACAAAAGAGGGACTTGAGCAGAGGCAAGGAAGTGAAAAATGACAAAGCATTGGTCAGCATCAGTTCCATCAGACCAGCTGTGTCTGTGAGCTGGCAATTGTCAGAGTTAGGATTCTACCATTCCAGAGAGACTGGGAGACAGGGGTCCTATCCTTCCTGATGATTACATTTCAAAGAAATGGTTTTCAGATCCTTGAGAAGGACACTCCTGAGTTGTTGGAGATACATCCACATCTCAAAGGGACAGAGGAAGGATTCCCCATTGTAAACCCTTTCCAGTAAATGCCCTAAGAAAGAGTGAGCAGGGACCTGTCTTCAGGTGTTGGCTAGAGTGAACAGTAAATTCTTTCGGCAGTCTGGAGTTTGTTTTTCAGGCAGACGCTTTAAGGGGTCAGACACCTTAATAATCCCTTTTTTAAGGGTCATCCTAGGGACGGGCCTTGAACTGTTATAAATTATGTTCATGTTTGTTTAATGGAGAAGTGGGTGGACACGGATGGACAAAATGATTTGTGCTGAAAATTTGCAGCTTTTATAGGCCAAGGCTTCAGTAGACAACAGAGCTTACAGGAGGCCAACTCAAATTTGGTCAAGGAGAGAATCCTTGTCAGTAATTTCAGCTCTGATAGTGTATCAGAGTATACCCAGAAAGATAAGATTGTGGGCTTCCTGCTACTCTCCCTTTAAGAGGAAGAATGTGTGAGAATGAACAAGGAAACGAATAAATGGGGTTGTTATACATTGCAGTAAGTGCCTTTAAGGAAATGAATGGATAATGAGATAGAATGCTTAGAAGAGACACTTTAGATAAAGAAATCAGTAAGATTTGTCTGAGTTGACATTTGAGTTGAGACCAAAGTTTGAGAAAGATTCAGCCCTGTAAAGAACTAGTAGAAGCATGTTTCAGAAAGAAGAAACAGAACATACAGTGGTCTGAGTTGGGAAAAAGGTTAGCGTGATTGGGCTGCAGAAAGTGGAGCCTGTTCCCCAAGGGGCGCGTGGAAAGGAGCACTGGTTACACAACTGGAAGTGCCCAGTGCAAAATGAAACTGGGGGGCCCCTTGTTTAACAATTATTAAGACTTCCAAGGTGGCAACATCAGAGGAGTAAATGAAGTTCAAAGCCCTTCTGATTGTATGGCCCTGTACAACTGCATAAGTGCAATATCTTTGAAGCTCACCCTGAGGCTGGGAAAGAGGTGGGTGTAACCAGGGAACAGAAAGAAACCAGGACAAATTTGAGAAAAGAGAGACAATAGTAGGAGATGGAATTAAAAAGAAAGGCAACTATCAGATTGCATAGAACCCTGGGGATCATTGTAAGGAATTTGGGTTGGGGGAAAATATCATAGTAATATTTACATGAATAGCTATTATAGAAATTTAGAAAACTGATTATAAAATGCTAGTATCAAAATATCATAAAGTAAATATATGTTGTTATAGTAAAGATATATAAAATTACTATTTTTCTTGGTCTTAAACATATAATAATTCTTAATGGCTTTACAAAATACCTAAACAATTTGAAACCCACATATCTTCAACAGTTGTCATGCAGTAGGTGCATACTTAAGAATCACTGATACACATATGAATTCCACTCTCCAACTACCAATTTTAAATGAAATCTGTAAGTTACCCAAAACTGTTCTTGTTGCATAATCTTTCAAAAGTCACTGTTTATCATTTCCAAGATTGCAGCTTATCCTGCATTATACAAGGATAGCTTCATTTTTCAAGACATCCTTTGCCCATTTCTGAGGCTTTGTAGTGATCTTATCAACAGCCTACTTATAAATCATCTGTATGACAGGTCACTTTCTGCATTTGACCCTACAACTTTTTGGAAAATAACTAGAAATATATGTAAATTGAATCTTTAAAAAGATACTTGCATTTAATAGCAATGAATGATCTGATTTAACTGCTTTCTGAAATTTCTTTCTGTTCACCCACATTCTTTACATTTGCTCTACTCTTTTAAGTTTTATTTATGGTTCATCCATCTTTTACTCAACATTTCCTAAAGTCATTTCATGTCTGCCTTAGAAAATGAACTCAAGTGTGAATTTGTTTGGTACAGTGATAATAAGCAACACTTGAGTGTTAAATGGATCAGACCTTCCCATATGGACCTTGATGTTTGCATTCCTCAGACTGCATCTCCGTTTTTAGTTAACAAGATGCTCCAGTCACCTTACTGACTTCATCTCTTTCCTTTTCAAAGTCCTTTACAGCTGACTCTGAATGTTTCTATTTTTAAGAGCTTTCTGCAATTTAGAAACCTTATTTTAAATCCACAAAGCACCCTAAATATTTTGCCAATATATCTGCTTATGATTTATGGTAATGTTTTCCTTTAGCTGTAAGAAGACTAATGGTATATGAATGAACTATCATGACTCATGAAAGTATTTTATGATATTGATAATTTATATATGTATATATAAATTATCTGAAGAAATGTAGCAGAATTTTTATTTCTCTAGGAAATGATTTTTTGTCTTATTTCCCCCTACTATTCTATAATCCAAATTTGTACATTTAAGAGTTCTTTCATTAGGCTTAATAAGAGTTGATCTTCAAGAGACAGCATGACACAGATGATATTTAATGCCTGTCATCATTCTGTCTCCATATGTCCAAATCCCACCTTCTCACAAAAACAGCTCAACTCCCACTTTGTGTGTGAAATCTCTCCCAGCTCCTCCAGTTTTACCCTCATCAAAGCACTTAGTTCAGGGGCCTTTGCCAATAGCCTCTACTTTACCAATTAGGATTTGATTCTATGTTCCCTTGTATCATTTTCTAACTGTGCGGTGTTTTTGTCTTCTCAATTATCTTTTTACCTCCTTGAGGCCTGGGATGACTTTTATACTTTTCTCCCTGTGTTAGTTAAATTTGCCTCATAAAAGCCAGATGAGCTCATATCTGACTTTATAAATACTAGTTATAGAATATTAAAGCTGGAATTAAAGCTCTAAGAGATCATCTAACTTACCTTTATGTTGAAGAAAAAACTAAGTCTTAGAGAAGATAAGTGGTTTGTGCAAAGTTAATGGTATGGATTTAGTGACTTAACTCCATTAGGGAAATACACACACACACACACACACGCAGTTAGCACATTGGAAAATAGGGGTTTATGTATATCCTTGCTGGAATATTATGTTTGATGAATACCCTTTTACATACCAGGCATTTTGCTAGGAGTTGGAAATAGAGAGAAAATTTCATGAAGGAGAAAAAATACCTCTATGTGGAGAAATTCAACAAGACTGTAATATTTTTTAGAATGATTAAGCTTATGAATCAAGACAGTAGTCAATTTTTTTTTGTATTATCCATGCACTAAACCGTTGAATTCAGGGATTATCATTTTTAAAATAAATAGTTATATCTTATATTAAAGATGTTCAGATTTAAATTTCTTTTTTATTTATGATGATTTAATTTCATCGTGAAAATTACCCCACTTGGATCTTCTTTAAAATCATCTTTGTTGTAAGTAACCAAAATTTAATTCAAATTAGAAACATTTTCATATGTTGTTAGAGCATATAAAAGATAGTGTGTGGTTTTGTTTTTTGAGATGAGATCTAGTCTGTTAGTGAATTTCAAGTGTATTATCTGTAGCCACAAGCTGTACATTAGGTCTCCAGAATTTATTCATCATATAACTGAAAGTTTATGCCCTTTGACCAGTCTCTTCTCTTTTCCTCCACCCCCCAGCCCCTGGTAACTACCATTCTACTCTGTGCTACTGTGAGCTTGACTTTTTTTTTTAAAGATCCCACATATAAGTGAGATCATGCAGTATTTGTCTTTCTGTATCTGGGTTATTTCACTTAGTATAATGTCCTCCAGGCTCATCTAAGTTATTGCAAATGACAGAATTCCCTTCTTTTTTTATGACTGGATATATTTCACTGTGTTTTCTTTATCCATTTTTGTGTTGTAGGATACTTAGGTTGATTCCATATCTTGGCTATTGTGAATAAGGCTACAGTGCACATAGGAGTATAAATATCTTTTGGGGATAATGATTTTATTTTCTTTGGATATGTACCCAGAAGTGGGATTACTGGATGATATGATAGTTCTATTTTTAATTTTTTAAAGAACCTTTAGATTGTTTTTCATAATGACTGAACCAAAGATAGTTCTTTAAGTTGGAGAGTTCTTCTTTAAATTTCACATGATTTATAAAAGTTCATACAATTGCTGATAGTGAGAGAGAAGTGGATAGGGTTAAATACTAAGGATAATGGAAAATGTTTAGAATAGCTACTAGGGTCAATCTTGAGTCACACAGAGATGAGTAAACTGATTGCTACCTTGCCACTAGAGTGCAGCTGAGGTTAATTGGCAAGGATTTGTAGTTTGTCACTCCGTCATTGCTCAGCAGCTTTGGAATTAAAAGATGAAAAGTATATTTGAAGGCCAAGGGAGTGAAAAATTCAAAGGTGTTAATGATACTGTGGTTGATTTGAGGTATCCTCATGCTGAAGAAATCCCAAGGTGGGATAAAGGGCTAGACATCAAGATGGTGGGGAAAGAAGAGGTTTATTTATAATATAAGAAGTGAGAAGAAGAGTCAGAAGATTCCAGTCAGTGAAAGATTTTTTCAAGTTAGAGATTTTGGACTAAAAGTGGTTTTAAGTTATGATGAGGCCTGGGGTATGGCCATACCCCAATGTGTGACTGAAGTGGGACATAGAAGGTTCTAGAAATGAGATGGCTTTTAGAAGGTCATCACTGCATTTCTAGAAGTGAAGTGACAGATGATAGCCCTGTCTGGCGTTGTGCCATCAAAGGAGAGGGGAAGGGCACATTGGCTTTAGTAGATGAAGCTAAGGGGAAAAGGGTGTGTAGGAGAGGAAAGAAAATATCTTCTTCCCATCTTAGTTTCATAGTTGAGGCTCCTGTAACAAAAGACAGATTAACAAGAGAAAAGCATACAAATTGATTTAATATAAATTTTACATTATGTGGAAGCCTTCATCAGGAAGAGAAGACCCAAAGAAACATGGAAGCCTGTGTATTTTTATGCTTAGGTTTGATGAAGAGTGGACAGTTGTGTAGAAGTATGATTGAATAAGAAGATATGACCTAATGCTAATGAACTAGGCGAACTTAGGTTAGCAAGGCCTGTTTGTTCAGATTCTTCTCTGTGTCCTTCTGTTTTCAGTGATAAGGATGTTTCTTCCCTCCAGGAATAAGGAGGGCACTTCTCAAATAAGGGTCTTATGACCCTTTAGGGAAGAAGGGTGGGAGAAGGTCAGAGAGATCTTGCTACGTCTGCTGTTTTCTCAACTGCCAATGTGCCATATTTGGAGGTAGTGTGTCCTGAACCCTTGCCAAGTGTAAACATCCTTTTCTCTTGGTTTTTATGAAAGAGAGATTATACAGCCACGAATGAAAAAGATGATATAGGAAATGGCATTATCATGGGAGCTTCGGGATTGATTCAAGGAGATAGGTTGAAATACTAATT
Source organism: Gorilla gorilla gorilla (assembly GCF_029281585.2). NCBI lineage: Eukaryota > Metazoa > Chordata > Mammalia > Primates > Hominidae > Gorilla > Gorilla gorilla. Next base: position 168,954,158 of record NC_073229.2, read on the forward strand.
ATGAACAAGATGTAAGGTAATGTGTAAAAGAACACAGAATCCACTGTAATGGAGAAAGAAAGGTAGATAGATAGGCTGTATGCATATAGTGAGGTACAGTAACCCCATCCATGGAGAGAAAATGTGAAATAGAGCAAGGTAATGGAGGAAATAGTAAAAGGAAAGAAGGAGGAAATAAGCAAGGAAAGGTTAGCCAGGATAGAAAGGTAGTTTGAGAGACATGTTAGCTCAGGGAGAAGAGACAGGATATTTGCAAAATTTTGTAGCTTGAAAGGTCAACAGCATCAGCTACTTCCAGCATTTCAATTGCAAGGTTAGATTCATTGTCAATGTCATAGTTTAGTTGCTGAGCTTTACATAGGACTAGTTTATACTGGTAACTTTGATGAGTTTAGTGAGAAGAGGCAACGACAGGAAAAAAATACCTCAGTGAGAAACAGCTTATTAAATTAATACCACTCAAAACAGATTTATATTGCAGGTTTTAAGCAAATACAGTTGTTTTAAAAGCAAGAGGTTCAAATGTATTCTTGCTGATATTGATTAATACGTAGGGAAATAAACCAAAATTACATGTTTTCCATGAGAAGAATCATATTTTCAGTGAGAAGAATTACAATTTTCTAGTAAAAAATATCGAATTTCTTTTTTAAAAGATAAATTGTGCCTTTTTTATGAACTATATGCTATTGGCAAAAATAAAACCCACACACACACAAAAAAAACCCGAAAAGAACAAAGAAAAAAATCTAGAAGCAGTTGTTTTGACCAATCCTTTCCACCCCTGCCAGCATCAATGTACTTCGTAAGACTATAAAAGTCAAATATTTTAAAAATGCTGATTCATTCTTTGGAAAGCTCTACCTTGAGTTAGGGTAGTTTGTTTTTTGGCAGTCTTGTCTCTTCAGATGTGATGTGGGGTGTTTGCCAATATACTGAAAACGCAGCATCACGGCTGTTTCTCTGACCTCAGCATCCTGAAGTGGTGTTTCAGCTCCTGCTCTCCTTTACATCGTTTTACCAGTAGGTCCAGTGCATTTAGATTTGTCATTAGCTTTTAAGGTGAGGTTTGGGCAAAATCCATTTTACTTTGGATGATTTATCATCCCACTGATTCTTGACTCCTTGGTAATTCTGCTAATGCTAATTTTTTTAGCTTCATATATTTTCATTAGGGCTTGAAAGTCTCTGAGCTTTTCTTACTGATTGCATCCTATCCATGGCATTCAAATGTGTCTGAATTTCAACTTGTTGAAATCATTGAAACTTAAATAAAAACTGAGAGGTTGTTTTATAGTTAAAAAAAAAAAACCTGTTAAGAATGTCTTTAAAATAAGTCTTGTGATAATGAAATGTACCGCTTAGCAGTATGCATATACCAGTTGGGACTACTGGTTTCTATATTTAAGAAGTAACTCTTGCTAATGAGGGTGCTGTTCAACAATGATTTTAGCACTTGTGCATGATCCAAATGATAATGTTTAATTATTCTGTTTGCGTGCCAAGTGACTTTTTTTATATAACCTTGATTTGCCTCTTTGTAAGCCTTTGTTTTCCTCTGTATGTAACTTATTCATATTTGTAATTAACAATTTAAATCCACTGTTTGGAGCATTAAAGAATTAGTTAATACTGATATCTCAAGTTAAGAAGTGACTCCCCAAAAAAAAGTTGTGGGGAGAATTAAAACAAATATTTTCTGTTTTGTTTTGTTTCTTTATTTGTGGTTCTTTATCTTGTTTTGTTTAAATTGTTTGGTAATTAGAAGTTATGTGTTACGGGATTTAGGTTATTTGGTAGCATTGTAAATAGCTTCCTTTCGTGTGTTGCTTTGCGGGTCTTTGGGGATAATAGTAAGAGTCCTTTGAGCTGACCTAGTAAAGCCGGTTATTCAAGGATCACTTGATTATGAATACTGGGGGAAGGGGGTTAGCTTTTCTACATTCTAGATTCTTCTATACCTTATCCTTGCTGCTTCTTGTGATACATATTAGTGAAAAGGGAACTTTCAGCCATATATTTATGCTTTTGAAGTTCAGTAGTGCATAGATTTCAGTATAAAGTAAGATTATACAGTTTGCAATATGAACGGGGACATATAGAAGGATACACATGCATTCATACAGAGATATACAAACTCAAGCAAAAGACACAGTAACTCTAAATTATGTTCCATGCGAAGTATCTATATTTATTCTCTGTCAAGGATAAAATGGAAGAAAATTGAAAATTTCCTAACTGTATTTTGGTTGGTAAAATACAATCTCAAAAGTAAAAAATTATTTGATTTCGCCTTACAAGTGATTTTGTTTAGGGTTTTTCTTTAGGGTTTTGCTACAGATAGATGTATCACAGGGTACATTTTATAATTCAGTGATACTTTCCACATTTTATTTATTCATTTATATTAGTTGGTGGGGAACAAGTAAAAAATTGATTAATTCTTATTATACAGGTAAGTTTTCATTGTTTTACGGCTGCTTAATAGCAGTACAGTGGAGTAAAGCACATTTTCAGGATTCACATGCCCACTTATCTGTGTAGGTTCAGTTCTAAAACGTTTTTCACAGTGAGTCACCATCATTAGCTTTCCAAAAATGACAATTTCAAGGACAGCCCTAATTTGTACATGTGAATTTTTACGTGCTTGTTGAAAATCAGTCCAGAGGCATCTGGGGAAGATGGTGGTAGCATGGCATCAGAGTTTTTTTGTTGTTGTTGTTGTTTTATTTTATTTATTTATTTATTTATTTATTATTTTTTTTTTTTTGAAATGGAGTTTCGCTCTTGTTGTCCAAGCTGGAAGCAATGGTGCAATCTTGGCTCACTGCAACCTCTGCCTCCCGGGTTCAAGTGATTCTCCTGCCTTAGCCTCCTGAGTAGCTGGGATTACAGGCATGCGCCACCACGCCCAGCTAATTTTTGCATTTTTAGTAGAGACGGGGTTTCACCTTGTTAGCCAGGATGATCTCGATCTCCTGACCTCGTGATCCGCCCGCCTGGGCCTCCCCAAAGTTCTGGGATTACAGTCATGGGCCACCACACCTGGCCCAGAGTTTTTCCGTGTCTTTTGCCTTTGCCATTTTCCTTCCATTTGTAAAGTAGTTACATTTATAAAGAGACATTTGTAAAGAGAATAACTAGACAGCAAAACTAAAACGTACAATGTTTGCAACCAAACTAGATGACAAGAGAGATCCAAAATAAATCCAGGTGGCAATAAGCCACCACCAGCCACAAAACGTACAAGACATCACTGCCTGTATGAGAGGAAAGAGAAGGAAGTGATGGTGCCTAAGAACCAGATAGCCCCCAAAATAGGCAACAGATATTTAATGGAAAGCTGGCTTGAGAGCAGAGCTAAACCTGGAAGGGTTTTGCCATGCACAGAGGCTAGGGTAAAAAAGGTGTGACATTTCTAGAATGCTCTTGCCTGCTGTGAGCTCTCAGACTGGACCCATCAGGGCTTCCTTCTAGAAAGAAGGTCTCGTGCTGAGCAAAACTTCTGGGAATAGAATCAATATGGAGCATCTCAAGGCAACAGAAATGAAAGGAGAAGGCCTAGTCCAAACTGTGCCTGCGTGCTGGTAGAGGGTATGGGGGAACAGGACCAGGAAGTCTCAAACTCAAGTACTGCTATGAATGGAATGTTTATGTCCCCCAAAAATTCATGGGTTGAAACCTAATCCCTAGTGTGATAGTGTTAGGAGATGGGGTCTTGGAAGTGATTAGGTCATGAGGATGGAGCTGTCATAAATGAAATTAGTATATTCATAAAAGTGACCCCAGAGAGCTCTCTCTTCCCTTCCACCATGGGAGGACGCAGTGAGAAGACGGCTGTGTATGACCCAGGAAGCAGACTCACTGGACCACAGATCTACCAATCCTTTGATCTTGGACTTGCCAGTCTCCAGAACTGTGAGAGATAAATCTCTGCTGTTTTATTTAAGCCACTCAGCCTATAGTATTCTGTTATAGCAGACTGAATAGATTGAGACACATGCTGTAATTGTAAATACCACACAAAAGCAAAAGAAGAGGAATCTCTGTGAAGTTAGAAAAGCTCTCCTCAACCTCATTTTATTATAAAATTTAGGAAAATTAATTATACAACCAAAAAAATGAGCAACAAAAGTATCAAGACCAAATCTCATATAAAGCAATTTTAAGAAAAAGAGATAAGGAACAAAACTATATCACTACAAATAAAGCATGCCAGTGTAACTACTTTATGAATGGGAGGAAAATAGAAAAGTAAATCTATATTTTAATGTTTTCACTAATCATGTGGGTGGTAGTATTGGTATTAGTGTTCTAAGACTATTATGTACATAATATGATAAAAAGCAAATGAATAATTATGGGATTGTCTAGGTCTATCATCTCTTGTGTCCTTGAGAACCAGATTTTTGGTTTTGAAAAAAGGAGATAGAGGTGTATTAGAAAACAAGTTAAGTTAAATCAGAAATTTGAATTGGAATCATCAATGTAACTTCAAGAGAAATTTTACCTTCAAATGCATATTTCCCAGCTCTGTGCAAAGAAAAAGCCTGTTAACATTGAAAAGGCCTAAAAGGTGTGCTTGGAACATCTTGTAATAGTAGCTAATAAGGAAGCTGTTGAAGACTGTTAGAGTCACATTAAAAGTTGCCAACTGAACTTGACCTTCAATAATGAGAATTGCAATAGATTGAAGCCCATCAAATACATTAAAATCTCATGATATTTAAAATGAACAAAAGCATTGATCATCTTTGGAAAATGATAGGAAACCATTTCATGATACTGAAAATTAGTCAACACAGTCAAATATTTATCCTGACTTTTCTAAATGAACTGTACCACAGAGTACCTAAATGTTAGAAGTGGTGATGTTTCTTTATAAAAGTATGTATTAGGCAGGGCTCTCTAGAGGGTCAGAACTAATAGGATAGATGTATATATGAACGGGAGTTTATTAAGGAGTATTGACTCACAGGATCACAAGGTGAAGTCCCACAGTAGGCTGTCTGCAAGCTGAAGAGCAAGGAAGCCAGTTTGAGTACCCAAACCTCAAAAGTAGGGAAGCCGACAGTGCAGCCTTCAGTCTGTGGCCGAAGGCCCAAGAGCCCCTGGCAAACCACTGGTCTAACAGTCCAAAAGTTGAAGAACTTGGAGTTTATGTTCGAGGGCAGGAAGCTTCCAGCACGGAAAAAGATGAAGGCCAGAAGACTCAGCAAGTCTGCTCTTCCATCTTCTCCTGCCTGCTTTGTTCTAGCCGTACTGGCAAGTGATTAGATGGTGCCCACTGATTAGATGGTACCCACCCGGTTTGAGGGTGTATCTGCCTCTCCTAGTCCACTGACTGAAATATTAATCTCCTTTGGCAACACCCTCACAGACACACCCAGGAACAGTACTTTGCATCCCTCAATCCAATCAAGTTGACACTCAGTATTAACCATCACAAAGTATTCCAAGTAATAAATGAAAAATGAATGATAGAATGACACCATTTTGCAATTCCCAATGAATGGATACGGACACTTAGCATGAACAGCTGCTAAGATCACCTAAGAGAGGTGACAGCTATTATGTGCCTCCTATAACACTGCCAAATACCACTAATTGTCTTGACAAAAGTCTGCTGCATTATCTGCATCAAGTTGCAGATTTGTAGGAGGTTATCAAGAGGACAGACGAAAGTACTGAGCTGTACCAAAAATAGACATTCTGTAAAATCCAGACTCTGGAAAACTCTGCAGGTCAAATTGTCTGAGTTTTCCAACAGACAAACTGTAGGGAAATGGCGGGTGTGGAGGAGGGACCTGTAAATTAAAAGTGATTTAAAATATGTCAGATTTTTTTTTAATAAGCAAAACAAATTAAGGATAGACATTGGAGTGATAAAACTATTTTTGAAACGTAATTCAAGTTATGTACTACTTCAAAAAATGAAGTTGATGGTAATAATGGAGAGGGGAAGAGAGTTGTGCCTGGAAGCGGCTTCTCGAATGTGCAGCAGTGTTCCGTTTTCCGACTGATAATATTTCATTAAGCCATACATTTTTTTGTGTATATATTTTGTTTTACTTTAAAATGAATTCTAAAAATAAATCAGTCTAGTCACCAAAATTTTACAAATGGCTGTCTCTGGATGGTCAAATAGCTGGCAATTTTTATTTTATTTTTATTCCTTCATGTATATTTTATTTTTCTTTCTAGTTGTACTTATACCAAACATGTTATATACACCATTTAAATCTTTCTTAAGTAGCTGGGACTGCAGGCACGTGCTGTCATGCCTAGCTTTTTTCCTTTTTTTTTTTTTTTTTTTTAATTTTTTTTTATAGAGATGGGGTTTTGCTGTGTTGCCCAGGCTGGTCTCCAACTCCTGAGTTGAAGCAATCTGCCTTCTTTGGCCTCCCAAAGTGCTGGCATTACAGGTGTGAGCCACTGCATCCAGCCTATTTCTAAAATGACATTTTCATATAATTTTTTAGAAAACCAACCACATGGCATCTAATCAGTGCATTATTTAAAATGAAGGACAAATTTAGGATGCAATATTAGATATTTTAGTCAATGGCTATGGATTCTTTCCCTTTCAAAACTTAAAACAGTTCCATTTTTCTGGAAGCAGTGACATAGTCTTGTAAAAAGACTCAAGTTTTCAAGAACATTTTTTTCCTTACTGAACTTGATTGGAGTCCATCAAAGGCTTAGTGTGAGTTTACTTAGGCTTCAAAAACCTGATGATAATCTCCTCAGAGGCCATGATGGTTAAATGAGATTGGAGGAAAACAATGTATAAGGTACAAGGTCCTATGCTAACATGTTACCCTTGTGTTTGATCTAATGGGATCTGCAAAATCGGTTCTCCTTTTCTTACAGAAATAAACAGAAACCGAATCTTCCAAGAAACGCATTTAAAATGTTGGGTAATTTGTGTAGTAATGATTGTTCCTTTCAATTTTATCTTTCTATCATAATATCAAAAGTTATTTCCTTAAAAAAAAGAAAAATGTATTATACCTAGTGTAAAGATAGAGTTGAGTTTGATTATATTTATTATGGTAAGTGGGTGGTTCTCTTTTTTCTTTCTTTCTTTCTTTTTCTTTTTTTCCAAACCAAACCATTACTTTAGCATTTTAAAATAGAGAAATATTAGGTACTACTATTATATGATAAAAATCAAATCGGACCAAGTATATATAAATGTTTTAACATTTTCGGTGCAAAAATGGGTTAAATTCACTTTATTGGCTCTATCCCAGCTGAAGAATTACATTCTGATAACCTGAATATAATCCCTAATTCCTTGGGATGAATTACTTTTCACTTTTTCTTTTAATATTGCATAAAGTTTATGGCAATAATGAGTTAATGCTCTTAGATTACAACTCTTTGTGCTAGCTTTTTCCCAAGGAAATAAAAATAAGCTATTTCTGTGTGAGTGTGTACTAACTTTTAAAAACATGTAAATATGAGTATTATTAGAAACTCTAATTTCAATAACTACTATAACTTTTGGGGACAGCAAGTAGTTGTTTGTTATTTTGTGCATGGGATAGAAAGGGGTTGTTTTTGTTATTGGTTGGTTTTGCTTTGGTCTTTCATGTCTTGAAAATATTTAGCTAAAGAATGTATGCTGTGGAATTGAACTGGCACTTTTGAATAATTTGTCATTTTTTTCACAAGCAAGAGTTCATGTTGGAACTCAAATATAGATAAACTAGAAGAACTGATGCTAAGTAAAAGAAGCAAGTCATAAAAGACCAGGTATTATATTAATTTGTTTATATGAAATGTCCAGAATAAGCAGATTCATAGAGAAAACAGATTAATGCTTGCCATGGGTTGTGGGAGGCGAAGGGTAATGGGTACAGAGTTTCTCTTTGGGGTGATGAAAATGACCTGTAATTAGATAGTGGTGATTTTTTTAACTTTATGAATTCACTGAAAACCACTGAAGTGTAAACTGTACCATACCATTTCTGAGGCACACTGGGTAAGGGGCCTGATGCCTTGCCCACCTGGCCTTTTCTCCCACCCACTCACTCCACTCAGGGCTATGAATTGAAGACCTGGATATGGCTTGAAAACCACTGGCCTAAGAGATCAAAACTTTTACATTGCTAGGTATGGAGTTTACTCCCAAGTAAAAGCTTGAGTCCATTGCTCATTAAGTATTTCTCTATATTAACAGTGTACTAAGAACAGACAAAGAAATAAATTGGGTCATAAATGCTTATTCTTATACACGGGTCCTCTTTATGCATTTCTATTATGGAAACTTCTTTTTTTCCTTCCTTACCAAGACATTTAGGGTAAGCATATCTCTACACTAAATTATCTGCAGTTGTGATAACCATTGCAAAAGATGTGAAAATCGTTTATAGTAGATGATATATCCTTTTGGCTTTATTCTGAGACCCAGATACTGCTTCTCTAAAAGTTTCCTTATTTGCTCCCAACTACAATCTGGTTTTTTTTTTTTTTTTTTTTTTTTTTTTTCCTTTTCTGCCTGGTAAGAGCTGAATACTCTCAAACCGTCAGATCTTATAACAACCCTTTTTCCTCCACAGGGTTTCCTTGAATTCTTTTTCTTTTCATGAACACCTTTTTCTTCTGCACTTTTGCTTTACATTTGGGAAGCCCTATATCCATATAACTGCAGATCATTATGTAGTTAATATTCAGTTATTCAGGAAAAGATGGGTCATTGTGAATCTGATGGCAAAGACTGGTGATAGCATGGGGCTGGCACCTTGTTGCAGGTTGTTTGTTTTGTCAGTGTAAAAACTGATGAATTGTAAATGATAAGTAGCTGCGGCTTAATCATGTCTCATCTCTGCTTTGCAAGCCAAGAGAATCAAAAGTTCCCTTAATTATTGACTAGAAGCAGACATGTTTTGATAGAAGGGGAATGGATAGAAAGTGGCAAAACTATGTAAGGGTTAACTCAGAACTTAGTTGTTTTCAAAAATAATTTGGTTTTTTTTTGGTTTTGGTTTTGTTTTTTTTTCAATTTTTGGTTGGGTGCAGTGGCTCACACCTGTAATCCCAGCACTTTGGGAATCTGTGGCAGGTGAATCACTTGAGGTCAGGAGTTTGAGACCAGCCTGGCCAACATGGTGAAACCCCGTCTACTAAAAATACAAAAATTAGCCGGGTGTGGTGGTGCGCACCTGTAGTCCCAGCTACTCAGGAGGCTGAGGCACGAGAATCGGCTGAACTTGGGAGGCAGAGGTTGCAGTGAGCTGAGATCGTGCCATTGCATGCCAGCTTGGGCAACAGAGCGAGACTGTCTCAAAAAAATAAAAAAAGTTTCTGTCTGCAAAACAAGTTTCTGTGAGTCCTGGGCATGCATGTTGTGAAGGAAAAGCTGAGGGGCAGGGACAGGGAGCAGGCAGCAGGTAAGCAAATATACTTATCATTCAGTGTCTGTGATTACAAGAAAGTTTCTCTCTCCTTCTCCCCTTCTCCTCCTCCGCCTCCTCCTCCTCCTTCTCCTCCTCCTCCTCCTTCTCCTCCTCCTCCTCCTCCTCCTCCTCCTCCTCCTCCTCCTCCTCCTCCTCTCTCTCTCTCTTTCTGTCTGTAAGAGGAGGGAGTGAGGTATAATGAGTGGTAGGTTGAGCAGCCAAGTTGGAGACAGAGGATCATGGGCTTCATTAAGTTCTGTGCAGGTAATGTAAATATTTTAAATGCATCTTCAGAAGGATCACAGTTGATATCTGTATTGTAAATAGAAACTAGAATTGTGATATACAGTAGAAAACTGGGGCTTGGAGAACAATAGTTCATGGGATAGGATGATGGGGTGGGTGGGGTTGGGGTAGTGTTAGTCCATATCACCCTAAATGATTATCAAACTAATCATTTAGAAATACCTAAGGGAACAGTGACATTTATACCACTATTAAAAATGTAGTTCAGGTAAAATAATTATATGTCTGCATAGTTGGGAAAGGACAAAGAAATTGACAGTATTCCTTCCCAAACAGAGCACCAATGTGGCCCTGCTCTTTCTCTCTTATTTATTGTCTTTATCTTTTTCCCCACTAGAATATATGCTGGCCTGTGTGTAGCCAGCATCGGCTCTATGACTAATTTCCATGAACTCAGCTTGGTTAAAACCATATAATAGCCACAATACTCTGTCATCACTAAATTAATAGCAAATTGAAAATTTTTTTAGTGATAAGAACCAGCCAATAGTTTGGAAAAATTAGTTTGGAAAAATTTCCAAACTAATTATACTTTTTGGCCCAAGTTTTAAAATATTGGGGAAATGAACTAGTTATGGTTTATTTTCAACAGAGAATGAAAAAGTATAAACATATCACTGGATATATTTAGTGATGAGTTCTTATTGCCAAGCGTTTTCATGAGACTGCTTTATTTCAAAAATGCATAAAACTACCAAAACTGTTGACATTTAATTGCATCAATTTACATCAGCTCTGATTTTGTTATAGATAGTTGTTGCCTTCCATTTTACTGAGAGAAGTGTAATTGTTTTCAACCTTATAGACAACATCTGGGGAAGATGTACGAGACTTCACAAAGGTACTTAAGAACAAGTTCAGGTCAAAGAAGTACTTTGCCAAACACCCTCGACTTGGTTACCTGCCTGTCCAGACAGTTCTTGAAGGTGACAACTTAGAGACGTAAGTTTGATTTTAATATTAAATCTAGTGTGAACATTTATATCTGATGTTATCTTTTTTATGTTAGTAACACAAGAGAAATTGATTAATACCAACTGCATTTTAGAGGAGGTAAATTAAACTTGGAATCAGTCTTCACAACATGAATTTTTACAACTCACTTTTGACAATGTCACAGCCAAAATTTCAATTTTAACCTTGCACATGTCCTTAAATTTTAAAAATATGTATTAATATGTCAACCTTAATACACACTGGTCATCTCTTTTCTTTTTAAAAACACTTAAAGTGTGGCATTATATAGTATTTCATTATTTATTTATTTATTTATTTTCCTTTTTTTCCCCTTATGGGGGGTGTTTTGTTATTTCTCAGAGTATGTTTTATACTCTTTTTGCATCTCTTTAATATAAATTTATTAATAATAATCTGTTGATTCAGATATTTATGCTAAAATTCTAAACTATCACATTATGATTCTATTTTTTATTGAAAATGAAGACAGCCAACTGAGATAGCTTTATATATTACATAAAATAGAAAAAATTTCAATTTTAACCTTGCATGTGTCTTTAAACTTTAAAAATATGTATTAATGTGTCAACCTTAATACACACTGGTCATCTCTTTTGTTGGTCATCTCTTTTCTTTTTAAAAATACTTAAATTGTGGCATTGTACAGTCTTTCATTCTTTTATTTATTTATTTATTTTCCTTTTTTCCCCTTTATGGGGGGTGTTTTACTGTTTCTCAGACTATGTTTTATACTCTTTTTGCATCTCTTTAATATAAATTTATTAATAATACTTAATTTGTTGATTCAGGTATTTATGCTAAAATTCTAAAATATCACATTATGTTTCTAATAAATGAAGACAGCAAACTGAGATAGCTTTATATATTACATAAAATAGAAAAAATTTATTCAAAGTGTATAATTTGAGTTGGTTAGCATACATGAAAGTTTCACGATGGTGAAATTACCATGTGATTATAAAGCAAAGGGAATAAGAATTTATGGCCTGAAGTGAAAAGAAAAAAATGTTTTTCAGTGACCCAGAAAAAATGCAAAGAAGTAATTTTAAGATACTAAACAATTATGTGTTAAGATCAAAATAGATAGATTTTAAATCTTTGAATTGCTTTTTCATATGTCAGCATAAATATTCCTGCTAAGGCCATTTTCTTGTGGTTGAATCTTGGGGAAAATGAACTTTTATTACTAATCATCAACAGAGTGCTTAGTTGTATAGCATAATGAAGTTCTAGTCAGAGAAAGACACCGTCTCAGATGACTAGAGAAGAGAAACTCAAAAGTGTGAAGTTTTCTACTTTATGAAAAATAGAGAAAATTGTAGTAAGAAGTATAAAAAATGTCAAGTGCAATTTTTGTGAAATGAAACTTTAGCCTTCAGATTCATAGTTCATTTTATTTTGTACATGAGAGAAAATCAGGAAATAGTAATATTTTAGTGCATTGTGATAGTCAATGTCTCAAACATGTCAAAATAGAAGAATACAGTATTTGGTCTGCAGACCAAAATAGATTTTTTAAAATCCCTGTAGACCTCAAACTTTGCTAAATTTATGTACCAGTTTATCTCTTTTATTTGTGGAATGGCTAAGAAATAGAAGAAAGACCACAGCCAAAGCATAGGAGATACCTTTTTCCCTCTATAGGTAATGTCATGTGTGTGTAAACAGAAAGAAATACAATGCAAATGCATATTTAGATAGGTCCATGTATAACACATACACATACAAAAGGTAAGAAAAAATTTCAACTGTATGATTACTGTGCTTGATATCAAACTGTGTACACTTAAGATATATTCTTTCCACTTGATATCAAACTGTGTACAATTAAGATCTATGTCTTTCTAAACATTCTTTTGCATAGTACAATTTAGAAAAAGTTTTAATAAAGCAATTTCAATTGAAAGAGGGCTGTTCGAATACATTCAGGAACAGTAGACTTTTGGTCCTCTTTTTGATTTGTGGGTATGCTTTTGTCCTTTCCTTCAAAAGGTTGTGTGATAATAGATTCTTATTTGTCTTAGTATCTAATATATGTTTAACTGTGCTGATGCCTTAGGATAAAGACAAAATTGTACTTTTTTTGTAACCCATCCAATTAACCTTTGGAATGGATAATTCTGAGGCACAGAATTATTACTTGGTGCTTTAATTTACGGGATAATTTGATAGGTTTGAACTAAGCGATGTGCCTTTTAATCTTTTGCTAAACCATTGGCATTTTGCATCACAAATATCTGCACCCTTTATGGGAATCATGCAGATAGATGCATGTTTTATACTCCTTTAAAACATTTTTAATTTGCCTTTCAATGTCAAAATAATCATTGGTGTCAGTCATCCTATTCTGAGTGACTCTATTAGGTAAAAATTAACAGAAAAGCATGCCAAATAATTTTGTGCTGTGATTTTGGGGTGTAATTCTGAAAATGCCTCGCCTCAATTCATTCAATTGAAAATGAATTTATGAGCATTTTTAGTGAGAGGAAAACAAGAGAAAAAAGGAAGAAGTGTAAGCTTGCGTCAGATGCCCCAGGATCCTTTTTGGAAAGATTTATGAACTACTAGATATAGTGGGCAGGTTTTCTTTTTTTAATCCTAGACCAAGCTCTCGGGATTTGATATAGTTCACTTTTCGGCTGAGCCCTTTCTAGTACAGGGCCGCTTAATCTTCTGGTATAACAATTTATGTGAGTGGGTAATAAAAAAGTTTGATTTTGTTTATTCTCCTATTTGTGGGAGGAGAACATTGGAGAAAAACCAGCGAAGTGGCAAATGTGTTGAAGTTATTTATGAAGCTAATTAGAATTTTCTTTTGCTTCTTTCTTTTTCATCCTTGCAAAATGTGACATTTTATCCTCTGCCCAGTAATTACACATGCATGCATGGAGGAGGGGATTTATGGGGAAAATGAGTTATTACTGAAAGGGAGTAAACAAATCCATGCTAAGGTTTATTCGATTAATTTTATAACTATGCAAAATTTTCCAGAAAATAAATCAATAAATGAGTAGAGTTTGATTAAAGAATACTCCATTGAAAATAAATCTGAGGAACAAGCTAAAATAGTAGCAAAAGTAATTCAAGGGTTGTGAGAATTATTATTGGCTAAAGAGATAGGTTGGTTTCCCTAAAGATTAAAAAAAGTAAAATAGACACCTCTCCCTGGTATTGGTTAAAGGGGAGTAAATGAGTTTAAAGATTTTTTTAAGAGCCTTTGCTATAGCAAGAAACAAATACACTATAAGTTTAACTACAGTTGCAGTTAACATCCGACTAGAAGGAAGTATGACAGCCAAGTTGAGACCTGAAAGATTAATAGGGCTAAGTGTGGTGTGTTTGATGTGGGAGGTTGAGAGGGAGAGTTTCTGGTCCAAGGAAGCATTTTCAAAAGCTTGGAGGCAAGATAGTTTCAGAAACTGGGGTGGAAAACTATCAACAGTGGCAAGAAATGGCAGTGGAGAGAGAAGATGGAACCATATAATGAAGGGCCTTCTAAGCCATGCCAAAGTGTTTGGAGTTTATTCTGAGAGCAGTGGGGAGCCTTTGGGGGTCTTTGAGTAAAAGCAGCAGGGATCCCACTTACCCTGCTCTGGAGCAAATGGATTGAAGAAGGCAGAAGACAAAGAACAAGGAAGAGTCTAATGACAATTTAAGGCACTAAAAGGGTCATTAAGTTCTTCAAAATCTGGGTTTTATATATAAAACCATTATATATATATATATATACACACACACACACATTTTATATATATACAATATGTATATATATTGTATATATATACACATATACAATAAATATGTATATATAGTATATATACACATATACAATAAATATGTATATATAGTATATATACACACGTACAATAAATATGTATATATAGTATATATACACACGTACAATATGTATATATAGTATATATACACACGTACAATAAATATGTATATATAGTATATTTACACACGTACAATAAATATGTACATATAGTATATATACACATGTACAATAAATATGTATATATAGTATATAGTATATATACACATGTACAATAAATATGTATATATAGTATATATACACACGTACAATAAATATGTATATATAGTATATATACACATGTACAATAAATATGTATATATAGTATATATACACACGTACAATAAATATGTATATATAGTATATATACACACGTACAATAAATATGTATATATAGTATATAGTATATATACACACGTACAATAAATATGTATATATAGTATATATACACACGTACAATAAATATGTATATATAGTATATATACACACGTACAATAAATATGTATATATAGTATATATACACACGTACAATAAATATGTATATATAGTATATATACACATGTACAATAAATATGTATATATAGTACATAGTATATATACACATGTACAATAAATATGTATATATAGTATATATACACATGTACAATAAATATGTATATATAGTATATATACACATGTACAATAAATATGTATATATAGTATATATACACATGTACAATAAATATGTATATATAGTATATATACACATGTACAATAAATATGTATATATAGTATATATACACATGTACAATAAATATGTATATATAGTATATATACACATACAAATATATATGTATATATGTATATATACATATATATTATATTTGTATATATATGCATATATACATATATATTATATTTGTATATATGCATATATACATATATAATATATATGTATATATGCATATATACAAATATAATATATATGTATATATTAATATAGTATTTTATATATATATATATTTTTTTTTTTTTTGAGACGGCGTCCAGTTCTGTTTTCCAGGCTGGAATGCAGTGGCACAATCACAGCTCACTGTCTCATTGCAGCCTCGACCTCCCAGGCTCAAGTGTTCCTCTTTGGAAATTCCTAGGCAGTATGTGAAGTTGCGGGGGGTGTCCCCCCAGCATTAAGAATGATGCTGAATGATCTGGCTCCAGACATAAGCCTGTGAGTCAAGCAGAACAAGTTTTCTTGTATCAGTTTGTAAATTAAACTTCTGGGTGAAATTTTCAGCCTCCCAAGAAGCTGGGACTATAGGCATCATGACACCACACACAGCTAATGTGTTTATTTTTTGTGGAGATGGGGTCTCGTTATGTTACCAAGGCTGGCCTCAGACACCTGGGCTCAAGTGATCCTCCCGCCTCAGCCTCCCAAAGTGCTGAGATTATAGGTATAAGCCACCGAGCCTGGCCTGGGTTACATTTTACGTGATACTAAGTGATCCTCTTGCCTCAGCTTCCCAAACTGCTAGGATTACAGGCACAAGCTATCGAGGCTGGCCTGGGTTACATTTCATATAATATCTAAGTATTTGTAGCAGAGTCTGCTTTCTGGAATATTAGTGTGTGATTGACAAAAGCACCTGTTCAGCCCCCATGCTGGAGAGCAGGGATAGGCTGCGTTCTGAAGCCTGGGCTAACACACGCATTGGTCTTATTTCCAAGCCTTTTTAATGATAGGTTGTAACTATGCAGTTTCTTATTTTCTCCTTTCAGAATTAAATGAAAAAGCTTATGATTTAATCTTTTTTTCTACAAATCAAAATTTTCTGAAGTCAATGAAGCCCAAGGTTTGACTTTTTTATCTCTATTTCTTTTTTTAGAAATTTTTCAAATATATAACAAAACTTGAGAAACCCTTCAGTTCAGCTCTCTACCCTTGCCATTCTCATTTTTTAGGTCATGGATCACTTTTGTGCTAACTGGATTAAGTTAGCAAGAACCAGTCAAGCAATTTGACAGAGCTTTTCCAAGGTTGATTAAGACAAAAAAAAAATACACACTTTTCTTCTATTTGAAGTTCGTGGCATATGTTTTGCTACACTTGAATTCTGGAAATAATCTCTTAAGCAGTTACTGTTTTTAGAAAGTATATAGCATATCATTCACCTGACATTTAACATATTCAGGGTTAATGAAGAACAGTGACGTGGAAATAGTATTGACTAATACTATGTTGTTTTATTGTTATTGTATCTATTTTACACATATGTAAATTAAGTTTACTGACAGTATAGATATTCTGACAAACAGTGTGGATAAATGCCTGGTTCTGCAATGAGAACACATGGACACAGGAAGGGGAACATCACACACCGGAGACTGTTGTGGGGTGGGGGGAGGGGAGGGGGATAGCATTAGGAGATATACCTAATGCTAAATGATGAGTTAATGGGTGCAGCACACCAACATGGCACATGTATACATATGTAACACACCTGCATGTTGTGCACATGTACCCTAAAACTTAAAATATAATAATAAGAAAAGAAAATAAATAAATAAATAAATAAATAAATGCCTGGTTCTGAAAATAGATCTGAAGAGTCTTAGTTTTTCATCCCAATAAGATAATGTTCAAAAGTCTTTGCTGTGCAGGCATCAACCTACACTTCACTATAGGAGATGAAGAGAAAAGTAGGCATTATAGATACCTACTTTCTTTTTCTAAGTAGGTATGTATAATAGAAATAGGAGAATCAAGGAGTTTTGGAATAATTTTGTTTCAAACACTGTTAGCTTTTGCAGACTTTATTTAATTAAATAGCTAATTTTCTTTGTACTGTAAATGTTCTGCATTCATTTACTCTCCTTCCTCCTCAAAAAGCTAGGGTTGGAACTAGCTTTTAATTAGGATCAGTTGTTTTCAAAAGTATTTCATGGAGACTTGGGAATTCCTAGGCAGTATGCGACATCCCCAGCATTAAGAGTGACACTGAATGATCTGGCTCCAGACACAAGCCCCTGAGTCAAGCAGAACAAGTTTTTTTGTATCAATTCATAGTTTAAACTTCTAAAAAACATTTTTTTGAAGAAAATGTATCATGATCTCAGGAAGTTGCCTTCAGTGTTATTTATGATGTGACATTTTTGGTGGGATCTAGGGGTGGTATCTAGGTTGCATGTTTGTTCAATGGGTGTGTGAGGTTGAGGTATTTTGGGTACGTCTGGGTTTGGATGTTTACATTTAAAATTACATGAAGAACAGAAAAGTCTAATTTTATTGCACCTCTGCCATCAACATATAATGTAGTGTTTCATTTTTAACTTCATCTTTCTAACCAAGTTTCTTCTCTAGGAAAAACAAAAATATGATTGCATCCCCCTTGGTATATTATAGAATGTTATCTTTACATTATTCTATAATTTTGAGTTATTTTTGAGCATTCTGGTTTTTTCCCCAGTATGACTGTTTAAAGATGTGTTTGCTATCCTTGAACAAATATCCTGTAATATCTGTGAAAAGGCCCCTGCAGACTCTTGAATACACAGCGACTTCTCTAGAATACACTGTGACTTCTGTTAACTTTTGATTTCCCCATGGTGGCTCTCAGGGCAACCACATATATGAGCGGAAGATAATTGAGAATCTCCCCACACCCCCACTGCTTTTGTCTTAAATTGCTCTAAAGTGTTTGTTCTGTGACTTTTGTCTCCCTCTCCCCTCTTTGCAGTCCTATCACACTCATCAGTATGTGGCCAGAGCACTATGAGTGAGTATTCATAGCCCACATGCAGGAGAGGTGTTCTGATCAGTGGTACTAGCATGGGGGTCTTACTAAACTCTTGGTCTAAAATAATACTTCTGTGTTCTGGGTAACAATCCTAGTGGTTTGTTTGCATGGCAGATTCATTACTTAAGTAACCTAACATTTCTAATCGTAACATCTATCAATATTTGGCCATAAAATTATTGCTTTGTTTTTTTCTTTTAAAGCCCCTCACAATCTCCTCAACTGTTTCATGATGACACCCACTCAAGAATAGAACAATATGCCACACGGTAAGAAACTTTGATCAGAGCCCTCCACTGCACTGCCACCCAGAATGTATCTATTTCTAATTAATATAATATCATTAATATACCTTGATTTAAGAAATGCAGTTTTGCAGGAGTTATGATTCCATTATATTTGGAATTTGGGCTCTCGTATTTTCATGACGCAGTTTGCACTTTACCAAACACCTGCTATATATTCTATGAAAAGTAAACCTAAACAGGATGTGATTCTCCAGCTAATGAGAATCCAAACACTGTACAAGCAGGATTTAGATGGTGTAACCAAGTTTCAGCGAATGAAAGTGGGATTGCAGGTATTCTCAGGAGATGGTACACATGCGAATTACAATATGTAATTAAATTTATGCTAATGCTTTAGGATAGGGGTTTATTTTAGAGTCTCTAAATAATATAATATATAGGCTGGTCTTGATGGTGTGCACAAACTTTCAGAAAAGTGGTATATACTAGGTGTCTGTGATTCTAGTAACTAGCTTTGCCTAGAAAGGTTAATTCAAGCATCATAAAAATGGTAACATTTGAACTGGGTCTAGGCCAACTAGAATTTCTAGGGGAAAGTCTTGGACTAATGGAATAATATACTCAAAAGCATTGAGCTGGGAAAGAGCATGGTTTGTTTACTGAACTGCAGGTAGGGGAAAGGGAAATAGATGAGAAAGTGAAGAGACAGAAGTTGAGGTCTGATAATGAAAAACCCAGCCACTGAAGAGTTGGATCATGTCCTTAGTTAAAGGGAAGTCATGGAGAGTTTTTGTTATGAGAGGAACATCATTTTATTTGTTTGGGAATGTCACGCTCACTTAGATGTAGACCAACTAGAGGGTTAAGGAGAGCCTAGGTCTGGGAGCTCAATTAGAAGATTAGGTCAGTTAGGAGACTTTACAACATGGCATAAGATAAAGGCCTACAGGCGTTAAGGCAGTGGTGATAGAAAGGTAGCTCAACATGAAACGTTTTAGTTTTACAATCGTGTTAGGAGATTTGGATCTTTCTATGTTTTGTCAGAATTTTGACAATTTAAAAATGATTAAGGATGTACGTCCAATTGACCATGTCCTATATGGCCATGTTGTCTAATCTCCTTATTTTTATTTTGCAGACTGGCCCAGATGGAAAGGACTAATGGGTCTTTTCTCACTGATAGCAGCTCCACCACAGGAAGTGTGTAAGTAAATCATGAAATTAGTGCTGCCTGGGAAGGCTAGTTCTTGTATTATGGCTGTCAGAAACAATCTTCACTGATGTGGCTCTGAATCTTGATCCCAATCAAAATTATTAAGTGTGGTTCCAAAAATTTCTACATAGATTTTATGCTTTCAAACCATGATAGTATAAACTCAATATGTTTATTTACTTTGTTTCATATAAGTTAATGAAAAAAATCTTACATTTGTCAACTTATATACCCCAGGAAAATCAGATTGTTTTATTTAGGATAACAGGTGTATATATTCATTCCATTTGTCTTATATTTCTTATTAATTTAACAAAGGTAATTTGACAGAATATGTGCCCTTTCTGTGAAATCCTTTCTTCCACTAGCTAACATTTTTTCCATAATATCTGCATTTAGCAACTCTGACCCACACATACTTAGATATATACTCCTACCCTTCATTGAAAACTGTTAACTCCTCTGCCAATATTTTATTTTATTAGCAACTAAGAAAAGCCTCATTGACTTTAGAATACTAAAAAGATATTATATACTAAAAAGCTTTCTAGCCAATTATTTTATTTCTGATTTCCCCATACGTGTGTATTCCACTTGGTTGTGGAACTTTCTCAGCAAATATTTTATCACTGATTATCCCACTATTGTGTGTACTCTTACTTTTGGAACTTTTTATTCTTTTTTTTTGTGCCCTGGAATTCACATTTTTAATTCTGAATAATATCTAAAAGACTAATACTGTCAAGCTTATGTGACTTACAAAGCTCTATTGTGGTTTGGATCTGATGGGAAACTGTAAAGTAGACAGAAAAGTTGTCAAACATAGTAGTTGGGTGTTTTCACTAAAAAAAAAAAAAAACTATGGAGAGTGCTAGGTTAAAATACTTAAAGTGCTCAAATATAGAATATTCTGTTTCCATATTTTCTAAAACTTGTTTTATTTATTATTATGCTTATAAATAAAAGTTATCAGGAGGTTTTTCAATTTCAAATTTCAAAGATTACATCTTAATACTTGACCGTAATGTAGTAGAGATTTATACATTATCATTCATGTACTATGAGTGTGAAACAATTCCCAAATCAAAATAAAGGTGTATTCATAATGTTTGTTTCATATTTAACCTACTGGTGTGCATTTCATGTAAAGTAGTTAAGTATCTTGAATCTTTCCTAAATCAACAAATTTCCTCAAGGCTGACCATAGCCAAAGTGTTAAAGGAAATAAAAGATAATAATTCAGAACAAAATCTTACTTCTTTAAAATGTTTTGTCATGCCCTGTGAACACAGTAAAGGTAATGCTCAAATTTAGTATATTGTATCTTAAAATAGGAATAAATACTATTTTCAGATTTAGCACTGTTTCAGAAAAGATTAACATTTTTTAAAAAGAGAAGAAAAAAAGTCAGAAGATTAACAGTCAGATACATTTTAATATACTGTCATGATATATATTAACTCATTCACCCATCCAACAGACAGTTGTTATTAATATATACCTACCATGTAATGGTATACTGGAGCCAATTGTGAGAGCTGATTGTTACATTTTCAGGATGTTTGTAAGCTGTTGAAACAGAGCCTTTTTAAAGATAATTTATGTGCATGTATATACAGTTACAATTAAATAAATTAGATTAAAACAAAAACAAAAGTAATTCTCAAAACTCATCACACCCTAATGATTTTACTTCATTTCACTAATATCTATGCCCTTGGGATTATTTATTATAAACTTGTCCATCCTGCAACCCACAGGCCACATGCATGTGGCCCAGGACAGCTTTGAATGCAGCCCAACACAAATTCGTAAACTTTCGGAAAACATTATAAGATTTGTTTGTGATTTGTTTTGTTTGTTTGTTTGTTTTTTGTTTTTATATATATATATATATATATTTTTTTTTTGCTTTTTTAGCTCATCAGCTATCATTAGTGTTAGTGTATTTAATGTGTGGCCCAAGAAAATTCTTATTCTTTCAGTGTGGTTCCTGGAAGCCAAAAGATTGAATACTCCTGATTCATTATCTCTGTCAGGTGGTGTACAAATGTTTATCTTTTCCCAGTTCCACATTCAGTGAAGTCATGAACTTGAAATTGGCCATGATCAAAGTATTTAAATCACAGAAGTTGCAAATGCCACAAATCAAGGTCTTTTTCTCTTGGAGAACCTGTTAAACATTTACCAACTCACGACCGCCATGCACCCAATACTGCAATAGGTCTATAGATGCAGATACTGTCTCCATGAGTCTTATAGGCTAAAAAGGAAATAGATAAGTAGTCCTACCAGAAGAACATGATGAAGGCATTTGTGGTAAACAGAATGATGGCCCCCCTCAAAGATGTCCACATCCTAATCCCTGAAGCCTGTGAATATATTACTTTACTTGGCAAAAGGGACTTTGCCACAGGTTTTTAATTAAGGACCTTGAAATAGAGAGATTATCCTGGATAATCCAGATGGCCCCAGTGTAATCCCAAGGGTCCTCATAAAGGGTAGGAAGGAGAGCCAGAGTCAGAGAAGGAGAGGTAGCAATGGAGGGAGAGGTAGCAATGGAGGCAGAGGTCAAAGAGAGATATGCAGATGCTGCTGTGTTGGCTTTGAAAATGGGGAATGCAGGTGACCTCAAGGTGCTAGATGATGCAAGGAAACAAATAATCTCCTATGAACCCTAGGATGGGCATTATTATGAGTCCTATTTTATAAACAAGGAACCTGACATCCAGAAAGATAAATGACATGTCCCTGATCACCCATATATCTATTACAATTAGATATATGGGTACGTTCGATTGACTCTGGACAATTTAAAAGGAAATTGATGTTATGAATACTACATATCTTTGAAGGAAAAATTGAGCAATGACATCTCAGGACAGGATAGGACTCATGACGGTTCCGGGGAATCTGAGAAGTGGGAACGCAAGGACAATTCATTGGGCCATGGCTATCAGGACGTCTCACTCCATCTGCCATCTGCCCTTGGGTGACACTGGAAAGAAAGAATGGGGAGGCTGACTGTGGTTTACACAGGCATTGCAGTTTGCAGATCTGAAACCTAGAACAGAACAATCCTTAAAAGAAAGAAAATCATTATTTTTATTTATGTCTCATCTACTTTCAAAAGCTCATTGAATGAATCACAGTTTTTTTGTCATCTGATATGTACTAGTTTTGTAATCTAGATAGTGTTTACTATGTGTGACTTAACTGTAGTATAATTATATTCCATCTAATGATATTTCCTTGGTGCAAACCTATTATTTTTGCAACATTTTCTATTTTAGCCCAAGACATACGATTGATGTTTAATGTCCCTGATCTGGTACCTCATGTTCTATCTGTATTTAAAGAGTTTGATATTGGTTTTTACTATATGTAATTAAGAACTAGAATGTATCTATTTTTATATTCAACATTTAGACCTAATAATCTGTGAAAAACACTTAAGACTAAAATTGTATGTTTTATATAAATGATTGTTAAATTCTTATTTTTGTGAAAACTGCCTTAACTCTCTTCCAGATGCCATAATGAAAGAATGCAATGATAGTGGGGATGATAATTATAATAATATGTTAAACTCTATCAGCTTCCCCAGAGAAGTGAATCTATATGTATGTTGACAACAAAAATACATCTCAAATCTAATTTTGGCTGGTTTCACTATGGATAGTCAGTCTCCAAATCTTTAAAACAAAAATTTACTTGGTATTAATATTAAGCACTGAAGTTAGTCCATGAGGTCAGGTGCTGTAGTAAATGTTCTGAGGGCATAATGGTGGCTTGTGATCTTGGAGGAACTCTACGCCAGGATCTGTGGTCAAATCATGGCCACAAGATCAGCCAGGTAGCTTAGGGGATCCAAGTTTTCTTTTAATTCTTGTTGTCCTTATATTAGTTCTTATTTTAAGTCTTTTCTTTCCATATTTATTATTTTCTTTTAGGTATGTTATTGATAGGTATCATAGAACGAATTTTTTGTTTGTTTGTTTTGTTTGTTGTTTTGTTTTGTTTTTGAGACGGAGTCTCACTCTGTCACCCAGGCTGGAGTGCAGTGGCACAATCTCAGCTCACTGCAACCTCGGCTTCCCAGGTTCAAGCGATTCTCCTGCTTCAGCCTCCCGAGTAGCTGGGATTATAGGTGCCCACCACCAAGCCCAACTAATTTTTGTATTTTTAGTAGAGATGAGGTTTCACCATGTTGGTCAGGCTGGTCTCGAGCTCCTGACCTCAAGTGACCTGCCCACCTCGACCTCCCAAAGTGCTGGGATTACAGGCATGAGCCACCGTGCCCAGCCAACTAATTTTTTTTTTTAACTAATATTAGAATAAGTTTACCTCTATTTTTATCGTAACACCTGAGATTACCATCTGCTTTAGTTCCATTTTGCATTATCCTTGCTCATTCTTTCTTTCATTTGCTATGTGGACAAAGTGCTTTGCCTGTACACGTGAATGACCTGCCTGGTCATATGGATGGATAGGTTAGGACTGTAGATATTGCTCCATTGTCTTTGGACATTTAATATTATGGAAAATAGGAAGCTAAACCTTTTTCCACCTCTGAACATGATTTACTGTTTTATTTTGATTTCTGGCAGATTGCTTGTGATACTTTATCTTTAAAATACAGACATTTTCCAGGGATACATATGAATGTGCTTCTTTTGTTATTATTATTTTTGGGTACTCTGTCTTTATAGTTTCTATACTCAGATCTTTTTCATCCTGAGAAATGAGAAATATTTACAAGATGTTCTACTGAACTCTTATTTTGCTGTTTTATTTTATATCTACTGTATCTTTACGCTTTGTCCATTTGTCCTATCCATATGTTAGAGCTGCTCTTTTGTCATGTTTTATCACCTCTCTCTTCACATGAACTTGGTGAGGTGCCTCCAGGCATCGCTGCCTTTGCATTGTGTAATTCACTGCAGCTCATTGGTGTCCCGGTGGTGTTGAGACATTAGTCTTACAGCTTGCTTCTGCCCCGGATAACACAGCTAGGTTTAGGGTGTTGGCCATTTACTTCCTATGAGGAAAATATACACATACACAGACCCATATCTCCCTGCCAGTCTGTTTTATTTAGCTACATGGGAAACTGAGGAGCTTTTGGATTGCTTTCAAATGCTGCTCTCTGCAGTGGTGCAGTACCCATACTCTCTTCTTCTCGTCCTTCTAAACCCAGGAACAAGCATGGGGTTCTTCTAGAGGTTCCTTCATTCATTTCCCAGTGATGCTGCGTTTTCTCAGGAAAGGGAATCAAAGGATGATGCCGCAGCTTACTTCAATCTTTAACCCACTGGTGTTCCTTATTTCCAGTTGCTAACTGTGTTGTAAGGGTTCCACCCCATCCTCTTTTAAAATTTATTTGATAAAAGCAAGAAGGTCAGGTTAGGTACTTATTATTATATTGTGGCCTTAACCAAAGTATATGACCTTTATTTAAATATATATGTACTCACATACACACATGTACATATCTATATCTATATATTTCTAGAGGGAGAGAAAAAGAGAGGGGGTTTATTGATGAAGAAAGCAAAATAAATCAACAAGTGGCACATCTGAACTTTTGCTTTGGCTGTTTGACAAGCATAATACCAGAACATTCAGTTTTCTCAATTGCTTCTTCTAGCTCTCTGATCTCAATGCTTAGGATAAACCTTTTCTAGGAATTCACCAACTTTCTGGTACAATTTCAAGTCCCTTCCTTGTTAGAGTAAACTGCAGTAACACCAAGATGAATTTTCAAACCAGAATTACAAGTACCAGAGGTCTTCCCCAGCATCAAGTGTTACTCATCAGCTCAAGGGCACAGGTAATCTCAAGGCTCTGGTGAAGCTGAGAGAGGCCCAGGACTGACAGCACCACACACCAGGTTCTTTCTGGCTGCAGTAGGATGCTGTCTGACTCCAGAGTAACAGAAGAAGTCTCTAAGGGATGTTTGCAGCCCCCATCGCTTACACAGGAAGGAGCTGCTTCAGTCATGAGATAGCTCCATTTGACACTCTGATAGCTACATAACTGACATGAGGTTTTCCTGCTGCCCTATCCTGTAAAGCCGTCGATTTCCAGGACTTGTTTACCAAAAGCCATCAAAACGGACCACGTGCCATCTGCTAATGGACTGCCCTGCTAGTATTAGCCAGGAGACTGGTATTTGCACATTTATAAGATCTCACTGGATCTCTCTTGTTGAAAGAAGATAAGAAATTCTGAGTCTGCTAGAAAGCATTTTCTTGCCATAAATATATCAACTTTGTTAGACATTCACTTATGTCAGTTACTAATTCAACCACGTTACTGCTATGTCTAGTTCATTAGACAGGTAGTTAGATAAGTGGGAGAACCCACATGCATTAAATGTAGTTTCTTGTTCTAATGCAGAGTGATCAACCCTAAAAATGACCTGCTAATAATATAAAGTAAAATATCTGTAGAGACATTATAAATATCTACAATTATAATTTGTGCTGAGCTATTTAAATAAAAGAACATAAGGATTATAAACCCTGTCATATGGGTTACAAAGCATTTCAAAGTTACTTTCAACGAAATTCTAAAGACAGTGAAGCCAGATGATTCTTAATTAAGTAGTCTTTTAATCAACTCTTTAGGCATGGAGTAATTGATTTTGTCTACGGTATCTTTTACACTAAATGTTGTTCCTTATTTTTGTTTTTCCTGCTGAGTAAGATATCCCTTCTGAAGTTTGTGAGATAAAGCTGTTAGATGAAAGAGAAGCCTGAAATGTTGACTCATGTAATATCCGTGCTCTGCTAGATGAACTTCTTCCTAGAGTTTTAAAAGGGAGGTCATGGAGACACTGAGCTCTAAGACAAACTTGGCCCAGCCACTGTCTTGTCCATCATTATTTCTACTTCCTTTATGTCCAAAAACATCACCATCCAGATGTGAGCCTCTGGGTCTGTTTCCTTTGTCTTGCTAGGGAAGACGAGCACGCCCTCATCCAGCAGTATTGCCAAACACTCGGAGGAGAGTCCCCGGTGAGCCAGCCGCAGAGCCCAGCTCAGATCCTGAAGTCAGTAGAGAGGGAAGAACGTGGAGAACTGGAGAGGATCATTGCTGACCTGGAGGAAGAACAAAGGTGTGCTAGGCCTGGGAGAAGGAAATATGTCATCCTTTCTTTTGTATGAATTTCACTGTAGCCCCCATTTATTCTCTTTTTCAAGACTATTGTCTAAGAAATCTCAGTGGAGTGAAAATTTTAGAGGATATTAACAAACTGGGATGCTGGCTGCAATACAGCAGCATTTGAGGGTTCATTGATGATGTCTACTGGGACACTTGCTTAAAACTACAATTTTATTCATGCATGCTCATCCTACTATTAATACACATTTTTATATAAGAGGAACTAGCATGAGCTAAATTTGAACCTCACAGATGATTTTGGAGAGACGATAATGCACGTGGTAGTAATTCTGTTTCTCCCTCTTTCTGTATTAGAAATCTACAGGTGGAGTATGAGCAGCTGAGGGACCAGCACCTCCGAAGGGGGCTCCCTGTCGGTTCACCGCCAGAGTCGATTATATCTCCCCATCACACGTCTGAGGATTCAGAACTTATAGCAGAAGCAAAACTCCTCAGGCAGCACAAAGGTCGGCTGGAGGCTAGGATGCAGATTTTAGAAGATCACAATAAACAGCTGGAGTCTCAGCTCCACCGCCTCCGACAGCTGCTGGAGCAGGTAGGGTGTGTAAGAATTCAGCGTCACACCTCCCCAGGCCATCTGTCCACTGCCCTGGGAGATGATGGTCCAGGTGTCAGGAGAGGCAGAGAAGTCGACTTTCAATTTCTTACCTCCGTAGTTAATTCAGACTGGCTTAGAAATTTCCTTTTACATGTAAGCATATAAATCCTCATTGGCACACAAAAATGTGTTTGCCCAGCTTACAATGGAATTTCCCAGTCTTCTTTAACAATGAAGTCCGCCTCAGCTCTGAACTGTTTGAGAGAAAATATCCTATGACATATATCTTCCTAAATTATACATGGGAAACATCTGTATTGAGGAACGGCAAGAGACCTGAAATCGGCATTCTAAAGCTTTCTTCCAGTGAGACAAGAATGCTGACTCCAAGAATCATTATTTTCTATTCTCAAGAAATTGAGTTAAAGATGGTTATTAATTTGCTACTATTATTTCCTAACACTGGACCATGTTTTATGGGAGTTGCTTGCAAGCTTTCTGGATGATAAGAAATACAATTTACATTATGATGAATACATGCATGTATGGAGAATACTAAATAATACTTGCCTTTATAGAGAAATGCCAGCTCTTATTTTCTGTTTTCCCTTTCTTCCTCCCTCCCTTTCTTCTTTCTGTTTTTCTTTCTTAATGCTGGTCAGGACCTACTAAATTGATTCTATAACTCATCAGTGGGTTTTTGCATTCAGTTTTGAAAAACACTGTTCTTTGAGATATAAAAGAAGCATCAATACAGTTTCTGCCTTTCTGGTGCCTGCCATCTTGTTGGAGATCACAGCAAGATACTTTCGTATGTGAAGACACAGCACACTGTAGGGAATTAAGTGCTTGATGGCACATAGTAGTTAGGAATAGGAGTGATGTCTCAGAAGTAGTGATGGAGAGACCTTTGCAGCAGGTGCAGAGAGCGTAGAGTCCCAGCACAGGGGCCAAGAGCTCCTCTCTCTTGAAGAATCCCTGACATCAACATGCATGTCATCTTTTGTCTTTTTCTCTAGCCTGTGCTGTGTGGAGCTCCTATGTGATATAATAGGAGTGCCTTTCTCCAGAAGTGATTTATTGACTCAAAGCAGGAACAACTTTCTCTCCAGTGATTCTCTCAAATTTTAGAAAACTACCTTTTCACAGTTGCTCTCAGTCTTTTTAACTTATCAGAATAATTCAAAACAGTGTCATTTCTGCCTTACCTACACATAGATCACTCTTCATAATTTGACCATACGCTTTTCTCTGTGTCTCTCAGTGTTTCAGAATTTGGGTGAGGCTGTTCAGTGGAAGGCTTACTTCAGGGCCTCTCAATCCCACATATTTGGAAAGTAGGAGTTTCCCAAGAGTGACCCAAGATGTGGGTTTCTTGAAGCCCTTTGGAATGTTTGAATCTTACTTAGTGCCAGCCACATACATTGAAAAAGTTACATTTTTCATTCCGCGAACTTGAAGTTTCCAAATGGTGCTGTGTAAGGGATGGATTTTCTCTTGCAATCTCTTGTTTAGAATATGAAGTGTTAGTGTTAACAACTTAGTGCATAGGTGGAATTGCTGCAGAAGGAAGCTATGCTCAAAACCTTTATTTGCCATGGCTGGTTGATGCCCACAGGAGAGCAAAAGGCTTTTCTGTTCACCCTTGCCTTCCCCTACTCCCTCCATCCCATTAGGCAGTGCTGCCTGATGGCTCGTGTGCCTTGAGAATCACATAGTAATGCTTTTAGAGATAGCTAATATCCAAATGGCTCTCTGTATCCAAGATTGCAGAGCTCTTATCTCTTCTAAACAATTTAGGATGATGAATGCTAGAAGTAGATGGAAAATTCAACTCTGATAGTAAAAACTAGCAGAACTACCAGGCTTCAACTAATATAGATTTAATGGAAAAATCTGCATGAAAAACTTGTAACATCTGCATTCCCTATATGATGGCTCACACTTTCTAATTTGACCATATATTTGTCAGCGTATCCATATTGAAGATTTGTGTGAGTGCCTTTACGAAGTATTTACTAAGTGTCAGGCTGTTCTAACCATTTTAGAAATAGTCATTCTTCACTCCCCTCACAAAACCCTATAACACAGCACTATTATTACCCTCCCCATTTTACAAATAAAGAACTGAAAGCATGGAAGGTTCTACAGTTTTCCCAGAATTACACAGCTTATGAGTGGCAGAGTGGGAATTGGAATCCAGGCAATCTGAATCCATAATCATGCTTCTAACCACTCTCTCAATATTGCCTTGGAATATGAGCTGATTTTGAAATTGGATAAATTTACTATATTAGAAACCCAGTGCTGATGTTTAAAATATGAGTGAACTATGCTTATGAATTCACTTAACATTAAAACAACAGAAAAATTGAGGGATAAAAATGGTGTTGATAAATGAGTCTGGCAGCATAACCAAGTGGGTTCTTCAAAGTGTCCAAGCGGAAAGAGAAGGACCAAAGCCCCCACCAAGCTGATGCTAAAATGTATGGAAAACATCTGAAGGCAAAGACTTCTATATGATTTAATTATCTATGGTGAGGGCGGGGAAGTTAAAAAGGAAATGTTTTTCCTTATGATTATTTGAATCCTTTCTCTGCTTTAACCTCTGAATGTGGTTCCAGCCTGAATCTGATTCCCGAATCAACGGTGTTTCCCCATGGGCTTCTCCTCAGCATTCTGCACTGAGCTACTCGCTTGATCCAGATGCCTCCGGCCCACAGTTCCACCAGGCAGGTCGGTGTCCCCAGCACACAGCTCCTCTGCTGAGTCTGCTTTGTGCTTTGCCATTAGTTTGTGTTTCCTGTTAAGTAACATTCCTACACACTGGTGCCTTAGGAAGTAAAAGAGTTTTTGTATTTGGTCTTAAATAGGTGCAAATCCATTTCAACAATATCAAAAAGCAAACATTTTCAAATAAGCTATAATACACTTGTTTATATAATCTGTAGAAGTGGATTGAAGTTTGGATGAAAAAGCCTCCTCTGCCCTTTAGAATGAGCAAGAAATTAAATTATTTGCTTATGAATGATTTTTTTAGTACACTTTCTGTCTCTAAAATGTTATATTGGTGCATATTCAGGACTAATGATATTACACCAAACATTATGGTTGTATCTGCCAAGGTGTGGAAACTCATTTATTCACTTTTCTTCATCCTAGTCCACTTAGACATTGTCTTGCCTGTCCCATCAGAGGCAGCGGTCCCACGCAGCCTGTCCTTGGTCACAATGGGGACCTGTCACTGATGCTAGGAAGGACTCAGTAAACTAGGTGTTAACCAATGACATTTTGTTATCAATTAAATTAAAATTCTAGAATTTTACTGAGAACGATATATTGTAACCAAATTAATTTCTTGGTGGGATACGTTTTGGTACATTAACCAGAAAAAAATTAAAATATTAGCTGGGTGCAGTGGCTCCCGCCTGTAATCCCAGCTCTTTGGGAGGCCATGGTGAAACTCCATCTCTACTAAAAATACAAACATTAGCCAGGCGTGGTGGAGCACACCTGTAGTCCCAGCTACTCGGGAGGCTGAGGCAGAAGAATTGCTGGAACCTGGGAGGCGGAGGTTGCAGTGAGCCGAGATCGCACCAATGCACTCCAGCCTGGTGACGGAGGCTCTGTCTCAAAAAATATATATATTAAAATATTAAGATTATTTTCATATTTTTTAAATAAGAGAATTATTTTGACTATGGATTATAGGATAAGAAACACATCCTAGTGAAAAGTATCTTAAATAAGATGCCTTTACTTTTGTGGCAGGATAAGCTGGCCTAAGCCGAAGTCTCCAAAAAGAAAGGAGGACAGAAAAAGAAATTGGTGAAATTTTTTTTTGTATGAAAACATACCTGTGGTGCAAAAATAATAGATTTCTCGTTCAAACACTGAAATAATAAGACCATATTACTTGTTTTTCAGTCTCATATTTTTCAGTCCCCTGGTGTGTGGATTCTTTCTACGCAAACAAACAGCTAGTACGTGTTAATTATGTAAAATTATATTACCAACACTCAAGCAAAAATGTTTTGGGTATATTCCCCTAAAATTGTCCTTTGCAATGGGAAATCTTTTCACATTGATATTTAGAGGCTGGTTGGAGTATTTCCTCCTGAATTTGGGTTTTAGTGGAAGGCTAGACATTAATTTGAGAAGCTGTGTTGTTCTCTTTATTTGCTGTCACAGCGGGAGAGGACCTGCTGGCCCCACCGCACGACACCAGCACGGATCTCACGGAGGTCATGGAGCAGATTCACAGCACGTTTCCATCTTGCTGCCGTGAGTATGAAAGATCGCAGCACCACAGCTGCGCGTGTTCCTTCCCTTTCTCTTTTTCTGCATGCGGCCCTTCGCCTTCTTCCTTAAGATAACAAAAACCTTATTACAAACAGGACTGAATATTATTTGAAAATAAGGCAAACATTATATAAGAAAATGAAGCTCAACCTAGATACTATCAAGTAACGGGGGTACAGTTGCAACGCAATTCTGCTCTTTGAGATTTTTCAGTATGCCTGATGGGTGATAAAATGAAGGCAAATAAAATAAGAAGTCTGGTTTTAAGAAGAAATTATCCTCTTCGATGCAAGCTATCATAAGGAACACATCTTAGTTCAAAGAAGAGCTTTCAGTGGCATGCCAAACAAGGCACGGAAATAGACTTTCTAGTGTAATTCCCTCTCTTTTCTTCAAACATTGTTCTCCAATGTCATCAGACTCCAGTGCAGAAAGGGATTGTTTTCAGATTTTCCCTTTTTATTCCCGCTGGTTTCTTTTCTCATGGAATAAAATAGTCATTGTATAAAGGCCAAACAATTTAAGGCATCATAGATTAAGACCCTGTGAAGTTTCCATCTGAACAACCAAGAGCCAGAAAATAACCAAATTCCGGGGGAAATTATATAATAATTCTTACTTATTCATTTTTTCCAAGTGTTTTGTCTTCAGCACCTTGCCACCTTGCAATTTTGGCTGAGCTCTCACCTAAAACACTTCTGGTGTTTCTAGCAGAATATATACATACAACTAAACTGTATATATGTGTATATATATATATATATATATATATATATATACACACATATATACACACACATACAAATATATAAATGTATATAAATTACTTAGTACTATAATTATATTTTAAATAATCTTTGACAGGATTTGAAGACATTATTTGTAATTTTAGAGAGATTTACTCTCAAACTGATTTTAAATCCAGGGCAGTCACTAAAATAAGAATTCATGTAAAGCATAGCCTCTTATTTTACCCTTGTCTGTCATCTCCTTAGAAAATGCCATCCCAGGCTGGGCACGGTGGCTCACACCTATAATCCCAGCACTTTGGGAGGGCGAGGCGGGTGGATCATGAGATCAGGAGTTCGAGACCAGTCTGACCAACATGGTGAAACTCTGTCTCTACTAAAAATACAAAAAGTAGCCGGGCATGGTGGCGTGCACCTGTAATCCCAGCAACTCAGGAGGTTGAGGCAGGAGAATCGCTTGAACCTGGGGAGTAGAGGTTGCAATGAGCCGAGATCGTGCCACCGCACTCCAGCCTGGCAGACAGAGTGAGACTTTCTCTCCAACAAAAAAAAACAAAAGCCATCCGAAATGATGAAAAAGAGATTATCAATTATCAGGAGTGTAGGTAAATAAGATATATTGACTTCATTTAAAAATTATTATTTACTGTATAGAACTTTGTAATTTTTAAAATACCATCATTAGCAGAATGTGAAAACAGCTATTTAAAATATATTTCTGGCCCAGGTGCGGTGGCTCATGCCTGTAATTCCAGCACTTTGGCAGGCTGAGGCAGGTGGATCACTTGAGGTCAGGAGTTTGAGACCAGCCTGATTAACATGGCGAAACCCCATCTCTACTAAAAATACCAAAAAAAATTTTCCAGGTATGGTGGCACAAGCCTGTAGTTGTAGTCCTACCTACTTGGGAGGTTGAGGCATGAGAATCACTTGAACCTGGGAGGCTGAAGTTGCAGTGAGTTGAGATCATGCCACTGCACTCCAGCCTGGGCAACAGAGACTCTATCTCAAAACAACAACAACAACAAAATAAATAAATAAATAAAACATATATTTCTTTGTGAATTTTCAGGAATATTTGCCTGAAGATTATATTATTGGTTTCCACCAGCACATGAATATATCTATTTGTGTTTTGCCAGTGTTTCCCAGGTTTTCATTTGTAGATCTACTATAATGCTTCTCAAAGTTTGCAGAATCACATTTACACTACATCAGTCTCCACACCCACCTCCCCACCCCCCAAAGCACATGCATGCATGTGCACACACATATAGACACACTTTTGGCTTTTAGAGTCTCACAGAAGCTTAAGAGGATCACTGAATGCTCACATGCTACCAGATTGTTGCTTATTTTCAAGGCTCTGTAACCACAGTAATAGATAAACTGATTAAAACTAGTTTATTAATTATAATTCAAGGTCAAATTTATTTAGAGGTTTTGATTTTCAATTGTATGTTATTTAGTGAGTAGATAAAATCTCATCATAGTCTTTATGGGCCAGAATTAAATTCTTAAAGGAAATTACTTTTTAGTTCAGCTTATACCTAAATAACCTTAATAATTAGTTAAAAACAAATTCTGTACATCAAAGCTGTTTAGAAGTTTTTATTTAAATATCATGGACATTTTCAATTGTAAAAGTCAGTTGGCAGTGACAGCCAGGATGGGAAATGTGTTTCAATATACACCTTGTAATAAATATAAAATATATAATTTCCATATTAAAAATGTTATTCTAAAAATGTGGGATTTTTTCCAAGTTCCATTTCCTAAAGAATTTACTCTTAAATTTTTCTTAAAGTATACTCTGACATCTAGATTTTACAAAAGCTGGACCCATGTCATTTTAAAACAGAACATTATTAAAAATAAATAATCATAATTTAGAGCAGAAATGAATTGTAACAGGTAAATGTATGTATCTCTTTTTATGGCCTCACTTTAAAGGCAAGTATAAAATTCCTATTGGTTGGGGATCTTGTTAGCTGTTCATTGATATTGGTTTCTGAGAGGAGTATACACAGTACCTTCAATGGGACCCACATCACAGAGATTCATCCTCTCCCCTGCATTGGTCCCCTCTTCACCAATGTCATTCTCAGTGTTCAGAGAGTGGTTTGTGGAGCCCTGAGATTCCTTAATGTTTATTAAGCTTGAATCACATTCGTCAAAAACTCAAAACCTACTGAAATGCAATGATTTCCTTTTAAATATGTTTGTATGTAAAATACCCATAGCCTTCTATCTGATAAAAAGCTGTTGGTTTAAAAGTATTGGTTTGGAGCAGCTGGCTTCATGTTTTTATAGTGTTAACTATGCACATTCACAAATATTTATAATAGTCATAGTTTTCTGAATGAGCATTACTAGTCATGTCTTCTTTTCAAGAATTCAAGCACATCCATGTATGAAATGATGAAAAGTGTATTTTAGAATCCTTTGAAATCTCCATGTTTTAATTTTTGGCTTCTGAAAGTTCTGCTATTCATATTTTTTCTCTGGTATTATAAACATATACAAGACAGGGACAGCTTTCCATAAAAATAAAAGCTGAATTGACTTATTTATAAAATTGATACATATTTTCATATTTTGCCTGTAATTATTAAACCTTTCAAAAATTGATGCAGAATAGAAATCAGCATGGGAGGTAGACTCGGTGCCCAGTGCGTCATGTGTCTTTCTCTCTTTTTTTTTTTTTTTTTTGAGACAGAGACTCACTCTGTTGCCCAGGCTGGAGTTCAGTGGCACAATCTCGGGTCTGTATAACCTCCACCTCCCAGGCTCAAGCAATTCTCATGCCTCAGCCTCCCAAGTAGCTGGGACTACAGGCACATGCCACCACGCCCAACTAATTTTTGTATTTTTAGTAGAGATGGGGTTTCACCATGTTGGCCAGGCTGGTCTCAAACTCCTGGCCTCAAGTGAACCACCCACCCTGGCCTCCCAAACCACTGGGATTACAAGCGTGAGCCACCACACCTGGCCCCAATACATGTTTCTGACTTGAGTGAATGATTACATTTTCTAGCTGGGAAGGTTTCCTTGTAGCATTCCTAGATAGTACTCAGAAGTTTTGTAGGATTCATTTGTTGTTTTGTCCCTTTAAAGTTGCTCAGCCAGCAAATATTCTAATAAGCCTTTGTGATTCCCAAAGCTTACCAACCACCTTTGGAGAATTTATCTAAACAAATCGGATTGGCACCCTCCCAATGCCAAGCCAATCCCTTGAGCCCCTGTAACTAATGAGAACTTTAAAAATGCTTGTCGCCAGCATGCAATGTATTGATCTTCATGTTAATCTTGACTTTTGATCCTTTGTGGATTAAAAATTAGCATGGCCCCAAATGAATTTCCACTCTTGGCAATCTTGGAATTAAAATGAAACTCTGTATTCATAAATCCTAAT
The DNA here is from genome assembly GCF_029281585.2 of Gorilla gorilla gorilla. Classification (NCBI taxonomy): domain Eukaryota; kingdom Metazoa; phylum Chordata; class Mammalia; order Primates; family Hominidae; genus Gorilla; species Gorilla gorilla. The sequence goes on from NC_073229.2 coordinate 168,990,092, forward strand.
TGTGTGAATTGCCTATTTTAACATGACCGTTTTTTAACTGTGTCTACACATTGTTGCACATAACACTTTAGAACTCCTTTGTCTGAATTAATATCCCAGTTGGTCCTGATAGCATCCTTGAATTATGGCCTTTTAAAGTCTTTTTAAAATTATTTATGTTGAGTCTTAGAGCAGAGAAGCAGACATTTCCTTCACTTCCTGGCAAGGAGTTAAGGAAAGGGGTTTAAATGTACTGCCAATTAACAAGTGTACTTACTAAAATTCCCACTGACTGCAGTAACTATTTTTATTTTTTGGTATAAATTTTTTTTTGTCCGTTTTTTACTTATGTCCTTCAAATGTATGAAATACTGGCAGTAAGCCAACTAATTTTTGCTGATAGACCAAGAAATGCTTTCAAAATTATTTTTGACCCACAGGCATATTTTTACTATGAATTGCCTATGTTTATTAAGCTTGAATGGCATTCATCAAAAACCCAAAACCCACTGCAATGCAATGATTTCCTTTTTAAAATATTTTTGTGTGATTTGTTCAGGCAAATACCCATAGCCTTTTATTTGATAAAAGGCTGTAAGGTTAAAAGTATTGGTTTAGAGCAAAATGGATTAGACTTCTGTCTAGAGTTTGGCTATTTGTTATATTTGTTACTTGCAAGAGAAGCATAACTCTGTCTGTTTTAAAAAGAGTGTGTAAACTTATGGTGTACTTAATAATAATTCAACTCAGCTATCCCTTGGACACTGTGGAGGTCCACTCTTTTCTCCTGGATGTAACTTACAGATCTGTTAGAACTAGGCTTCTTTTAGCCTGATTTCTCCCCCAAATACTGGGCCTCACACTTTCCCTCCAGATGTTATAGGAAGGGTACTCTTCATGCCTGCTCTTTTTTTCTCACATAGCTCCCAGCACACAGCACATGGTCACTGATGTCCTTTCTCCCACTCAGCATAGAACAATGAGGGATGGAAGGAGTGCAGCATGCTAGATGATTAGGGACAACTTTTATTTGACCAAGAACAGATTGTTGCCATTATTGGGGGACAGATCTCCTCTTTTTCCCCCAGCATTGAGAATGAGATGATCATGTAGCAAAAGAGGGGATGAAAAGCAGATTCCTTAGAGAAGAGATGGCAGTGGCTGCCCTTGCAAAGCCCGCCAGATCGTCTTCACTGTCATGGGCTCTGGAACCAAAAAGGAATTGAGCTATCTGTGTGGAAAGGAGAATTAGATGCCATATTCTAACTTCTCCGTTGTTCCTAACTGGGCCCATCCAAGGGACTATTATTATCCCAAGTGTCCAGAAGGACACTGAGGATTAGGCCAGCACTTTCTTGATGCAAGTACTTGGCCACCATTTTCCTGGGCGTTAGGGTCCAGGGTGTGTCAAGGGTGGGTCAAGGGAGGCAGAAACCAAAGACTTATGCCTTCAGTGGTCCCTTGGTCAGAATTAGTACTCAGCAAAGTAAGCAGAACATGCTCTGTTCTGATACATAAACCAAATACACAGTATGATTTAAATAGGAAATGAGATTTTTTGCAAGACTAAGTGCTCAGTGAATGCTTTAGTGTATGCACTAAATCTTAAATCACATGGAATATGAGAAACTAACCAGGAAAACTAGCCCTCATTGAAGCATTAAGCCAGGAAAAAAAAAAAATACGTTTCTTGTTTTTCCTATTAGCGTCCATTTAACAACTGGGCTATTATTACCCTATGTAGAGTGATACTTTCCATGCATTTGCGTGCCTGAAAGTTGGAACCAACAAAGTAACAGGACTGCCATTAAGTGATTTCTTTTGTTTTCTCTTTCAGCAAATGTTCCCAGCAGGCCACAGGTAAGAGTTAATGGGTTGGTTGGCTCTATGTTACTGATCCCAACCTAGAGTAAGCAGATTATCCACCACTGATTTTATTCCTACTTTATTCTCCATGTAAATAAGTAAACTTACTTGACATTTAAACGTTAGTTGATTCTGTACAACAGTTTGTCAGTCTGGGAGTGGGGGGTGGCTCCCAAGCCACAGATACCAAAAATACCATGTGTTTGATCCTTTGTGTTCTAACAGCTTTTTAATGGCATCTTATATGCTACATAAAGTCACTCTAGATAGATTTGACCACCACTGCTCTCTCAAATGTCTACTTAAGGTGGCTATCACAGAACATTGACCTAAAAAAAAATGACTGGTACCACAGAGGTGGTTTTGTTACTTTGCAGGGGAAAATATTTCAATTTTTTACTTAAAAATTTGCTGAGAACTGTTGGCAGCTGTAGCCTTATGCCTTTTAGTATTTTCTATAAACCAAAAAGTGTATGAGACAGGGTTACTTTGCCAAGGTTGAGGACACACCTGGGAAAAAGAAAGATAAGTTTCATTAGGATTTGTAGCCTGTGTTTTGTTTTGTTTTTTTGTTTTTTTTTGTTTTTGTTTTTGTTTTTTCCCAAAAAGGATTTTGAGGGCTTCACAAAAATGAAAGAGCAGGCAGGAGGGGGTGGAGGAACAGTCAATTATGCATTTGTCTTACGCTCAGTAAATCTGCATTTTATATAATTAAGATAAGGTATGCCTAGAGTAGAAGAAGCAGTCAAATACACATTTTTCTCAGGGTGGGAGGAGAGATGACTTCTAGTCCTGCCTTTGTCCTGTAAAGATAAGCTGTTAATTCACATTGTCAGGGTGAAATTCAACAAAACTCTGTTTTAGGGTAAAGATTTGGGGGCCCTTAGAAATTTCCTTGTGAGCAATTTGTGAGGGAGGTCACTGGCCTTCTATCTTTGCAACTAGCTGCTTAGGAAGGTAGTTTTTGTGTGACTCAGTTCCCACTTTTAATTTTTCCCTTTAGCATAGTGAGTTAGGGATCCTGAGATTTTGTTTTCCATTCACATTTTCTTATCACATACTTTTAGTAATAATGTGCCACAAAGCCACAGCAGCTTTGCAGAACATTTTCTTTCATGAACTTGTTTACTAATCTTTTTGAAACAATGAGCCTTCTGAATGATTGTCTTATTGGCAAGAGAGGCTGGGATCTTAACTAAAAGACAAGGGTATGTGAAGTAGGCTAGGGGTGTGGTGAGCTGTGGGTGTTCTCTCCTGCTTGCTTCTGTTGTCTAAGTGAATTGGAAGCCGGGACTTGAGCAGGGAGTGAGGTTGGGGAGGAGGTGTCAGAAGTGCGAGGAGAGACTGGAGGATGTGTGATAGCTTCTTGGAGAATAGAAGAGCAGATGGCCTGGGAAATAGAGTGTGACTACAAGCAGCATTAAAGGTGCCACTCATGAATTTAACATGAGGCCATTCTGCAGGGTTGTAAGTTGCCCTCTAGGCATATTCACGTTCATGAGCACAGGCACCAGAGTGGGCTGAGTACTGGCATTTAAAAAGTTGAAGTTGGGGTTTGACAAAGTGAGTACAGTGATTCAAGCGAAGAGGCAAAGAAGTGATTATAATGGTTGAACCAGATGCTTAAGCTCAGTAGCGAAAGGAATGAGGAAATGTCCAGTGTGGGAGACAGAAATAAAGATGGGAGGATCAATGGATCCTATTATCAAAGGATGGATAAATTTGCAGTTGTAGGGGAAGTAAGCTGTGGAGGTAAAGGTGGTTGTCAGAAGCTGGGTTGAATGATATTGAAATTAGAGGGGTTGCAAGTATTGGTAATGGTCCATATTTGGACTTTTGTGTGAATGGCTAAGAAGGTTGGAGGACAGGACCATTGGAGGAAAAGAGCCTAAAGAACCAAGAAGCCAGAGTGCTGGAAGAATCATCTCCATGGGTGTTGAAATCACTAACATTTAAAAATAGCTTTAGAGTAGGGGACTTTGAGCCATATTTTACTTCAAGAAGTGAAGGAACATGACCTACGGAGTCAGTAGATGACTGCATAATGGATTCGTATAGTCTGATGATATGAGATTCAAAGCTGGGTGTTTTTAGGGAGAAGAGAAAGAAGATACCCCAAAGGCCCCAATGAGGACCAAGGAAGACTCATGCAGTGTATGAGGAATGGGGGAGAGTGGGGAGGGGAAGTGCTGTGTGAGAGGGTTATGAGGGAAGCTGTGTCTTCAGGTAGATGCAGATATTGATTAGAGCAAGTAGATGCAGGCAGCATTCAGAGAAGGGTTTGGGACATGGGTTTTGCGGATCACAGGCCACATGACCTATAGGACAGGTTTCAAGAGCTAGGAAGAGTGAGGCATAGGGACACAAAAAGGGGTATGCAGATCTCTATATGACTAGAATACAGGTGATGGAAGGGCAACCAGGAGTCTAGAGCTTTTTAGGGTGGCCCATTAAAATTAAGAATAAAGGGTACAACGAGGTTAGTACTGATGGTCCCCAGGTGGAATGAGGCTGTGAGTGACAAAGGCAAGGAGGGAAGAGAGAATCTTTTAAAATCCTCAGATATAATACAAGTGCTCAGAATTTAAAGCAGAAAATGATCTGAGGAGGCCTTCTCCTCCTACTCTGTTTCTAGATTTTAGAAATTGAGTTTACAAAGAGCTAAATGGTTCCCGGTTGTACAGCAACTTAGTGGATGGAGCAAACATGTAACTCAATACAAGAGGCCCCTTTCCCATTTTCTTCCTTCCCTCTCCATGTGTTTTTTCCTGCTCTTCTCTTTTCTTCATTTTTCATGTCTGGGGTCGAATGGAAATTCATGAAAAGTATATATTTTCACCTGGAGGTTTGGGCTAATATTTACATAGCATGATCTTAAATTTTTAGAATTCTGACACCTAAAATGAGCAGTATTGTGTGTCCAATTAATAGACACATCTAATTCTCAAGGATAATGGAGTATATAGACACAATTCAAAAATCCTCTTGGCTTTATATTTAACATGAATCAGCGCCAGAGTTTCAGTTATCAATATTAATAAGTAACAAAATGTTCCTTTCTCATATAGGGTTAATCTCTCCCCTTCTCTGTCCTCAAACCACTTTGAATTTACTGTGGCCAGCACTTACCTCATATTAGAATTGAATGAGGCTGCCTGGCTGAGATATCTTCCACACCTGCTTCACAGGAGGGCCTCCCCTCAGTACAATGCCTGGAACCCATCAGTGTTTGCTGAATTTTTGCTCCCTCTAACATGGCAATCAAATGTTCAAAATGGAGAAGCAAGTGTCTGAAGAATCCAAATTTGAATAGTCATGGAGAATGGGCTCTAGGCCAGAGTCAAATGAGTTTGCTGCTTTCAGCATACCTGGGAAAAGGAGGGGCTCCGTGGGCAGTTTTTCCTGTGGCTTCATTAGGAACATGCTTCCAGGGAGCAGGATAAAGTCCCCCATAAAATAAGGTGTAAAGACAGATGGAATATCTTTCCTGAGGGTCCAGAAAGGCCTTTTATGATTTATGAGGCATGGACCAGTTTGGATGATTTCATTTTAGCATTTTTTTTATTTTTTTCTAATTTCAAAATCCTTTTAGAAGACCAAATGTTTGACCTTCCCTTCAAAAGGTTGATACCACTTCCATGAGTGTGGCCTGGATTTATATTGTCTCTGACCTGGGACATTTAACTTTAACTGGCACCACTGCACACCCTTGGGTTATGATTCATGCCTTCTCTTCCTCTTCTCTGGACTCCAGCTTGGGATCAAGATGGTTGGCATTGTTAGGGTACCCCCTCTACAGATGACCTCCCACAGTCCCCCAGGAAGACATGCGATATTTTCACCAGCCTCATTCACTCACCGTTGGTACCTTGAGCAGAAAGAAATGAAGTCCTCTCCATTTTAACTTAGCTTCCAGCCTGGCCAAGAGAAAAGACTTTCAGACTTCCCTCTAAATCAGCTGCAGTGATAGAAAGCAGACTAGGTAACTTCAGCGTGAGAGGGAGGGACCTCAATGCAGGAAGCAAAAGTCACAATAGAGTTAAGACTCCTGAAAGAAGCACTTTTATTTTCTTGAAGAATTGACAGATCTCTGCTTCCTGTAATGTTTTGTGCAAATTTCTGACAGTGCTATTTTCCCTTCCCATAGGCAATGTGAAGTATTCATCCGGCCAACCAATGTTTCCTGACGTAGTGTTGCCCTTTTCAGCAAATGCCAATTCCAAGTTCCATTAAATCAGAAGCTCCACGGCTCCTTGGCCCACGATGTTGAGTGCTGACTGTGTGTTCTACTGAAAGAGTAAAATACTGACTATCCAAAGAGAAATGGATATTTTGTTTTTATAATAACCATATATTATTGTTTTCTTCTTCCCTTTCTATGCAAGTGTAAATTAATGAACAGAGAGGTATTTGGAAATGGTAATACATTTGTCACGGATTTGTATAATGTATACAGCATTGGGAAAGTGGGTGGGGGCTTTCTAATACGATACCGTCTTTTTAATAACTAAACTATGACAAAGCTTACGTAAGAAGACCACTTTACATTTTCACATTCCTTCTGCTGTTCATATTAACCTTGCACAATAACTTCATTATTTCTTTGACTCTTTTACCACAATGTTTTGGTTATTTATAATTTATCAGCCATATGTTTATCAGCCATATAACCAACTAGATCCCAAATAGATCCATGTATTTGTTTCCGTGATTTGGCCACATTAATAAATTCATAAATTTCAATCAGATATCTTATATACACATATATATGGTTTAAGCCACAGCCCTGTGTATGCCGTTTAACTTTATTTGACGTTGCCCACTTACTTCTTTGCTGACCACTTGGATAACCGTAATAAAAATCCTATAAGCCTAAATGGCATTTCTTTTGGGATATTTTTCCTGCATTTTATTCCCTTTTTATATAAGTAGGAATTAATTATTTATTTTGTGTCTTAATCTATTTGATAAAGAAGACTACATTATAATAATCTCAAAGATCAGATTACCAAAGGTTGCCCACTTGAGCATATTTTCATTTTGACACAGAAACAAAACAGTACAACCTTTCCTAGTTCCCATGTCTTGATTTTCATCATTACATGCACAGCAGACCTTTACCTATTGTGATACCGGAGCACATCATTGTCTTTGGTTCCCTTCAAAGAGAATTTTATTGTTGTTTTGTATTTTCAAGTCCTTAATAGTTCTTGAAACTCCTAGTTGTTTTCTTGCTGAAAGCAGACACACATTTAGTGCACGGCTTATTTTACCTTTCGGGTGAAAGATCAGATGTTTTTATACCCTTCACTTGATCAATATATTTGGAAAGAATGTTTTTCAAAAGTCTATGTCACTGCTTCTACAGAAGAATGAAATTAATGCTTAGGTGATGGTACCTCCACCTACATCTTTGAGTGCATTCAATTATGTATTTTGGTTTAGCTTCTGATTTAACATTTAATTGATTCAGTTTAAACATGTTACTTAATTAGCAAATGTAGAGGAACCAAAAAAAGGTGAAACTAATATGTTTTGATTCAAACATAAAGACATAAAAACATAAAGACATTTTAACTTTGGGTTCTCTTTAGCTGGGATCTGGCCAGAAGGAGGCTTAAAGTTAGAAATTGCTATTATTTTAGAATAGGTTGGGTGGGTTGGGGGGCAAGGGTGTCTATTTGCAGCAGAGATATTTTGAAAAGAAGAAAATTGTTTTATATAAAAAGGAAAGCCATGACCACCTTTCTACCTCAGATCCATCTTCATCCATTGCATTGGAAACTGCTTTATGCTGCTGCAGTCTGCAAAGTCTACAGCTTTTATCAGGCCATGTCATACCCAAGAAAGCACCTATTTAAAGAAAAAACAATTCCCTGAGCTCTCAACTCCAAGTTGTAGATTTGGTGTCTTCCTTGTTCTTACTTTAAAAAGTCATGTGTTAATTTTTTTTCTGCCTGTATTTGTATGCAAAATGTCCTCTATCTGCTATTAAAGAAAAGCTATGTAAAACACTACATTGTAACCTTCTAAGTAATAATAAATAAAAAGAAATATATTGCAGTAACAACAATGGGAAGTAAGTATGTAGTTCTTTTGAAATATGTGGTAAAGAACTAATCACAGACTATCATCTGATCTGGTTACATATTGTATTTTTCATCCTGAATAAAAGTAATTTTAACACAAGATGACTTTGATATTCTTCAGCTGGATTCACTGATAGAATCTGAGTTTTGAATGCACATTTATGAAAATAAGATATAGCTATAGCCTGTGTCCTGATACATCTACATTTTTTCCTGCAGTTTCTCTCATACACACTAATACAGTCTTCTGTTGCTCTCATTCTCTCTCTCTCTTCCCATCTCTTACACATACATATAATTATATGATTCTCAATTTATTTTCCAGATAGAAGGTTTATTGATAGAGAAAAGTAATATTGGATGTAAAAATGTGTACATAAAACCTGTTGAGTGTTTTAATAACTAGATGCTGTTGACATTAAGTTCCTTTCAAATGTACTTTTAGTTTCATGCTCTCAAATACTGTATGCTTTTTATCCGTACACTGGATTTTAACCACTCTAGTAGGTTTAATCAATTTCTGAAGCCATTCAGTGGGAAACAATGTTGAGAATCATGTTGCTTGATTCTAAAATTAAAAGCTGTCTATGAACTAGAAAAATCATCTTAAATATAATTTGTTAAAATAAAGAAAACTGATACATTCTGATGAACAAACATTTTAAACATCCTGTGTACCACTAAGTAATGCTGACATTAAGCATTCCTGAAAAAACACTTGATTTCCAGCAACTTGTTGACTAGGTAGCTGAAAATAGAAGTGAGAACAAATGAGCAAGTTTTGCTTTCATACTGCTGTGGTTTGAATGTGTCACCCACAGTTCATGTGTTGAAAATTTAATCCCCGATTCCATAGTGTTGGGTTGGACCTTTAAGAAGTGATTGGATCATGAGGTCAGAGGTCATGAATGGATTAATGTCATCACAGAAGTGTGTTTGCTATCTCAAGTGGGTTTATTACCAAAGCACGTTGGGTTCTCTCGCTTTCTCTTGCGTGTTCTCTGCCCTGTCACCTTCCACCATAGGATGACACAGCAAGACAGGCCTTACCAGATGCTGGCACCTTGATATTGGACTTCCCAACCTCCAGAAAGCTGAGAAATAAATTTCTTTTCTTTGTAAATTACCCAATCTGTGGTATTCTGTTATAGCAACACAAAATAGAATAAAGACGTATACTGTGCCTTCAAGTTGTTATATATCACATATCTATATAATATATATGTTACAATCAAGGCATAGTATACTATATATACTGTGAAGGCATAGAGATAGATGATAGATAGATAGAGATAGATGACAGATCGATAGATAGATAGATATAGATAGATAGATGATAGATAGATAGATAGATAGATATAGATAGATAGATAGATAGATAGATAGATAGATAGATAGATAGATAGATTGATAGATAGATAGAGATAGACAGACAGATAATCTTTGTAGTTTGCTCCTGGGTATCTTTTCTCCCACCCACATTCACTGTTTCAGTATGCCAGCTTTTTCAAAGGCCTTGCTAAATTCATTAGTGGAGAATTTAATGATACTACAGTAAACCACCACAACGCTACTACTTAAACCTATGAGTAGGATCCAAAAGCTTCACTGACATACAATGTCAGCTTGTGTTTTTGTGAGGTTAATTAAGTAACCAGAATGAGGCTGCTACAGACAGCAGGAGATAATCACAATTATCCACATAGGCATCCACTGCCTATGGTATCAGTTATCTATTGCCACAGTCATGCTGGCATGGGAGCCATAAAATCTTAATAAGAATTTATTTAGCTCATGGTATATGGGGTTCAGCTACTCTGGGCAGACTCTTCTGATCTCAGTTAGACTTGCTCACACATTTGTGGCCAGCTTTGGATCACTTGAGGGCTCTGCTGATCTTGGCTGGGTTGCACCCAGGTCTGGGAGCTGACTGGCTGTTGACCAATGTGGCATGGTTAACCTAGGATGACTGGGGACACTTGGATGAGTTCCTTGATCCACTAGCAGGCTAACCTAGGGATGTTCTCATGCAATGACGGAAGTGTGGGCATGCAGAAGGAGGCCTTTGCTGAAACGTGGCACATCTTTACTTCAGCCAAATTCTGTTGGTCAAAGCAAATTACAAGTCTTGGTATGGGGAATACATTTCATGTCTGTACTGAGAGAAACTGCAAAAGTCAAGGATAAAGGATAGGTATAGCTATAGAGAGCATAATGAACTGGTGGCCATTAGGTTTCATTATGTAAACCTTGAGATAGGCAAAGCGGAGAACTTGGAGCCAGAATATAAAGTATCCATTTCCTTAGGCTTCATGTCCACTGCTCCAGTGGAAGGAAAAGGCAGTAGCCTCTTTACAGGGGCTTCTTTTAAAACAAAGGTCGAAAAGATCAGCCCTTTCACTCCAAACTAACAAAGCAATTTCAAAAGAAAAAACAAGTAGGAAAATTTATCATGCCTGTTCCTAAAGTCTTAAGAGAAGAAGACCTCATAACTGATACTAAAATTAGGAAAAATAAAAACAGGAAAGGAAAAAAAACTGTGAGAAATGGAATAAAGATGCTACAATAAACTGCTCAGATGAACCTTTGTTCAGGTTTAGCGTTAAAAAATTTTAGCTGGAAGAACACACAACGTGTTAGGAGGCTCCTCACTTTGACCAAATCAGTAGGGCACATGTGATACAGTGCCCCTCCCAAGGGGCATGTTTAAAAGCATGCAATTTATTTGCACTTTGCATAAACTTACAAACTTAGTCTAATCTCTCATTTTAGAGTCCTTCAAATTGTGGCATATTTTAGAGTATTTGCAGTTGACACATATGCTTAAATTCAGATATTCTTTTAGAGACAACTTCTATTTTGGAAGTTTTGAATTTTGTGGGTAATTAGGAGAAATGAACTGACAATTTGACTTCAGCTTAGCTCTGTCCTCAGACCAGAAATCACAAATTTTGAATTTGTAATTGTATTAGAGTTCTCCAGAGAAACAGACCCAATAGGATAGATATAGATATGTAGAAAGAGATTGATTATGAAATATTGGCTGACATGAATGTGGAGGCTGAGGTGTCCCACCATCTGTTGTCTGCAAGCTGGAAGCCCAGGAAAGCTGGTGGTGAAGTTCAGTCCAAACCCAAAAACCTGAGAACTAGGGGAACCAATGGTGTAAGTCCCAATCTCAGCCCAAAGGCCTGAGAACCCAGAGTGCTGATGTCTGAAGGCAGAAGATGGGCTTCCAGGCTTGCACAGGAAGACCAAATCTGCCCTTCCCCCCACGTTTTTGTTCTATTCCAGCCCTCAGTGGACTGGATGATGCTTTCACATTGGTTAGGGCAATCTTCTTTACTCAGTGTACCAATTCAAATGCTAATCTCTTACACAAACATCCTCACAGACATACCCAGAAATAACATTTTACCAGCTATCTGGGCATCCCTTACCCCAGTCAAGATGACACATAAAGTCAACATCATAATAAATAAGAGTTTCCAGGTTGCCATGGGATGTAATTATGCTTAGTCCTTGATATTATTTTTTCTAGGGGCATTTTTCAAAAATATTAAAATATTGATTTTTAGATGTTTTGTTTGTTTCTTTGCCTAGTTAAGAATAGGAATTTCCCGGCTTCTCCTATAACTGACTAAAACATCCAAGGCCAAGCATGGTGGCTCATGCCTGTAATCTCAGCACTTTGAGAGGCTGAGGCAGGAGGACCACTTGAGGCTGGGAGTTCCAGACCAAACCTGTGCAACATAGTGAAGCCCCTGTCTCTACAAAAAAAAAAAAGAAAGAAAGATTTGTTTTAATTAGGCAGGTATGGTGGTACATGCCTATAGTCCTGGCTACTCAGGAGGCTGAGGTGGGAGGATTACTTGAGCCCAGTAGTTTGAGGTTACAGTGAACTGTGATCACACCACTGCACTCTAGCCTGGGTGACAGAACAAGATCCTATCTCTAAAAAAAATATAAAATATTATCCAGTTGGAATGTGACTGCCATGTAATAAATAGAACTGTAAGGACCATTTATTTTCTCTCTTCCAACCTCTCCTTTATTTTGAAGGTCTGGCTCTTTTGCATATGGGTAAAAGCTTACTCATGTTTCTCTTCAGATCTTTTTTTCTTTTTTTAAGAAGAACAATGCTGTAGATCGTCACAGCCTATTTGAAATATTTTATAACTCTATTCCTGTAGTGTTTTCAGAAAGCATGTACTAATTCTTAAATTTAGTTCTCATAATATTGATAACAAAAGGAATTCTATATAGCAATTATTGGAAATGTGCCCTGTGAATATAAACTAATTCTCTTGAGATTAATCATCAAGTATCAGTTCTCTTCAGTTTTATCACCACCCGTAGATAAATTAAGTGGAGTTCCTGAATCAGAACAGCTTAGGACCAAACCCATACATATGAGGACACCAGAGTATATGTCACTGTATTTGTCCTAGCTTCAGAGACGAATTGTTTAGTCATTTTAACTTTAACTGGTTTTGCAAGTTTAAACACAACTTTATATTAGAGCAGTAAATTGTGGTCCTCATAGCACCCTCCTCAGAATCATCTGGAGTCTGGGTAGACTCTCCCCAAAAATACTGAATATGAAGCTCCACAGACCATGCTCAGGAATCTGTGTTATATATGTCTGCTGGTTTCAGACAAACACCACCAAAACAAGCTATTGATGGTACAAAGCTGTGCTATTTTTAAAAGCCATAAGAGAACAGTCCTTGATAGTTTTTGTGGCATCTCAGAGGGGAAACATCTTGAATGGGATTGCATAAGGAGAATGCTGTAATAGTTGAAGATTGGGAGACATAGCAAGGCAAAGGTTTTGAGGCAAAGATTTTGAAGAATCTTGGGGAAAACAGCTGTTTGATGCTATTGAATAATTTAACAGTTTGATGTTCATACAAGTGAAGTTTTAGAAAATTTTTGGAACAGATAATCAAGTTACAATATAGTCATGATCTTGAAGACAGAGGAATATCAAAGCTATGTTAGTGAAGATAATGAACGCATAAAGTCATGTCAATGTAGAGAAAGCTGCATGGGTGTAAGATGCTTTTGGTTCTCAGCTTCTTCAGCCAGAGTTAAAGGATAAATCATTAATATCTGGAGGCAGGATCAAGCCACACCTTCACCGCAATTTGGAGTGTCATGATTATGTATTATATTCCGAGGATGGTCTTTTCAACCACTGTAGGTGTCAGGTTTTCCTGTTCCTTTTGTTGGATGATCATTTGTTGGACCGCTACATGGGACAATGGCTGCACAGAGTATGCAAAATCCTGGGGATCACAAATCCAAGTTCTGCAACCTAGAAAAAGAGCTGCTATAAAAATGAGCTGCTGATTAAAGCAGCTCTATTCTCAACCACCACTTGCTCAATTTCATGAACCTCGCAGGCCAGGACTTCTATAGCCTTGGTGATATTGTCTAACTCTCCTGCTAGTATATGAAATATAGTATGTATGATTCTCTTAATTTTTTGGACTTCTCTCTTGAAAAGAGAAGAAAGTAATCCAGAATGCTCCTTGAATAGTTATGGCTCCAAATCAAGTCAAAATTTTTATCCTTCTTGAAATGTTATCAAACAATCTATTTGTCCAAGAAAGAAACCGATTGGCCAAAATATATTCTGATTGATGTCAGAGATTATCCAGAAAGTGGGCATCAGTTTAACAACACAAGGAGCCCCTAATCCAGGGAGTAGCCAAAAATCCAATACTTGTCACTGGGGAACCATCCAATAATCTTTCTTTCTTTCTTTCTTTTTTAGCCAAAATATCCCTATGAAACAATGTTGAACCCTTGCCAAGCAATTTTGAACAATTTTCATACAATTCATCAAAAGTGGCATGACACCAGGCAATGAAATTTGTAGTATTGATATCATTAGATGGAGATAAAGAAAAGGGAAACTGTGCCTTTTAAGAGCTGCAAAAGTTTAAGACAGCCGTCAAATATATACCCTCTGTTTCCAAGTTCTATTTCTGTGAAAGTTCAGTGACAAAGACTAGCTTTCATGAAAGTTCCCTGAATATAGTCTTGGCAGGGGTAGGAACCAACCTTTCTAGGTATGATGTTGATATGTTTTGACTCTATGTCCCCACCCAAATCTCACCTTGAATTGTAATAATCCCCACATGTCAAGGGCAGGGCCAGGTGGAGATAATTGACTCATGAAGATGGTTTCCCCCACACTGTTCTCATTATAGTGAATAAGTCTCATGAGATCTGATGGTTTTTGCAAATGGAAGTTCCCCTGCACAAGCTCTCTTGCCTACGACCATGTTGTGACTTTGCCTCTCCTTTACCTTCTTCCATGATTGTGAGACCTCGCCCAGCCATGTGGAACTGTGAGTCCATTAAACCTCTTTCTTTATAAATTACCCAGTTTTGGGTATGTCTTTATCAGCAGCATGAGAACAGGCTAATACAGTAAATTGGTACCAGGAGTAGTTGTAGAGGAACAGAATTCTAAGGATGAATTTATTTAGTTGGTTTTGGGGTTTCTGGAGGTGGCTGCTTAATATTATTAGACCCCAAAATGCTAAGGACTCGACTTCTAATAGTATGGAGAACACTCATAGTTCTTGGCAAGAACTGTTTCGAGGGTTATGCAAAATAAATGCATTCGATACTCCTAATTCACTGCTTGTGAGAGGCAAGGAGTTTAGTGACTCTATACATAACACTTTTGACTATATGTGGAGAACCAAGGAATATAATGAAGTTGGTTGGTTGCTCTTAAGTTCGCTAGGCAAAATGATGAAGGAAAACAATGAACTCAGGGATTCTAACTCCCTGTTCCAGAAGCACATACTGAGCCTCAAATCTGCTAAGATTGCCCTGAGTTAGAGTCTTATCTCCTGTAGGGAAAGAGCTGAAATTGTGGAAAATCAGACACAAGCTCTTATCATGTGAGTGGCTGACCTGCAAAGAAAGGGCCACGTGCAGCCTCGCCAGATGTCTACTGTTAAAGTGAGTGTCAACTTGATTGGATTGAATTATGCAAAGTATTGTTCCTGGATGTGTCTGTGAGGGTGTGGCCAAAGAAGATTAACATTTGAGTCAGTGGACTGGTAGAGGCAGACCCACCCTCATCCTAGGTGGGCACCATTTAATCAGCTGCCAGCATAAAAGCAGGAATGGAAAGAGTAGACTGGCTAAGTCTTCTGGCCTCCATCTTTCTCCTGTGCTGGATGCTTTCTGCCCTTGAGCAACAGACTCCAGGTTCTTCACCTTTTGGATTCTTGAACTTACACCAGTGATCTGCCAGGGCTCTTGGGCCCTTGACCACAGACCGAAGGCTGCATTATCGAATTCCCTACCTTTGAGGTTTTGGGACTTGGACTGGCTCCCCGGCTCCCCAGCTTGCAGATGGCCTAATGTGGGACTTCACTTTGTGATCATGTGAGTCAATTCTCCTAACAAACTCCCTTTCATATATACATCTATCCTATTAGTTCTGTCACTCTAGAGAACCCTGACTAATACAAATGTGATAAGGGTTTTAGATTTCCAGTGATCAGTCCTTTTGTGGGATTTGCATTTAAAAAGTTATCTTATTGTTGAATCCAAGTACCTAAGAAGTCAACTAACTCATTACAAAGAAATGATAGGAAGAGAAGCAGAATATTTCTCAAAGGGATGGTGCACAAACGAAACCGTACCTTTGGTTATATGCCAGTTCTCAAGGAAATTCTACATAGATATTGAATTTAGACGTAGGAGTGACTAAGAATGCAAAAAAAAATATTAGAAAGAGGTGCCTTATAGATAACATAGTTAAAGGCAAACTGAAACAAGCAAAAGAAGAAACAAGATAGCTAGGAAAATAACAAAATAATTCATTTTAAAGCATGATAGTCTGTGGCTTTGTTTCATAAATCCAAGGTGAATTCAGAAGTCTTGGTGGAAGCTATTTCCTCCCAAAGTCTGTTTATAGAGGTTAACTTGAGGTCTTCACAGAGGACTTCATCTTCCATTTCTAGGATGGTTTATGCTTGACTGAAAGACATGGCTCCAAGAATAAACCCCTTGGATTTTTACTGTCCTGCTAATTGTTAACAGTACCTCAAGGGGTACTGTGCATCAGGGTTTCAGGGCTGTCTTTCTCTGATATAATTTCTAGAAGACCCATTCTCTAGGGTTCAGTTCATGTAAAGATAACTTAAGAGGCAGAAAGACAGCTCCCACCTGTTCACGGTAGGACTAAGTGCACTGCCTGAATCCCCAGCATTCTTTGGCCATGGCTGCTTGCAATCATATGGACATATTCCTAAGTCCAGATGGACACATACACTCCTGAATAAGTGGCAGAACTTTTCAAAGCTCTTGCTAGGCCCCAGTAAAATGGGTTTTCCATCACTAAAGTGATAGATAAATAATTCCCAGGTTTGGGAACACAAAATAAAAAAATATATATTTTTGGCTACTGTTAGAGCTGTAAATGTCTGATGAAAGGCTTCAATCCAACTACAAATTAACAGATATTGATCAGGACATATTCAAAAGTCATCACAGAATGCATATATATGAAATCAATTTGGAAGGGTTCTGAGGCTTGGCTCTTGTCCATGTCCCATCTTTATAGCTTTTATTAGAATTGTGCTATTGACATATGATTCATGTATCAGAGGACTCTTGACCATTTTGGTAAAGTTTTGCTGCTGATGTTGACTGAGTGTAGAGGCAAATATGTCCTTGCTAGGGTGGATAATTCCATGTAAAATTTTGCAAACTTCCTTTGCTACTGAGGGCCATCCTTAAAGTGCCTGAAATCACCCCTGGGAAATTTGCAACTACATATTTCCCAGTATCCTTTCTTTATGCTGGAGTCAAATCCTAGCGTTCTGAAATAGCTTCTTTGAACATACCCAAAGATTTGGCTTCTCAGGGTAGGATCCTTGTGAAGGCTGCCTGAACTCCTTTTGTACAAGTTCCTACCTTATTATAGCTACTGCCTTAAGAAGCATTAGCACACTCAAAATTCCTTTAATTTGCTAAACATTTTTATTTGAGATTTCTACAAAAGTCAAGAACCCCTGTTTGTTTGCAAAGCCTTCCAAAATTGTGAACTACTTCTAAAGCTTGTCCACTCTCAGTGTGTATTTTAGCTCATTTATCTTTAGCTAACTGACAAGCTCTGATGAGAGCAGTAAGTTTTAGCACCTGGTAGATTTTGCTTCTATAAGGAGTTGTATTTTAGGAACAATATGAGACCTGATACAGTAGATTTTACCTAATATTATACTTTTCTGTTTAGTCTTAAGATATGGTCCTTCAACAAACAAAACTAAATCTTGATTTCCTAGTGTAGTTTCTCGCATACCTATTCAGGGAATAGATAGTTTGAAAAGAGAGGTTAGAGAGTCATAGGTGTCCCTGTTTTGAAGAAAATGAAAGAAGAGTTGCAACATTCAGTAATTAATAGAGATATGCAAATAAAGAGAGAGAGAAATAGAACTTCTAGGAGGTAAGCTTACTTACTGATAGTTATCGTTTATTTTCAGTGAGAGACAAAGACCAGATATTGGGAGGGACCATCAAGTTTAAAGAACTTTCTAAAAATCAAGTGAACAGAGTCTCCCTAGTTTAGCTGCTGTGGCTATCGCCCTTAGGCAAGGTTAGTAGACTTTTGCCACTGAGATAAGAGAGAAACTGTAGTGAGCTTTTGGTCTCTGATTATTCACAAGAAGTTGAATTAGAACACACAGGGCTTATTCAAATCTCTCGCATTATATATGAATAGACAAGCTTATGATAATTAGGTTGGCATAGAATGAGATGTTATTGAAGAGTTAATTTTAACTTTTGAAAGGAGTGTTTATGTTGGGGTTCTCAGAGAAGAGCTTTGGTTACCAAGGGATATAGTTTGGCTCTGTGTCCCCACCCAAATCTCATCTTGAATTGTAATCCCCATATGTGGAGGGAGGGACCTGGTTAGAGGTGATGGATCATGGAGAAGATTTCCCCCATGCTGTTCTCATTATAGTGAGTAAGTTCTCATGAGATCTGATGGCTTAAAAGTGTTTGGCACTTCCTCC
The DNA here is from genome assembly GCF_029281585.2 of Gorilla gorilla gorilla. Taxonomy (NCBI): domain Eukaryota; kingdom Metazoa; phylum Chordata; class Mammalia; order Primates; family Hominidae; genus Gorilla; species Gorilla gorilla. Next base: position 169,008,081 of record NC_073229.2, read on the forward strand.
CTGTCTCTCCTGCTGCCATGTAAGACGTGCCTTGCTTCCCCTTCATCTTCAGCCATGATTGTAAGTTTTCTGAAGCCTCCCCAGCCATGCAGACCTGTGAGTCCATTAAACCTCTTTCCTTTATAAATTACACTGTCTTAGATAGCTTTTTATAGCAGTATGAAAATAAACTAATACAGAAAATTTTTACCAGCCGAGTGGGTCACCGTTATAAAGATACCTGAAAATGTGGAAGTGACTTTGGAACTGGGTAACAGGCAGAGGCTGAAACAGTTTGGAAGGCTCAGGAAGACGAGGAAAGTTTGAAACTTCCTAGAGACTTGTTGAATGGTTGTGACCAAAATGCTGATAGTGATACATACAATGAAGTCCAGGCTGAGGCAGTCTTATATGGAGATGAGGAACTTATTAGGAACTGGAGTAAACCTCACTCTTGCTATGCTTTAGGAAAGAGACTGATGGCATTTTGCCCCTGCCCTAGAGATCTGTGGAATTTGAATTGAAAAAAATGATTTAGGGTATCTGGCAGAATAAATTTCTAAGCAGCAAAGCATTCAAGAAATGATTTGGCTTCTTCTGAAGTGTACAATCATATGTGTTCACAAAGAGATGATCTGAAATTGGAACTTGTATTTAAAAGGGAAGCAGAACATAGACATTTGGAAAATTTGCCGCCTGACCATGTGGTAGAAAAGAAAAACCCATTTTCCAGGGAAAAATTCTAGCCACTGCAGAAATTTGCATAAGTAACAAGGAGCTGAATGTTAATTGCCAAAATAATGGGGAAAATGTCTCCAGGGCATGTTAGAGATCTTCACAGCAGCTCCTCCCATCACAGGTCCAGAGGCACAGGAAGGAAAAATGGTTTCATGGGCTGGGCTCATGTAAACCCTTGAAGTTCAACAGATGCCAGAAGAGACTTCTGCCCATCTATATAAAGACCAGAGGGTCGAACCAAGGAGGACAATTATTTTTCTTCCCCCTCCTTGTTATTTCATCTCATTATTTCCTGCAGAAAAAGAGACTGAAGAATGTAACCACACCTGGACAGACTCTTTCACAAGATAATGTCTGTCTCTCAGGCTCATTCAATTTTCAAAGAGAACCATTTATAAATTAACGTCTGTTCCCCAACCCGTTCATTCTCCCTAGTAATCATTCATTGACCCTCATCAGCATTCCTTTTATTCCCTTCCTACACCCTGCCCTCTAGTAAAAGGCTATATAAGTATCTGGGTCCCACTGGAATATGTGGTTGATAATCACTCCGTGGTCCTCCCCTATGCATGTTAATATATTTGCATGCCTTTTCTCCTTTTAATCTGCCTTTTGTTAGTTGATTTTCAGCAAGCCTTCAGAGGGTGAAGGAGAAGTTTTCCCTTGGCCCCTACAGAAGCTTTCCCTTTTCTGTGGAAAAATTTAAGAGCTGGTTGAGCTTTCGGGGTTTCTGGCTACTTGGGAGGGAAGGGCAGTGTGTCAGACAGAGAAATAGGAGCAGAGGGAAATGGGGGTGTGTAGTGTGGTGGAAAAGCAATGGCACGATAAAGGCATTAGGTTCGTCATGTGATTTGAGAGTATTGAAAAGGGAGGTTGTTTTGTTTTTCACATTTTCTTATGTTTTGGCCAAGAATGTTCTTAGGCAAACAATTTTGAAATTGGAATTCCTTTTAAATGCTTCCTTATACCAATAAAAATTTACAGACAATTGGATGTTTGAAATTTTGGTTCCCATTAATTCTAAGGTGGCTTGCAAATGAACAATTTTGATTATATCAAACTTCTCCCAAAATGACCATTGTACAGTCTGCCCCCAATACCCACAGGTTTCAAGACTGTTGGTTCCACGTCTGTGGATCCAGCCAACCACAGGGAGAAAATATCTGAAAAATATAGCATTAAAAAGTACAATAAAATTAATATAGTCCAGGTGTGGTGGCTCACACTTGTAATATCAACATTTTGGTAGGCTGAGGTGGGAGGATCGCTTGAGCTGAGGAGTTTGAGACCAGCCTGGGTAACATGGTGAAATCCTGTTTCTACAAAAAGTACAAAAATTGGCTGGGCATGGTGGTGTGCATCTGTAGTCTCAGCTACTGTGGAAGCTGAGGTGGGGGGATCACTTGAACCTGGGAGGTGGGTAGTATAACAACTATTTACATAGCATTTACATTGTATTAGGTATTATAAGTAGTTTAGAGATTAAAATTATACAGGAGGATGTTCATTGGTTATATGAAATAGTAGACCCTTTTAAATAAGGTACTTGAGCATCTGTGGATTTTTTTATCTGCAGGGGTCCTGGAATCAACCACCACAGACAAAGGAACAAATATAATGATAAATTATCCTTGGGGAATATGACATTTTGAAAACTAAACTCATGATTTGAAGTTGGAGTGTAAGAAATTTGAGGCAGATTTCTTACACTCAAACTACAGAATTGGCCCAGATGTTACCAGAAAGGGTCCCAATCCAGAACTCAAGAGAAGGTTCTTGGACCTTGTGCAAGAAATAATTTGGGGCCAGGCTATAGAGTAAAATGAATAAAAGAATAGCTACTCCATAGGCAGAGTGGTGGCATGGTCTTCTCAACTGACTATACTTACAGTTATTTCTTGATGATATGCTAAACAAGGGGTGGATTATTCATGAGTTTTCTGGGAAAGAGGTGGGCAATTCCCAGAACTGAGCGTTCCTCCCCCTTTTAGATCATACAGGATAACTTCTGGATGTTGCCAAGGCATTTGTAAACTGTCATGGCACTGGTGGGAGTGTCTTTTAGCATGCTAATATATTATAATTAGCATATAACGAGGAGTGAAAATGACCAGAGGTCACTTTCATCACTATCTTGGTTTTGGTTGACTTCTTTACCATGTCCTGTTTTATCAGCAGGGTTTTTGTGACTTGTAAATTGTGCTGACCTCCTATCTCATCATGCGACTAAGAGTGCCTTACCTAGGCCAGGCACAGTGGGTCACATCTGTAATCACAACTCTTCAGGAGGCTGAGGCAGGCAGATCACTTGAGGTCAGGAGTTCAAGACCATCCTGGCCAACATGGTGAAACCCCTTCTGTACTAAAAACACAAAAATATTTAGCCAGATGTGATGATGCACACATGTAGTCCCAGCTACTTGGGAGGCTGAGACATGAGAATCGTTTGAACCTGGGAGGCAGAGGCTGCAGTGAACCAAGATCTTAGCACTGCAATCCAGCCTGAGTGACAGAGTGAGATTCTGCCAAAAATAAATAAATAAGTAAATAAATAATAAATCCCTAATCTGGGAATGCAGCCCAGTAGGTCTAAGCCTTATTTTACCCACCTCCTATTCAAGATGGAGTTGCTCTGGTTCACATGCCTCTGACACAGATGAGATGCGGACAGACAGATATGTGACTGAGACAAACCCTGGGAAAGCAAGTCCTGAGTGACCTACAAGAGACTTAGACTCCCACACATTAATAATGGGAGACTTTAACACCCCACTGTCAACATTAGACAGATCAATGAGACAGAAAGTCAACAAGGACACCCAGGAATTGAACTCAACTCTGCACCAAGCAGACATAATAGACATCTACAGAACTCTCCACCCCAAATCAACAGAATATACATTTTTTTCAGCACCACACCACACCTATTCCAAAATTGACCACATAGTTGGAAGTAAAGCTCTCCTCAGCAAATGTAAAAGAACAGAAATTGTAACAAACTATCTCTCAGACCACAGTGCAATCAAACTAGAACTCAGGATTAAGAATCTCACTCAAAACTGCTCAACTACATGGAGACTGAACAACCTGCTCCTGAATGACTACTGGGTACATAACGAAATGAAGGCAGAAATAAAGATGTTCTTTGAAACCAACGAGAACAAAGACACAACATACCAGAATCTCTGGGATGCATTCAAAGCAGTGTGTAGAGGGAAATTTATAGCACTAAATGCCCACAAGAGAAAGCAGGAAAGATCCAAAATTGACACCCTAACATCACAATTAAAAGAACTAGAAAAGCAAGAGCAAACACATTCAAAAGCTAGCAGAAGGCAAGAAATAACTAAAATCAGAGCAGAACTGAAGGAAATAGAGACACAAAAAACCCTTCAAAAAATTAATGAATCCAGGAGCTGTTTTTTTGAAAGGATCAACAAAATTGATAGACCGCTAGCAAGACTAATAAAGAAAAAAAGAGAGAAGAATCAAATAGACCCAATAAAAAATGATAAAGGGGATATCACCACCGATCCCACAGAAATACAAACTACCATCAGAGAATACTACAAACACCTCTACGCAAATAAACTAGAAAATCTAGAAGAAACGGATAAATTCCTCGACACATACACTCTCCCAAGACTAAAGCAGGAAGAAGTTGAATCTCTGCATAGACCAATAACAGGATCTCAAATTGTGGCAATAATCAATAGCTTACCAACCAAAAAGAGTCCAGGACCAGACGGATTCACAGCCGAATTCTACCAGAGGTACAAGAAGGAATTAGTATCATTCCTTCTGAAACTATTCCAATCAATAGAAAAAGAGGGAATCCTCCCTAACTCATTTTATGAGGCTCTGATACCAAAGCCGGGCAGAAACACAACCAAAAAAGAGAATTTTAGACCAATATCCTTGATGAACATTGATGCAAAAATTCTCAATAAAATACTGGCAAAACGAATCCAGCAGCACATCAAAATCTTATCCACCATGATCAAGTGGGCTTCATCCCTGGGATGCAAGGCTGGTTCAATATATGCAAATCAATAAATGTAATCCAGCATATAAACAGAGCCAAAGACAAAAACCACATGATTATCTCAATAGATGCAGAAAAGGCCTTTGACAAAATTCAACAACCCTTCATGCTAAAAACTCTCAATAAATTAGGTATTGATGGGATGTATCTCAAAATAATAAGAGCTATCTATGACAAACCCACAGCCAATATCATACTGAATGGGCAAAAACTGGAAGCATTCCCTTTGAAAACTGGCACAAGACAGGGATGACCTCTCTCACCACTCCTATTCAACATAGTGTTGGAAGTTCTGGCCAGGGCAATTAGGCAGGAGAAGGAAATAAAGGGTATTCAATTAGGAAAAGAGGAAGTCAAATTGTCTCTGTTTGCAGACGACATGATTGTATATCTAGAAAACCCCATTGTCTCAGCCCAAAATCTCCTTAAGCTGATAAGCAACTTCAGCAAAGTCTCAGGATACAAAATCAATGTACAAAAATCACAAGCATTCTTATACACCAACAACAGACAAACAGAGAGCCAAGTCATGAGTGAACTCCCATTCACAATTGCTTCAAAGAGAATAAAATACCTAGGAATCCAACTTACAAGGGATGTGAAGGACCCCTTCAAGGAGAACTACAAACCACTGCTCAAGGAAATAAAAGAGGATACAAACAAATGGAAGAACATTCCATGCTCATGGGTAGGAAGAATCAATATCGTGAAAATGGCCATACTGCCCAAGGTCATTTACAGATTCAATGCCATCCCCATCAAGCTACCAATGACTTTCTTCACAGAATTGGAAAAAACTACTTTAAAGTTCATATGGAACCAAAAAAGAGCCTGCATCGCCAAGTCAATCCTAAGCCAAAAGAACAAAGCTGGAGGCATCACACTACCTGACTTCAAACTATACTACAAGGCTACAGTAACCAAAACAGCATGGTACTGGTACCAAAACAGAGATATAGATCAATGGAACAGAACAGAGCCCTCAGAAATAATGCCGCATGTCTACAACTATCTGATCTTTGACAAACCTGAGATAAACAAGCAATGGGGAAAGGATTCCCTATTTAATAAATGGTGCTGGGAAAATTGGCTAGCCATATGTAGAAAGCTGAAACTGGATCCCTTCCTTACACCTTATACAAAAATCAATTCAAGATGGATTAAAGACTTAAACATTAGACCTAAAACCATAAAAACCCTAGAAGAAAACATAGGCATTACCATTCAGGACATAGGTATGGGCAAGGACTTCATGTCTAAAACACCAAAAGCAATGGCAACAAAAGCCAGAACTGACAAATGGGATCTAATTCAACTAAAGAGCTTCTGCACAGCAAAAGAAACTACCATCAGCGTGAACAGGCAACCTACAAAATGGGAGAAAATTTTCACAACCTACTCATCTGACAAAGGGCTAATATCCAGAATCTACAATGAACTCAAACAAATTTACAAGAAAAAAACAAACAACCCCATCAAAAAGTGGGCGAAGGATATGAACAGACACTTCTGAAAAGAAGACATTTATGCAGCCAAAAAACACATGAAAAAATGCTCATCGTCACTGGCCATCAGAGAAATGCAAATCAAAACCACAATGAGATACCATCTCACACCAGTTACAATGGCAATCATTAAAAAGTCAGGAAACAACAGGTGCTGGAGAGGATGTGGAGAAATAGGAACACTTTTACACTGTTGGTGGGACTGTAAACTAGTTCAACCATTGTGGAAGTCAGTGTGGCAATTCCTCAGGGATCTAGAACTGGAAATACCATTTGACCCAGCCATCCCATTACTGGGTATATACCCAAAGGACTATAAATCATGCTGCTATAAAGACACACGCACATGTATGTTTATTGCGGCATTATTCACAATAGCAAAGACTTGGAACCAACCCAAATGTCCAACAATGATAGACTGGATTAAGAAAATGTGGCACATATACACCGTGGAATACTATGCAGCCATAAAAAAGATGAGTTCATGTCCTTTGTAGGGACATGGATGAAATTGGAAATCATCATTCTCAGTAAACTATCGCAAGAACAAAAAACCAAACACCGAATATTCTCACTCATAGGTGGGAATTGAACAATGAGATCACATGGACACAGGAAGGGGAACATCACACTCTGGGGACTGTTGTGGGGTGGGGGGAGGGGGGAGGGATAGCATTGGGAGATATACCTAATGCTAGATGACGAGTTAGTGGGTGCAGCGCACCAGCATGGCACATGTATACATATGTAACTAACCTGCACAATGTGCACATGTACTCTAAAACTTAAAGTATAATAATAAAAGAAAAAAAAACTTAAAAAAAAAAAGAATTTGCATTTCTTTCTTTTTTTAATATTTTATTTTATTATATTTTAAGGTCTGGGATACTTGTGCAGGACATGCAGGTTTGTTACATAGGAAAATGTGTGCCATAGTGCTTTGCTGCACCTATCAACCCATCACCTAGGTATTAAGCCCAACATGCATTAACTATTTATCCTGATGCTCTTCCCCCACCCCCGCCCCCTCCAAGAATTTGCATTTCTAACAAGTTCTCCCAGGGCTCAAGAAGCCACCAAGTATCTATTATGAAGTCAAGGATCTTGAGCAAGAATCGTAGTGGGAGCTCTAAGCGGGTCAAATACTGATTTCCTAAAAACAAAACAAAGCACCAAAATAATCTATTGATAAGATGAAGTTGGTAATAAAGTACTACTTGACAGTCTTGAATGAGGAGAGCAAAGAAAGGATGTATACATATAAGGGTTTGGATTCTGGTTTAAGATAGGTCTTTCAATACAGGAACTTTCAATATTAGGAGTGCGTGAGGGTCATACTATAATAGTTTAGAATTTATAGGCTTAGCAAGGCAAGAATTCCGAGGCAAAATCTTAAGACTATGAAGAGTGAACAGATGTGTGATGCTATCAGTGGTAAAGTTGAACAATTTGATGTTCCTTTAAATTGGGTTTTGGGAAGTTCCTGGAATAAACAATGAAGTTACTTGCAACTTTTTTTCTTCCTGGGCAAGAGATTATCAGATAGTAAAACCATGTAGACAAAGACAGTAAAATGCTAAAGTAATGTTAGTAAAATCATGTTAACATTGACAGCTGTGTGTAGGTAGATTTATATATATATATTTATATATTTTATCTCCTTTGGAGCATTGCATATACACAAAATGTAATTATCCTAGTATTGCATATGCAATTGTCATATTATTGATGAAAATAGACTGCAAATTTAGAGATGTCAATATTAAAATCTACTTGCAAACATGCAATTACTATGATTTAAATAATAATTATCTTCATTATAACTTTGCCTTGTACATCACAAATTTTCATTGAAAATTACTTTGTGATATTTATGAGTCTAAGGAAGCCTCATGTCACGGCCAATTTATTTAGCAAGGGTTGGGGGTATTGTATTATGCTAGCAACTGAAACTGAAAATGCAGTGCACACATTTGTTTGAGTTACTTTCAGATAAAAAGAATTTTGGTGAAGGGGGGGAGGAGTGTTTTAACATATTTAAGAAAAATCCTAATAATCATTAATCAACTGAGAAAATGGTTGTCAAATTTTATGAGATAAGAGAGCTAGTCTCAGTAAAGTGGAATCTTCAGACCAAAATCGGATCATCCTGCTCAGCAATATAGTCAGTAAGTTTTGCTTACTTTCAGATATTGATTATCCACGTGTGTTTCTGGGACCATCGGCATTAGCATCACCCGAAAACTTGTTGATCTACAAATTCTTGGGCCCCACTTCAGAGCTACTGACTCAAAAACTCTTGGATTGGCCCAACAATCTTGCTTTAACAGCCCTGGTGTAGGGTCCAGTTTGAGAATCTCCTAATGTTAGGGTAGAATCCAATTGCTCTGATACACAGATAACAATCTTCTTTTGAATATTCTTTTGAATATTTTGGGCCTCAAAGATTACAGGAACTGAAGAAACCAATTAGTCAATGGAGGCTGAGAGAGTTTGTGCTATTTTATCAAATTAACTATACAAATATTTTTAATTGAGACCCCATAAACTTTAGAAAACTATTGTGATAAGAATACTTTTTAAAAGGTAAAATCGGCCGGGCGCGGTGGCTCACGCCTGTAATCCCAGCACTTTGGGAGGCCGAGGTGGGCGGATCACGAGGTCAGGAGATCGAGACCACGGTGAAACCCCATCTCTACTAAAAATACAAAAAATTAGCGGGGCGCAGTGGCGGGCGCCTGTAGTCCCAGCTACTCGGGAGGCTGAGGCAGGAGAATGGCGTGAACCTGGGAGGCGGAGCTTGCAGTGAGCCGAGATTGCACCACTGCACTCCAGCCTGGGCGACAGAGCGAGACTCCGTCTCAAAAAAAAAAAAAAAAAAAAAGGTAAAATCATGACTCACCTACAAATATAAATGAACATTTAAAGATTTACTCCTTAAATTAAAGTACCAGTAAGATGTTAAAAACCATATAGTTGTGTTTGTCAGATTGGAGCAAAAGTAACAAGGTCAAGATGAGATTTGCAATTGTTAAACATTCGGACACATGAGCTTTCTGAAGGCAAAAGCATAGACACAAAAGAGTAGATAGGTATCCAATCCTTCTATGGAACTTGCAGGCCAAGACAAAGCATAAAAATTGATTAGGAAATCATTAGAAACTTACAAAAGTATTGGAAAAGTATTTCAAATTCATTGTGGTAAAATCCATATTGCAAAATGTATCATTTTAACTATTTTTAAGTGTACGATTAGTAGTATTAAATACATTCACATTCATTTCCAAAGCATTTTCATCATCCCAAATTGAAACTATGAAACTTGGTACCCTTTAAACACTAACTCCTTATCCTGCATTCCCCCATGACCCTGGAAACCACTATTCTACTCTGTGTCTATGAATTTGCTTATTCCAGGTACTTCTTATAAGTTGAATCATAAACATTTGCCCTTTCGTGTCTGGTTTATTTCACTTTGTCTTCAAAGTTCATCCATGTTGTAACATGTATGACAATTTTATTCCTTATTAAGGCTGAATTATATGACATCATATGTGTATGATACATTTTGCTTATCCATTCATACTTCAATAGATATTTAGGCTATTTCCACCTTTTAACTATTGTGAAAGTACGTTTTTTGGTAGAGTACTGGGGGCGATGCAGATCACAAGAGACTAATTGAATAAAGAGGTTAGTTAGTATTATCTGTATCAATTCATGAGAAGTATAACTGTGAGAGTGAAAGGAAATGTGGAACAAGCCACGGAGGTATGCAATGTCCCTTTAAATGCAGTGGTCTATATCACAGAAGGTTCTGACCTGCAGGGTGAAAGTGCCAAGATAAGGGAGAAGAAGTGAACCTAAGAGCAAGAAAGACTGCATTTGGAATCTTAATATTCTCTTTCCATCAATCCACATGATACCCAAGAAGAACATAGAATTTAAGAAAGTTCAGTATCTGCTTACTTGGCAGTTAACAAAGGGGGAAGCTTCTGTGAAACTTCACTTTGAAAACTCCAAGTTTCTCTTCTGATAGTTGACCTATATCCAGTCCACCATTAATAGTCTTTTCTTGTTTCTGCCTCAATCTTGGTCTCTCTCTCTCTCTCTCTCTCTCTCTCTGTCTCCTTCTCTCTCTCTCTCTGTCTCTGTCTCTCTCTCTCTGTCTCTCTCTCTCTCTCTCTCTCTCACACACACACACTCAAAACTCAAGGACAAAGGGGAGATGGATCTAATTGTCTAATTGACCAAACATTTTTTTAAAGCCACATAAAAATTACAACACTTATTTGCTTGCAATCGCACAAACTTGGTCATCATTTAACACTAAGCTTCATGCAAAACAGGAGGGAAGAATGATGATTTTTAATGCCGAGAAAGTAATTTTGTTTTAAACGTAGGAAGGAGTTTTTCCATTCCTAACAAAGAACACCCTGTGATCCTACAAACAAGAAACTTTCCTATTATCAATTTTTAAAACACCTAGTAAAATACCACAGCGCAGTACAGGACTACAATATTTCACTGTTGCCTGGTCTAGGGTCACCATTCCCTCGGTGATTAGCAAAAACTAGGTGTTTTCTTCAGGGAATCATGCGATAATTCATTTAACAACATAATTTCTGAAAACGTTTTAAAAAGTACACATACCTATTACTATTTAATTCTTACAAATATATTTAATTATAGCTGATATTTAATAACTAAGAAATTTCATGCTTTTATACTTTCATATATGACTTTCCCAAGGTAAAATCTCTCCGTAAATTTGGTTATTAATTGCCTGGTGGCTGTCTAAACACGGGGGAGATGCATTTTATCACTTCCAGATTCCTCAATGTGTTCTTCCCTGGCACTTTACTAGAAATAAAAGTAATAAACCTTGTCTTTACTCAACACTTACCATGTTCTTAGACACTTGTTCTAGACCCGTTACATACCTCACTCCACTTCTCATAAAATCCTGCAGGATGGCTATTACGGCCATTTTGCAGATGAGAGAACCTGCTCAGCAAGGCTACTTCCTAAGCAGGTAACAGGCTAACCTGAGCTTTCAACCCAAATATATCTCACTCCAAAGTTGTGTTCTCACCTCAAAAACCAGCCTCTCAAAGGAGCAAGTATGCCACAGATAGTTTAACTAACATCAATCAAGTTAAAACTCCAATGAGGCAAGGACATCACGAAGTACGTTTTGGGAATAAGTGTTTTAGGAGAGCTCCATACTTTCCTTCATACTTGTTACAAGAAGGTGGTTCAGATTTAGATAAGCCAGGATGAGTATTTCTATCACTGTCCCCAACTCTTTCACATCAGGGACATTCTGGGCATCGAGCCATTACTTTTCTCTGTTCCACAGGTGTAGAGGGCTGAGTTAATCATAGCCTCTGGTTCATGTCACACTGTTTCCCGGCTTGGCGCCAGACTCCTCTCCTGTTGTTATCTGTCACATAATTCCCTTTTTTTTTGCCATTATCCACTTTCCTTCTCCTCCCCCTACCACTAAGGCAAGTCTGATGTCAGCCTTTTATTTTATGTGTTCTTGAAAATGCTTACTGTGGTTTCTGTGCAAGTGTGAGGATGCTGAGGGCTCACCGTGAGGAATAAATCCTGCACTAGAACCCCTTTGGGGTCAGGAATGGGGACTCCAGTCATGGCTTTGCCCCTCCCCAGCCAAGACATTTTCAAAGCGAGCTATTCTCGGTGAGCCTGTCCCTTCATCTAAAACCGAGGATAATGCTACTTGTCTTGCCGCTCATAAAATAGTGAAAGCTATAAAGCTCACGTGTGGTTTTATCTCAGGAATCATCTGTGCTATAAAAAGTGATGGCTGTTTTGATGTGGCCACTTTTTGAAGATATTCCATGTAGAAGTCTGATTTCAGGCTGCCATGGACTGAGCTGAGTCCTCTGAAAATTCATATTTTGAAGCTTTAACCCACAATGGGACTGCATTTAAAGATGGAGTCTATAAGGAGGTAATAAATGCTAAATGAGATTACAGAGTTCTAATCTGATACAACTGACATTCTTATAAGAAAAGGAAGCGACACAAGAGCTCACTAAATCCATGTGCTCACAGAGAAGAAGCCGCATAAAGACACAGTAAGAAGGAAGCTGTCTGCAAGCCAGGAAGAGAGCCCTCACCAGAAACTAACCCTGAGGGCGCCTTCATCTTAGACTTTTGGCCTTCAGAACTATGAGAAAATATGCCACTCAGGCTATGGTATTTTGTTATGGCAGCCCAAGCAGATGAAAGTGCAGACCCTCCTCTGCAATGTATCATTTGTACCAAAAGTAAACACCGATAAAAGTATGATTCCTAACCCTGGAATGTTCTGGAGTGATAAGACATTCCCACTATGAAATTAATTTGCATTTTACTTAATGTGTGCTAGATGGCACTTTTGGAAGAGAGCCACAAATCAGGGCTGCCGGTTCTGCTGCATGTGACAGCAGAGTGGTGAAACGTTAAAGAGAGGGGAGCTCTCACCAGACCCAATGTCTCAACACTTGTTCCTCCTAGGATGTGCTCCACAGCAACAAAATTCTGAAAAATCTATTTGTTGCTTTTTCTAACACCTAGAACAGGAAAACATAAGAACTGAGAACGTTTGGTTTGGGTGGCAGGCAGTGAATTCACTAAGGTCCTTGTTCCCCCTTTGATGTCTCATGGTTCAATAACTCCTTTAGCATGAGTGGACATAAATGTCATTTCTGGAGATGCCAATATAATTGATAAAAAGTAGCCAATATTACTAGATAAGCGTCTGACACCAGAATTCCCCTTAAGAAGGAAATTGGTTTTGTGTTCAGAAAAATACCCCATCAGGGTTTGGCCATAGCCAGTGACATGTCATGAGCTCCTGGAGTACAGCTCTTCAGTGGGAGACAAGGAGACAAATATGTCCTTTATTCTAGAAAGGGGGTGGGAAGGGTGGTGACAGATAGAAGAAGAGATGAAGGTGAAGAAGACGGATGAGAGGTTTTGCCAATGGCTGCATGTGGTGTGATAGGACCCTTCCCTAAGACTCCTCGTATCTCCAGCAAAGTTAACATCCCCATATGTATGGTGTGAGTGCATCTGTGATGAACTCAGGTGAAAGGTGAGGCTTATGCCTGGGCAGTGACTGAGGTAGCTCATGTTGTCGTGGTGGTGGAGACAGAAGGTGCCCGAGGCAAGTTAGCCATCAAGAATCAGGAGAATTCATGGTGAGGGGGCCAGGTTGCCACAGGTCTTTAAAAATTTAGTACTTACATCAAATTGACTTGCAAGGACCTTTGCTGACATTCAAACCACAGGAATAGAAGAGAGCCAGATGGTCCCACATTTTTCAAACATCTGAATGGAGTGTGGAGGAATGTCCCTACTAAAATATTTTCAACCGAACCCCATCTCTCACCCTGAGCTTTATGCATCTACCTGGTTGTTTTTTCCAGGAAGTTTGAGTCCATTAGAGGCAAAGTGAGAGATGAGAACCATGTTAGGCTGCAGAAAGGGACACTAAGAAAGCCACAGAGATGCAGGAAATAATGACACAGGAAGCCTGACTTATAGTAGGCAGCCATAAAGCTGGCAGGGGTGACCATCATTTGTCAGGTAAAATAGTCTCTCAAAGCTCCAACTGGTTTCTGCATGCAGAGCTAAGGAATTACTCATCTGGGCTGGGCACAGTGGCTCACGCCTCTAATCCCAGCACTTTGGGAGGCTGAGGCATGTGGATCGCCTGAGGTCAGGAGTTCGAGACCAGCCTAGACAACATGGTGAAACCCCATCTTTACTAAAAATTCAAAAATTAGCCGGGAGTGATGGTGTGCACCTGTAATCCCAGCTACTCGGGAGGCTGAGGCAGGAGAATCGCTTGAACCCAGATGGCGGAGGTTGCAGTGAGCCGAGATCACGTCATTGCACTCCAACCTGGGCGACAATAGTGAAACTCTATCTCAGAAAAAAAAAAAAAAGAAAGAAAAAGAAATCCCTCATCTGCCCTGCAGCCACAGCACACACAAAATCATCCACCATATTCAGACATATGGAGTCAACTGGCTATTGGTCTGAGATGATGCATCACTTTCCTAGATCTTTTCATCCTCCCTTCACTCTTTGCTGGCAGCAATTTTCTGAGGCTTCAGTGCAGCTTCTTCCTATGTATAATAATATGACATGATTTTTAAATGGTGGTATCATTCTAAGCTTTGGAAAAATAGAATTAGGAAGAATTGAGATGTTGTAGGGCTGGTAGTCTTGCACTGAGCTACCAATAAGGACAGAGACAATCTTTCTGACTCGTGACATTTATTTTTTGTGCCTCTCCTGGTAGATGGTCCTGACCAGTTTTTAATCCAATACAGGAGTACAGAGAGGCAAGCAGTGTCTCTGTTTAGATGCTTCTCTTTCACCTCTCATCTCTGCAGACCTCTCTGCAAGCAAAAAAGTTTGACCTCTTTCTTTCCAAGAGTAATTACAGCTCCCATCAATTTTTCCATAAGAAGATAGATATGAAAAAAAAAAGTGAAAACTTGATGGAGCAAGACTTGGGGTTGAATACAAATGTCACTTCCTCACCTCTGTTTCACATTGCTCTTAACTATAATGAACACACTCCCTTGGAGGCAGAAACCCAAGGCTAGTTGTGACAGAAATTGATATCAAGCAATTCAGGTTCATTGGCACACAAGTGTTATGATTCCATTTCAGGAGACAAGAGGTACCCAGGGAGCCTTCTCGTTTCGTTATAGTCTTATCTCCACCCTTCACTAAGTTTACTTAATTGGAAATTAGAATTGAAATTATGAGGAAAAGGATTTTTCTTTCCCCTTTAGGGCCATCACCTAGTATATATTTATCACAGTGTCCCGTTACAGAAAGATGGAAAGGGTTAGGAGAGAGACAATGCTTCCCTGGAGGCGAACGAATACATTAGGGTTTTATCTTTCCGACAGACACAGGCACTGGGAATATATGCAGAAACCTCCAGAGGTATTAATATGGAGCTAGGCAGACAGAAACATTCTGGCAACTGGCTTCTTTCTATTGAAGTTGTGATCATGTTGAAAGCCTGGCTTCATAGTGAAATTGGTCATCAGCTATCAAACATCTCACCACGGCAAAAAGAAGGGAGACTATGGCTGAGGTCTATATGTGGCTCACAGGCACCATGTCAGAGGGACCGAAAACAGGATCAGGGGAGGCAGAATCCAGAGACTGGAGGAAGCCCACAATGACTTTTCTTCCCTTGACCTCTGATGCTCTTGATCTCTCCTCTACTCCACCACTGGAGACTGATAGGACCAGGATTTCCGGACTGAGTAAAAACAAGCCATGCTGGGAAGTAAACACTTCATTGGAAATATGAAAGGGAAAATAAAGTGTAGCAAATATAATAAAGCATAGCAAATATAATGTGGATAAAACAAAATCAAATGTTCAGATGTAGGAAAATAATCCATAGAAACATAGTACTCCTCCTTCACTGGTTTTGTACATGACCAATAACCAGTTTTGCCTGATACAGATGACATGAGACAGCACCAGGAGTGTCACTGAGATGGAAGGTGACAGCTTTTGGAAATATTTACTGTGGTTTGCCAACAAGAAACACCCCACTGTTTTCCTAAAACTCATGGAGTTCAAGGTCGGCCTGTTGTGCTTGAAAGAACGCTTGGTAGAAATCCCTGCTTGTTAGCTGACACAAAAGACAGACATTTTCAAACGAGAAGGAGACATGCAACTGGGCATTGCTCATCTACTTTGATAGACATTCAGGAAAACAACATTGCCCAGCATGTAGAAATAAAGCCTGCTTGACTTTTACCATTGGAGTCCTCAGCGTTTGACATTTTTAAAGTAGTTCAGCATCTTAGCCAGGTCAGTCAGAGAATAAACCCATGGGCACAGAAATCCAGAAAGCCTTGTTGGTGGCTATTTTTAAAAATCATGGGTTTATTTATTTATTTATTTATTTATTTATTTATTTATTTATAGAGATGAGGGTCTTGCTATGTTGCTCACACTGGTCTGAAACTCCTGGCCTTAAGTGATCCTCCTGCCTTGGCCTCCCAAAGTGCTGGGATTATAGGCATGAGCCACCACACCTGGGCTCAAAATCATGAGTTAAAAATAATTCAGGTAGTTCTGAGAAAATGGGCTGACTGCTGGCAGGAAGGGCTGAGAGTGAAGGCAGCGTTGCTCAAAGCAGCCAGTGGATGCTGGGCTGCCAAGCTCAAGAACATCCACCCAGGACATCTGTTGAATGGTCCAAGTCGTGAATGTGGTTGCATGGGCCAGCAACTGCCCAGGAAGAGCCACAGTCTGACCTTCAGAAGAATCAGGAAGGTGGGGTGTGCTGTGAACAAGGCAGGCAGTGAGGAAAGCAGAGCTCACCAGGGCCCAGGGCCTTCCTTAGAGGGGCCCTCTGCGCCTCACCTACGAAACATGTAATTTCCAACATGCTGTCGGAACTCAGTGGTCGTCCTGTGCCCAGGAAAGGATAGTTTTCACTGGTACCACATCCCCCTCCTTCTCTGTTAGAGGCTGAATTGTGTCTCCCCAGATTTCAAGTGTTGGAGCCCTGACTCCTAGGACCTCAGGATGTGATTGTATTTGAGATAGGGCCTTCATAGGGAGGATTAAGTTAAAATTAGGCCGTTCAAAACGGGCTCCAATGCAACCTGACAAGTGCCCTAAGAGGAGGAAATTGGATTAATAGAGAGCCACTGGGGTTGTGTGTGCACACAGGGATGGCCATGTGCAGAGACGGCCCAAGGGCAGCCGCCTGCAAGCCAAGGAGGGAGGCCTCAGGGGACACCAGCCCTGCTGGCACCTTGATTTTGGACTTCCAGCCTCTTGAACTGTGAGAAAACAAATTTCTGTTGTCGAAATCATCAGAATCACCAGTCTGTGATACTTTCTACGGCAGCCCTGGCAAACTAACACATTCTCTTTTTAAGAGCCTTTATTTCCTTCTCTTTCTCCCTTCTGTTTATTGTCTTCCGTATGAGGACACAATTTAAAGAAAATATCTCAAATTTGCTTATACTAAATTATAAATCATCTTGAAATGTCTCCTTTCCCTGAGCTATGCTGCTTGAATTAAATTAAAACAATCCCTGCCATGATGCTCAGGAGTGAAGAAGATGTAAGTGAGTGGCCAGGCACCAAGAAAGATGCAGTGGATGCTGCTCCTTAGTAAGCAGACCCTAAACATCAGCTCTCTGCCTCTGGTTTGCCCTGGAGCCTTAGGCTAGAGGTCCAGGCATGCACTGGGAAACTGACCTGTGTTTCCTGGCACACTATGAATGAAGTACCAGGCCTGGATGTGGGATGCCAGAGCCCTTATTTAAAACCTTCCCCTATTGTTGAAAAACTCCAGTGGCCCCCAGTCTCTCCCCTCATCTTCATTACAAGGAATCTTCAGCAGAAAATAAAGGAAATGATGCATTTCAAGGTCCAAGGAACCTCGACTCAGGCAGTTTGAAATATAAAAGACATCAAAAATGTGAATAATGGCAAGTCCAGGAGTGGAGGAAACTTCAGGTTGATTTCATGACTCAGGCTGTTCTCCCTCTCTTTCGCTTTCTTCAGCATCAACTTCATTCTAGCAGCAACCAGAAGAAAAGGAGAATGTGATTTCCTGTAGCTTTTTCTTAGGAACAAGAAAACTTCTTAGAAGCTTCCTGGAGGATTTTCCACTGCATGTCAGTTTCTGTAAATAAAGAAGGCTGCAGGAGGAAATAGATGCCAGGTAGTGACTAATAATACACACTACCTTGTCCTCTACTTCTCAGTTATTACCATATTTGAGAATCAAGCAGAACAATAAAGGATAATAGGAAATGGTGTATTGGGTTAGGCCATTTGGTGGTCAAGAGCTTATAGCTACCTCCAGCAAAGGAGTTACCATGAGACCAATGGCATAAAGAGAGATTGAACTACCAGAAAAACACAAGAGTTTTACTTGAAGACCCAGGGCAGGTCCATGATCCAGCTAGCCTAATTTATTCCACCTTGGTGATTATGCTTCTTTTTGTTCTCTGCTTGTCTTTGTGTATTTTATTTTTATTTCTCTCACTACCCACCCACTAGTTAATTCTCTCTTACTTCCCCATGCCAATTCTATGTAGAAACAGTCTGTGTGACCTGCCTAAGCAGCACCTTTTGCTCTTTATCTCTGAACTGCTCCTGCCTAGCCTATAGCCGGGTAGCCCTTAGGTCAAGGGTCCACTCTGACCCCATCAGTCTTCACCTCTCCCTCTTCAGAAAAGGTCTGAGGGCAGAGTAAGAATATTGGCATATTTAGTATAGTTATTACACATCTCCCTTATACTAAAAGCAAGTCTGTATTTAAATTCTCTTAAATGCGATTAACACCAAAAAAGGAAAGGGTGTTATGGTCCAAATAAAAATTAAATACAAGTCTAACGTCATTATCTTAAGTAATGTGGCATGTTCATTTCAGTGTGTAAGGAGGGAGAAATGTGAAAGGGCAGGGACAATA
The DNA here is from genome assembly GCF_029281585.2 of Gorilla gorilla gorilla. Taxonomy (NCBI): domain Eukaryota; kingdom Metazoa; phylum Chordata; class Mammalia; order Primates; family Hominidae; genus Gorilla; species Gorilla gorilla. Next base: position 169,026,847 of record NC_073229.2, read on the forward strand.
ATTGTTCGTGCTTACATTTTACCTATTAGACTTTCATTAGATTTTCAGTTACTGTACTACTAAAGCATATTGGTGTATTTAAGGATATTAACTAAGTCTCCAAACCCTTCATGTTCACTGTTATCTAAGTGCTGTTCTTTCAAACATCATCATGAAGTGCAGAAAAAGGGAATAATGATGCAATAATGTAAAAAATCCTGGTCCATATACTGTTCCTGCAGAATCCTCAGCCACCACCCAAGTGGGCTTACCACAAATGAGCTTTAGCTTCTCTCTCTTCCTCTCTCTCTCCCTCTTGTTCTATGACCTCAAGAAAAATCCAAAGAGAAAAATGGGAACTAAGGATGCAACTCCATCATTATTGTACCTCAAATCCTTCTCAAGACATTTACTGAGAGTTTGTTACTGTGCAGAGCCACTAAAATTCTTACTTTGACAAGATTTCATATCTTGCCTAACTGGAGAGAATAAATGCAAGACGAGGAAGGCACCAGGAGAAAAATCCACAAGTGCAAGAATGGAGCAGGAGGAGAAAAATCATCTGTTGAAATTCAGGAGCAGGTGTCAGTAGACGTGGCAGTGGAAGATTTTCAAAGGGGAAAATTATGTTAAACTCAGCACAGACAGAGACAGGTCTTACACATGTTTACTCACTGCAGGGAAGAGGAATATTCTGGACACGGAGCAGACAATCAAGAAATCCTTAATCAACAGAGGAATAGGTGTGAGCCACCATGAGTCGAGTTATAAGGGCTACTGCTGTAATTATAAGTTCAATGGCAATGATTAAGAGTGATTTTTTTTGTAGTAATAAATGAAAACGTAAGTTGACGTTTAGGGGATCAGTCAGAAAATGATTGGAATGAAGGCTAGAAAAGTCCGAAGCTGAATGAGCAAAAGAGAAGTGTGAACTCAAGTGGACAGAGTTCATCAAAGCTTAAGATAAAGAAAAGCTCAGTGGGAGAATGAGAGTCATATCATGATGTGGCAGAAATGAAGCCAGACCAGTGAAGGGGGCCTGGTGTGGTCTGATAAGCATAGTCTATTGAGACCACCTGTGCTAGAGACAGTCTGAAGCAAAAAACGTCAGAGACTAGGAGACACCACAATACATGAAAATCATGTGGCACAGTGTCTTGCATCTAGGGAGAACATAATAATATTAGTTATTATCAATATTGCACTAAATTGTCAGTATCTCAGTAATTACCAGACTTTTAGCCTTTATTTTTTTTGTGAACATGTACCCATGTACTTAGGTAGCTATTTCTTTTCCTATTGGCTACTGTGCATATCTGTGTAATCCTGAAATAGATGCATGACTTTTTCTATGCTGCAAATATGCCTATTACAGCTATTATGATTGCCTAGGGAAGTCTTATGTAATAAAAAATGCTTTCTTTTCTCTGTGTTAATGCAGTGAAAAGACTTACATGTACATTTTTATTTTTCAGCAGGTAGAGAAAAAACACATACAATTGAAACATTAAAGTCTTCCTGCCATTATTCCGTCATGTCCACTTTTCCATGGTGACTATCAAATGCTTTCTTGTCCCTGCTTGCTCACTAGCAATTAATTGCTTAGTCCAGTTGATGCCTTGCTTTTTAACACATTCATGCTCACTTGTGAATACATTAGATATACGGAAAAGCTGGTGAAAAATCCTTGGATTTTTGTATTAAAAAGTCAATAAAAAGAGATTTCCTTAGGCAGCACATCAAATCTAGCTGAAGTGGCCATCTGCTTCTCCCTGATGATAGATGGCCACTCAGAATGAATTGTGGTCCTAAGCAGATATTCAAGAAATTTATTTGGAAATTGGATGCTGCCTCTAATTGTATTTTTCCTTAGCTTTTCTCTTTTACATCTTCCACATAAATAGTATGATTTTAAGACACTTTTAAAGAAACTTCCAAATTAAAAATAAACCCATGAGAGTAACACATTTGCAATTAGAGGATCAATCTTACTCAGCCAAGTAATCTTTATCTTGACATCTGCTTTCAGATTGAGCACAGCGTTGTACAGTTTCCCTTGAAAGACTCCATTAAAATATTAGTAAAGGGATTTTAAAGAGCTATAAACCCACAAGGTAAAAAGAATGGAAAGAAAGCTACCAGCCGATGCAATATTTCAACAAATATATGGTTTATTCACCAGGATTCTCCAGAGTAACACAACCAGCAGGATACCTATGTATATGTTATGAGATTTATTTTAGGGAATTGGCTTATGTAATTGAGAGGGAATGGGTCCGAAATCCATGGGGCAGGCCAGCTGCCTGGAAACTCAGGGAGAAACTGATGCTGCAGTCTTGAGGCAGAATTTCTTTTTCTTTGGGAAACCTCAGTTTTTGCTCTTAACGCCTTCAACAGATTAAATGAAGTTGACCCACTTTATCAAGGGTAATCTCCTTTATTTAAAGTGGCCAGGGGCAGTGGCTCACACCTGTGATCGCAGCACTTTGGGAGGCCGAGGCAGGCGGATCACCTGAGGTCAGGAGTTCAAGACCAGCCTGGCCAACATGGTGAAACCCCGTCTCTACTAAAAATACAAGCTAGGAGTGGTGGCAGGTGCCTGTAATCCCAGCTACTCAGGAGGCTGAGGCAGGAGAATGGCTTGAACCTGGGAGGCGGAGGTTACAGTGAACCGAGATTGTGCCACTGCACTCCAGCCTGGGTGACAGAGCGAGGCTCTGTCTCAAAAAATATATATAAATAAAATAAAATAAAGCTAACTGATTGTACATGTTAACCACATTATGAAATTCTTTCATAGCAACACTTAGACTGTAGTAATAAATGGGTTAAATGAATGGCTTCTGTAGCCTAGCTAACTTGACACATAAAACTAATCATCACATATAATGACTGACGAAGCAGGGAAATGAAAACTGTAAATGGAAGTGACTGCAGCTCAAAAGGGGCTGATTGTTCTCTCTCTGCCAACAAAAAGCCACACCCACCCCATCCCCCCACACACACACCTGTTCTTATTCCTAAGCATAGAACACTTGGAAGCCAGAATATTGCTACCCTATGTCAGAATTTATGGTGGACAGACACTAAGTGATTTCCAATGATCACTTTCTAGTATTCACATCCTTGTATAATCCCTCCCCTTGGATGTGGCAAGACCTGTAACTTGTTTCTAACTACTTGGCTATGGCAAAGGTTGCAAGATATCACTTCTGTGGTTCTATTACCTTAAGACTTTGTTTTTCAAGAAGACTGTATCCAGAGATTCTCCTTGTGGACATAATGAAATAAGCACACATGCCAAGGAAGACCACATAGCAAGGAATCACAGTTGACTTCTTAGAAATAAGAATGACCTCTAAGTGAATTCTACCAACAGTCTGAATGAGTTCAAAAGCAAATTCTTCCCCAGTTGAATCTCCAGATGATAACTGATTTTTAAAAAATTCACCAATGGCATGATCCTCTATGAAGTATATATAAAACCTACAAAAAGCAGCTGGAAATAAAAAGTGACCCTTGCTAGGTTGTAGTATACAAGATCAATATACAAAGATTAACTATATTTCTATAAACAAGTAACAAACAATTGAAAACAATTTTAAAACAAATTTGAAAAAATTTATAAGCAGTATCATTTTACATTGCATAACAAATATAAAATGCCTAGGTATCAAGTTGACAAAAGTTGTGCAAGAAACCGTGTACAGAATGAGACATTGCTGAGAGAAACTATAGAAGACCTAAACAATTTAAGTGATATACCATGTTCATAAATCAGAAGACAATTTTCTTCTGATGTCGATTGTCCTCAAGTTAATTTGCAGATTAAATACAATCCCAGTCAAAATACCAGCACAATTTTTCTGTAGAAATTGATAAGCTGATTCTAATATTAATGTGGAAACACAATGCCAAGTATACAGAATAGTCTTTGAAAAGGAAGAACAAAGTTGGAGGACTTCTACCTGATTTCAAATCTTAAAGTAAAATCTATAATAATCAAGAGAGTGTGTATTGGCATAATGATAGCTCAATAGATTGATGGAACTGGATCCAGTCAAGAAATAGACTCAAACATATGGGGGCAATTGACTTTTTTTTTTTGAGATGGAGTTTCACTCTTGCCCAGGCTAAAGTGCAGTGGGCCCATCTCAGATCACTGCAACCTCTGCCTCCTGGATTCAAGTGATTCTCCTGCCTCAGCCTCCCGAGTAGCTGAGATTACAGGCATACGCTACCACACCCAGCTAATTTTGTATTTTTAGTAGAGACAGGGTTTCACTATGTTGGTCAGGCTGGTCTCGAACTCTTGACCTCAAGTGACCCACATGCCTCGGCCTCCTAAAGTGCTGGGATTATAGGTGTGATCCACCGCGCCCAGCCGGCAATTGACTTTTGACAAAATTGCAAAGACAATCCAATGGAGAAAGGATAGTCTTTTCAAGAACTGATGATGGGACAATTGGGATGCCAAAAAAATTAACACTGTAAATAAAAATTAACACAAAATAAATTATAATTCTTAATGTAAAACCATAAGCTAGAAACTTCTATAAAAAAGCATGCAAGAAATATTGGTAACCTTGGGTTACGCAATTCGTTTTTTAGATATGGCACTAATAACACAATCAATAAAAGAAAAAATTGATAATATAGTCTTTATCAAAATTAACACCTCTGCTGTTATAAACATACTGTTAAGAGGATGAAAACATTAGTGATAAAGTGAAAAAAAGTATTTTCAAATAACCTGTTTGATTAAAAAAAAAAAAAAAACTTGTATCCAGAATATATAAAGAATCCTGGCCCGGCGCAAGTAAACTGATTCTCATATTAGTTAAACAATTAGTTGGCCAGGCACGGTGGCTCATGCCTATAATCCCAGTACTTTGGGAGGCCAAGATGGACAGATCACTTGAGGCCAGGAGTTTGAGACCAGGCTCGTCAACATGGTGAAACCCCATCTTTACTAAAAATACAAAAATTAACTGGGTGTGGTGGAGCATGTCTGTAATCCCAGCTACTCGGGAGGCTGGGGCACGAGAACCACTTTAGCTTGGGAGGTGGAGGTTGCAGTGAGCCGAGATGGTGCCACTGCACTCCAGCCTGGGTGACAGAGCAAGACTTGTCTCAAAAAAACAAAAACAAAAGCATCCTAGGAACACAGTAATAGGAACAAACAAAACAAAACCCACTAAAGATGTGCAAAAGATTTGAAACAGTACTTTACCAAAATAGGTATATGGATGACAAACAAGGGTGTGAAAAGTAGCTTAACATCATTAGTCATTAGAACAATATAAATTGAAACCATAATAAGATACCATTACAAATCTATTCAAATAGCAAAAATTAAAAAGACTGACTGTACCAAGCATTGCTGGGACTATGGAGCAAACTTCTCTGGTGGAAAAGAATATATTCATGATTTTGACTGTGGTGATGGTTTCCTGGCACATATATTTGTCAGTATATATGGTTGTTAATATTTTCTCTGCTTCTAAATGCTTCCTTTTGGTAAAGTTTCTCCTTCCCATTTCATAGGATTCTGATAAGCCTGACAATCAAAGGGGCACCTCAACCTTTCTGCCAAGTGAGGCTCACTAGAGACCTTTTTTTTTTTGAGACAGAGTCTTGCTCTGTTGCCCAGGCTGGAGTGCAGTGGTGTGATCTCGGCTCACTGCAAGCTCCACCTCCCAGGTTCATGCCATTCTCCTGCCTCAGCCTCCCAAGTAGCTGGGACTACAGGTGCCTGCCACCACGCCCGGCTAATTTTGTTTTGTATTTTTAGTAGAGACGGGGTTTCACCGTGTTAGCCAGATGGTCTGGATCTCCTGACCTCGTGATCAGGAGATCACTTCTCGGCCTCCCAAAGCGCTGGGATTACAGGCGTGAGCCACCGCGCCTGGCCCCTAGAGACCTTTTTGTAGATTGATTCCGATGTTGGAAGGAAGAGAGCCCAGCTCTTGAGAGCCTAGTGCTGTTGAGGCATTGAGGGTCCTCTTTGCCACGCAGAGAGTGTTGGTTTAAAGAAAACCCATGGAAAAAAGCAGGGGGAAACAGAGGGCAAAGGGAAAATAAATCCTCCTGACATTGTTTGAATCCCCAGATTCAGCCATTCCTGAAGCCAGCCATTACCTTGAATTTCCCAAATAAATGAACTCCAAAATTCCCCTTTTAGGCTTAAGATAGTCTAAATCGAGCTTCTGTCACCACAACTGAAAAGAAGATTCATAAAATGCTGAATCTGAATTTGTGTCACTACAGGATGGAATCTCATAATCATGGTGACACACTGTCTTACCGAATGTCTTAGTATGCAAACGTCAGTCCAGGGAAAGTGTAGCTTTGGAAGGTAATGTGCAATAAGTAAACTAAGAGCAATGCAGACACACCGGATATTACACCAATGTGTTTTTTAAATACATAACACAGGGAAACAGAGATGTCAAATAATTTGAGAATAATTCAGAAGGCTGCCTGAAGAATGACATTGTAATGTCCTTTGGAGACAACAGAAGAACACAGAGTAGAATTGTCAAGAGTGAGTCCTGTCAGACTGACCTAGCTTGCATTTCTGAACAAAATGCCTGCCAGATAGATTAACGGGGAGTTTACCATAACTGAACATTCCAGACAGTCCAGCTTCACTGTTTGACCTTGGTAGAGGTGCATGTTCCCTTGGGCCCTCAACTTCCTCATCTGTGAAATGAGACAATTTCAACATTTGTGTTCTTCAATTCCATAACTTAAAAAAAAGGCGGGGATGGGGAAGAAAGATATCTGGCTGATGGGCTGGGGGTGGTGGGATAAAGAACTCCCCCCCGCTGCCCCACTGGAGAGATCTACCAGGGTCCTTGAAGGCTGAATCATCCTCCAGGTAGTGGTCTCTTGACCTTGGCACTATGACATTTTGGGCTGGATAATTCTTTGCTGTGAGGGCTGCCTTGGGCATTGTAGGATGCTGGGTAGCATCTCTGGTCTCTTCCTACTCTATACTAGTAACAACTCTCCCATCCCCAGTTTTGTAACAGCCCAAAATATTTCCAGACAAAGTCAATGTCCCCTGGGAGGCAAAATCATTCCCACTTGAGAACTTCTAGAGGCTTAGTGATGGAGAGGAGTGCTCAGCGTGGGGATGCACTCAAGGAAGCAATGAGGCAGGTGGTAGTGGCATCTTAAAAAACAAGATCACAAAGGATCTTGGGGACTTAGGGAGAGTGGTCAGAAGCAAACAGCCTGGTGTTCAATAAGGTCCAGCCAAAGATAGGGCACTTAGGAAAACCAAAGTGCACTCCCTTAGAATGGGGAACACACACCTGAGTGTGACGGTGCAGAGTAAGAGCATGGCATATCAGAGAAGAACAGATTCAACTGCAAAAAACAAGTGGCAAAGAGGCAATCATGATTTGGGGTGTGGAAGAGGTCATTTTTAATGGCAAATTGGAAGGTTCTCTGTGAGTCTAAACTGGCTGCATCCTGGTCATGAGCCTGTGCTGAACAGGCCTCTGCTACCCCAGCCCTAGAGACCTAGGGGAAGTGATTGAAATATTGTCACACGGGAGCTGAGAAGGTAGGCTCCTCGGGCTAGAGAAGAGGGGACTGAGATTGCCTGATTTGGATGGATCGCTAAATTCAGCCTGGAGAAAACAGGGCCCACTGGCTGAGAGGGTTTCTGGTCTCTATTCCTCCCACCCCACCTCTTGGGGGGGATGTTCTTCTTTTTCTTCCATTTGTCATTATTATTGGTATATTGAAAATTCACTTTGGCCCATTTCATCTTTGTTCCTTTCTCCTGATCATTTTGCTCACATTAAGGGGCTGACTTACTCCTGTTAAGTCTATGTAGAGGGTATTGAATTGGACCCTTATGTTTAATTTGCTCAACCTCTTTGTCTGGAGTCCTGTCTTGTGCTTGTTGAATGGCACGGGCAATTTAGTTAAAGGTTACTTGGGATGTTGAGTAAGAACTATGTCTTTGAGTACACACAAATATTACAAAAAAAAAAAAAAAAGAAAGAAACAATTGTTGAATCTGCTCTCTCTCTCTCTCTTTTTATAGACATTATGAATCCTTATCTCAACAAGGAGGACCGGTAAAGGGTGGGAAAGATAAATAACTAAATATAAGAGCATGTCAGGGCTATGGGAAATCAAGAATCACAGAATAGTTTGCTTCTGAGAGACAAAAGATATGGTGTGTCAACAAAGAGGGGCATGGATTCTGAAGTTCCAGACATGGCTGTGGGGGTGGCATGTAGGAGTTGGTTGCAAATTTCTTTGCCTTAAGCTGAGACTTCAGGGAAAATGTAATTCTTATTCTCCCTGCATTAGTGATCATTTTTAGACCCCTTGCTCACTAAATAGCAGGAGGGATAAGATGTGTGTGTGTAAGGGGGGAGGATTGATTTAATCCAATCCAGCAGTCTTAGTATGCTAAAGATAGCATATTTCTCTGATTATATAAATAATTCAGGCTCATGGTAGGAAATCCAAATGATACATAAGAGTAAAGAAGAAAGTAAAAATCACTTGAAATTCTGCCATTCTTCAGCAGCCACCAAGCACATGTTGCTGACCATCCTTTTGCTGATTCAGTAATTTGAACAGTCTCTCTGGGTTGAATGCTTGAATTCAGATCTTGTTGCCCCTGTTTCTCTTCAAAGCGATGCTATCTGGGTGCACAAAGAGACTTCCTGGGACTTCCTCCCAGCAGAGGGAAGGGGGCCTCAGATCTGCCTCCTCTAGTCTCTGCAGCATGGTTTCTTACCCCTAGTTCCTGCTACCATTCATAGCTGAAGTTGGAGGCTTGTGTAATTCATGGTTACATCTTCCCTGCCTTGGCCAGAGTCCTTGTTTAATTGGGCTCCCCTGAGCTCCTGACCCTTCTGAGTCTCTGGCACATTCTTTCTTTGGCTCTCTTACCTCAAGATAGGCTGAATGCAGGCCCTGTGATGCTGCTTGAGCTATTTTCCCATGACACCAGAGAGCAGGAAGAAGTTCTGCTACCTGTCCATGAAGAGAGGACAGCTTCTAGATGATCTGTTTCAGAATCCAATAGGATTTGAATTTCTATTCAAAAGTCCACTGCTCAAGTCATTCCCCTCAACGTGTCTGTACCACCTTCTATGCTCTTGCCCAAAACCTGGAGCAGTGACACTGGCTCTGTGGCATCACTGTCTCTCATACTCCACCGCTTCTGCTTCTTTCCTGTCTTCACTGTTCTGTTCTGCAGGGCTGGGAAGGGTAAGCCTCTCCCTATCTCATCGTCAACACTACCCCCTCTCCTTTCCCAGAAGGTATTATGCAGGATGGGGTGAAAAGAGAGATGCACTGGCTTACCCATCAGGGAAATACCATGCTTATTGAGAGGTGCCAATAAGAGGATGGTTTTGAGTCTCATGATGGCCCCACTGAAGAGAGAATGAAAGGAAATGGATTACTTCCCCCAGATGATCAGGTTTTCTGTAGCATTCATGAAGATTACACGATTTCTCCCTCTCCAGAAGTTTTAAAATGAGACCTCTCAGATTTCATAAATCTGCCTCATTCCCTTTCCTATCAAGGGAAGATGCTCCTGCTTTGTCCCTAAGACGCTATGGTCATCAGATAAGTTGGCGGTTTCTCAGGCACCACGTGGAGAGTAGCTGGAATTATTCACACTCTAACCCCTTGCACGTGGCTCAGTGCCTGGCACACAGTTGGCTCTCTGCAAACACTGTTGCAGAAGAATGGAAAAAAAATGATGGATAAGTTCTGTTCTACATAGCTAAAGTTTATTTTGTTTGAAGACTGAAGAACAAACGAGACACCCCTCCAAGGTCATGGATGTTTCTGTGAGTCTGTGTACACATTCCCATGGCTAGACAGCATTATATTAAAATCTGTCAATGTTTCTATGCTGTCCACCAAGCTGGCTACTGTGCTAGGTACTGACATCTGTAAACACGTAATTTATATTCTTCTGTCACCTGCATTACACTGAAGGAACATCCCTCGGGTTCACAGAAATTAGTTATCCCATAGGCTGGATGGATGATGAATAGGTGGCTTTTTCACCAGCCCAGCTAGGTTTGGAAAATGCCAGATGCCTTCACTATTCCACGGATGTGTTGATGCACATGATTAGAAAGCCAGGGGCATGCTCAGAGCAGGAGTACAAAAAGCAGACGTTTCTCCCTCAAGGGAGCTGTCTCCAGTGACCCAAGACTGCCATCATGCTGGGATCTGTGATGTCCTTTCTGCTCCCCACCCTCCTGGAGAGAAACCTGGCAGAGCTGCAACCTTGGAGCAAAGAGGCTTCCAGTCTGTTATTTTGACTTTTCTCAGCGGGGTCTTTCTCTGCCTAATTGCCCTGTTTACTCTTCCTGTTCTCTTTTAAAAGCCTGGCATTCAAAGTAGAACTAATTCTGTTTTAAGAGATTGCCAGGAAGCAACACGAAATCTACCTGCTTTTGAGTTTCACATTCCATTTTATTTCTTTCTCTAAATAAAAGCAGGGCATTTTATTTTGCGTGTCTCTGATATCTCCCTCTATTTTCTTGATTCTTCAGGCAGAACTCCCTGTGTTCACTGTTCCATCAATGAGGATGGAAAGAACACTTAAGCTTCTCTTGCTCTGTTGCTGGCCTAAAGCCATCCAGCATCTGTTTTTGGGCCACTAGACAAATCTGGTCACAGCTCTAGGCCTGGAAGTGCATTGGAACATAGGCGATTAGTTCAGGTTTACCCTGACCACTTCTAGAGAGTTCTAGGACATCATGAGCATATCATGAAAAAATATCTGGATCTCATTCTCCATTCTTGTCTTTTGCAACTCAGACTACTTCCAGAAAGGTTAACTTTAGGGTATTACTTGTAAACACTCTAAGGAATATGATATTTTACATGTCTTTCAGCATATTATTGATAGGAACATCAGTCAATGTTCCTTCATGTGTTTGTTGTTAGAGAATCCACAAAGCCAATTAGAAAGTTGCTTTTCTGGTACCTCCCATTTCTTACAAATACATACTCCTCACTGCCTGAATATGTAGCTTAAGTGTAATTAATCAATTTCAACTAATTAAATTGAAATTGAACACTGTATTAGTTTTGCTAGGGCTGTGATAACAAGCTACCATAGACTGGGTGGCTTACACAACAGAAATTTATTTCTCATAGTTCAAGGGGCTGAAAGTCCAAGGTCAAGTTTTTCCAGGTTTGGTTTCTTCTGAGGCCTCTCTCTTTGGCTTGCAGACAGCCAGCCACCTTCTCATTATATCCTCATGTGGTCTTTTCTCTATGTGTGTGCATCCGCATCCCTAGTGTCTCTGTGTGTCCAAATTTCTTCTTCTTATAAGGACACCAGTCATTTTGGGTTAGGGTTTACCCTAATGGCTTTATTTTAAATTAGTCATCTCATTAAAAGCTCTATCTATCTCCAAATATAGTCACAATCTAAGGTATGAGAGGGATTAGCACTTTTAACATATGAATTTTGGAAGGTCAGTCTCAAATCCATCTCCCCGACCAACTGAATTGGGAGGTTTATACAGTGGAAAAGGAATGTAAAACAGGAATGCAGGAGAGGTAAGGAAGCAATTATGAAGAAAGAGGGGCCTGGCATCTCATTGAATGCAGGGATCTGATGAGTTTCAGTCCCTTGCCTGAGGGGGAACTCAGATGAGACAAATGTAAACTACAAGTTTTAAGACCAGAAGAGACAATGTCTGTGTTTATTCAAAACCTCATCAACATAATTTCTATGGGGCAATTGGGCTGGTTTTGCCTTCACCCATGAACTTGGCTTTCAAAGCTGAACTTCCTGCATGATGGGCCTCCTGTGGCCTGCAGAGCTCCAGTTCCTTCTCCATAGAGCCCAGCCCAGGAAGATTTGGTTTGCAGATGAGAAAAATGAAACAATAGAGATCAAGTGACTTTCCCAAGCTCACATTCCAGCAAGTGACAGAGCCATGATTCAGACCTCTTACTCAGCCCAGCCTTCCTTTCTTTACCCCACATAGCCCATAGTCAACTGTAGAATCAGTTGGAATCAATAACACCTCTGGCTTAGCATCCCGAAGGCCCGCATCAGACCTTTAAAAAACATATTTTGAGAAAGTAGCCTCATCGGTCCTAAGTGTATTAAATCAACTGATTTGTCAATTGAGGATAGAATAATTTCTTCTTTTTCTGGTGACATAAATTTCTCACCTCCTTTAGGAAGAAGCATAGAGGAGGAATTCCGTATTTTCATTCTGATACCATTATGATTCCATTGATTAAATGGTGTGTTTCAAAGCGCTTATGGATCAGTCATGAAATTTCTGAGGCTCTGTGAAGGTCAAAGCCCTTTGTGGTCAGCACCTCTTATTTCCATGGGTGAATCAGAGGTTTTCTTCATGAATTGCCATAGCCTCACCTTTGATTTAAAATATTCAAAAAAGATGCTCTTAGTGTCTCTGATTTTTAAATCTATGATTCAGGGCCTTGTGCACTACTTCTTGTCATAGCCAAAACAGATTTTCTGAGGTTTTCTTTCATGATGAATTAGAAGTTGCTCTTGGATCTGACTTTGATCTCTGCTCTTGGTAGTTTCCTGAAAGTTTCTTCTAATTGATGAGTTAACTGGGAATCAGCCGGTTTATGGCTTTTATGACAAGGAAAGTTTACCTGCCTTTCTACTCCTATTTGTCTGCCAGGAGGAAATGTGCCTTGAGTTCTCTGAAAAGCAACAGACTCACCATGGAAAAACAAGTTTTCTTTGTCTATATTTGTTAAATACACATTCTTGAGAGCCCTATATCATAAATAATATTAAATATGTATCTCCTTATGCATTTATTTTTTAAAGCAATTTTATGGAGGTATAATTAACATAAGATACAATGTGTAATTTTAAGGAAAAAGTTTAATGAGTTTTGTCAAATGTAGAGATGTAAACATCACCGCAGTCAAGGTAGAAAGTCTGACCATTATTCCCTAAATTTCCTTCTCATGCTTTGCAATTAATGGCCACACCCAACCTCAGCTTTAGGCAAGAATGAATCTGCTTTCTGCAATTATAGTTCTGCTTGTTTAGAAGTTTATGTAAAAGAAATAAAGCAGGGGTTCTGGAATCTTTGGGGTCTGGATTCTTTTGCTCAGCATTTAAACATTTTGTTTGGTGATTCATCCATGTCTTATGTGTAACAGACATTTATTCCTTTTTATCACTGAGTAATATTACATTGTACAAAGGTAACACCATCTGTTTATCTATTTACACTTCTATTAATTTTTTTGCAAAATAATTACTTGATATGTAATATTGGTAATTACTTGGTATGTAATTTATTCTATTTTCTTGAGTTAATATTTAGGAGTGAAATTACTGGGTTATGTGGCAAGAGTAATTTAACTTACAGGAAACCATCAAACTATTTCCCAATGTGGTTGTGCCATTTTACATTCCCATCAATAGTATATGAGAGTTCCAGTTGGTCTGTATTCTGACACGTGATATTGTCCGTCTTTTTAATTCCAGTCATTGCTGTGGGTTTATATTATTATCCCATTGCAGTTGTAATTTTGATTTTCTTGATGACTAATGATGTTGGGTATCTTTTCATGTGCTTTTTAGTCATTTTTAAATGTTTGTTTCAACATTTTTCCCATTTCTATTAGGTTATTTTTCTTTTAATTGCATTTACAACATTTAAAAAATAAATTCTAGGTATAAGTTGTCAGATACATGTATTGTGAAACTTTTCTGCCAGTGTGTAGCTTACCTTATTTTTTTTTAATGTTATCTCTCAAAGAATAGAGGTTTTTAATTTTAATGAAGTCCAATTTATCAATTTTTCTTTTATCCTTTGTGCTTCTTGTGTTCTATCTAAGACATTTTTACCTATCATGGTTACAAAGATATTTTCCTACATTATTTTCTAAGAGTTTAGTTTTTCTTTTACAAGTATTATCATTGAGCTTTTTTTTTTTTTTTTTTTTTTTTTTTTTTTTTTTTTTTTTGAGATAGAGTCTTGCTCTGTCGCCCAGCAGGCTGGAGTGCAATGGCGTGATTTCAGCTCACTGCAACCTCTGGCTCCTGAGTTCAAGTGATTCTCCTGCCTCGGCCTCCTGACTAGCTGGGATTTCAGGTGCCCAACACCACACTCAGCTAAATTTTGTATTTTTAGTAGAGACAGGGTTTCACCATGTTGGCCAAGCTGGTCTCAAACTCCTGACCTCAGGTGATCCGCTTGCCTTCACCTCCCAAAGTGCTGGGATTACAGGCGTGAGCCACTGCGCCCAGCCTATAATTAAGCTTTTATGTTTAGGTTAACACTTCAAATTAATTTTGTGTGTAATATGAAGTAGGGGTGAAGTTCTTTGACATTAAAAAAAATTGTCTACTTTTGCAAACAATATTTTTTGAAAGGGCTATTCTTTCCCAATTGACACTTTTTCAAAAATCAGTTGACTATGTATGTGTATAGCCTATTTTTGGACTCTCTTCTATTACTTTGACCTATATTTGTATCTTTACTCCAAAAATATATTTTTGTTGATTTTTTATTATGTCTTCAAAACCAAGTAGGATAAATCCTACAACTTTGTTCTTTTATTTCTTATTTTTAAAAATTTTCAGCCTTTGTATTTGTATAAAAATTGTAGAATACCATTACTAATTTCTATGATAAAAGAGCCTGCTGGGGTTTGGAATGAAATTGTGATGAATCTGTAGATTAATTTGGGGAGAATGAATAGCTTAGCAATATTGAATCTTCTGGTTCGTAAGCATGGTATAGTTCTCCATTTATGTTATTAGTAATTTTTTCAGTAATGTTTTAACATTTTTATTATATGGGCTTTGCACATATTTTGTTAAATTTATCCACAAGTAGGTCATGTTATTGATACTTTTCTGAAATAAACTTTCATATTTTTAAAAATTTCACTTTTCAATTGTTTTTCCATAGTATTTAGAAATACAATTGATTGTTTGTATATTTATCTTATATCCTGGGATCTTACTAAATTCACTTATTAGTTCTTTGTAACTTGTGGTTTCTGAAGGATTTTCTATATCTGTGATTATGTCATCTGAAGATAATTTTATTTTTTTCTTCTCAATCCATATGCTTTTTATTTCTTTTCTTGCCTCATTGCATTGACTAGGCTGTTTAGTGCTATTTTGAATAGGAAGTAGTGAGAATAGAATCCTTCCTTCATTCCTGATTTTAGGTGAAAAGAATTTAGTCTTCATTAAGTATGAAGCTAACTGTAGGTTTCTTTGATGCACACACACACCCACGCACACACACACACAGAGGTTTGGTATTTCTTAGGTTAGTTTTTATAATTCTCTCAGATTCGATTTGCTAAAATGTCTATTTTGCCTTCATTTTCTTTGGCAATTAAGTAAAATCAAATTTACTTGTTTATTTATGTGTTTATATTGAGGTGAAATTCATGTAACATAAAATTAACCATTTTAAAGTGTACAGTTCGGTGAGACAGTACATTCACAATGTCATTCAACCATCACCTCTATCTAATTCCAAAATATTTTCATCACTCCCAAAGGAGACCCTGTACCTATTAAGCAACTATAGGCAACTCCCAATTCTCTCATATCCCCAGTCCCTGGCAAACACTAATTGGACTTAACTATTCTAGATAATTCATGTAAGTGGAATATACAATGTATGACTTTCCATGTCTGCCTTCTCTAACTTAGCATAATGTTTTTGAGGTTGATTCACTTTATGGCACATATCAGTACTTCATTCATTTTTATGGCTAAATAACATTCCACTGTATGGATATACCGCAATTTATTTATTCATTCATTTATCCATTGATGGGCATTTGGGTTGTTTCTACCTTTTGGCTGTTGTAAATAGTGCTGCTATGAATATTTGTGTACATCTGTTTGAATATCTGTTTTCAATTATTTTAGAAGTGTATTGCTGGGCCATATGGTAATTCTATGTTTAACTTTTTGAACAACCACCAAATTGTCTTCCACAGTGAGTGCACAATTTTACATTTTTACCAGGAATGTATGAGGGTTCCAATATTTCCATATCCTTTTAAATCCCAACAAATGTTGGCACTTGAATTCCAAGTTGGCAGTGTTTTCTTGCAGTGTTGGCACTTGGTGGGATTTAAAAATTCTTTTTATTATACCCATCCTAGGGGGTGCTAAGTGGTATATCCTGTTGTGTTTGATTTGCATTTCCTTAATGACTGAAAAGGGCTACTGGCATTACGGGAGGGACTGCATTCAATCTGTAGTTTGCTTTGGGGAATACTGCCATCTTGACAACTAAGTACTTCAACTCATGAACATAGATGTTTTTTCATTTTAGGTCTTCTTTAATTTCTTTCAGCAGCAATATTTTGTAGTTTTCAGTGTACATGTCTTGTACCTCCTTGATTAAATTTATTCCTAATTATTTTATTCTTTTTGATGCTGTTCTCAATGGATTTTTTTCCTTTCCAGTGAATGTCGTTCATTTCTTGTACTTGCTTAATTGCTCTGGCTAGAACTCCCAATCTAATACTGAATACAAATGCAAAAGTAGGCATCCTTATCTTTTTCTTGATCTTAGGAACAAAGCTTTCAGTCTTTTACCATTGAGTATATTAGCTATGGGTTTTTCGTAGATGTCCTTTATCATGTTGAGGAAGTTCTCTTTCATTTCAAGTTTGTTAAGTGGTTTTATCATGTGTCAAATGCTTTTGTGTATCATTTAAGATAATCTTATTTATTTTCCTTCATTCCTTTAATACAATATATTACATGGATTGATTTTTATATGTTGAACCATCCTTGCTTTCCTGAGATTAATTCTACATGATTTACCTTTACTTTTGAAGGATATTTTTGCTAGCTGTAGAATTCCAAGTTGGCTGTGTTTTCTTGCATAAATTGAAAATATTATACCATTGTTTTCAAATGTGCTTTTATTCCCCTGATGTAAAGTCTATAGTCATTCTTTTTTCCTCTGTCTGCTTTGTAATTTTCTGGTTTTCAGCAGGTTTATTATGATGTGTCTTGGTGTGATTTTTGTTTGTTTCTTCTACTTGAGGTTTGTTCATCTTCTTGGATTTGTGGACTTATAGTTTCCATTACATTTGGAAAGTTTTTGTTCATAATTTATTCAAATAATTTCCTACACCCATTCCCTTCCTGTGGGACTTTAGTTGCACATGTATCAGACAATGATATTGTTCCAGAGTCACTAAGGAACTATTTTTTAAAAAATTATTTTTTCTTTTTTCTCTGCGTGCTTTAGTTTGCATAGTTTCTATTGCCATGTTTTCAAGTCACTGATTTTGTTTTTTTCTAAACCTCTCCATCTGCTCAATGTAACGAGACTGCTGCTTTCTTTGTTTTCTCTCCCTGTGTGTCAATCCATGAAGTGCCTCCAAGCAGAACTCCAGAGTGAATGTAGCACTCACCTTGTTTGATTCCTTTTCTCTGGCATCACAGTCTTATACTGTTTGTTAGTACCTGAAGGTAATTGTTTCATATGTTTCATCCAGGTTTTACGTAGTTTAAGAGGGTAAGAAATTTTGTTACCAGTTACTCCGTCATGGCCAGAAGCACACCTCTCCTACTGCTTTCTTTACTTAGTGCATGAGTAATAGTTTGGCTTCAGCTTTTAACTAATTTCTTTAGTATAGATGTCTCTAAATGGTTACTTGCCTCTGAAATTGATAAATCAAGAGCTCTGTCTCCATGACTTTAGAGATTTCTAGCAGGAAGAAGAGAATATTTGACTTAAAGAACTGCATCAAACAAATGCAAAAATTCAATGATTTGTCTGAGGATCTGAGTCCTAAAAATGTAGGAGAGAATGCACTATCTCACACTTAAGTCAGTCCGTTTGACAACACATTAGCTTCCATTCCTCCTGCCTATAAAGAGCAGGTATTGTCCCCAAGTATTCCAAGAGACACCACCATCGCCAACAGTTAACCCTTTATAATCATTATCTTATTGCTCTTGCTCATATTTCATGTGTCTGTCTATCCAGGGAGCACCATATGTAATTTGATTTAATACACAGCATGTAGAATGAATGATAAACTATAATCTCAAAGGAATTGGAAGGACATTATTAACAAAAATTAATTATCACAACTACCATATATTGTGTGCCTGCTATGTGGTAGGTACTATATATGTGATATTTCTAATCCCAATAACCATACTAAGAGGGAAACAGTCAAATTTCCATTTTACTGAGGCAGGAATAGTGAGATAGAGTATTGCTGAGGTCCCAGGCTAAGTGACAAGAAGAGGCAGAATTTAAACTCCTATCAGATATGCTCAGAAGTGTTGTTCTTTCCACTATGTCATATTGATGCCAGCAAATTCTGAAAAGGGAACAAAACCATGGGCTCTTGTTTATCTCCTGTTTTGCACTTTGTGGAGGAAAAGCCATCACTCTTCTCTCAGCAACAGTTTCCTATTGTACAGATACTGTTATTTGATTCTATTATTGAAGGCTCTGATAGGATGCTCACACAAAAGAAGTCTCACCTCTTAGCATAGTTTCCTTTATGCCTCCTGAGACTTCCTCCTGTTCCGGTCCCAAATACTCCTGTAAGGCCTCCATTCTCATGCCATAGCTCCTGAGCAATGACTTACAGGAGCAACGCGGAGACTCCTCCTAGAAAAACAGTGGGGATTCCAGCTTCAGCATAAAAAGTCTATATATATTTTACATCTTGCTACACTCAAATTTTAAAATAATCAGGTCAATAATCATACTCACTAACATTATACCTAATGTCAAAATTGTGTCTTTTGTTAATATAATAATTAAATAAAGACTGTTTAAACCTATGTCCATATAGCTATTCTAAGGGTTAATACAATCTTGCCTATAACTTGGAATATGATGTGAGAATAGTAAGATGTAGTTTGAAAACACTTTCAATTGTCTGGATTGAAAGAAAGTATTGCAGGTACAGAAAACAAATTGAGTCTGCCCGCAAATCACTTGCAGTATGAGATTTGGAGATCCTATTCAAAAAATGCTTTTTTCTCCCTATTTTTCTAGTTGATGGTCATATTAGCTCCTATCTTTTGTCAGTGGCTCATCTCCAGTTATCTTAGAAATATACCTGAAAAAAAAGAGAAGTTATTTTTCTTCCTATAAAAAAGGCACATTGAGTTATTCCTAGCAGTCTCTAAATGGCAAAGTTGCTTCATTTTCATAATTTACCTGTGATTTTCTGGGACTAATAAGTTATATTTTGGCCATAGACAATAAATCAAATTTGAAAATTACAAACATTAAAACTTCCAGTAATAATGTAAAGATAGAGAAAGTAATAATGGTTTCTTTGCTATTTCTTTTGCTTATTGATTTTGTCTTTGTCAGGCATTTAATTCAAATTATAATTGTAGAATGAGAGTTATCTGTCTGCTACTTTCATCTCCCTACCATATTTTAAGCTCTTTGAGGCAGGGCCATGACAATAGTTACCTTTGTCTCTCATGTCTGGTAGCATGTCTGACAAATGGTAGACACTTGTACTATATATTTAAATAAATGGAAGTTCAAAAATATTTCATTTCCTAAAAATTTCACAAAGAAACATTGTCAGCTTCACTGTGGGAGAGTCACATGAGAGTTTATTGATGGTTCTCCACCATATATAAATTTTGCTTAATTTAAAAATTTTTAAACTAAAAAAATACAACAAATACCTACATTACTGCCACCCAGCATTAGCAGTGGTTACTATTTTATTGTATTTGTTTCCTTTAAATAGAAAAAAACAATCACAGATATAGCGAAGACATTTTTTAATGGCCACTGCTCTGGGTTTATGTTCTTTTTTTGTTGGAGTACATCCTCAAGTGAGGTCTGTTAAAGAAAGTTCTTTTAGATTATGTCTATCAGAAAAGTTTTTACTCTATCTTCATTCTTTGCTGGTTAGTATATGATCTTAGATATACAATTTTCTTTCAGTGATTTGAAGATATTATTCATTCTTCTCTACTTTAATTGTTGACATTGATATATGCGTGGTTAGTCTTATTCCCTCCACGTTAACAAACAGTATTTTATGTCTACTTTCTTCTAAGATTTTCAGTATTCCACTTACTAATTATGTTAGCTGTGGATGTATTTTATCTACCTTGTCTTGGATTAACAAATTCAAAGATTCCTTATTCTGGTGGTTCATATCTTTCATCAATTTTGGAAAATTCTCAGTTGTATCTTAAAATAGTACCCCTTCCCAATGTCTCTATTCTTTCCTACTGAAACAATGTTTAAAAATTAAAAAGATGTATGTTGCATCTTCTCATAGCCTTTCTGTCTCATTATTTCCCTTTTATATTTTCTACTTATTCAATTCTTTTGATGAATTCGGCTACATTCTTGAGCTTGATTTTGCTTTTATTACTTATCTATTTAGCTGTACCTAATTGCCCTTTGGCTTATCAACTTAGATTTTAATTTTATAGATGAATTTACATTTCTTCCATAAGTATTTAATAATTTTAACTTTTGAACCTATATTTGCTAATTTTATTTTCTCAGGTTCTTAGGGCATTAAGTTGACTTTTGATTGTGTCTGTTAGATTTGACTTATAAATAATTCTTTCCTTGTGTGTCTTTTATTTCAGAATTGGGAGCTCATGTTTTGTTGTGCATGATTTGTGAGACCTTGTGTACTTTGAAGATGGTATATTCTTCCAGAGAATATATCCATCTCCTTATGTATGAATTATCACCATCTTGGAACTATTTGTATGCTGATTTCTCTCCCTCTGGGTTATCAGATGATATTAGTAGTGTAAATTCAAACTCTAAACTGTATGAACACAGGCATGAGCTCTCAGGGGAGAATTTTTTTCTTCACCAAAATACTAACTTTAGGCAAACAAGAGATCTTGTCATCTCTCTGGGCTGATGGATAAGGTTTTTCTAATCCACCCTTTTATGGGAGCTAGAGCCCATCAAGAGTCGTGGCTTCATGAGAAGGTCTTTGGTTCCAATTCTTTGCCTCACATGAGCTCAAGGCCTTAATTCCTATTCCTGTGTGGCTGTTGGAGCCCAAGCCCCCTGATAACCAGACAATGCACCTTCACGCTGTGCAGCCACGACATCAACTTCTGCTTGCTGCTTGCTTTTAAGTGTCTTCTTTGTTCTGGCCTATGGGAAATTACTGTTCTTGGGAGACATTTATTATGTTTTCCAGAATTTCTAGTGTTTTGTAAGGGAAGAGACTATTTCCAGTCATTGGTAGCATACTGCATTGCTAGAAATGAATGAGTCTATTGGGTTTTCTATATAGATAATCTTATTTTCTGCATTGAACGACACTTTTATTTCTTCCTTTCAAGGATATGTGTATTTTTTCTCCTTGTTTAATTTGCCAGAAACTCCAGTCTTGAAATTAATGGTAATTTCATCATTCAGAATAAGATTGGTTATAGATTTTGGGTAAATTTCTTTAATCAAATGAAGAAAGTTATCTTCTAAACTCAATTTCCTAAAAGCTCTTTTTAAATCATAAATGGGTTTGAATTTATTACATGATTTTCCTGTATGTGTTAAAATCACTACTTTTTTCTCCATTAAACTTTGGATTTTCTAAAGTTAATAGTTTTTCTAAACCATCAAAACATTGATAGTTTTTCTAAAGCTGAATGATATTTTGATTTTTGGGATGAACCCAAATTGACTATGGCATAATTTTCCCTCATTTTCCCTCCAAGTTTTTACTTTAAAAAATTCAAACCTATAGAAAAGTTAAAATCAGTAGTACAGTGAGCTACCATATACCTTTCATGCAGATTTGTGAACTTTTTGTCATATTTGATGTCTTTCTCTCTCTGCATAAACACACACACATACACACACATCTATCTAATCTATCTATCTATCTATCTATCTATCTATCTATCTATCTATCTATCTATCTATGTATCTATCTATCTATCTATATTTGGAACAGTGTTTTGCTGTGTTGCCCAGGCTGGAGTGCAGCGGCACAATCACGGCTAACTGCAGCCTCAACCTCCTGGGCTCAAGTGACCTTCCCATCTCAGCCTTCTGAGTAGCTGGGACTACAGGCACACACCACCATTCCTGGCTGTATCTTTTCTCAACCGTTTGAAAGTAATTTATAACCATGTTACACTTCTATATATTTTAGCACACCTCTCCTAAAGACATTTTCCAAAATTACAACAATACTATTACTCAGGAAATTTATTACATGCCATCCTTAATAAAGGACATTAAATACATTCCCTAATTTCTATTTCTAGATTCAAATATAAATATTTATGAAACACTGTTGCTATGTCAAGCCCACAACTGGCCACAGAATAGAATAAAATGCAACTGCAAAAATGTATTGTTTGACAGATTGACAGTGACACTTCCATGGGAAAAAAACACAGACCTCGCCTTGGCTTTGGCAGGAGGTAGGTCCCTGCTGACTTTAACAGGAACTACTCCAGGCAAATGGTAAATAGAAAAGCCTTTATTGGAGTGGATGAAAGAGAGAAAAAGATGGGAGGAGTTGGGAACAGTGTGGCCAGAAACGCTCATGGGAAATTTTGTCATGAAGAATAGAGAAATAGATAGTGGCTAGAGGGGGACATGAAATCATGGAGGTTTTTAAAGAATTGGGTCATATTAAGGCATGTTTTGATGTCTATGGGAATAATCCAGTAGAGAAGAATATATTGATAATGAAGGATAAAAAAGGTTAATTGTACAAGTGAAATTCTTGAGAAAGTAAGAGTGCATGAAGTAAACGGAGCGAGAGCCTGAGCTAGAGAAGGAAGGTTCTTTCATTGTAACAGAAAAGCAGTCAAAGCATGGGCCATGCACAGAGACCTTTGTGCAGGGATGAGGTTGTCTTCGGCTAGATATTAGCAAATGTTTTCTCTAAGGGGTTAGACAGTAACTATTTTAGGCTTTGTGGGCCATGCTGCCTTCATTGCAACTATTCAACTGCCATTGGTGCATGAAAGCAGTCACAGACAGGACATAGACAAAAGAATGTAGCTGTGTTCCAAAAACTACTTTATAGACATTGAAATTTGAATTTTCATGTGTTGCAAAAGAATTTTTCCCCAATTGTTAAAACTATAATTTGCAGACCCTGTTCTACACTGATGGCTACTATCTTTTCCATTATGTGTGAACCAGAGCCATTGTCAGCAGAAAGCATGGAGGGGGGATAAGATGTTAAAATTGGAGGGATGTTACAGAAAATCAGAGCCAGATAGTTAAAGTGGTAAAAAGATTTTATTAGGCTGGGTGCATTGGCTCACACCTGTAATCCCAATAATTTGGGAGGCTAAGGCGGGCAGATTGCTTGAGCTCAGGAGTTCAAGACAAGCCTGGGAAAAGTGGTGAAACCCTATCTCTCCCCCCACCAAAAAAAAAAAAAAAAAATTAGCTGGACGTGGTGGCATGTGCCTGTGGTCCCAGCTACTCAGGAGGCTGAGGTGGAAGGATCACTTGAACCCAGGAGGCAGAGGTTGCAATGAGCCAATATCACACCATTGTACTCCAGCCTGGGTGACAGAGTGAGACCCTGTTTCAAAAAAAAAAAAATGAAACAAAGAAAGAACGAAAAACGATTTTA
Source organism: Gorilla gorilla gorilla (assembly GCF_029281585.2). Classification (NCBI taxonomy): domain Eukaryota; kingdom Metazoa; phylum Chordata; class Mammalia; order Primates; family Hominidae; genus Gorilla; species Gorilla gorilla. The sequence continues at coordinate 169,050,433 of NC_073229.2, forward strand.
TGTAGAAAATATTGTAATAGGAGAAAAGAGACCTCGGGATTGATTTGGACTCAATTCCAAATATAAGTGGGAATTTATAGCCAAGGAGCAAGTTGGGGTGGCAGTTGGGCAAGGTTGGTGGATGGAAAATTACTAAGAGGAGACATTGGCTGGGTGCAGTGGCTCACGCCTGTAATCCTAGCAGTTTGGGAAGCCGAGGTGGGTGGATCACGAGGTCAGGAGTTCAAGACCAGCCTGGCCAACATGGTGAAACACTATCTCTACTAAAAATACAAAAATTAGCCAGGCGTGGTGGCATGCACCTGTAATCCCAGCTACTCGGGAGGCTGAGGCAGGAGAACAGCTTGAACCTGGGAAGCCGAAGTTGCAGTGAGTCGAGACTGTGCTAGTGCACTCCAGACTGGGTGACAGAGCAAGACTTTGTCTTGAGTTAAAAAAAAAAAAAAAAAAAAAAAAAAAAAAAAAACAGAGACCTCAGGTGTTGGAAGAGTAGGAGGAATTCTTGCTAAACTGATCTAACAGGATCCTTGCTGAAGGCATGCCAGGGTGATCAGATATCACTTGGGCGATAATAAGGAAATGAGGATTTGATCAGATACCAAAGGTAACAGATATCAAGAGTGAATGATTCTTACTCAACTGACTTTGTATGATTCTTGCTGAAACTGGGCTATGCAGGCCTGAAGACAAAGCCCAAGGACAAGGCCTAGTTGAGAAAATGGCTTAGGGGCAACTCACTAAACTTTGGTCAAGGAGAGGCTTTGTCAAGGGAGAGGAGAAGCTATTAAATAATCATTTTGAAGAGAGGCAGATAAAATTTATTAAAGGTCTATAGTAGCACTATTTTGCCAAATTAATTGTCAAATTTCTATTTGTAGTTTAAAAAGATTAAGGTGAGTCTAGTCAGCACAGGAATCTGATTTTCTCCAGAAGCATTCAGCTGATTTGGCAAAGGTGAAGAATGAGTGGTTACTTAGGTACTATCAGAACTAGGTGTTGCTAAGGGGGTTAAAAGGAGAGAAAGAAGGGCAAGGAAATTAAGAGTATTTGCTCTACTTTGAATCCCAAATAACTTCAGAGAGAAATGCGTACACTAAAGGCATATTATTCAGGGAAAAATAATATGATTGGGGGTTGCAGTGAGGTCAGAACCTTACTGGAATGGAATTACTAGGGTACACTGGAAATACTGAAATTGAGTCTCACAGAGAGGGGAGTCAAAAGATAGTTTATAAATATGCAGTCCTTCATGATGACAAGATATGGCCATGAGTTGCATGGCTGAGGCAGGGCAGAGAGAAGAATAATTGGGGCTGAGAAACATCAAGAACCTGGAAAAATGTTGAAAATGGATGTTGCACAAGAAATTATGCCAAGATGAATGGTGGAGAGTTAGGCAGCAAAGCAAGTGCCGAAGCAAGGGGGAAAGATCAGGAGACCATGTATGAGGCAAATAGGAGAGATCAGGGGTTTTGAAGTCAGCTGACATGCGGTTCAAAGGGGCAGGTGAAATAATTTTTGTTTTATTTTGGTGGTTTGTTTCCAGAAAGGAAAAAGGACCTCCTGCCTTACAACATCTAGGCACGTATTTATTGTTTGTTTTGGTTGGATGCTTCCATGAACTAAATATTCTAAATGAAATGCTTCTCTCTGGGTCTGTTTAAAACTTTTATATGGTCTTCTCATTGATTATAATTCCTTTAAGGCCACAATTCTTTTTAACTGTGTCATACAAATGAGAGACCGAAAAGTAGTTAAAACCTCCCTATTCTTTAAAAATTCCAAAATAAAATTCAAAGTAAAGCATGTAAAGAAGAGCTTGGCTGCATATCTGCATTTTATTGGTAAGATGTATGACTTTCCCTTTGTCCTGTCTCACAAGAATCAATAAGTAACTGCAAATACAACACACAGAAATGGGAAAAAATAATTTTCCTTTTGTGCTAAAGCCACACTGGTTCTTTTGGTAGTAGAAGACTAGAAATCACCCCAAGAAAGCTCTCTTGCTACAGTTACAAATCACAGCACAATTGTTGAGTTACACAGTATTCGTTGACAGGCTTGGAAGGAATCAATGTGTCATACCACCCTTAGAAGGCAGTGAGGCCATGCTAGCTAACGTTAGGCCTAGGCAAAAAGAGAACTGAAATGGTTAATTGTTTCAGTTCAACATCTGCTAAGCACTTGGGAGCAAAATGTTAATACAAGGGCCAGATTCTTCATGGACCAGATTCTTCATCAAAAAATTGAAAACTTATATGAAAAGAACTTTTTTAAAGGAAAATGATGGAGTAGCATAATTGAGTTGAAAAGAACAAATAGAAAACCTGCATAGACCAATGACCATCAGAGAAATCAAATAGTAACAAAAATTTCTTCCTCACCTACTCACCCACCCAAAAAATACAGCAGGCTGTTTATAGGCAATATTTTGAAAATTTTCAAAGAACAGTTAAACCACATCTTATTTTAAAAGTTCCTAAAAATATAAAAAGAGCTAAAGCTATCTGACACATTTTTATTACCCTGTTATAAAAACTTGAAAAAGTACAAGAAAATAAGATTGTGGGCCAGGAAATTGAATATAACAATGTATTACAAATAATCATCATAACCAAGGTGATCTATTGCTTTATGACATGATAGTTCAACCTTAGAATAGCTGTCAATATAATGTTGCATATTACCTGGAGATAAACAAAGAAGAGCCATATGCAGGAAAAAGCATTTGATAAAGTTCAACACCAATTTATGATGAATCTGTTAGCAATAAAAACTTTTAGCAAACTAAGAGCAGGGTGAAACTTCCTTAATTTGCTAAGGATATATCAAGTATCAAAAGTAAATGTGATGCCTAATGGTAAACTCTTAGAATATATTTCCATTAAATTTAGGAATAAAACAAGAGGTCTGCTTTTCCTATTATTAAAGTATAGGTCCTAGTCCTTTCAATAAGAAAAGGAAATAAAATGAAATGTATGAAGATTGGAAAGAAAGAGGTAAAACTGTCATTGCTTGAAAATTTTGTCGTCTCTTAAGCAACAAACTAAGAGAATAAATGGGAAAATTCTTTGGGCTAAAAGAGAGCTCAACAATATACAAACTTCAATAACGTTTCTTTATACCATAAATAAGTAAAAAATATAATGAAAAAACAATACTATAAAAAATACATGAGTCGTTTTCAGGAGCTAAACCGCGGCAAAGCTGAGGGTTTAAAAAGATTAACTTCACCACAAGGGGAAAAGTGAAACCAGAAGAGAGAGTCAAACACTGGAATGTTTTCAATTACTTATTCTATGATTGGTTTGCATTTAGACTCCTTTTCTTGAAGCAGGAGCTTAGTCATGTTAATTCTAATAACTCACACCAGCAGATCCTTCTGATTGGAATGCCCTCCCTAGTATCTTCTTAGTTATCTCCCACAAAGACAGCTCTTCCAGTTTTTGGAAGCTCTTGCTGTATCTCATTGATCTATGTAGCTTTAGTGTTTAACACAGCACAATGTTGGGCACATAGGAGAAAGCTTGTCATATCTTTCTTTGTTGACTGTCTGATGCTCAGAAGAGGAAGACTTTTTGTGTACTTGTTTTTATGTTTGTGTATTTGGTCACTTTACTCAATATATTGAAAGTGTTTTGTGGCCAGGCACAGTGGCTCATGTCTGTAGTCCCAGCACTCTGGGAGGCCTAGGCATGTGGATCACCTGAGGTCAGGAGTTCGAGACCAGCTTGGGCAACATGGCAAAACCCTGTCTCCACTAAAAACACAAAAATTAGGCAGGCATGGTGGCACATGCCTATAGTTCCAGCTACTCAGGAGGCTGAGGTGGGAGGATTGCTTGAACCCGGGAGGCGGAGGTGCAGTGAGCCAAGGTTGCACCACTTCACACTCCAACCTGGGTGACAGAGTGAGACTCTGTCTCAAAAAAAAAAAGTGTTTTTTGTGGTGCTGTATATATGTGAAGAGTCACACATTGGGATTTTGTCTCTAAAAATAAGGTAACTTATAATACTCAGGAGACTACTTCTCTGCAGAAGCTTTAAGCCAAGGATACTGGGTTTGTGTTTGTGATGAAATGTACTTTTCTCTGGAAAAGGCTGAGTAGATGGGTACTTCAAAATAACATCAGGCCTACAGGCTACTGAAAATGTACCTACTCATGGATTCTGTGTAGGCCTTTAATGCTTTGAATGTGAACTGCATACTTGGTCATTCATTTGGAGCCTTCTCTCAAGCTTTTGTTCTGAAGTCATCAAACTGAGATTGAGTTCCCTAATGCTGTTTTCTTCCTTAAATGATCCCTTTCAGTTGCTTCTAATAGAAGATTGCCTTTTCCAAAATGACTTACTCTCAAAAAGGGATACTTCAAGGGAGCTGAGTTTTGCTACACTACTTGCCCTATAGATTTGCTGGTACCTTAATTCATTCCCTTTTTTCTTTATGTTTCTTTTCTTATCGTAATAGGATAGTAACAATAACATATTATGTTTATACATTGTTTTATAGCTTATAATTTTCCATATATTTGAAAATTTAAAAAATCACTTTTTTCTTTTTTTGCCTTCAAATAACATCTTACTTGGAAGTTGATATGGTTTGGCTGTGTCCCCACCCAAATCTCATTTTGATTTGTAGCTCCCATAATTCCCATATGTTGTGGAAGGGAGCCGGTGGGAGATAATTGAGTCATGGGGTGGTTTCTCCCATACTGTTCTCATGGTAGATAAGATCTGAGGGTTTTATAAGAGGAAACCCTTTTTACGTGGCTTTCATTCTCTCTTGTCTGCTGCCATGTAAAATGTGCCTTTCGCCTTCCACCTTGATTATGAGGCCTCCCAGTCATGTGGAACTGTGATTCCATTAAAACTCTTATTCTTTATAAATTACCCAGTCTCAGGTATGTCTTTTTCAGTAGTGTGAAAACGAACTAATACAGAAGCTTAAAATAAATAAATGGATTAAAGAGCTGAGATGCGCAGGTTAACACGTGTGTATGGTAGAGTGTGGGAAGGAAATTATGTCTCAGTGGACTAAGGGCTCTGCCACTTCTAGCTGCATACATCAAACTTCAAAGCCACTGACATATACTTTTACCACTACACTTCAAACTACATAGGGCAGGCATTTTTAATTCAAGTTTTTCAGACAACTGAATTTAAGCAATTTGTTTAAACTCTTAGACGTGATAAGTACCAGAGCCAAGATGGGGGCTGACACCTCATCAAACAAACTCAATACTCTTTCACATACACGATAGATAATTATAGCCTGGACAGAAGTGAATCTTACATATGACATGAGTAACATATATACAGTTTAGTTAAAGTTACTATACTCATAAATATTTTTCTTCAATTAAAAATTTGTCCAACTTCTTAAATAAATTGTGTATGTATGTACATACATTTAATGGGCAGTTTTGTAATCATTAAATAGAATTAAGCACTCTCTATATACTGATATAAAATAATTTCAAAGACATACTATTCAGTTTTAAAAAGCAAATCAGAATAGTGCTATTATTTGTGTAAAATGTATGTATGTGTGTGTGCATGAATGCATATGATTGTGTCTAGAGTATGATGGAATAAATAAGCCAAAAACTGTTGGACACTAATTTCTTCCAGGAGGGGAACAGGATGACTGGGGATTAGAAGTTAGAGGGGAAATTTTTTTTTCACTGTATATCATTTGTTGCCTTTGAAATTTTATACCATCTGCATTTAATCACAAAAAAGTCACAAAAAGTAATTATTTCATAGAAAAATTTGGTCTATGACAATGTTTTGCTAAGGACTATTTTCTGACTGTCAACCATACCAGGTTCCCCATATGTTCTCATGTCATTGTTTATCATATCTTTATTCATTAATTTTCAATTATTCAACTATTTTTGTGATTTTAAAAGTTTTTGTTTTTTCATTATATAATGATAAAAGGATCAATTCAACAAGAGGATATAACAATCCTAAGTATATATGCACCAAACTCCAGACCTCCTAGGTTTATAAAATAATTACAACTACAACTAGGAAAACATGTAGACAGCAAGGCAATAATAGTTAGGGTCTTCAACACTCCACTCAGTGATCAGCACTAGACAGATCATTGAGGCAGAAAGTCAGCAAAGAAACACTGGATTAAACTGCACTCTAGAACAAATGAACCTAACAAATATTTACAGAACATTCTACCCAAGAACCGAAGAATATACATTGTTCTGATCAGCACATAACACATTTTTCAAGATTGTCCATATGATAAGCCACAAAACAAGTCTCAAAAAACTTTAATTGAAATCATATCAAGTATGTTCTCAGACCACAGCAGAATAAAGCTAGAAATCAATTCCCAAAGGAACCTTCAAAACTACACAAATACATGGAAATTAAACAATCTGCCCCTAAATGATTTTTGGGTTAACAATGAAATCAGGACTGATATTAAAACAGTTTTTTGAAATGAATAATAACAGTGACACAAGTTATCAAAATCTCTAGGATTCAGCAAAAGAGATGCTAAGAGGAAAGTTTATGGCACTGAACGCCTTCGTCAAAAAGTCAGGAAGATCATAAATTGACAACCTAATGTCACACCTCAAGGAACTGGAGAAACAAGAACAAATCAAACCCTAAACTCACAGAAGAAGAGAAATAACAAAAATCAGAGCAGAAATGGAAACAAAAAAGAAATGCAAAATATCAATGCTATGAAAAGTTGGCTTTTTGAAAGGATAAACAAAATTGATAGACCACTAGCTAGATTAACCAAGAAACGAAGAGAGAAGATTCAAATGAGTGCAGTTAGAATTGAAAATGGAGACATTACAGTTGACACCACAGAAATACAAAAGATCATTCCAGACTACTATGAGCACCTGTACGCACATAAACTAGAAAATCTAGAGGAAATGGAAAAATTCCTGGAAATGTACAATCCTCCCAGTTTGAATCTGGAAGAAATAGAAATACTAAACAGACTAATAACAAGCAGTGAATTGAATCAGTAATAAAAAAAAATCTGCCAACAAAAACAAGTCCAGGGCCAGACACATTCATAGCTGAATTCTACTAGACATTCAAAGAAGAATTGGTACCAATCCTACTGAAACTATTTCAAAAGACTGAGAAAGAAAGAATCCTACACAACTCATTCTATGAAGCCAGTATCACCCTGATACCAAAGCCAGAAAAGGACATAACAAAAAAAGAAAAGTACAGATCAATGTCCCTGATGAACATAGATGCAAAAATCCTCAACAAAACACTAGCAAACTGAATCCAACAGCATATCAAAAAAATAATTTACCATGATCAAGTGGGTTTCATCCCAGGGATGTAAGGATGGTTCAACATATACAAGTCAATAAACGTGATTCATCACATAAACAGAATTAAAAGCCAGAACCATATGATCATCCCAATATATGCAGAAAAAACATTTGACAAAATCCAGCATCTCTTTATGAAAAAAAACTTCAACAAAGTAGGCATAGAAGGAAGATACTTCAAAATAATAAAATCCACATATGGACAAGCCCACAGCCAACATCATAGTGAATGGGGAAAAGTTGAAAGCATTCCCCCTAAGAAGTGGAACAAGACAAAGATGCCCACTTTCACCACTTCTGTTCAACTTAGTACTAGAAGTCTTAGAGCAATCAGGGAAGAGAAAGAAATAAGAAGACATCCAAATTGGAGCAGAAGAAGTCAACCTATTGGAGAAGAAGTCAACCTATCTCTCTTTGCCAATGATATGACCTTATGCTTAGAAAACCCTAAAGACTCTTCCAAAAAACTCCTAGATTTGATGAATGGATTCAGTAAGGTCACAGGTTACAAAATCAATATACAAAAATCAGTAGCACTGCTATACACCAACGGCCAAGCTAAGAATCAAATCAAGAATGCAGTCCCTTTTACAATAGTTATTTTAAAAAACCCTAGGAAATACTTAACCCAGGAAGTGAAAGATCTCTACAAGGTGAACTACAAAATACTCCTTAAAAAAACATAGATGACACAAACAAATGGAAATACATCTCACGCTTATGGATTGGAAGAATCAATATTGTGGAAATGACTATACTGTCCAAAGCAACCTACAGATTCAATGCTATTCCTACCAAAACACCAATGTCATTTTTTCATATAATTAGAAAAAAATCTTAAAATTCATGTGGAACCAAAAAGAGCCCAACTAGCCAGAGCAATCCTAAGCAAAAAGAAGAAACCTGAAGACATCATTTTATCTGACTTAAAGTTACACTACAAGGCTATAGTAAACAGAATAGCATGACATTATTGTATATGGAGATATATACATATACTATGTAATACTTCTATAATATATACATACTATATAATAGTTTATACATTATATACTATTCTTCCATAAAAAAAGAATGAAATAATGTCTTTTGCAGGTACTTGAATGGAACTAGAGACCGTTAACCTAAGTGAAGTAACTTCTGGAATAGAAAACCAAACACTGTCTCCTCACTTATAACTGGGAGCTAAGCTATAGGTATGCAAAGGCATGCAGAGTGGTATAATAAACATCGGAGACTCATAACAAGGAAATAAAAAAGTTAAAAATAAAAACATATCCTTATGATTATTTAATTAATATCAATCTCTTTCACAAGACTATAAGATCCAAAATGTCAGGACCACATGTATTTTACTCTTTTTATCTTACCAGAAAAAAATTGTCCAAGCCTTAAAAATAGGCAAGAGGTTTCTGGGTATCCTTTCATTAGAGTACTGGGCACTGCCTAGTGCAGAGTTCCCAAAGCCCCAGGCCAGGGGCCAGTACTGGTCATGACCTGTTAGGAACTGGGCCGCACAGCAGGCAGTGAGGAGCAGTCACGTGGCTGAAGCTTCATCTGTATTTATAGCTGCTCCCCATCACTCGCATTACCACCTGAGCTCTGCCTCCTGTCAGATCAGTGGTGGCTTTAGATTCTCATAGGAGCATAAACCCTATTGTGAACTGTGCATGTGAGGAATCTAGGTTGCACGCTCCTTATGCAAATATAATGCCTGATGATCTGTCACTGTTTCCCATCGCCCCCACATGGGACCATCTAGTTGCAGAAAAACAAGCTCAGGTCTCCCACAGATTCTTTACTGCTGGCCGGCACAAGATGTGTCATAGCTGAAGCTAATCTCATTAAAAGAAATGAAGAAACACAGGATAAAATGTGGAAAGTGAGATACACTTGTTTTTAGAATAAAGTAGCTCAGTTAATAATGCTGAGTTGTAGAATTATGATAATAATGGTGAGTTGTATAATTATTTCATTATGTATTACAATGTAATGATAATAGAAATAAAGTGCACAAAAAACGTAATGCACTTGAATCATCCTGAAACCATCCCCTGCCTCCCTGTCTATGGAAAAATGGTCTTCCATGAAACCAGTCCCTATTGCCCAAAAGGTTGGGGACCACTGGTCTAGTGGACCCTTTGCAGCTCCACTCTCTAAGTATCTATCTTAGCATTATCAACGTTCTAAGAGTTTGCATCTTTGATTATTTTTCTACTGACCAAGCTATCTTATAGTTTTATATGCATAGAAGTTACAGAAAACAGATAGCCATGCATAGGAATGCAAAGACAAGGTCTTACCTTGTAGCTTATGTTTCATCAAAGAGATAATGGTCAAAACATTACATTTTATTGCCATAAAGGGTATTAACCAGCTTTATATTTATTAACAAATTTATTTCAGCATTTCTGATTTTGTGTGTGGGTGTGTGTTTGTGTATCTGTTCTTCAAATTCTCCTTTGAACCAGTTTTTAGTTTTACTACTTCCCAAGGCAGAAAGTGTGAAGAACCTGAGATGTTACCTTACTTGCAGAAACATCAGATGCTAGGTAGGATATTAGACCTTTGCTATTCACAGCAATAACCAGTGTAACACTGGTTTCTCATGCCCAGCATCATATTGGATGGTGCAATGACAGCCACATGGTTATACCTCTGAGTACAGGGGTTGTACCACAGGAGAGAAACTGCAAAATTATGAAGCAGCTTGGAGCTTATACAGAAGCTGAAACATCTACTCCCTCTTCCCCTCTAGAGAAGGAGAGAGATATTAGTTTTTACCTGGTTATCTTACTCAGAATGTAAACAAGTCCTGTCATGGAAGAGGGGAAGGTCTTTACTCTGGAAAATAAATATTTGGTTCTGGGAGAGATAAAAAATATTGTATTCATCTTGGAATGGGAGCAAGTGTCTTCATCATAAAGAAGACAAACAGCTCCATGAAGGACACCCTTAATATGTGAAAAGCAAATGCTTGGGGGAGGGAAAAGAGGAGGCATTCTCTGTCATTATAGCATATCAATTGTTATGCTAAGGAGACACATACGGTGCAGGAATACTAAGTAACAGAGAGAGGATTACCTTCCGACAGTTCTCTTATTAATAAGTTGAATAGAATCTTTAACATGTATTCATTTTGTAATTATGCAAAAGTCAGAATTTCAGACTTCAGAAGTTATTTTTTTTAGAAACCCCAATGTTCTTAGTACCCAGCACATAAAAATGTTCAATAAATATTTATTGAATAAATAAATAAGTGAATAAAAAGGTAAGAATTAGTTTTTTTGTATTGTCAGAAATGATTATGGAACCTTAATGATTTAAATAATATTACAGAAAATATCACCTCTTTTTTTTCTATTTTTTATTGGTAGAACTTGGGAAGTAAGCATTATTAATTAAACTACTTTATTCTAAAAACAGGTGTATCCTGTGTTTCTTCATTTCTTTTCATGAGATTAGCTTCAGCTATGACACATCTTCTGCCAACCAGCAGTAAAGAAGGGCTTGATGATCACATGTGACACTTTGAGAAAGAAAAAGGGTCTAAATCGGCAACTTCCAAATTCCCTTGATTGTAGTTTATATTGATTAGGACTCTTTTGCCTTGCAGATAACAAAAATCAATTCAAACTACTCTAAGCGAGAAAAAGAAAAGAAAATTTATTGGACAGATCATGGACCATGTCATTGAATTTGAGGGCAATGAAGCAACTAGACCTTAGGAACCAAAGTAAAGATTGCAATGCTGCAAGGAAGCCAGAGTCCTCCTCCATCTCACATTTCCACCTCTTCTGTACATCTCTTTCATGACTCTCTCTCACTGCTTTCTCACAGGCTCTATGGCCTTGTATAAAACAGCTGGTACCTCGTGCTTCCAGATAACAGTTACTTATCACAGACTAGTGACCCGGTGGGAAGCAGATTTCTTGCTCTCTCAAGCTAAAGAATTGCTTTCCCAATTCCCAGGACTGATTGCTGTCTCAGGCATTGAATCAACGAGACCATGGTGCTTGAGGGTGGGATGACACACTGTAGAAATGTGTCAGCTTCTGGGGTAACCTTGTGGGTAGCAGAAAAGGAAGTCATTTCTAGAAAAGCAGCATTAGACAATTTAATAAGTGTTCACTAGAGTAACTTTTAAAAACTATTTGTGAAAAAAGGAGACCATCAACTCAGCAAACTAGAAAAGCATAAAACAGGGCAAAGGCACAGGCTGGTAATGAAGAAGGAGAATAAGAAATGTAAAGTTGTGGAAAAACAGAATAAATGAGACTCAGAGGGAAAATGGAGAAGGTAGAGCTTTTCCAGTGGGGCAATAATGGTGCTTGTGTTTTCCTAGAGGTGTTTGAAAGTCTAATGAACAAAATTTTAAAAGCATTTTGTCCTCTCATGCGCTGTCAAATATAACTTCCTGCAATGCCAGGAAGATTCTGTATCTGCACTATCCAATTTAAGAGTGCATTAGCCACATGTGGCTACTGAATGCTTGGAATGTGACTAATTTGATTGAGGGAATAAGTTTTTAATTAAATTTAATTTTAATTAATTCACATTTAAATAGCCACATGTGGCTAGTGGCTACCAGGTTGCATAGTGCAGCTTCACACCTCATGGACTGAATATCCAGACCATGGCCACACTATAGATAAAAACAGAACTCTGACCCATTACAGACAGCGACCTGCCCAGTAAAAAGCCAAGTCAGGTTTGCATGAAGTCAGACCTCTAAGAACAATCCAGAAAGCCAATCACCCCTGTAACATTTAGCAAAAAAGACCAGGACTTCAATAATACTTGACAGCTCCCCTATTTTTTGTCACCACTTCTCATTTAGGACCAACCAGAGAAAGCCAAATATGCACCCATATGACATGCTCCATGATGAGTTAGCCTGCTCCAAGCCTGCAGTCTCTGATCAGGGCACGTTTGAACCCCCTTTTCTCTATTCCAAGCTTTTCCACCCCTTTGTCTGCCTCTGAGTCTCTGCCAAGACATGAGCAACGGTGGCTGACTCCTTTGCTTGTTTCCATTTGGTTAATATTTAATTTCTACATAGTATTATTGATTTAGTTAGTGAATTCTATTTATGCCTGTACGTGTTACTTAATTGTTTTGGCACATGCCCGTCAGTGCTGTATTTTTATGGTATCTGAATGGGAAACCACTATGTCATAGGGATTTATATATTTTTAAAAATGGACAAAAACACAAGTTATCCTTGATTAATATTTGGGGATATGTACATTCAGTAGTCCCCTTGTATTTATTACATGTGCCCATTTGTAAGTGTATAAATTAGGGTTGCCAGATTTAGCAAATAAAAATACAGAACACTCAGTTAAATTAGAATTTCAGATAAACAACACATTAATTTTTGGTGTACATATATCTCATGAATTATTTGTCCTATTATGCCACAATCAATTCATTGTGTATCTAAAATTCAAATTTAACTTGGCATTCTGTCTTTTATTTGGCTGCCCTGGTATAGATGCTCCTCCCAAAGCATGACTGTGTCTCCAGTAGCTGCTGTGGCTGAGAGTGTACCCAACATCTGCTTCTCATGCAGCCTCACTCTGGCCAGCTTTTATGTAGGGCAGACATCTCAGGAGGAAGAGCCAACAGAACCAGAAATGCTCCCAGACATGTTGCTTCACCACCGTGCCTCTCTTTCTTTCAGCAAACAGGAGAGGTAGGAGAGGAAGGCAGAGCAGAGCACTGGTAAGCTCTGCATTTGCTACAGAGAGGTAGGGGTGCTGGAACACACAGAATCCCCTGGACACAGCCCTATGGGCCCCATGGCATCTGTGCTCTGGTGGTGCTGTGCTGTTGTGCAGGACTTGGAGGGATTTTCTACAGCCTCTCTAATCCTTCCAGGGACCCAGAAATGCATTCGATCTTGATGAATGTGGATAGGCTTCTATTTCTGCCTTGTCTCCTTGATCCCAGCTCAGCACAACTGCAGAGCTCACTCTTTTAAATTTACATTTAATGAGATTTTACTGTGCCAGGCATTGCTCTAGTTTCTAGGAATTTTGCTGAGAATAAGATAGATAAGATCCCTGACACTAAAGAGCTTATATTCTAGTCTGAGAGAAAGATAATAAATGAGTAACAAATAAATGATTGTATAGGTACCTGGTAATAATAAATAATATGAATAAAACATAAGCAGGGTAAGTGGAAAATGAATAAACTCAAATGCCAATTCCTCCTCCAAATCATTAAAATGACCTGGTGATAAAGAAAAACTGAGTTTATCACTAATGCAGGAAGATGACTGCTATCTTGACAAAGTCTTAGGAGAGTCTTAGAGTGGAAGAGAAAAAGTAGAATATTACCGAGTTCTTGAAATCTGGTTTAAGACAGGTCTTTTAAATGTCAGGGCTGATTGAGAATGGACACAGAGAGGCTTGGGTTTGGAAGAGTAAACTGTCAGGCCTCTGAGCCCAAGCCAAGCCATTGCATCCCCTGTGACTTGCACATATATGCCCAGATGGCCTGAAGTAACTGAAGAATCACAAAAGAAGTGAAAAGGCCCTGCCCGGCCTTAACTGATGACATTCCACCATTGTGATTTGTTCCTGCCCCACCTTAACTGAGTGATTAACCCTGTGAATTTCCTTCTCCTGGCTCAGAAGCTCCCCCACTGAGCACCTTGTGACCCCTGCCCCTGCCCACCAGAGAACAACCCCCTTTGACTGTAATTTTCCATTACCTTCCCAAATCCTATAAAACGGCCCCACCCCTATCTCCCTTCACTGACTCTCTTTTCAGACTCAGCCCACCTGCACCCAGGTGAAATAAACAGCTTTATTGCTCACACAAAGCCTGTTTGGTGGTCTCTTCACACTGACGCGCATGAAATTTGGTGCTGTGACTCGGATCGGGGAACCTCCCTTTGGAGATCAATCCCCCGTCCTCCTTCTCTTTGCTCCATGAGAAAGATCCACCTATGACTTCAGGTCCTCAGACTGACCAGCCCAAGAAACATCTCACCAATTTCAAATCCGGTAAGTGGCCTCTTTTCACTCTCTTCTCCAACCTCCCTCACTATCCCTCAACCTCTTTCTCCTTTCAATCTTGGCACCACACTTCAATCTCTCCCTTCTCTTAATTTCAATTCCTTTCATTTTCTGGTAGAGACAAAGGAGACACATTTTATCCATGGACCCAAAACTCCGGCGCCGGTCACGGACTGGGAAGGCAGCCTTCCCTTGGTGTTTAATCATTGCAGGGACGCCTCTCTGATTATTCACCCACGTTTCAAAGGTATCAGACCACACAGGGACGCCTGCCTTGGTCCTTCACCCTTGGCGGCAAGTCCTGCTTTTCTGTGGGAGGGGTAAGTACCCCAACCCCTTCTCTCTGTGTCTCTATCCCTTCTCTGATTTTCTGGGGCAGGGGCAAGTACCCCTCAACCCCTTCTCCTTCAGCCTTAGTGGCAAGTCCCTCTTCTCTGGGGGAGGGGCAAGTACCCCAACCCCTTCTCTCTGTGTCTCTACCTCTTCTCTGATTTTCTGGGGCAGGCACAAGTACCCCTCAACCCCTTCTCCTTCACCCTTAGCGGCAAGTCCCGCTTTTCTGGAGGAGGGACAAGTACCCCAACCCCTTCTCTCTGTGTCTCTACCCCTTCTCTGCTCTTCTGGGGTAGGGGCAAGAACCCCTCAACCCCTTCTCCTTCACCGTTAGTGGCAAGTCCCACTTTTCTAGGGGGCAAGAACCCCCAATCCCTTATTTCCATGCCCCAACCCTTTCTCTGCTTTTCTGGAGGGCAAGAAACCCCCAGCTCTTCTCCATGTCTCTACTCTTTTCTCAGGGCTTGCCTCCTTCACTATGGGCAACCTTCCATTCCTCCTTCTCCCTTAGCCTGTATTCTTAAGAACTTAAAACCTCTTCAACTCTCACCTGACATAAAATCTAAGAATCTTATTTTCTTCTGCAATGCCACTTGACCACAATACAAACTTGACAGTAGTTCCAAATAGCCGGAAAACAGCACTTTCAATTTTTCCATCCTACAAGATCTAAATAATTCTTGTTGTAAAATAGGCAAATGGTCTGAGGTGCCTGATGTCCAGGCATTCTTCTACATATCAGTCCCTTCCTAGTCTCTGTGCCCAGTGCAACTTGTCCCAAGTTTTCCTTCTTTCCCTCCCACCTGTCCCCTCAGTCCCAACCCCAAGCGTCGCTGAGTCTTTCTAATCTTCCTTTTCTACAGACCCATCTGACCTCTCCCTTCCTTGCCAGTCCAAGCTAGGTCCCAATTCTTCCTCAGCCTCCATTCCTCCACCCTATAATCTTTGTATCACCTCCCCTCCTCACACCTGGTCTGGCTTACAGTTTCGTTCCGTGACTAGCCCTCCCCCACCTGCCCAGCAATTTACTCAAAAAGGTGGCTGGAGCCAAAGGCATAGTCAAGGTTAATGCTCCTTTTTCTTTATCCCAAATCAGAAGCATTTAGGCTCTTTTTCATCAAATATAAAAACCCAGCCCAGTTCATGGCTCATTTGGCAACCCTGAGACACTTTACAGCCCTAGACCCTAAAAGGTCAAAAGGCTTAGTCTCAAAATACATTTTATTACCCAATCTGTTCCCAACATTAAATTAAACTCCAAAAATTAAATTCTGGCCCTCAAACCCCACAACAGGATTTAATTAACCCCACCTTCAAGGTGTACAATAACAGAAAAAAGTTGCAATTCCTTGCCTCCACTGTGAGACAAACCCCAGCCACATCTCCAGCACACAAGAACTTCCAAACGCCTGAACTGCAGCAGCCAGGCGTTCCTCCAGAACCTCCTCCCCCAGGAGCTTGCTACACATGCCAGAAATATGGCCACTGGGCCAAGGAATGCCCACAGCCCAGGATTCTTCCTAAGCCACGTCCCATCTGTGTGGGACCCTACTGAAAATCAGACTGTTCAACTCACCTGGCAGCCACTCCCAGAGCCCCTGGAACTCCGGCCCAAGGCTCTCTGACTGACTCCTTCCCATATCTTCTCGGCTTAGCGGCTGAAGACTGCTGCTCGGTCGCCTTGGAAGCCCCGTAGACCATCACAGATGCTGAGCTTTAGGTAACTCTCACAGTGGAAGGTAAGCCCGTCCCCTTCTTAATCAATATGGAGGCTACCCACTCCACATTACCTTCTTTTCAAGGGCCTGTTTCCCTTGCCTCCATAACTGTTGTAGGTATTGACGGCCAGGCTTCTAAACCTCTTAAAACTCCCCAACTCTGGTGCCAACTTAGACAATACTCTTTTAAGCACTCCTTTTTAGTTATCCCCACCTGCCCAGTTCCCTTATTAGGCCGAGACATTTTAACCAATTATCTGCTTCCCTGACTATTCCTGTATTACAGCTGCATCTCATTGCTGCCCTTCTTCCCAATCCAAAGCCTCCTTTGAGTCCTCCTCTTGTATTCCCCCACCTTAACCCACAAGTATAAGATACCTCTACTCCCTCCTTGGTGACCAATCATGCACCCCTTACCATCTCATTAAAATCTAATCACCCTTACCCCGCTCACTGCCAATATCCCATCCCACTGCATGCTTTGAAAGGATTAAAGCCTGTTATCACTCACCTGCTACAGCATGGCCTTTTAAAGCCTATAAACTCTCCTTACAATTCCCCCATTTGACCTGTCCTAAAATCAGACAAGCCTTACAAGTTAATTCAGGATCTATGCCTTATCAACCAAATTGTTTTGCCTATCCACCCCATGGTGCCAAACCCACATAGTCTCCTATCCTCAATACCTCCCTCCACAATCCATTATTCTGTTCTGGATGTCAAACATGTTCTCTTTACTATTCCTTTGCACCTGTCATCCCAGCCTCTCTTTGCTTTCACTTGGACTGACCCTGACACCCATCAGGCTCAGCAAATTACCTGGGCTGTACTGCCTCAAGGCTTCACAGACAGACCCCATTACTTCAGTCAAGCCCAAATTTCATCCTCATCTGTTACCTATCTCAGCATAATTCTCGTAAAAACACACGTGCTCTCCCTGCTGATCGTGTCTGATTAATCTCCGAAAACTCAATCCCTTACATAACAACTCCTTTCCTTCCTAGGCATGGTTCGTGTGGTCAGAATTCTTACACAAGAGCCAGGACCACACCCTGTAGCCTTTCTGTCCAAACAACTTGACCTTACCGTTTTAGCCTAGCCCTCATGTCCACGTGCAGTGGCTGCCACTGCTTTAATACTTTTAGAGGCCCTCAAAATCACAAACTATACTCAACTCACTCTCTACATTTCTCATAACTTCCAGAATCTATTTTCTTCCTCATACCTGATGCATATACTTTCTGCTCCCTGGCTCCTTCAGCTGTACTCACTCTTTGTTAAGTCCCACAATTACCATTGTTCCTGGCCTGGACTTCAATCTAGCCTCCCTCATTATTCCAGATACCACACCTGACCCTCATGACTGCATCGTTCTGATCCACCTGATGCTCATCCCATTTCCCCACATTTCCTTCTTCCCTGTCTCTCACCCTGATCACGCTTGATTTATTGATGGCAGTTCCACCAGACCTAATCGCCACACACCAGCAAAGGCAGGCTATGCTATAGTACAAGCCACTAGCCCGCCTCTTAGAACCTCCCATTTCCTTTCAATTGTGGAAATCTATCCTCAAGGAAATAACTTCTCAGTGTTCCATCTGCTATTCTACTACTCCTCAAGGATTATTCAGGGCCCCTCCCTTCCCTACACATCAAGCTCGAGGATTTGCCCCCACCCAGGACTGGCAAATTAGCTTTACTTAACATGCTCTGAGTCACAAAAACTAAAATACCTCTTAGTCTAAGTAGACACTTTCACTAGATAGGTAGAGGCCTCTCCTACAGGGTCTGAGAAGGCCACTGCAGTCATTTCTTCCCTTCTGTCAGACATAATTCCTCAGTTTAGCCTTCCCACCTCTTTACAGTCTGATAACAGACCAGCCTTTATTAGTCAAATCAGCCAAGCAGTTTTTCAGGCTCTTAGTATTCAGTGACAGACTAATGGTCTATTAAAAACACACCTCACCAAGCTCAGCCACCAACTTAAAAAGGACTGGACAATACTTTTACCACTTTTCCTTCTCAGAAGTCAGACCTGTCCTCAGAATGCTACAAGGTACAGCCCATTTAAGCTCCTGTATAGACGCTTGTTTTTATTAGGCCCCATTCTCATTCCAGACACCCGACCAACTTAGACTGTGCCCCCAAATAACTTGTCATCCCTACTATCTTCTGTCTAGTCATACTCCTATTCACCATTCTCAACTACTTATACATGCCCTGCTCTTGTTTACGCTGCTGGTTTACACTGTTTCTCCAAGCCATCACAGCTGATATCTCCTGGTGCTGTCCCCAAACTGCCACTCTAAACTCTTGAAGTAAATAAATAATCTTTGCTGGCTGGACTATGCTGAACCTCCTTAGACACTCTCTAATTAGATGTCCTAGGTCCTCCCAATTCTTAGTCCTTTTATACCTGTTTTTCTCCTTTTCTTATTCCATTTAGTTTTTCAATTCATACAAAACCATATCCAGGCCATCACCAATAATTCTACACGACAAATGTTTCTTCTAACAACCCCACAATATCACCCCTTACCACAAGATCTCCTTCAGCTTAATCTCTCCCACTCTAGGTTCCCACACCACCCCTAATCCCGCTTGAAGCAGCCCTGAGAAACATTGTCCTTTCTCTCTCCATACCACCCCCCAAAATTTTCGCCACCCCAATACTTCAACACTATTTTGTTTTATTTTTCTTATTAGTACAAGAAGGCAGGAATGTCAGGCCTCTGAGCCCAAGCCAAGCCATCGCATCCCCTGTGACTTGACGTATATGCCCAGATGGCCTGAAGTAACTGAAGAATCACAAAAGAAGTGAAAAGGCCCTGCCCGGCCTTAACTGATGACATTCCACCATTGTGATTTGTTCCTGCCCCACCTTAACTGAGTGATTAACCCTATGAATTTCCTTCTCCTGGCTCAGAAGCTCTCCCACTGAGCACCTTGTGACCCCCACCCCTGCCCACCAGAGAACAACCCCCTTTGACTGTAATTTTCCATTACCTTCCCAAATCCTATAAAAGGGCCCCACCCCTATCTCCTTTCACTGACTCTCTTTTCGGACTCAGCTCACCTGCACCCAGGTGAAATAAACAGCTTTATTGCTCACGCAAAGCCTGTTTGGTGGTCTCTTCACACGGACTCTCTTTTCTGACTCAGCTCACCTGCACCCAGGTGAAATAAACAGCTTTATTGCTCACACAAAGCCTGTTTGGTGGTCTCTTCACATGGACGCGCATGAAATAAACCATGTTTGATGAGCCCAGATGAGCAATCTGTTGATCTGAGAAAAGGAGTTTACTCGAATGAAAGCTAGTGTTGTTTGGATAAATGGACATTGGGAAGTTCCTGAAAGAAACAATCACGTGATCTGCAACTTTCTCTTCCTGAGCCAGGGTTTTCTGGAAGAGTGATGCCCTGTAGCTGCAGACAGTGAGCTGTGTGGTTCAGATAGTTTGAATGCTGGGGGCTATTTCAGTTGGTGTGGTCAGGGAAGGCCTCCTAGTTGATGAAACCTTAGTAGAGGTCTGACTGTTGTGAAGGGTGAGCTGTGAGCAGTTCTAGGAAATTCAGCATTCTAGCCAGAGAGAAGAGTCAGGGCAAATCCCTTGGCATGGGAAGGATTTCGAGTGTTGGAGGACTAGCAAGAGAAGCAGGATGGCTGGGGAAACCATTGAGCAAGGGGGAGGTTACTTGGAGATTAGTCAATACCTTCCCAACACTAGGAAGAGTTTGGGTTGAATTCTAAGGGATATGGGAAGTCATTGATGGTTTTAAAAAGAGGAGTTATCTGATTTACAGGGTTAAAGGACCACTTTGGCAGGAAGACCAGTTAGGAGGCTTTTGTAGTAGTCCAGGGGAGGGCAGGTGGCTTGGTCTTTGGTCATAGCAATGGAGGTGATGAGAAGTCAATGGTGTACTAGGAGTTACCCTTGACTCCTCTTTTCCCGAACATCTCACATTCAAACTATCTACCTTCAAAACATAACTCCTAGTATTTTGACCTGAATAACTGATTGAAAATCTATTCCATGTTGTTATGGACTGTGTGTGTTCTCCCAAAATTCATATATTGAAGCCTATATCCCAGTGTGACTATATTTGGATACAAGGCCTCCAGAAAGGTAAAATTAAGGATATATGGGGTCATAGGATAGGATTCTAGTTTAGTAGCACTGGTGTCCTTACAAGAAGAAGGGACACCAGAGATCTCTTTCTTTCTATTCACAGACTAAGGAAAAGCTATATGAGGATACAGCAAGAGGGCAGCCAACTACATTCCTGGAAGACAGCCCTGAAACCAACACTGATGGCACCTAGATCTTGACTTCTGGCATCTGGAACTGTGAAAAAATAAATTTCCATTGTTTAAGCCATGCAGTCTGTGGTAATGTTTTATGGCATCTCTAGCAAATTAATATGCCATGTAATAGTATGTAGAAAACTGTGGAAAGAGTAGATTTGGGCAGGGTGGGAGCATGGGGTAAAAATAAACAGTTCCCCTTGTGGAAATGGTTGTGGATTGTATGAGTTTTAAAGTCAGAGTGAAGGATGTTGAGATATAAAGGAGAGAGTCAGTAATGTGTGGCTTTGAGACCTGGATTTTTCTTTTCTTTCCTAAGCATCTGACTCTACCACCACTAGCCTCCTCCATTCCTGCCTTCTTGAATAACTATTTCTATTGCGCCATTTCTCTTCCTCCTATTGAACACTGCTTTCTGTGAAGGATTAGCTGTGATGTGGTGTAAAACTCTTTGGACTTAGGCCAGGTATGGTGGCTCACGCCTGCAATCCCAGCATTTTGGGAGACCGAGGCAGGCAGATCACGAGGTCGGGAGATCGAGACAATCTGGCTAACATGGTGAAACCTCGTCTCTACTAAAAACACAAATAATAATAATAATAATAGTAATAATAATAATAATTAGCCGGGTGTGGTGGCAGGCGCCTGTAGTCCCAGCTACTCAGGAGGATGAGGCAGGAGAATGGCGTGAACCCGGGAGGTGGAGCTTGCAGTGAATCAACTCACTACACTAAAATGTCATTGAATAATATCAATAAACACATACATTTTTATTGTATGTGGATCGCGCCACTGTACAGCAGCCTGGGCAACAGAGCGAGACTCCGTCTCAAAAACAAACAAACAAACAATCAAAAAAACCTCTTTGGACTTAGTGTTAAGTACTCTGGGTTCAGGTCCCATCTCTAACCCTTACTATCTGTATAGCCGGGGAGTCTTGAGCACCTGATTCACTTAACCTCACTGGCATCAACTTCTTCACCTGAAATATGAATAAAGATATTTACCTTACAGACTTATTATGAAATAACAACTATGCATGAGAAAAAAATGAGTGTAAAAGCATCTTATAAAGTGAATATCGCAATAAAAACCTGTTTATTGATATTATTCAATGACATTTTAGTGTGGTGAGTTAATTTCCTAGGAGTGACTGCATATAAACTGTAGAGAAAATACTTGATCCACAAAAAACACTTCCATTGTTAATGATGCAAGGGAACTTCTGTCTATTCTACTTCCCCAAATCTCTTCATATAAATGAGTGACCAGTCTACCTACCAATGAAATCAGTTTCATCCTCAATTTTCTATGGAGTGAACCTGTTGCAGGACAGATGGGTTCCAAAATTGAGCGTTAATCTGGGATGGTCCTTGGCTTTACCCAGGATAGAATTTAAGGGCAAGCCGGATCACCAGTAAGACAGTAATCTTTTGTTGAATAGTACTGCTCCTTGCAGAGAAGTTCTAATCATAGGTAGTGCACCCAGATTTATCAATGTATGGGCTCTTGGCAACTGTATTTGTACTCACTTAAACCCACTTTCAGTTACATGTGAATTAAGAGGCAGGTCAATGCAAATTGAGGGGAAGATTATTTGGAACTTTCTAAGAAAGAGACAGTAACTTAGGGGTTGTTAGAATGGAAAGAGGGGGTAAATTTTGGGTTGCTGTCGTGGCATTTGTAAATAGTCATGGCACTAGAGATTGCTTTCATCGCCATCTGCTGGTTCCTGCTGGTTTCTTCACTTTATCCTGTCTGGACCAGACCCTGATTTGGTTAGCAGGGTTGTGTCCAGAAAACCAGTCCTGCTGGTCTCCTACCTCAGATCTATTTCTGTTTATGAACTAGATTGACTTGCTCTAGAAGATATAATACAGACTATAACATAGAGTTAGAGATTTGTAAGATGTTAAAGAATCCTTAGATATATTGTCCAGAGATGGCAAAATTGCAAATTAAATTACCACTCTCCTATCTTTTGGCCATGAAAGACATTACTTATTTACCAGAGCACATTTGTCTACTAAACCCTCAATAGCCTCAAAATCATTTTCTTTATGGTATAGAGCCTCTACCATTTTGTTTCAGCAGGAAAATTTTATTTGCCATCTGTGATTCCTTTCATTATACAGATGGAGAAACTGAGACCTTGAGAAGTAATTTGTCTAACAGCATGCTTACTGTTTTTAGTGAATGCCAAAAATACCTAAGCAGGAAGTTGCATTTCTATATATGGAAAATGAATGTACTTATTATAAATGTGCATATACCTTCACACCTCACCACACATATATACATAATTGTTCATTTGAAATCTTTTTTTTTCTGATTGAAGATACCCCTAAGGAGGCTGGAGACACCAAAAAATCTTTCTTAACTAACATTGGCAGTATTGAAGCACTGCCTTCTGAGAGAAATGACTTTTGTCTTTTACTTAATTAATTATAAACAGGAATCACTAGATACCTGCAGGTTGTTGTTTGCTTACTTATTACAGCCAAGCTCTGCCATTCTTAAATCTCTTTTAACTCTTAAAAAGGCAGGCAGAGAGGTTTCTTCTCCTTTGATCTTCTTAAGGGCACTGATACATTAAAGGATGCTATGATGTCTCAGACTGCCAAAATATAACACTAATAACACTGTGTGCTCTCCAAACACAACATCCTTCCTATAATATCTTCCCTTGACAGACATAATTACTTGAATCATCCACAGGGGCCTCTTAATGAAACTTTCTGTTTGTAGCAACTTTTGTTTCATTTAATTAGCTGTCTGTATGAGCAGTGCATGAAGGCAGTTGTTTTCTTACACAGGAAAGAATAATGTCAATTCATTTCTAAGGGTGAGCTAAATTGAAGGTGCCTGTATTAGCAGAATCACTTTCTATTTGGATTAAGCAAGCTGTCAATATTGCAGCTCCTATGTTACAACACTCTTGTTGCCATCTAACCTCAACCTGTGTATGTACAAATATTTCATTAGGTTACTCCTATAACAGGACATTAAAATGGGACTTGTCCTGTCTTTCAATTGAGGCCAAAGACACTAGATGACACCTTCTAAAATGAATTTAAGTCAGGTCACTGAT
This sequence comes from Gorilla gorilla gorilla, assembly GCF_029281585.2. Classification (NCBI taxonomy): domain Eukaryota; kingdom Metazoa; phylum Chordata; class Mammalia; order Primates; family Hominidae; genus Gorilla; species Gorilla gorilla. The sequence continues at coordinate 169,074,245 of NC_073229.2, forward strand.
TGAATGACTCTCAAGCCACACGATTTTTTTAGATCTTTTTAACGATCTAAAAAGTGGCTAGTATTGGGCATGATAAGTAGAATTTGGAGAGGACTTCTTTGCAGTAAGCTATCTTGTTGAGTTCAACCTATGAAACGAGAGAGTGTGTGTAAAGGGGGCAATTGCCCCTAATCCCAAGTCTAGCATGAAAAACTCCAATGGGATCACACTGAGAACTTGATATGCAATCTCTGTAGGTTTTGAATCAGATTAATGGGGCTTGGCTCATGCTTGAGAAGGCTGCAGTAGCTTGTGGTTTAGGAGTGAACTGTCTGTGATAGCACTGCCTTGCTTCCAACTGCAGACCAGTGGGCATGATTCCTAAGGACCAGATATGGGAACCACACTAGTAATGTCAGCCTGAACTCATTTTAAAAGTGACTGTCGGAGGGATTTTCAGCTATGGTAGCATAAAAACATTGGTGAATCCTTTTAGCCAAACTGAAAGAAATTGTCAAAAGAATGAAATATTTCCAGGCACTGGACCGACCATAGAGCCCAGAGTGTGTAAACCACAATTTTAGAATCATGTATTCTTAAAAATCTGGAGTGCTTTGGGAAGGAAAGGCAGACATCTATGCCCTTTTGCTTGGGCTGCTCCCATCCTCCCTCCTGCCCCAGCACAGTTGACAAGAAGTATAGTTTTACCAGTGTGGTGCTGTCTACAAAACCCAGCAGCTTTATTGCCAGAGGGGACAGAATCAATTTGAGAAAAAAGACAAAACCCCATAGCTGTGTCAGCTAAAACTAAAGAACTTGGTAGAAAATAAATGGGGAGGACCTGTAGCTTTGCTTGTCTAGGTTTGTGGTCCTGGTTAGGGTGAGCAGTGAACTAGTAAAAATTTAATAAGAAGATCTTGGAAGAGAAAGAGCTATGAAAGTCCTAAGATATACTTTTCATATATCCTTGGCCTACTGGGAAACTACATTTATCCTAGCTTTATCCTAGCATAAAGTATAAGTTAAGGGACACTTGAAAACTTGCTGCAACTTGGAATGTACTTCCCAGCCCATATACAGATCAATGAACAGAAGGAGGAAAACTTATGGGCTTGAGGGGTTTGAACACAACCTCAATCTACATTATTGTCTGTTTACTAAACTGTGCAGTTATAGGAATAACACCTAGGAAGCCAGGGTAAAATAGAAAAATAAAAAGAAAAGAATACAGAATGGAGACATCAGTAGGTACGTATTTTTGGGGAGACAGACATTGGAGTTTATGTCCAAGCAAATTAATAAAAAAGTAACACTTGGAAAAATAAAACAGAATCTATACTTGCTACAATTATAAGACATGCACAGAAACAGAGAACTGTGACTCATACTAAAATAAAACCCAAAACCCAGTTTATAAAAACAGACTCAGAATAGGTCTAAGTGTAAGCTTTAGTAGAAAAATGCTTCAAGGCATCTCTCACAGATATGCTCAAAGAAGTAAAGAAAAATATTGTGACAATGACTCAAAAAATAGGGAACCTCATGAAATAGGGGCTCTAAAAAGGCCAAATAAAAATTCTAGAGTTAAAAAGATCAATAACTGAAATAAGAAATTCACTAGATGGACTCAAGAGCAGATTTGAGATGGCAAAAGAAACAATAGCAAACTTGAAGTTGGATATATCTGAAGAACAGAGGGAAAAAAGAGAGAAGACAAATTAACAGAGTATTAGAGTCCTGAGGGGCAACATCAAGTGTATCTATATATATAATAGGTCTCACAGAAAGAGAGAAAATAAAGAAAAAATGTTTTCAGAAATAATGGTGGCCAGGCACACTGGCTCATGCCTGTAATCTCAGCACTTTGGAAGATTGAGGTGGGTGGATTACATGAGCCCAGGAGTTTGAGACCAGCTTGGGCAACATGATGAAACCCTGTCTATACCAAAAAAAGAAAAAAAACAAAAACAAAAAACCCTGCAAAAATTAGCCAGGCATAGTGGCATGTGCCTATAGTCCCAGCTACTCAGGAAGCTGAGGTAGGAGGATTGCTTGAGCCTCACAGATGGAGGTTGTACTGAGCCAAGATTGTGCCATTGCACTCCAGCCTGGGAGACAAAGTCAGACCCTGTCTCAAAAAAAAAAAAAAAAAAAGAAAAGTTAAAGAAAAAGTAAATGCCTTGAAACTTCTCAAATTTAATGAAAACAATTTACAAATCCAAGAAGCTGAACAAATACCAAGTAAAATAAACAAAAAAGACCCACTTCTAGACATCATAGTGAAATTGATGAATGTTAAAAACAAAGAGAAAATACTGAAAACAGCAAAAAAAAAGAAAAAAGAAAAAAGTGACTCATTATATACAAGGGAATGACAAACAATGAATGATTGACTTCTCCTTCAAAACAATGGGGTCCAGAAGGCAGTGGAATGATGTATTCAAAGTGCTGAATGTAGCAAAACTATTCACCAAGGATCCTATACCCAATGATGTATTCAATGATGTTTTTTCTCCCTGTTCATTCTCCTTATTTAAAATTGAAGGCGAAACAAAGACATTACAAGATAAGCAAAAACTGAGGGAATTAGTTGCTGGCAGATCTGTCCTACTTGAAGTACTTAAGAAACTCTTTCAGGCTGAAAGAACTGATACTGGACAGTGACTGAAATCCATGGGAAGAAGTTAAACATGCAAGTGTATACGCATAAAACAGATATACATACATATTTATTACATATACACATACACGTGTGTGTGTGTATGCATGTGTATATATACACATACACACACACATTTTCTCTCTCTTTTCTTCTCTAAGATGACTCTGGCCTGCCAGATAAGGGGCCAAGCAACAAAAAGCAGGGACAGAAACTCAGAGTGAATCAGGGGTGGTTAGCTAGAGAAGATGACTCTGTGAATCAAGATAATTGCAGTCAGGGGGTTCCTGAAGGGGAGTCTTTAACAAAGGCACAAAACAGCCCTTGGAGATAAGAATGAGCTTTAAATATTTGCTAGATTCAGAGACAATAAAGGCAAGCTAAAGTAGAAGTAGTCAAGAACTTTCGAGTCTCCCTTACCTCTCCTCCCACCCTCTGCTTCCATTCTGGCAAAGTCTGAAATAGCAGTCAGTTCAGTGGGGAGAAGAAACCATCCTCCTCCCCAAGTGACAGGCAACCTACCTATGCCTGGCCCTAACCTAGGGTGAGGAGGGGATAGGGTGATAGGGCTTACCTTCCAAGCTGGATTGAATTGTGGGTTAATGTTGAACCAGATATTCTTTATTACTGAATTGCTTGCGAATTAAAGGATCTGAAGAAATTTTTGCTACCTGAAAAGGGTCAGAGGGGGAGTTGAGAACCCGCTCATTCAGAAACAGAAGACATTCTACCCTCTGCCCCTACGCAGCAAGGTTAAAGGGTAAGTGGGAGCCAAAAGTAAAGTTCCTTTTATGAACTCATTCCATTCCTCCTGCATGTTACATGTCCAGTACACTTCCCTATTCTTCACCATCATTGAGATTTCTAGTTCCTTAATCCTTTCTTTTTTTCTCCTTGTTTGTTCTTTTTATGATTTAACATTCTTCCCACTTCAGAGCAGACTTCACAATTAGTTACTTCAATCAATTCTTCCCTGTTTTCAATGGTTTCCTCCATTTTTCTACCACACAAGTCTTGTAATCATTCTAATCTAACTGGTTTTCTTTCTCCTTCTACAGATGAATTAACGAATAGTAGAGAAAATAACACATCTGGATTCTTGGTACCAGGATCATTTTAATGGTCTTTGGCTTCAGATGGGCCATTTAAACTACTCAACAAGACCTTTGTCTGCCTCTGGTCAGTTTCCTCTGCCATTCATCCCAGAAGTATCATGGATTTTAACTGCTCTGATCAAGTTTCTTATTCCACCCCTGCACTTTCTGCTCTTAGCTGCCGAGGCTGTTGTCCACGTCCCAAAGATAATTGAAGTTGAAGTGGGATGAACTCCAGGCTGACTCACATCTTCACTTCTTCCTCTGTAGCCTTAGAGAAAGAAGCTTCAATTTACAGACGATCTCAAGTTCATTCATCCTCTCCTATCACTTCTATATTTACTCCTCTTTAGTATTTTTAAACTTTTTCCTCTTCACTGACTTCTCAACACCTTGTGAACATAAGAAAGCTCATTGTAAATGAACTCCTCTGCTAGGCCTCTATATTTCTTCAGCCAAAGCTCTGTAGCAAGGCACCCCATTACAACCAAGAATATTGAAAAAGCAGTCCGCACTTTCTGCCTTCATTTATTCAGAGCCCATCAACTCCTCACATTCCTAGAAATGGATGTTCACGCCTTCTAATTGACAGACACATTGCTGTTTTCTCATCTGCTCTGTGAGATTTGATAATGTTGATGGCCCCTTCCTCCTGTAGATCCTTTTCTCCTTTGACTTCTAGGATACCCTTTGTATTAGTCCGTTTTCATGCTGCTGATAAAGACATACCCAAGACTGGGCAATTTACAAAAGAAAGAGGTTTAACAGACTTACAGTTCCATGTGGCTGGGGAGGCCTTACAACCATAGTGGAAGGCAAGGAGGAGGAAGTCACGTCTTACATGGATGGTGGCATGCAAAGAGAGAGAGAGAGAGAGAGCTTGTGTAGGGGACCTCCTCTTTATAAAACCATCAGATCTCATGAGACTTATTCACTATCACAAGAACAGCACAAGAAAGACCTGCCCCCATGGTTCAATCACCTCCCACTGGGTACCTTCCATGACACATGGGAATTGTGGGAGTTACAATTCAAGATGAGATCTGGGTGAGGACACAGCCAAACCATATCACCCTTCTCCCCTGGATATCTTTCTTTTTTTTGACACTTTGTTTCTGTTTATTTCTGAGCATTTTGTCTTCAGATTTTGATACTTTTACTCTATATTTTCTCCCTAAATGATATCACTTAATCTCAAAGTTTTAACTGCAGACCCATAATAACCTGGGCCTCTGTGTGTTCAAGACCCTGGACATCTTCACTCAGATTTCCATTCCACTAGCACCACACACACGATGTGTCTAACGCTCATTATCTCATCCCAGCACACATGCATATAAGCTGATAGACAAATGTCTTGCCTAGCTTGGTGACTGGCATCATCTATCATTTTGCTATCCAAGCCGGGCACCTGACATGAACTCGCACCTATCTAATTTTCTTCTCCTCCATCTACCCACATTCAATTGATTTCTAAATCATGTAAATTTTAACATCTTGATGTCTAGCCCACACTTTTCAATCCCTTCTATTATAGTCTCAGTCCTGACCCCCAAAACCTGCATGGACAATTGCTACACTCTATTTGTTTCCACAACTCTGCCAGGCCAAATGTTTTTGTATGCCCTTTCCTGATGAAATATGTTTAATTCCTATGGCTTTCATGTTAAAGTTTACATTTCTTGCCAGGCTGGTTAGTCTTTCATGATATCATCTCTATGCCCCTCCTCAGAGTTACCTCTTCAGACACTGCTTTGTGTCCTTTCTCCTCAATACTACCCAGCTCTTTTTATTGTCATGGAATTATTTATTTTTCCTCAAATCTACGGTGTGTTTCATGCTCCTGACCATTTGTGCATGTTGTCCCCACTGCTTCTCTGTCTTTTCCCTACTCACTGCTCACCTTTCAAGTCTCAGGATGTTCTCTTCTCTAGCAGAATTTTTTTTTTTTTTTTTTTTTTTGAGACAGACTTTCACTCTTACAGCCAGGCTGGAGTGAAGTGGTGTGATCTTGGCTCACTGCAACCTCCACCCCCCGGGTCCAAGTGATTCTCTTGCCTCAGCCGCCAGAGTAGCTGGGATTACAGGCACGTGCTACCATGCCCAGTTAATTCTTGTATTTTTAGTAGCAACAGGGTTTCGCCATGTTGACCAGACTCGTCTCAAGCTCCTGACCTCAGGTGATCTACCCGCCTCAGCCTCCCAAAGTGCTAGGATTACAGGTATGAGCCACCGTGCCCAGCCAGCAGAACTCTTTTCTTCCTCCTTTTGCCCTCACTCTATTCTGTTGACATCATTGTGTCAATTTGGAATTCAGTCGGCCTTTCTGTAAGGTTCCTGGGGGAAAACTTCATCTTGTTCATAACTGTATACATAGCACAGAGCACAGTACCCACCACTTAGGAGGCACTCAATCAGTATTTCTTTAGTATAATTGAATTAATGGTCATAAATTTCTCTGTGTCTAGGTAGCAAGCGTCCTTCTCCTCTCATCAGCCATTTTCACTCAGATTTTGTGTAGGGGTCAGGACTGACAGCCTGCCTTTCAACAGGCCCCAAATTTCATCTCTTGAGGAAACTGGGAAAGGAGTCAGGGTGCAGGTGAACTTCTAGATCTTTCCCTGGGTCTCTGTGCTAAGACCCTTCAGTGAGTATTGAGGCATCAGTTCAAGTGGGAAAGGTGACGCCCTGTGATTGCTTTTTCTACTTATTCATGTATTTTAAAAACAAATAAGAATTTTGGAATGCCTGGTCTTCAATTCCAGTCACCATTCTCATGCAGTGCAGGTCATCTGAGGTTCTTAAACTAATTGGGAAATGTAACAGAATGTTCAGTACTGTGTCTTCATTTTCTTTAGAGAAACCAAAACGGGTGAGATTAAATGACTTGCCAAAGGAGATCTCTTAGCTGTTGGTGAAATAAAAAGAAATGCTTATTCTTCTTCTATCCAGTCCTGGACCCCATCCCCATATCTTTTTTAAAAAAATGGGAAAATGAAATTGGGTATTATGGAAAGGCTCTTTTCAAAGTTCTAGTGTTTTAGAGTTATTATAATCGTTTTTTTACTTTATTTACTCTCTTATCACCCAAAGGATATTGATTGGCCAGACTTTGCAAAAGACACACTGCTACATCTGAGACTTGAACTCAACTACAGCTAGCCTTAAGACTGACCCTGGCTTGTAGTGGTTGTGTAAACTTAGACCAATCACTTAACTCCCCTGAGTCTCAGTTTCTCATCAGTTGAACTCATTTGGAGGGAGTATAAAAAGATATGATTGACTTTGACCCCAAATGTTTGTTCTTTAACCAGACACATGTGCATAATAATCTCCAGACTAAGAGTGCCACAGCATAAAGAAACCATCCCCAGACTGTAGTTCCATATTAGAAGCATGTTTGAGTGCAGGAGAAGGGGATGAGTCAGAAGAGTGAGCAAAGCATTTGAAAAGTTCAGCTGAAACCTAAAGACATTGCTTTAGGTTTTGATTAAGGAACCATTAATTTTATTTTAACAGATTCAAATGGTCTTTTTGGTTCAGCAATGGTAGAAGAAATTGCACTCTTTAACTAAATCTCTTCCCATCCTTACCTGCTTTTCTCCATTGCCTCTCTCTGTGGTGGCTGTCCTCCTGCAACTGAAGCCCTTTGTTGGGTGCTTATTTTTCACAAACTATTAGCCTGTCATGCAGGCTTATTTTCTACCAGCTACTTCTATAGAATCTGGAAAGCTCGTTGGTCTAGTTGATAAAGTTACAGCCCAAAGCTCCATAATTCTAGAGATCTAATTCTGGGACAAAAAATCCCTGGCTGGCTGACTTAAGGAAAAAAAGCCATTTGTTATTATTTTGTTCCATCTCACGCTCTTTGTAGGTTTGACATAACTATACCCTAAAGAAGGGCTGATGAATACTATCAGTATTGATAATTCAAGATAGTTTATGTATTTAATGCATATTAATAAAATTGTATCCTTCTTTTTTCATTTATTTCTTGCTTGTCCTGCCATGCCTGTAAAAACTGTCAAATACACATTCTAGAATCACAACACAGACAGCGCTGATGAGGAAAGACTGCTGAGCAAAGCACCTGAGCTTCCCCAGCATGGTCTGTTCTGTCTCTGGCCCTGGCATCCACCCCAGACATCAAGGAGCAAATCAAAAAGACTTAGTTCAGGAAGCAAATGTTTACTTTTATTTGAGGCAGAGTATACCAAAGGCCTGTAGTGATTCCTTTTAGCACTGGAAATCAGGTAAGCTGGAAGGGATTACCCGGAGTGCTAACCCCTCTGTCAGCCCAGGCTGAGTCAAGCAGAAGCCTGACAAACAGCAGCTGATGGCACTCTTACTTTCATTGTAGAGTTGCTTTTTGAGAAGTACGGAATTCAAAACAAGTAAAGGAAGGGTCTTTCTAGTCGCTGCTGTCTTCCAGCATTAGAAATAAACAGGCTGGAATCTTGAGGTTATTCTTGGAAGAAAGTGCTGAAATTAAACTGTCAACCTTGATGCCAAATGATTGTTTTACCTTCTGGATTATGACTAAGAAAAAATTATGGAAACCCAGTGGATCATGATTTTCAGGAATTTCTCTTCAGTTGGCTAATAATCCCTTATGGGCTTGGTTCATTGACCTTAGAATTGATGATGAGGTTTAAAAAATACTTTTAGAAGCTATTTTGTAAAAGTCTTTAATGATGGCCAATTATGACATGTTAATCTTAGGTAAAAGGTTTGGAAAGATGTACCATAGAATTCAGGAACATAGAAATAATAAAGCAGAAATCATGGGATTTAGGGAAAAAATGGTGAAGGGATGATCTACTAAGAAGCAAACTGTTTGAAATGGGAGAAAAATCTTCAAGAATTCAAGACCCCTGACAGGGCCAAAGACAACTAAAATGGGAAATATTGGTTGAAGTAGTTACTGGTTAGCCCTGGGATATTTTTCAAGTACATTTACTTCTGTGATCCAATGCCATCAGAAATACGAAGGACACTGAGATGTGTCTGTGAATCATTCATGAGATGACTTTAAAATGATCTCTTTAATTAGTGATGACAACTGGCTGGTTAGTTTAGGGCCTCAGTGGACTGGATTAGATTAGGTCTGCCAGGGAGAGTATTCGGTGACCCAACACATGGAAGAAAGTTCTCCCATCTCATAAGAGCTGCAGGGCGTGGAAACTCTTTGTCTGAGATAGCTGAAAAACACCTTTCAACTTTGAGAGGAGACATTTTAAAAGTGGCGATGATTGAAACAATGTATTTTAGGAGAAAAAGACATAAAAGAAATGGACTTCACACAGAGCAAAGACCTTCGTCATATTAAAGAGACAGAAATGAGAAACGATGTGCGTGACTCTCCCAGAAGGCCACATAATGCACTTTAATTGGGAGTAGAATAAGGTACTGTGTTTTCCACATCCTACATTTTCTCCCAAGATTCCAGCCTCCAAGCCCAAACTGACAGTATCTATGTGATACCTGCAGCCTTTGACCTGTCTCTGAATTGCACTCATAGCAATCACCTCACAATGGCCCAGGAGAGGGCTTGATGATCTGAAAGCATAAACTTTGGAGAGAGAATGGCCCCATAGACACTTTCACAGCAGTCTCACAACTTCCAATTCTCTGTCTATCTCTCTGGTGCCTTCTGTGGCCAAACCCAAACTCCTAAAACTCTTACCTCCCCCAGGCAGGGGTGTCAGAGATTCTGGCAGGTTGTCATACTATTGAGTTTGTAAACCTTGGACATTCCTTGGGTGAGCCTACTACTATGTTATCCAGCAGTTGTGTATCATAATCTGGGCCTATTAGCAACATTTTAATATATTTATTTGTTTGTTAATTAATTTTGTTATTTGCTAATGTGAAGTGATAGCACAGATGGCAAATACAGAATGCCTGAAAAATATTTAACTACTTCTCACTATCTTTATACTCATCACTCTAGACCAGCTCACCATCAATTCTCGCCTGGGTTATTTTGATTGTTTCTAACTGGGCCTTGCCTCTGTCCTTTGCCCCCTTTCAGTCTATTCTCCACAGGTGGCAGATCTTGTGAAGACATAATCCGGATGATGTCACTCCTCTGCTCAAGAGCTTGCAATGGCTCCTTATTTCAAAGCCAAAGTCCTTTCAATGGCCTCTGAGGGCTGGGATAGCCTGGCTCCTCACTAACTCTCTCTTCATCCCCTACTGCTGTCCTCTGTGTTGTTTCTACTTCAGCCATAATGGATGGAGGGAAGGATTAATGAAGCACAGGGGATATTTAGAGCAGTGAAAGTATTTCATATCATAGTATAATGGTAGATACATGACATTATGCATTTGCCAAAACCCATAGAACTCTACTACACAGAGTAAATCCTAATGTAATCTATGAACTTTAATTAATAATAATGTATCAATATTATTTCCTGAAAGTAACAAATGAACCGTACTAATGCAAGATGTTAACAATAGGGGAAATTGGTGAAGGCGGGTAGCTTAGGAGAATATGGGAACTCTCTGGCGTTTTTTTTTCTGTTCAATTTTTCTACAAATCTAAAATTACTCTTTAAGAAACTATATATTTTTTTAAAAAAAACAGAGGTCTTTTGCAAAGGCAGTGCATTCTTCTAATGTAAGGTCGTGGATGGATAAAGGGAAGAAAAGAGTGGAATGAAGATGTGAGTTTAGAAGTGACTGCAAAGTGTCATTTCAACCTTCACATATTAAATGGCCTTGGCTCTCATCCTCCTGGGGAGAAGCCTATTCTTGAGTTGATTTTTCATTTATCCAGTATAGCAGACTCCTGTGAAGATCGTTTTGGAAAGTCTTGATATCTCAAAGCTATCCACTCAGAGTTCTTCTCTCTGATCTGATAACATAAAAATGTTTAAGGTGGGAGGCTGGCTAGGTGAAATGGAGTCCCAGAGCCAAAAAAGACTTTAAACTTGATCTGTCTTTGTCATGATCCCTGACTGTGCAGATGCATGCTCCATGAAGGAAGGACTCAGCAAGCCTCTGCCTCATCCTGACCTTGGGCACCAAGAGAACATGTAGAACTCAAGCTTGGTGAACACCTTCCTAGGACATTTATATCTTGGAAGACAAAACACAGACCTTTTCCTCAGGTGTTCTGAAAGGTGGGCTGGTGAGTTCTAGATGGAGTTAAGCAAGTTTGAATCTGGGAAATGCAGATTGAGGCCACATGTCAGAGACGATTGGCTGAGTTTTGGGATTATTACTAAATCTGGAATAGCCCGAGGCTTTTTGGTATCCTGCTGAATCCAGGAGTAGGGGTGAGACAAGAAGGCGTTGGGGGTTAATGGAAAAAAAAGAATATCACCTCTTCCCTCAGGCAGTATATTAACCAGAGTGCAACATGAAGTTCCCAAACATGCTCTCTAATTAATGCCACAACCAATCATTAGCCTCTGAGCTTGGAGGAAATCAGCACTCTTCAAATACTGAAGGAAAGGAAAACAGTCTTTTTGATGATATATTGGTGCTTGCTTTTTGACAAAGTTATTAGCAAGATGGACTATGACCTGAGCTATATAACAGACCATTAAAACCTCTGAGGAGAATTTTATTACATCCACACTGCCAGTCAATGTCAATGAAGGTCAAGTAAGATTTCTGTTCTTGTGAGACATTGAGCCGTGCCCGGCCATGACTCTGTGGGCAGTTACAAGAGCGTATGTTTAGAAGTTGCTTTCCTAACAGCTAGGAAAGGCTGCCCCATCATGAGCACCCATATGTACCCGACCTCTCATATGCAGGCTGGGGTGAGACTGCATTTTATGCTTGTTTGTTTTCTCTAAGCATTAATGACAAATTTCAGATTGCACACTGATATGGTTTGGCTATATCCCCACCAAAATCTCATCTTGAATTGTAGCTCCCATAATTCCCACGTGTTGTAGGAGGGACCTGGTTGGAGATAACTGAATCATGGGGATGGTTTCCTCCATACTGTTCTCATGGTAGTGAATAAGTCTCACGAGATCTGATGGTTTTATAAGAGGAAACCCCTTTGGTTTGGTTCTCATTCTCTCTTCTCTGCCACCACGTAAGACATGTCTTTTGGCTTCCGCCATGATTGTGAGGCATCCCCAGCCACATGGAACTGTGAGTCCATTAAACCTCTTTTTCTTTATAAATTACCCAGTCTCAGGCATGTCTTTACCTGCAGCATGAAAACGGACTAATGGACACACAGAGCAATCTTTCAAACTTTTAAAACCTGGTCATTTAATTCTCCTGCTTAAAACCCTTAAAGCCTCCCAGCACTCTTACAGTTATGTTCAGAATCTTCCATGGGCCTCTGAAGTCCTACAGGACCTGACTGCTGCCCTTCTTACAGTGTTCAAGTCACAAAAGACATTCTCTTTGGTGCTTGAATGGCACTAACTGCTCATCCCTCTGTTGGGAGCCTCTTTCCCTGGCACACTCCTCCCCTCATTCTCCTAAGACCAAGATTAATTTCTGCTCATTCTTCACCTATCAGGTTAATTGGCACTTTGAGAGGAAACTCCTTGCCTGATATCCCTGAAAGTCAGGTGCCTGAAGTTTTGTAATTATTGCACCCTGTGCATTTTCAAACCCATCATCTCAGTTGTAATCATTCTGCTTGATCCTCCTAGATGAGCCTACAGACTCCATGAGGGTAGGAGCTGTTTCTGTCCTAGACTCTGCTCTAGCTTCTGTTCCTAGCACAGGCTCTGGCACAAAGTAGGTGGTTAAGAAATACTTTCTGAAGATTGAATTATTTGTAACCATGACCTTAGTCATTTTAGTTTCCTATGGGAATGGTATACCAAACATGCATTGCTGGAAGATTCTCTGAAGGTATTTTGAGCTTAACAAAGGGACTTTAGGATTTTTTTAATGGAAACAGGCAATAGTAAAAACTTTAGCAAAATAAAATTGAAAGGAGAATTAGGTCCTCATGCTTCGGAGAGTAAGCAACTCACCATTTCAGAGCAAGCTGAAAGACGTTTCCCTCTTGCCTCATCCATCAGTGTATTACAATTATGAATTCACTTCTCTCCCTCCAAAGGATCTTGAATGTGGTCTAGTATCCTTCTAAGTGACACCATAAAAAAGGGGGCACCATCATATTCCAAAAGCAGGGCTGTTCTGTGTTCATAATTTAGTATGAAGGGTAGATATCCAGAATGTGCCACCTTCTGAATAGCTAATACTTTTAGGTTCATATCCTAGTGTTTTGTTTGCTAAGCCTCTTGGAGTTCTGAGGAGAAGAGTTTCTGTTCCTAAATTTGATAAAGGTAGAACTTTTCCATCTGCTGAAGGAGGCAAACATCAGAGATGCTTCCTCATCCCACCACTTGGAGACCCAAGTCTGTCTTTGTGAGGAGGAAGAAAAGGCTGTTACATCTTAGAATTCAGGATCTCAGTGCCATGGACTGAATGTTTGTGTGTCACCTGTTGATATCCTCACCCCCAATGCTATGGTATGAGAGGTGGAACCTTTGGCAGGTAATTAGGTCATGAGAATGAAGCTCTCAGAATGGGCTTAGTGTTCTTAGAAGAAGAGATGTGAGAAACAGATGATCTTTCTCTTTGCTATGTGGAGATACAGTGAGAAAGTGATCGTCTGCAAACCTGGAAAAGGGCCCTCACCAGAACCTGACCATGCTGGGTCAAGATCATTAGAACACCCTGATCTTGAACTTCCATCCTCCATAACAGTGAGAAATACATTTCTGTTGTTTAAGCCACCCAGTCTATGGTAATCATAATAGCAGCCAAACTGACTAAGACCCTTAGTAATATCTGTGATTAGCTCTTCTGAGACTCATGAAGAGACGTGATACAGATTATGATATCTTACATGCTTATAAATATACAATATACTAGTGTTTATTAATGTATCAACATTAGATAGAGATCTTTCTGATATCAACATGTATATACTTCTTGTTTAGTAAATTCAGTACTATGAAGATAATTTATGTTTTCTTGAACATTGGAAATTTTCCCATGCTTCCATATGAGTATTAGTTTTGATTTTCTAGAATTATAATTGCAAATACAGAAACTGCAAAAGACAGGAATAAATATTAAAGACCCAAGGGCATAATCTGAAAGTTTAGTTTTGCCCCTTTAATAATTAATATGAGCTTATTTCTCCTAATTTATTTCTTCCCTCTAAAATTAAAAGCCAGAAAATTCCAACTGAGTAAGTCATCCAATTTGAGGTCTATTTTTTTGAGGTGGGAAATCTTGTCATAAATTTAACAGATACAGTAACTAACTCTTCAACTATGCCTCCTACTGTATTCTATCAAGTTGAGTTTTCTTTAGTTAAACATAGACACAGGATAAAAAAAATTCCAAAACCAAATTCACCTAGTATTTTGATGTTTAGGATGCAAAAATTTTTATAGGGTTTGAGAAGTAGGTTTGTAAACAGATTTTCGTTTTGTGTATGCATGTGATTCTTTCATCCCAAGCAACTCCTTATGGAAGAATAGCTTTCATTTTATTAATAATTTATAAAGGCCCGTTGTACTTGTTGTTCTCTCTGCCTGGAATACTCTCTCCACAAATATGCACATCTCATTTTCTTATCAACTTCAGGTAGGTCTTTACACAAGTATAATATTATCTAAGTAGGTCCTTCCCTGATTGCCTTATGGAGAATTGCAACCATTCTCACTCAACGTTTTCTATCCTCCTTCCCTGCTTTATTCTCTTCATATCACTTATCCCATCTAACATTCCATATATTTTACTTACTTATTTTATTATTCTCTGTGTCCTGTAACTAGAATGTAAACTCCACAAGGGTAGAGATTTTGCCTGTTTCCTTCTCTGCTTTATTCTCAGAGCCAGAATACTGCTTATCATAAAGTAGACACTCAGTAAATATTTATCAAACACATTTTATCAAATTTTTCTCAGCAATCCCAAGATTAAAGGTTTAGTTTACTGGTTGTTTGAGGAGGGGGTTGGCAATTCATATAGAGAAAACCAAGCTCACTGGCAAGGGTCCCTTAGTGAATGCTGAGGTGAGTGGTCTCATGGGCTGGCAAGTACAGAGATCACCTGTGTGTCACCCAGAAAACACAGTAAACTTGCCATTCGCAGAACTTCTCTGAGATTTCAAAATTACTGTCAATAGCTCTGGCTGTTAGACAAAAATTTTGTTTTCTTTTACCAAGGGTGGCTTTAGCAGATGTAAATTTTTCTTTTAAAAATGGGTAGCGTTTTTCCTTCCATATATTCTTTTAGAAAGTAAAAATTCCATTATTTAGTTTAGAAAATAGAAATTCCATAATAGTCCATACCATAAGGGAGAAGAATGAATACCCCACCTTTTTTATATGTGTGCTTGTGAAGCTGGACTCAGTTGAATTTTCATGTTGTATTGAAATATTCTAACGGGAAGAGAGCACATTTTTGCTCTCTTGGCTCTCTTAATTTAAGTTCATTCTATGATAAATGGATTTGTTGTCCTGGGGCAGCCTCCATGGATTTAAACTTAAAGGTATTCTTTCTTTCATTTTACATTTAGGCATGATACAGGAATTCAATTGTGTGTAAAATATATTACTTTACATACATAAACAAAATCTAGATATTTTCAGATGACTTGACTTTTGCCCTCCTTCTCCATTGCCTTCTGCCATGATTGCAAGTTTCCTGAGGCCTCCTAGCCATGCTTCCTGTTAAGCTAGCAGAACCGTGAGTCAATTAAACCTCTTTTCTTCATAAATTACCCAGTCTCAGGTATTTCTTTATAGCAGTGTGAAAATAGACCAATACATAGGTGATGGTAGCAGAAATTAAGTGCCACAGAGGGAGGAAGCAGCATGAGCCCACAGAAACTGGAAAGCCAGCAGCAGTGAAATCAAGAAAGAAGCCATAGACCTAGAATTGGGGAGAAGAGCTGAGGCACAGTAGTGGCAAAGGCTGGGTGAAAGCAAATAGATCTATAGCTGAGGAAGGATTAGCCCATGGGAGAGAGGCCTGGAAACAAAAAACAGCATTAGCGCTATTCAGATTCTCAATGACTTACCAGTTCATGATATTGCAAACTTCATGAGGCCTGCCTGTCTGAAATTGATTTTCTTCCCAATAATTCTTGCCATTTAACTTTTCATTGAGCTGAAAAACATAACACTGATAATGGATTTATTGAGCCCTCACTTTTTGCCAGAGTTGTTTTAAGTGTTTTTCCAGGATATTCTTTTTCATTTGTGAAGCTATTCTTTGAAGTAGGTACTTTTATTAATCTCAGTTTACAAATGAGAAAATGGAAGCAAGAAATGTTAAATTAACTTGCTGGAGATCACATAGTGATTAGGGAGCAGACCTTGGAATTCAAATGTGGTAGAATGATTTAGAGCCCAGACTCTAGTTGATCATGGGATACTACCTCTATACGGTTGAGATGTGTCCTCTGCATTTCCATGTTTATTATTATTCTACTGCTCACACCCCACAGCCCACCATATTCTTGTCTATATTCTTGGCAACACCCAGAGTTCATAACAAATCTAGAGATCTACCAGTGTGAATCACTAGGCAATCAATTTAAACTCCCTTTTTGTCGGCATATTGTAAAAGGTGTTATGCTAACCCCACTGTTAATGTACCAGGCCAGCTCCTTAGAATATAATGCTTCTCTTTGATTTGTCTCTAAGAAGAGTGATGCTCCTATTATAGGACATCTTGTCCTAAATTCCACTGAATTGTTGTCTAGCTCTTCCCCTAGATTTAGATCTCCTTAGAGTACAAATTGCTTTTTATTTTTTCTCTTTGGTATCTCCCACACTGCCTAGGACAAAGTAGATGTTCCAAAACAGTTCAGTGAATTAATTCAATGCCTTCTTATTTGTACTCCAGGCTACAGATGTGTATTCATACTCTGTTCCAGACTACCTTGGGAATAAGCCAAGTGGTAAATAGAGTCAATAGAGATGTTATACTGGATTCAAGGTGGCTTTCAACCCAGAATGCTAATATGTAGGCATTAAAAAATTACTTTGATATTAGAGACAGAAGGACAGACCAAACACCTTGGGTCAAGATCTATGTAATTGAGTTAATAGTACATACTTAAAAATAATACTTTTATTTGTATAGTACTTTATAGATAGTAAAGTATTTTCATTTAAATTGTCAAATTTGATACTCACAGTGTATTTTGAAGATTTATTGTTCCCAGTCTTAAAGACTGTTCCTTACTCAAGGCAGGCAGCCATGTGGGCCAGTGAGGTCTCTCTGCTGTTGCAGGCCTGTGTATCTCCCTACTCCACAGGTCACTGGCAGCTCTGCCTAGAAATCCCCAGGACAGGGGTGAGGTAGGGGTAGAGATGGAGGAGGTCCTTCTTCATTCTATTGTAACCTCCCAATGGGTTCACTTTGTCTGTGGCCTAGACACAGCAGATTTCTCAAGACAGGGGAATTGCAATAGAGAAAGAGTAATTCATGCAGAGCCAGCTATGTGGGAGACTGGAGTTTTATTATTACTCAAATCAGTCTCTCTGACTATTCGGGGAGCAGAGTTTTTAAGGACAACTTGGTGGCTGGGGGAAAGCCTGTGAGCCAGGAGTGCTGATTGGTCAGAGATAAAATCACAGGGAGTTGAAGCTGTCTTGTGCTCAGTCAGTTCCTGGGTGGGGACCACAAGATCAGATGAGCCAGTTTATCAATCTGGGTGGTGCCAGCTGATCCATCAAGTGCAGCAAAATATCTCAAGCACTGATCTTAGGAGCAGTTTAGGGAGGGTGAGAATCTTGTAGCCTCCAGCTGCATGACTCCTAAACCATAATTTCTAAACTTGTGGCTAATGTTAGTTCTACAAAGGCGATCTAATCCTCAGGCAAGAAGGAGGTCTGCTTTGGGAAAGGGCTGTTATCATCTTTGTTTTAAACTATAAAGTATAAACTAAATTTCTCCCAAAGTGAGTTCAGCCTACACCCAGGAATGAACAAGGACAGCTTGGAGGTTAGAAGCAAGATGGAGTCCACTAAATTAGATCTCTTTCACTGTCTCAGTCATAATTTTGCAAAAGTGGTTTCACTATCTGTGATCAAACCTCTGCAATAAGAATGACAGGTGATCGTCTTTCCCCTGGGCGCCACCTCCTCCTTCCATTCCTTCTGAGTCTTCTCCAACCCAACACATACTCAATCAGGATGGAGTTGGAAACAAATTTTGCTAGAAGCTCAGACTTCAGAGGAGATTGTAGCTTTACCTGAAAACTTGGCCTTCCAGAGTAGGGTGGCGCACATGAGACCCTTCCCCTGCACTCTTTCATCTCAGTCCCCTCTCCTTTCTTGGCCACCTCCCCCTTCAACAACTTTTCTAGCATCCCCAACACCTTTCCTTGAGAATCTCCATTAGTCTCCACGTGGAGATACTTCTACCACCGTTTCTCCCTCCTGAAACTTTAGCACAACACTAATTTTGGAGATTCTTCTCTGCTCAGCCATTAGCTTTTGAGGAGGGAGACTGTAAGTTATAGTCTTGCAAGTGATGATGGACACGGGAATTTCAAATCCTCTTTAGTCTCCCCACCAGAGATAGGCAGGGAAATTTCCTCACAAGTTTTCCTGGGATGCCAGAACACATTGTCACAGTCAAAATTACTTTCTGCTGGATAATACCATCATCCCTCAGTATCCACAGCTCATGGATATAAAAATCCCCATATGCTCAATTTCCTGATATTAAATGGCACAGTATTTGTATACATAAATAAAAAATAAAATTGTAAGCTCCTAATCAACTGAATGGACTCCTCCACCCCCTGGGCAACAGGATCCTAAAGAAAATCTGAAAAACTAGTTCAGGCCATGACTGGAAGACAGGGTTGGACTTGCCTGTTATACCCTCTTCCCTTTGGAGTTTAGGCACAACTGACCAGCACTAACATTAAGATAAAGATCATAAGAAAAACAGACTTTTTGTAGAGCAATAAGATAACCAACTCCAGCCTGACTCTGGTATAGCATCATGTGAAAGATAGCAGGTTCTGGAGGAAATTATTTTACCCCAAAATATATTTTCTTTGACATCTTTTGAAATGCCCCTGTTAAGTCATCTCTTGCGGGGGAAATTTGCATTCTGTAGAGAATCTCCTTCCCTTTCTAGGTCTTCTCCTGATCCAGAAGGTTTAACTAAGAGTCTGACACATTTTAAGTTTCAAAAAGAGACATTTACCATCTATTCTCTCTGAAACCTGCTACCTGCAGGCTTCATCTACATAACAAGAACCTTGGCTTCCACAGCTCCCCTTATCTTAATTCAAGCATTTCTTTAAGCCGACTTCAACTCTCTAGGCAAAGGTTAACTTTCACCAATTGCAAATCAGAAAATCTTTGAATCCACCTATGACCTAGAAGCCCTCATCTGCCACACCACTTTGACGTGTCCCATCCTTCCAGGCCAATGTGTACCTTACATGTATGGATTTATGTCTTTGCTTCTAACTTTTGTCTCCCTAAAATGTATAAAACCAATCTGTAACCCAACCACTTGGGGCACATGTTCTCAGGATCTCCTGAGGCTGTGTCCTGGGCAGTGATCACTCATATTTGGCACAGAATAAGTCTCTTCGAATATGTTACACAGAGTCTGGCTTTTTTTGTCAACTTAACCTATGCACATTCTTCTGCATATTTTAAATCATCTCTAGATGACTTATAATACCTAATACAACATAAATACTATGTAAATAATTGTTATATTGTATTTTTGTTTGTATTCTTTTAAATTACTGTATTTTCTTCCTTCCTTCCTTCCTTCCTTCCTTCCTTCCTTCCTTCCTTCCTCCCTCCCTCCCACTTTCCTTTCCTTTCCTTATTTCCTTCTTTGTTTCTCTCTCTCTCTCTTTTTCTATCTGTGGTTGGTTGAATCTGTGGATGTGGAACCCGTGGATATGGCGACTGACAGTACAGTCAAATATCATATGGAGAAAGAATAGTCACCCTGCCCTTGAAGAATAATAAACTCTGTCATTATTGTAAGAGGCTTTGACTCTTTCCTGAGCTTGGATCAAGTTACAAGAACCTCTACTAGGTGCAAACTGGTTTATCTTTGCCATCCAGGAAGGATGACCCAACCCAGATTATTTTTTTAAAATTTCAAGACTTTACCTTTTTTTACACCAAATCCCATCCCCCTCACTCAAGGGAGTGGGGTAGATTGATTCTATCATAGTGCTAAGAAAATAGAACCATAAAGAAATTAAGTGAATTACCAAGCAATGGCAGATGTAAGACCTACATGTCTCCCTCATAAATATTAATTGTGTACTTTGCAAGGGATTTACTGGCAGCTCTGAGGAAACTTCTGATGGTAAATTACTGAATCTATTTGTTGATCTCATTTCTCTATTTCCTTTCCAGCTCCCTTTAAAATAAAAAGTGTTAAATATATTCAAAAGCTCTTGATTTAGAATGATCAGGAGGTAAGGTTGCAAGCTGGACATTTTTCTTAAATAGCAAACTGGAAATTGCTGAAGACAATAAGGCAAATATTAAATATTCTTAATATAATAGCTTTTTTACAAGTTCCCCATAGCTGATGTTTATAGCATTTGTATTTTGCTTAATTATTTCCTCTATTGGCACTGTGCTTTGCACATGGTAGGAACTCAACTGGAGAATTCGATATATGATTTCATTGAGAATGTTTGAGTAAAATCATCCCAGAAGTCAGACCCTTACCTGCAGTATTCAGGCTAGGCCAGCTCACCATCAACCAATTCTGCTCTGCCTTTGAAATTATTTTTAAAAAATCAAGTCATGCGAAAGTGAATGTGTTTATCAGAATTAACAAGATTTAAAACATTTCCCACTTTATTTTTGGTGAGTTCCTTTTCTGGCCAAAAAAAATTCTGGCTCATTATTTTCAAAGTATTGCCTTGCCTAAGCAGGTGTGCACACACCTTCCTTCCTCACTCAGCTTTTCTGATCAAGTCTAAGGATGGTTGTGTTTTTTTAAAAAAGTCCTCACTTTGCCTCCCTCCAAAAGTCTCATTTCACTATTGCCCAATCTCTTTCCTCCCCCATTGTGTATGTCTCTTTCTCCCTCCCTCTTGTATTTATTATACACCTACAAAAAGTAGAATTTCCCTTGGCGAATGCTTGATAAGTTTGTTTTACCCACCATTTTATGTTTTGGGAATTGGTCTTTTCACCTCTGCCAGCAGCCTCAGCATTGCTGGGGCATATTTCCAGATGTTTAAGGAAAGCAGCGCTGTTTTTGAGCTAAGGGTAGTGGACACTCCCCCACCCATTTTTCTTTTTTTTTTTTTTTTATCAGATTGGTAAGTGTGCCACAGGCTGGCTATGACCTGTGGTGTCTTTCTAGCAGCCATGAAAGAATGTGGCTGGCATTCAAAGACATTGCTTTCAACCTCAGGTCATTGGAGATGAGGGTGAGCCACATAATAAGAATGTAGACTCTGAGCAGATCCTCCGGAGGGATAGACAATGGAAGGCGGGCCTGAATCGAGCAAACGTTTGTAACAGGATGGTAAATGAGACTATTCTTGCTGGTTTACTTGTGGTTGAGGCCTCAGAGCTAAGAGCAATAAGTGGCAAATACCCTACATTCTAAAGAGGGTGCTTGATGTACCCAGAAGATGAGGATTTCCTTGAGATAAGTGAATGACTGGCTGTATTACCCTCACTGGGAGAGGATGGTACTGGATTGCTTGCTAGTCCACCAAGAAGGGAGCTGAGGGCCTACAGAGATGCTCTCTGAGTTGGGAGGGATGTCTTCCAGGGAGGAGACTGCCATCTCAGTCTTCTTCTCATGCCCTGTACATTAAGATGCAAAACATGGGGGCCCCATGCCATTCGGGGATGACCTCAGGATCAGAGCAAAGAATGGAGAGAAGGTTCTTGGAGAACTTGTGTCCTGTTCTCCTTGTGCCTCCTAAGCTGGAGTTTCAGAGATTGTGTCTGGTCCTTATCTGGAAAGGGCAAAGGTGAGAAGCTGGCTGACATTGCCCCTGATGGCAACATGAAAGGAGAGGGCCACCTGCATTTTCTGATTTGGCAGGCAAAGGGGCTGGGTATTTTCCTGAGAGCCAGAAGAAGAACAAAGCAAGAGTCAGACCTGAAATGGATCCCACTCCAATGGGCTGCCTGATCCCAAGAAGGACCCCAGCAGAGAGAGCCTACATGGGGCACACACTGGTGGCAGGAATGAGGGGTTTGGCTAGGGGTCCAGCCAGAGACTACATAGGTCACAGAGACTAGCTGCGAGAGGTCTCTGTAAAGAGGGGGCCAAAGGGTTTTTGGAATTGGCCCAGGAAAGAAAGAACCAACTGTGTAACAGAGGACTTTGTGGGGATAGTTTGTCATGATACTAGTTAAGGGAGCCATTTCCCTCCTTTTTTATTTTTTATTTTTTTATTTTTTTGAGACAGAGTGTCACTCTGTTGCCCAGGCTGGAGTGCAATGGCACGATCTCAGCTCACTGCAACCTCTGCCTCCTGGGTTCAAGCGATTCTTGTGCCTCAGCCTTCTGAGTTGCTGGGATTACAGGCGCACACCACCACATCTGGCTAAGTTTTAAAATATTTTTTGTAGAGACAGGTTTTCACCAAGTTGGCCAGGCTGGTCTCGAACTCCTGACCTCAAGTGATCTGCCCTCCTTGGCCTCCCAAAGTGTTGGGATTACAGGCATGAGCCACCGCATCTGGCCCTCCTTCCTTCTTTCCTCTTTTGTTTCCCCTCCTCCCAGACACCAGAGGTAGCACAGTGAGATGGAAGGAGGAGGGAAGGACGACAGTGAAGAAATAGTTCCGAGGTGAGGCAGGGCCTGTCCCTTCCTTTCTGCAGGCTCAGGTCAGGAGGCAGAAAAACTTTAAATCGGTTGAGAGTGAAGTTTGATATTAGACAGAACTAGTCTGTTTATCTTAAAAGATGATACTGTTTATTATTAGGTGAAAGGCACCAGAGAAACTATGAAATCTGCCCAAGAAATAGAAGGAAAGGCCAACATGAGAAACAATAAAGATTCCTTTTTTTTCCTCTGTAGCCTCAACTGTGCCTTTTGTATTCAATAAGTATTGTTACATGTTCTTCCAATAAGTTTTTGAAAAGAACTTTACATCAATTTATTTTATTTCTGTTGAGAAGCCCTCGTGACCAGACTCCCTTCAGCATGTTACACCTTAAATAAACAAAAGGCATTCTGAATGGCTTAGGTGGGAAGGGATTGTTGCTGGTTTAAATAAGGATGATTTGAATACCCACTACAAACTTTTCTAGCATTTGCCTAAGATGCTCACCAGTTCCTTTTGGTTAAGCGGTATGGTATCTCAAGTAAAAATGCTCTCTGAGACTGCAAATACAGCTTGGGGGAATTCAGACAATGACTCACGGCCTTGGTCCTTGCTAGAATTTTACTTTACATAACACTACACATTGTTGGGAGTTGTGAAGAAATTCATTATCTTCCTGTGAATAGGAATGCAGGGGAACTATTTATTTCAAGTTTTATCTTAGGTCACTTTCAGTGATCTCTTAATCTATTAGATTGGTGCAAAAGGAATTGCAGTTTTTGTCATTGAAAGTAATGGCAAAACCTTCAATTACTGCAATTACTTTTGCACCAACCTAATAGTTCAACTTTGGCTTGGCCATGTGCCTGCATGTAGATAACACCCATGGGCTTAAAGAAAATTTAACTGTGGTAAGTTGAATAATTTTTTGGGAGTTGATATTCCATATCTCACAATTAAAAGAGAATTTTGACATTCACTGGAGACTGGTTCTGAGGTTGTGTAAAGCTCTAACCTACAGTGGTACAACTAATATTAGGCTCACATGAAATAAATTAAGTCCCTAAGCAACTAAACTTCAGGGCTTCTGTGAAACATGGAACTGTCTGAAGTGAAGGCTTTGTAAATGGTCCTCTGTACACACACTGAGAATGTTAGGCCTACACCAGGCAATTGTCAAGAAGACCTCTGTCTATCACCTGTCTATCCATCTGTCTGTCATCTATCTATCCATCTATCATCTCTCTATCCATCTGTCTATCATCTATCTATTCATCTGTCTATCATCTATCTATCCATCTATCATCTGTCTATCATCTATCTTTCCATCTGTCTATCATCTATCTTTCCATCTATCATCTATCTATTCATCTATCATCTATTTATCTATCATCTATCATCTATCCATCATCTATCTATCCATCTGTCTATCATCTGTCTATCATCTATCCATCTATCATCTATCTATCTATCTATCTATCTATCTATCTATCTATCTATCATCTATCTATCCATCTATGTATATAGACAGTTATTATGAGGAATTGGCTCACATCATTATGGAGGCTGAGAAATCTCACGGTCTGCCATCTGCAAGCAGGAGATCTACGCAAGCTGGTGGTGTAATTCAGTCTGAGTTCCAAGGCCTGAGAATCTGGGAAACTAACCATGGGAAATCACAGTTGAAAGGCAGGAGAAGAAGAGATGTTCCAGCTCAAGCAGACAGGTAGGAAAAAAAGAGCAAATTCCTCACCCTCTACCATTTGCTGTATTCAGGCCCTCAGTGAACTGGATAATGCCCACGCAGATTTGGGAGGATGATCTATAGTCATGCGTTGCTTAACCAAGAGGATACTGAGAAATGAATTGTTAGACAATTTCGTCATTGTGCAAACATCATAGAGTGTACTTACACAAACTTAGATGGTAGAGCCTACTACAAACCTAGGCTATATGGGATAGCCTATTGCTCCTAAGCTGCAAACCTGTATAGCATGTTACTATACTGAATATTGTAGGCAGTTGTGGCACAATGGTAAGTATTTATGTATCTAAACATATCTAAACATAGAAAAGATACAGGGAAAAAAGTTATAAAAGATAAAAATAGTATACCTTACAGAACACTTAAAATAAATAGAGCTTGCAAGACTGAAAGTTGCTTTGGGTGAGTCAGTGAGTGAGTGTGAAGGCCTAGGATGTTACTGTACACTAATGTGGACTGTATAAATACAGTACACTTAAACTACACTACATTTCTAAAAGAAAAAAAGTTTTCTTTCTTCAATAATAAATTAAACTTAGCTTACTGTAACATTTTTACTTTCCAAATTTTGTTAACTTTCTTACTCTTTTGTAATAACACTTAGTTTAAAATATGAACACATTGTATAGCTGTATGTATTTTCTTTCTTTATATGCTATTCTCTTTTTTCTATTTTTTATTCTTATTTTTTTCTATTTTTAAATTTTTAAATTTTTTTTTTACTTCTAAAATTTTTTGTTAAAAACTGAAACACAAACACACACATTTGCCTAGGCATGCACAGATTCAGAATCATCAATATCATTGTCTTCCACCTCCACATCTTACCCCACTGGAAAGTTTTCAAGGGCAATAACAGACATGGAGCTGTCATCTCCTATAACAAAGCCTTTTTCTGGAATACCTCCTGAAGGACCTGCCTGAGGGTGTTTCACATTCAACTTTATTTTTAATAAGTTTTTAGAAAAGCAATTGTGCTATGACCTTACGATGGCTACAGTGTCACTAGGCAAAAGGAAATTTTCAGCTCCATTATAATCTTACGGGACCACCATTGTATATGTTGTCCATCCTTGACTGAAATGTCATTATGAAAGTACTTTACTGGGTCTACCCGTTCAAATGCTAGTCTCATCCAGAAACACTCTCACAGGCACACCCAGAAACAATACCCCTCTATCCCCCCTCCCACCACCTACTCAAGTTGACACATGAAATTAACCATCACACTATGCCTATTCAGAAGAGACAGACTGGTGAAGTTCAAATACAGGAAGAAATGTTAAGCAAAGAATAAATAATTTTCTCTTTCTTTTCATATCTCATATGGATAAGGCCAAATAATTAAGTATAAAACATGGCATCTAAGATTTAGATTAGACAAAATAAGAACACATTTAAATAAGGATTGCTAAGAAAGAGTGTCAAGTCTCTCATGCCAGGACTGGTTGTACAGCAAAGACAGCACTCTGGTTTTGATGTTGGCGTATAAGTCACAAGGGGCAAATGAATGGGCTCTGGAAGTTCATCCGACAAGCTCCACTACATCCACTACAGCAGGGACAGTACTGATATTCCACAAACATTCCAGTTTGTGGTGTAGAATGGTCTGTGAAACGCTGGCTTGCTCCTCCATCACCTTCCACTTGTGTGTGTTGAGAGAATTAAACAAAACTCTCATTTTGGCTGAAACTAGAACCTGGGTTTAAATGTTTTCAATCTGAACCATTTTTCCTAAAGAAATTCATGATAACTTGCACATTCAAAATTAAAATCAAGGGGCTAATTTGTAACAAATTATTTAAAAATCATTAAACGTTTTACCCATTTCCATTTGGGAACAAGGTGCCTATTTGCAAGTCTTAGAAATAGGTATACTCTTTCAGAGAGTCTTCTGGAGCCCAGACTTTTAGAAATCGTAAATGTACATGCCATTAAATATGGTGTTCCTTTTAAGATGTGTAGTTACTGAGTAAAAATCTAATATCCTACAACCCAAACAATCATAATGAAATCCAGTCTGTAGTCCCAGTTAGGTGATTCAATGAAATCATACATGATGAGCTTGTCATCATGAGAAATAGGAAACAGGAAATGTGGATTTCTATTGTGCAAACAATGTCCTTAGGAAAAATATGATCGCAGACCAATGAATCTACGAAATAAAGTTATAGTTTTAATATTAGCTAACATATTTATAGAACTTATTGGCGTAGAATCATTAAAACTTCTCTTGTAAAAGCATCATTCATTTTGAAAGTTCCGCATTATAATTTTCCTAGTGTGATGTAATCCTTTAACCAATTATTTAATATTCATTAAAAAAGACTCAACTTATTTACCTTAGAAGACAGCTTATGAATTACTTTTTCCTGAAGTATTTTCCATAATCAAAGGCAAAGGTTTTCTTTCTTTGCACCAAATGCTATCTCCATTTTTTCCCACTAACCCATGCTACCAACAATTCTCTTTTTGTAATTTTATTGGTACCTTGAAAGAAGGTGCCATGTCCTTCTGGGTCTCCTCTTTTTACGACATAAATTTAGCTTTCCCGGGCTCTTTGTTTGCCATCTCATTTGACTGCTGGATCATTCTGGGCTTTCCTTTGCATCTCCAGGGGGTTGTTATTACTCACCTTGGCCAGGTTACTGGGGAGATCAGGTGCACCTGAGGACCTTTTTGCACTCACTTATAGCCCTGTCTCCTCTTACACCTTGGGCTTACATCAGACACGATCTCAGATCAGATGGAACTTACTAGGTTCTTTGCCTCCTCATATTGGGAGCAAGAATAGCTGCTTGTGTCACTGGCTCTGGCCTAGTAAGTTATTGGGAGACAGAAGATCCAGCACCTTCTTTCCCTAGGACATCCTGCAAAGAATCTTTGCTGCTTTTTCCTAATGCTTCACCAACAAGCAAGCAAAAAGGCAGATGCTGAGAAACTGGTGCCTCCTGGAGCTTTGGTTGTATCCTGAAACCAGGGCTTCTTCCTTAGGGCAAGCAAGAACTGTGGGCTGTTGTTATCAAATCAGATTTATTACATCATAGTCATGCTACAAGGCAAAGAGGCCATCACAAGTATTTGAAGAAGTCAAGATCTATACCTTGGGAATTCTGGAATCCTTTACACATTCTCTAAGCTTTGTCTGACCCTTCTATAAGGAACTAGTAGAAAGTGTCACTGCATCAGTGGTGTCTAGTAAATGTTTCACAACAGGCTTTCTGAAAAAACAAACAAACAAACAAACAAAACTATACATACATATATGTACAAAAGCTTATCACAAATTTTATTTATTTATATGTATATTTTATTTATTTGTGTGCATAGCACACAACTGACAAAAAATAATAAAATACACATATTCTTCATTGTAAATTGATTTTCATAGAATGCTGTAGTTGATATTTGCTGAAATTGTTATCCTTATGTAGCCAACCTGTGGCTGCAATTGATAAGTGAAGGTAGTTCTCATATGAATGTTGTTTAATATTTTTATAGGCATTAATGAGTAAGACAAAAGTGAAATGAAAAAATAAATATGTGTGCCAGAATTTTTAGTGTGTCAATGATGTGAGCAACTCCTTTGCTTCAAATACAGGGAGAATAGTCCTCAATATTTTTGTGCTCTTCACATTGTAATGGCACCAGACATATAAGTTTAATCTGCATTATTAACATGTTTGTCATCACGTTCTCATGTCTAGACTATCGGAAAAAGAGTAAATCAAGCTCTGATTGGTAGCCACCATGTCCAATTTAAAGCTACCAACATAACATCACTGATTGCAGAGTTGTGAAGAGATACACAATAGCACATCAGCATATATTATTCATTCCATACAGATATACTAGACATAAGGAACCTCTAAGGCATAGACAATAGGCAAATGTAGTTAAATAATTAGGATGTGATGAATTTGGAGGTATTTATCTTTGCTTTTTAATTTTTTATTTTAAATTATTGTGGATACATAATAGTTGTACATTGTTATATTTATTTTTAATAAATCATTTGATTATAAGTATATATAATTTAACTTTTGATACTGGCTTTATTTAATGACTGACTCACGAAAATCCTGAAAAGTTAATAACTGGCTCTTATAAACCAGTGCAAGTGGGCTCCAGTGCACCACTGGCCATAGCTCATGAGTATTAAAAATGTTATCATCATGGGAAATTCAAGATGGCATGGCTCTGAGGGATCATCTTGTTCATTACTTGTCTTTGCTAAGTGTGGACTCTGATGTGTTGCTGTTTGAATAGGAGACTGTATCAGCAGAGTAAGTTCTGATCTGGTTCCCAGGTGCCTGTTGTGTGAATCACTGAGAAAGCATCTCTACCATACATGGGCCCTTTTTTTTGAGGGGAATGGTGGCAGAGGAGTGGTAGTTCTTGATGAGGGCTGTTAGGAGGGTAAGATGCCAGGCCAGCGTCTCTTCTCATGTGCCACACTCCGTGTTATGTGTATGTAGGGAGTGGAAGTTGGGTGGAGAAGAAAGGAGACGTTGAGAAGTTACATCCCGCAACTCAGGACTCTAAGGCAATTGTGAGCTTTGGGAATGTCTGAGTAACCCTCAGAGAAAAATATTCTCTGTAAATTCAGAGGCAATCAGAGATGAAGCAATGAAATGATACAGCTCTAGGGGAGAAATAAAGTTTCAAACTTGTGATTATGTAAAATGGGAGAGGGAAAAGTTAAAATCATCAATTCCAGCTGGGACTGGAGTCATAGTAGCTAAGAACAGTTAATATGTACTGACTTCCTGCATATTTATAATATGCTAAGCACTTTACATGTATAATTTCACTTAAACTACACAACCACCATATAAAATACTTTTCTCACCAATTTTCACAAAGGAAAACAATAGGGAAACAGGTTGAGATAGGAAAACTGTTGTACAAGGTAATACACAAAGCAAAGGCCAGAGTGGAATTCATAGAAATCATAAACTTTTGAATCATGAATATACACAGTTATGATTCCTTCCATTAGGTCCCCATGTATTGGGACCAAGAACAGCATTGAGTTTTCCTGGTTAGAGGAGGGTAGAAAGGCAAAGGGGGTGGGGTGGGTAAGACAGTGGTCCTTAGTTCTCTGGAATATTTATCTATAACCAGCATGAAAAAGGGGATCAGATCCACCATTTCTACCACCATTAAAACACTGGGCTAAATACCACCATCACCACTCCTATGGATTGAATATTTGTGTCCCCTCAAAATATATACGGTGAAACCCTAACCCCCAATGTGATGGTATCTGGAGGTGGTTAGGTTTAATTCAGTCACAAAGGGGGGACCTTATGATGAAATTTGTGCCCTTACGAAAAAGGAGTGTCCCCCTGTTTTCCACCATGGGAGGATACAAGAAGATGCCCTCTGCATACAAGAAGAGTGTCCTTACCAGACAGCCTACAGTGCTTGATCTTGGACTTCCCAGCCTTCAGAAATGTGGGAAATAAATGTTTGCTGTTTAAGCCACCCAACCAAACGTTTGTTAGGTCAATAGTAATTTGTTATAGCAACCTACTAAGATAACCACTGCCTCCAGCAATAACAAAGTACTGTGAATTACAAAAGGGTTATCAACTCCAGGGGCCCAGACACCAAGACTGAAGACTCTAATCACAGTTCCCTCAATCCAATCTCCTGGAACCACATAACTATCTACCTTTATAGAACATATTTTTACCCAAAAACCAGTATGAGAGAAACAGAGACAAATGACTGCTGACTGTAAGACTAAAGATAGGGTTTAGTTGAGAAGCTGAGGAGTGTCTGTAGCTGTACGTGGAGTAATGTCTCAACAGGTCAGGCTCTGACCACCTGAACCTCCACTATTAGCAGAGTGGACAAGAAAAAGAGTACAAACCTGTCTAGCAATGGCCCATAGTATGTCCTGCATGGGTTTGCCTTGACTGTTGTCCTGAGTAAGTAATTTGAATTTAGTATTTTTCTCTACTCCTTGTTTGCACTCTCAGCCCCACTGCCACATTCAAAGTGGCAAGACTACTGGCAATAATATTATTTTTATTTTACAAATTATCTTTTAGCTTGTTTCATATTTTAAAAATACAGCTCATTATAGCTGTTACTATTGTGATTTTAATAGCCTCCAAATGCAATTCTGATGAAAAGGATGAAGGAAAAAGAGCCGCTTGCTACTATCATACATGCCAGTTTTAAACATGGCCTAAAAATTCTTTGCCACTCCTCCTACTAGCATATGGCATCCACATCCCTTCCCTGCGGATCCGGTTGGATTTGTAACTTCTCTGACCCCTGCTGCCGTGGGTCAGGTGGTGATCCCTGAGGCTAGGTCAGAAAAGGCTGTGTGGCTTTTACCTGTCCTCTTGGAGCTCTCTTTTTTGGACACTCCCACTCAAAACCCAGTCTCTATGCCACAAGAAACTCAAACCACATGGAGAAATGACTTGTTGGTGTTCTGTCCACAGTCCCAGTCAAGCCAGCCTTCAACTCACCCTAGCCCATGCATCAGACATGCAAATGAAGAGACCACTTTGGAAGTGGCTCCCCTCACCCTCGCTGCTCCACTTCTCAGCCTCAGAAGTCTTTCTGGCTGAGGCTCCAGACAATGTAGGGCAAAAAAAAAAAGCTGTCCCTGCTATGCACTTTCCTAAGTCCTTGCCTACAAAATCTGTGAGCATAATAAAACTGTCATAGTTGTATGTTACTAAATTAACAAGGGTTTGTTTTAAGACATACATAACTGGAATACATACCAAAGAAGCATCTCTGCAAATATAAACATTTGAGTGCCTTTGGTATATGCAAAATCACTATCACATCCTTGCTCTGTATATTCAGAGGGAAGAATTGCTTGGGTTCTTGGCTTGTGGAGGAGAAGTGGTAGATCCATGAGTGAGAGTCAACCTCTTAGAAAACCAGCAATGGCCTAACGTTTCTAGTTACAGTTGCTGCAAGAAACATCAACACAAAGAATAAAGATGGTGCCTGTTATTACTATAATCCTTATAATAAAGGTCCTAGGCTCCTATTTTTACTGTTGTGTTGATTTGGGCTTATTTTTCTATCTTGCTATGCTACAAACACTTGAGACTGAGTGTTTTGGGGTTATTTCTGTATCTTCTTATCCTATCTGCATTTGAGTCTCTGCGTGTCTGGGGTACGTAATGGTAGCAGGCATTCAGAGTAGCATTTGTGTGTGCCCAATGGCAACGTGAAACACAGGCAATGATCACACTTGGCCCAGATCACATACGGAGTCAAAGGGCTCATCTCTCTGATTGCTCCCCAGAGAACACTAGAAATGTGATTAGTGAGACCCACATAATATTTGTTCCTCTTCCTGGGATGATCAGACCCAGGAAATTGTGTTAGAGCAACTGTGGTTGAAAATCATTCTGCAGGTAGGGGGTTTCTATTTTCAGGCTTCCAGGATGATCTAACCAAAGTGAACTATGTAGGCCGGGCACAGTAGCTCATACCGGTAATCCCAGCACTTTGGGATGCCAAGGTGGGCAGATCACTTGAGGTCAGGAATTTGAGACCAACCTGGCCAACATGGTGAAACCCCACCTCTACTAAAAAGGCAAAAATTAGCTGGGTGGGAGGCAGAGGTTGCAGTGACCCAAGATCGCGCCACTGCATTCCAGCCTGACAGTGCGAGACGCCATCTCAAAACAAAACAAAACACAAAACAAAACAAACAGAAAACAAAGTGAACTATGAACTATTTATTGAGAAAAATGTGCAAAGGATGCCCAGTTTCTACAGTTGTAACAATATCAAAATTAATTGTCTTTTCTACAAGCGGTTCTCTGCTGATATTTTATCGAGTGGCTTTTGAATAAAATTTCACTTTTTTTTTTTTAAGGAACTGAAAGACTAGGAAAGTAGGTACTGATGTGGGCTTGGTTATATACAAGGTTGTTTGGATTAACCTGTGGGATAAATAGGCCTGCTGCATACTGGTTTAATACAACAACTGATCATTTTCCTCAGTAGTTGGTTACTTATTTCTAAAGAATTATTCAGCACTATTATTGAATGAAGAAGCCAGTTTCATGTAACATTGTTATAGTCTAGGGCAGATATATTATTAATAATACAAATAAGCAAACATTTACCAATAAATAAATTAAACATTTGCATTATTTACAATAAAAAACCTTTCCAGGAATTATGATTTCTTTAGAGTTCTTCCTACAATTACAGAAATCAGAGAAGTTTCTGGATAGCATGTTAATTTAGTGAAAATAAAATATTGCATCTTCTGGGAAAATCTTCATTAACTGAAACTTTCTTCTAAACATAAACGTGGACCAGTGAAGTAGACACGACTCTTGATTTCTCCCTAAGTACGATTTGCTGTGGGTGGATAAGAAAAAGAATCTTCTTCTCCCCTTATAGGCGATGATCATACATCTCAGTTTGCTCGAGGTGGCAGTACACATTTATACTTGCTTTCCTGAAATATCTGTAAGTAGAATCCCCCTTTACTCTCAAAAGTGTTTAGATGATAAATTACATGGTCCCTCTTATTCACAAGTCCAGGGGAAAAGCTCTGTCCCTCACACATATTCCCTTGGTGGCAGATTCCCTTTGTTCACATGAATCACAGGTCATAGCATGGAGTCCTATACCTAATTTCATTCCTCCTGTGCAAAACAGAATTGATCGAATCTATATTCCCCTTGGTTTTCACTATAAAACTAAATTACCTGCAACTAAAGCCCAGTTTATCTTATTTGTATGGATTAAATGCCTGTGACTTTTACTGAACATTTTCTGAGATTCGTTAAAAATTTGCAAACATATTATTTGCAATCATTAAAGGCTTATTTTAAATATAGTACTCTTGGATGGACTAAGAACTGTTTTCCACATGAATTTCTTAGTTTCAACTGGACTGAAAGACCAGATCCAGTATAGTTGGAAGAACATCAAATTTGTGGGCTGGAGTTCTATGCTTCAGTTCATACTCTGTCCCGTGTACTGGTGGAAAATACATCCCACCAGTAAGTGGCCCAGGATTGGCCCAATTTACACCTGCTCTCCAGTGTAGTTATTAAGACTGCCCCCTTTCATTCTCAAAAATATCCTGGTTTAGAAGATAAATAATGTGGTCACCCTAATTATCAGCCATATAGAATCAGGCAAATCACTAAGTCTTTGTGTTTCCATCCCTCATTTGCAAAAAAATTACCCATCTCAGAAAGCTATTTTGAGGAGTGAATGAGAGGGAAAACACAAGAGCTTTAAAACATACTAGCAAGTGTAACCTATTAGACAAGCTTCCTATTTTTCATCCTCCTGCTCTGTGTCTGAAAGATACAAGGATTTGTGGACTTCTTACAGCTGACCCTGATTCTTGCTCTCAGCTGCAGATATTGCACTTTCTATTAAAGGTTCAGCCAAGAAAATGGGCAAGATATTTTTTTCCTTTTCCTCTGGCTAAGCTCTCCACTACCTTTCATCCACACCACACTCATTCCTGCTTCCAAATCTTTCTGTATGTTCTACCCACCTTGTGGAATATCTAGCTTCTCTTTGCCACTCTCACTTTCTGTATTCTTAGCTAAAGTCCCATCTCAAATCACATCTTTTGGAAGAAGACTTCTGTGAGTATGATTAGGGGCTTGAAGGTGCCATCTATAACTCCTCCCTATGAAGATTCTGGCCAATGAAGTTTAGGTACAAAAAAAAAAAACCCCACAAAAAAACAATAAATAGGAATGGAAGCATCTCTTTATTTGTTTGGGAAAGCACATGTGAGCATCCAGAGCTCTGATAATGGCTCGAATAGCACGACGCTGGAGTGGAGAATTCTATTTCCTAGCCCAGATCTAGATCTTGAAACTTACATTCTTAGGTGTGCCATGTGTGAGAGAGGAAGAGCAAAAAGAAGAGAGGAATGAAGAGAGATGGCCTTCAAAGCTGACTGAGCCTGCTGCTTAGAAGGTGACCTCAAGCCTTCCCACATTGGAAATAATGAAGATAATTTCTTTCATCCTACACTAATCATTCTCTTCTTCAAACACCATTTTAACTTAGAGGTAGCATTGCACAGTTTAATGAATTGTTTCTTGGTTGTTTCATGCAGGTCAGTTTTTAAATTGTGGCCATATTGCCAGCTCCCGAACATCACTGGTTAATTCTTCAGGTCTTCAGCATCTTTGAGAAAATCTAGGATAAACACGGCTTCTACTAGATAATTAATAGTTATTGGTTGAATGATTTAGTTGCAGGTTTAAATGTTATGTTTGGAGGGAAAATAAGACCCTTTCTAATTTGATAAGATCACACAGTGGGGCTGTCCTGCTAATGCTGATACTACCCTTGTTGCTGTCGTGCTGTAAAAACAATCTGATAGCTTCCACTCCTTAAAAAGAGGGAAAGAATGCTGAAATAATATCAGCAAACACTTCACCAAGCACTTCATGCTCCTGAAAACATGGAAGAGACAAAGCTGCTTCTTCTGAAGAATCATTTTAAGTGCCAGTGGAAAAGATCGGCTCACTGGTCCACAGACTCATCTCCTTTCTTCCTGTACCTGTAGCTAAACCTTATTTCCCAGACTCCTTTGCATGTAGGTGTGGCCATGCAACAGGGTTCTGGCCAACGGAATGTTGGCAGATGTCCTGTGGACCACTTCCTGGCCTGGCCCACAGAAACTTCCTGTATAGGACCTTACACATGCTTTCCCTTCTGCCTGGAGAAAGGAAAAGACCCACAGAGAAACTCTGACAGTCCCTGATTGGAGGGTATTCCTTGAGAACCTAGTCCCTGAATTAGGACTCGAGGGAGAGCTGCTCAAAAAGGAACACTAGCATTGGGCTGCGAGAGAAACAGACTTATTATTTTGAGTTGCTTGAGAAACTTGAGGTTTACCTGTTAACAGCAGTTGCTGTGCGAGGGCTTGCTTCTTATTGTTAGAATAACCAAGGTATTTTTTCCCTTATAAAACTATGACACAAATAACAATGACTGCAGAATTAATTGACTATAAATTGTACCTGGATTTCAGAGAGGTTACAAAGCAAAAAAAAAAAAAAAAAAAAAAAAAAAAAAATGCATCTTGGAGTTGATAAAATAGGATAATTCAATATTTCGGTGTTTTTTTTCGTTTGTTTTCATACCACCATCTGAGTCCCATAGCCAGCTCCTTGAAGAATGGAAAAACTACTGTTTCTGATAATCAGAATGTAAGCTCCTAGAGGATTTAAAATTAACCTGTCTTATTCACTCTCTCGTATTTCTAACATCTAGAACATCAGTTAACACATTGTAGGCATTCAGGAAAACTTGTCAATTGAGGGAAAGATGTCCAAGCTATGGGCAGCATGCGGGCCTGCATGGGGAATGGATTCTCTGTCTGTAGTTAAGTTCTTGGGAAAGTGAATGACAATGAGGGTCACAGATTCAGAATCCAGAGTGATTTGATGAGTTGCATATTTAATGGCATCATCGTGGAATGCACGTCTGCAGTGCTTCTGAAATAGCGTTCAGAGGCAGGACCTGGCCTTACAATGAAGACCCTTGAGGAAATGCGTTAAGACTTCAAAAGGTGTGTTTATTTATTGATGTGCAGTATGATCTTTATGGTCTTCAGTGTTTAAAAATCAGTAAAGCAGTTTGATCTATTTGGCTCTGAATAATTTCAAGTGTGTGCTTTGTTTCTGATGATTGCCTTTTAGGTCTCCTTGAGGAAGTCGCTATGACTGAGAGCGAGGCACACACCCTGTCAAGAGTTTCTCCTGCTCATACATGCCTTGAGTTGGCCTTTTGGGGCAGAGCAGTAAGCAAGGACTGTGTCTTGCCCATTGCTATATCCCCAGTGCCCATTTTAGCACCTCACACAGAGTTGGTGCTCAATGCATATTTAGTGAATATGTTGTAATTATTATTTAGAATGACTGAATGGATGACTCAAAACTGAAAACTGAATCGACTTCTATCTGGAGTTTGAAGAAAATATTAGCCCCCTTTTGTTTGAATGTTTATTATGAGTCGGGCACTTTACATATATTATCTTGCCTAATGTCAGAAGAAAGTACTGGCATTATCTCTATAGGACGGAGGAAGAAGTTGAGACTCAGGAGGACAAGTCATTTTTACAAAATCACAGGGAGACAGTACTCAAGTTGAGCTCAGACTAAGCCATTCTTAACCACTTTGCCTAGTTCTTGAGAAATGGTGCACTTTAAGCACTGGAATAACATCATAATTTCAAGATGACCCAGCTCCAACTGTGCACACTCATACCTTCCTGGTGGAGGAGCTTGACCTCAAGTTAATGAGCCTGAAAGAGAAGTGAGTAACATTCTTTTTTTGAGAAAAATTGTTCCAGTTGTGCAGCACTTTTTCAGCCCAAGGCATCTGTGATACCAGGTGAGGATGAGCAGAGTGATCCACCCCATGCTATCTCTTACCTCAGCTGCTGGGCATCGACAGTTAATTCTAGACCCCTGTTTATGCAGCATAATATTACAGGCTCAGAGTGACTAAAACATTTGTAAGGACCCAGACTTCTTAAAGCTGCTAGAGGCAGGTCTCCCTGGGAGATGAAAAGATTACAATGTCATCGTCCTTTAAATGATAACAGGGCACTCGTGCTTTTCTTTTAACCTGAAGGGAAAATCAACACGTTTTGCCCTGTGGCAGAATAGAACTGGGACTTACATTTCAAAATGATCATTGCTGACATCTTGTTCTATGTGCCATCAATTTTTGTTCAGGCATCTAGAATTTGTTTTTCCTCCAGGAATTTGGAGTGATGTGTACACGTCATCCTCTCACCCAATGTTACACTTATTCATAGTGTCAAACTAGTGGCAGATCGAAATGATTCCACAAG
Organism: Gorilla gorilla gorilla; assembly: GCF_029281585.2. Lineage (NCBI taxonomy): Eukaryota > Metazoa > Chordata > Mammalia > Primates > Hominidae > Gorilla > Gorilla gorilla. Next base: position 169,111,358 of record NC_073229.2, read on the forward strand.
TGCTGCAAAAACACAAAGTATTTTGTGTTTCAGATTGGTCAGTAAACACAGAATCTCTCTTTTATTTAGTGCCAGGAGCTAAATTCATGAGATCTTTGATTATTTGTCAGGCAGCAGTTTCTGTAACAGTAGTTTCCAGTGTTCTTTGCAAAAGCTGTGAGTGCAATGTTCACTGTTCTCTGAGTGCTTGTCGGAGACCTGGGGAGTATTTTAAACATGATGATTCTATCCAGAAATTTTCATGGAGGTACAAGAGTAACCATGGGTTTCTGATTACGGTGCATAAGGAGGCATTAAAAAAACCCAAGTGCAAGACAGAACACTATTCTTTTTCATTAAAGTATTTCCACTCTGATTTTTGGCTTTAACAATGATGAAAACAAAACGTAACTACTTAACTAGAAGCAAATCACTTTTTATAGTGTTATGAAAAGAAGAATATGCATAAATATATTGAGGGGTGTCATGGACTATCCTTTGAAAGTATTCTCAATGGGCCAGGTGCAGTGGCTCATGTGTGTAATCCTAGCACTTTGGGAGGCTGAGGCGGGTGGATCACCTGAGGTCAGGAGTTCGAGACCAGCCTGGCCAGTATGGTGAAACACTATTTCTACTAAAAAATACAAAAATTAGCTGTTGTGGTGGTGAGTGTCTATAATCCCAGCTACTCAGGAGGCTGAGGCAGGAGAATCGCTTGAACCCAGGAGATGGAGGTTGCAGTGAGCCGAGATCACACGACTGCAATCCAGCCTGGGTGAAAGAGTGAAACTCTGTCTCAAAAAAAAAAAAAAGTATTCTCAATGAAAATAATGTCCTTAATACCTTCCTTAGCTAGTGTCATGCCTTTGTCTATAATGATATATATTTATTATTACCCTCTCTGCTTATTGGGGTGGCATTCAGAAATAACAAGTATTTCATATGGAATACTGACATTATAATGGGCATGAATTTGTAATCACAAACTCAAATCTGGCCATGCAAGATGTGTTACATTTCTTTGTTGTCAATAGTCTATTCTGAATCCACCTCTTGTCAGGCTAATGAGAGAGAAGCTAGTCATTACAGGGGACTAGGAAGTTCCCAGTTAATTAGAAAACAGTAGCAATAGCAGCAGTAATGACATCCATGTCCCTGCAAAGGACATGATCTCATTCTTTTTTTCGACTGCGAAGTATTTCATGGGGTCTATGTACCACATTTTCTTTATCCAGTCTGCCATTGATGGACTTTTACAGTGATTCCATGTCTTTGCTATTGTGAATAATGCTGCACAGGCAAAGATTTCATCAGATGAAGACAACAAAAGTAATGGCAACAAAAGCAAATTTACAAATAGGACCTAATTTAATTAAAGAGCTTCTGCACAGCAAAAGAAACTATCAACAGAGTAAACAGAAACAATCTACAGAATGAGAGAAAATTTTTGCAAACTATGCATCTGACAAAGGTCTACTATCCAGCATCTATAAGGAACTTTAAATTTACAAGAAAAAACAAAAAGTGGGCAAAGGACATGAACAGACATTTCTTTTATTATTACTATTATTATACTTTAAGTTCTAGGGTACATGTGCACAACATGCAGGCTTGTTACATAGGTATACATGTGCCATGTTTGTTTGCTGTACGCACCAACTTGTCATTTACATTAGGTGTTTCTCCTAATGCTATCCCTCCTCCAGCCCCCGACTCCTCAACAGGCCCCGGTGTGTGATGTTCCCCACCCTGTGTTCATGTGTTCTCATTGTTCAGCGCCCAACTATGAGTGAGAACATGTGGTGTTTGCTTTTCTGTCCTTGTGATAGTTTGCTTAGAATGATGGTTTCCAGCTTCATCCATGTCCCTGCAAAGAACATGAACGCATCATTTTTTATAGCTGCATAGTATTCCATGGTGTATATGTGCCACATTTTCTTAATCCAGTCTATCATTGATGGACATTTGCGTTGGTTCTAAGTGTTTGCTATTGTGAATAGTGTCACAGTGAACGTATGTGTGCATGTGTCCTTATAGTAGCTTGATTTATAATCCTTTGGGTATATACCCAGTAATGGGATCGCTGGGTCAAATGGTATTTCTAGTTCTAGATCCTAGAGGAATCGCCACACTGTCTTCCACAATGGTTGAACTAATTTACACTCCCACCAACAGTGTAAAAGCGTTCCTATTTCTCCACATCCTCTCCAGCATCTGTTGTTTCCTGATGTTTTAATGATCACCATTCTAACTGGCATGAGATGGTATCTAATTGTGGTTTTGATTTGCATTTCTCTGATGACCAGTGATAATGAGTGTTTTTTCATCTGTCTGTTGGCTGCATACATGTCTTCTTTTGCGAAGTGTCTGTTCGTATCCTTTGCCCACTTTTTGATGGTTTTTTTTTTTCCTTGCAAATTTGTTTAAGTTCTTTGTAGATTCTGGATATTAGCCCTTTGTCAGGTGGGTAGATTACAAAGATTTTCTCCCATTCTGTAGGTTGTCTGTTCACTCTGATGATAGCTTCTTTTGCTGTGCAGAAGCTCTTTAATTTAATTATATCCCATTTGTCAATTTTGGCTTTTGTTGCCATTGCTTTTGGTATTTTAGTCATGAAGTCTTTGCCCATACCTATGTCCTGAATAGTATTGCCTAGGTTTTCTTCTAGAGTTTTTATGGTGTTAGGTCTTACATTTAAGTCTTTAATGCACCTTGAGTTAATTTTTGTATACGGTGTAAGGAAGGGATTCAGTTTCAGTTTTCTACACATGGCTAGCCAGTTTTCCCAGCACCATTTATTAAATAGGGAATTCTTTCCCCATTGCTTGTTTTTATCAGGTTTGTCAAAGATCAGATGGTTGTAGATGTGTGGTGTTATTTCTGAGGCCTATGTTTTGTTCCATTGGTCTATACATTTGTTTTGGTACCAGTCCCATGCTGTTTTGGTTACTGTAGCCTTGTAGTATAGTTTGAAGTCAGGTAGTGTGATGCCTCCAGCTTTGTTCTTTTTGCTTAGAATTGTCTTGGCTATGCAGGCTCTTTTTGGGTTCCATATGAACTTTAAAGTAGTTTTTTCCAATTCTGTAAAGAAAGTCAGTGGTAGCTTGATGGGGATAGCATTGAATCTAGAAATTACCTTGGACAGTTTGGCCATTTTCACAATATTGATTCTTCCTATCCGTGAGCATGGAATGTTCTTCCATTTATTTGTGTATTCTTTTATTTCGTTGAGCAGTGGTTTGTAGTTCTCCTTGACAAGGTCCTTCAATCCCTTGTAAGTTGGATTCCTAGGTATTTTATTCTCCTTCTAGTAATTGTGAATGGGAGTTCGTGATTTGGCTCTCTGTTTGTCTAGTATTGGTGTATAGGAATGCTTTCGACTTTTGCACATTGATTTTGTATCCTGAGACTTTGCAGAAGTTGCTTATCAGCTTAAGGGGATTTTGGGCTGAGATGATGGGATTTTCTAAATATACAGTCATGTCATCTGCAAACAGAGACAATTTGACTTCTTCTTTTCCTAATCTAATACTCTTCATTTCTTTCTCTTGCCTGATTGCCCTAGCCAGAACTTCCAACACTATGTTGAACAGGAGAGGTGAGAGAGGGCATCCTTGTCTCATGCCAGTTTACAAAGGGAATGCTTCCAGTTTTTGCCCATTCAGTATGATGTTGGCTGTGGGTTTGTCATAAATAGCTCTTATTATTTTGAGATATGTTCCATCAATACCTAGCTTGTTGAGAGTTTTTAGTATGAAGGGATGTTGAGTTTTTTTGAAGGCCTGTTGAATTTTTTCGATGGCCTTTTCTGCATCTATTGAGATAATCATGTGGTTTTTGTCGTTGCTTCTGTTTATGTGATGGATTATGTTTATTGATTTGCATATGTTGAACCAGACTTGCATCCCAGGGATGAAGCCGACTTGATCGTGGTGGATAAGCTTTTTGATGTGCTGCTGGATTCAGTTTGCCAGTATTTTATTGAGGATTTTTTGCATCGATGTTCATCAGGGATATTGGCCTAAAATTCAATTTTTTGGTTGTGTCTCTGCCAGGCCTTGGTATCAGGATGATGCTGGCCTCATAAAGTGGGGTAGGGAGGATTTCCTCTTTTTCTATTGATTGGAATCATTTCAGAAGGAATGGTACCAGCTCCTCTTTGTAACTCTGGTAGAATTTGGCTGTGAATCCATCTGGTCCTGGGCTTTTTGTGGTTGGTAGGCCATTAATTATTGTCTCAATTTCAGAACCTGTTATTGGTCTATTCAGATATTCAACTTCTTCCTGGTTTAGTCTTGGGAGGATGTATGTGTCCAGGAATTTATCCATTTCTTCTAGATTTTCTAGTTTATTTGCATAGAGGTGTTTATAATATTCTCTGATGGTAGTTTGTATTTTTGTGGGATCAGTGGTGATATCCCCTTTATCATTTTTAATTGCGTCTATTTGATTCTTTTTTCTTCATTATTAGTCTTGCTAGCAGTCTATCTATTTCATTGATCTTTTCAAAAAACAGCTCCTGGATTCATTGATATTTTGAAGGGTTTTTTGTGTCTCTATCTCCTTCATTTCTGCTCTGATCTTAGTTATGTCTTGCCTTCTGCTAGCTTTTGAATTTGTTTGCTCTTGCTTCTCTAGTTCTTTTAATTGTGATGTTAGGGTGTCAATTTTGGATCTTTCCTGTTTTGTCTTGTGGGCATTTAGTACTATAAATTTCCCTTTACACATTGCTTTAAATGTGTACCAGAGATTCTGGTACATTGTGTCTTTCTTCTCGTTGGTTTCAAAGAGCATCTTTATTTCTGCCTTCATTTCGTTATTTACCCAGTAGTCATTCAGGAGCAGGTTGTTCAGTTTCCATGTTGTTGAGTGGTTTTGAGTGAGTTTCTCAATCCTGAGTTCTAGTTTGATTGCACTGTGGTGTGAGACACAGTTTGTTGTGATTTCTGTTCTTTTACATTTGCTGAGGAGTGTTTTACTACCAATTATGTGGTCATTTTTAGAATAAGTGTGATGTGGTGCTGAGAAGAATGTATATTCTGTTGATTTGGGGTGTAGAGTTCTGTAGATGTCTATTAGGTCTGCTTGGTCCAGAGATGAGTTCAAGTCCTGGATATCCTTGTTAGCCTTCTGTCTTGTTGATCTGTCTAATATTAACAGTCAGGTTTTAAAGTCTCCCATTATTATTGTGTGGGAGTCTAAGTCTCTTTGTAGGTCTCTAAGAACTTGCTTTATGAATTTGGGTGCTCCTGTATTGGGTGCATATATATTTAGGATAGTTAGCTCTTCTTGTTGAATTGATCCCTTTACCATTATGTAGTGGCCTTCTTTGTCTCTTTTGATCTTTATTGGTTTAAAGTCTGTTTTATCAGAGACTAGGATTGCAACCCCTACCTTTTTTTTGCTTTCCATTTACTTGGTAGATCTTCCTCCATCCCTTTATTTTGAGCCTACGTGTGTCTTTGCACGTGAGATGGGTCTCCTGAATATAGCACAATGATGGATCTTGACTCTTTATCCAATTTGCCAGTCTGTGTCTTTTCATTGGGGCATTTAGCCCATTTACATTTAAGGTTAATATTGTTATGTTTGAATTTGATCCTGTCATTTTGATGTTAGCTGGTTATTTTGCCCGTTAATTGATGCAGTTTCTTCATAGCATCAATGGTCTTTACAATTTGGCATGCTTTTGCAGTGGCTGGTACTGGTTGTTCCCTTCCATGTTTAGTGCTTCCTACAGGAGCTTTTGTAAGTCAGGCCTGGTAGTGACAAAATCTCTCAGCATTTGCTTGTCTGTAAAGGGTTTTATTTTTCCTTCACTTATGAAGCTTAGTTTGTCTGAATATGAGAGTCTGGGTTGAAAATTCTTTTCTTTAAGAATGTTGTATATTGGCCTTCACTGTCTTCTGGCTTGTTGGGTTTCTGCCAAGAAATCTGCTGTTAGTCTGATGGGCTTCCCTTTGTGGGTAACCCTATTCTTTCTCTGGCTGCCCTTAATACTTTTTCCTTCATTTCAGCCTCGGTGAATCTGACAATTATGTGTCTTGGAGTTGCTGTTCTCGAGGAGTGTCTTTGTGGTGTTCTCCGTATTTCCTGAATTAGAATGTTGGCCTGCCTTGCTAGGTTGGGGAAGTTATCCTGGATAATATCCTGAAGTGTGTTTTCTAACTTGGTTCCATTCTCTCCGTCACTTTCCAGTACATCAATCAAATGTATATTTGGTCTTTTCACATAGTCGCATATTTCTTGGAGGCTTTGTTCGTTTCTTTTCAGTCTTTTTCCTCTAATCTTGTCTTCTCACTTTATTTCATTAATTTGCTCTTCAATCACTGATATCCTTTCTTCCACTTGATCAAATTGGCTAATGAAGCTTGTGCATGCATCACGAAGTTCTTGTGCCATTTTTTTCAGCTCCGTCAGGTCATTTAAGGCCTTCTCTACACTGTTTATTCTAGTTAGCCATTCATCTAACCTTTTGTCAAGGGTTTTACCTTCCTTGCAATGGGTTAGAACATGCTCCTTTAGCTCGGAGAAGTTTGTTATTACTGATCTTCTGAAGCCTACTTCTGTCAGCTCATCAAACTCATTCTCTGTCCAGTTTTGTTCCCTTGCTGGCAAGGAGCTGTGATCCTTTGGAGGAGAAGAGGCGCTCTGTTTTTTGGAATTTTCAGCTTTTCTGCTCTGGTTTCTCCCCATCTTTGTGATTTTATCCACCTTTGGTCTTTGATATTGGTGATCTACAGATGGGGTTTTGGTGTGGATGTCTTTTTTGTTGATGTTGATGCTATTCCTTTCTGTTTGTTAGTTTTGCTTCAAACAGTCAGACCCCTCAGCTGCAGGTCTGTTGGAGTTTGCTGGACATCCACTCCAGACCCTGTTTGCCTGGGTTTGACAAGCGGAGGCTGCAGAACAGCAAATATTGCTGCCTGATCCTTCCTCTGGAAGCTTCGTCTCAGAGGGGCACCTGCCTGTTTGAGGTGTCTGTTGGCCCCTACTGGGAGGTGTTTCCCAGTTAGGCGACACTGGGGTCAGGGACCCACTTGAGGAGACTGTCTGTCCATTCTCTGAGTTCGAACACCATGCTGTGAGAACCACCTCTCTCTTCAGAGCTGTCAGACAGGGACATTTAAGTTTGCAGAAGCTGTCTGCTGCCTTTTGTTCTACTATGCCCTGCCCCCAGAGGTAAAATCTATAGAAGCAGTAGACTGTGCTGAGCTGCAGTGGGCTCCACCCAGTTTGTGCTTCCCGGTCTCTTTGTTTATACTGTGAGCTACTCAAGCCTCAGCAGTGGTGGACGCCCCTCCCCCCATCAAGCTTCAGTGTCGCAGATTGATCTTAGACTGCTATGCTAGCAGCGAGCAAGGCTCCGTGGGCGTGGGACCTGCCGAGCCAGGCGCAGGAGGGTATCTCCTGGTCTGCCGGTTGCTAAGACTGTGGGAAAAGTGCAGTACTTGGTCAGGAGTGTACCATTTCTCCAGGTGCAGTCTGTCACGGCTTCCCTTGGCTGGGAAAGGGAAATCCCCTGACCCCTTGTGCTTCCTGGGTGAGGCAATGCCTTGCCCTGCTTTGGCTCACCCTCCGTGAGCTGCACCCACTGTCCAACCACTCCTAATGAGATGAACAAGGTACCTCAGTTGGAAAAGCAGAAATCATCCTTCTTCTGTGTCGATCTTGCTGAGAGCTGCAGACTGGAGCTGTTCCTATTTGGCCATCTTGGCAGACATTTCTTAAAAGAAGACATACATGTGGCCAACAAGTATATGAACAAAAGCTCAACATCACTGATCATTAGAGAAATGCAAATCAAAACCACAATGATATACCATCTCACACCAGTCAGAATGGCTATTAATAAAAAGTCAAAAATAAGAGATGCTGGCAAGGTTGTGGAGAAAAACAAATGCTTCTATACTGTTGGTGAGAGTGTTAATTAATTCAACCATTGTGGAAGACAGTGTGGTGTTTCTTCAAAAACCCGAAGACAGAAATACCATTCAATCCAGCAATCCCATTACCTGGTATATACCCAAAGAAATATAAATCATTCTATTATAAAGACACATGCACACGTATGCTGATTTCTTTTCATGTTAGATGGCTTTGGAGTGTTTGCTGGTGTTATGGAAATCATACTATATGGAAGTTGAATCAAGGAAATATTTAGTTTGCTGAGGTCATGCTGGGTGCCTTCTGTATGTGATTACATTATTGCTCTTCATATGAGTATAGGAATGGTTTTCAGAAATGCTCCCATGACTAGCTCAGTGTTGAAAACAGTGGTGCAGGACCAGAGGTTGATTGTGATATAAACAGATCCTAAGGCACTGGAAGTATGTGGGTAATGAAGAAAAAATGAGGTTTGAAAAGTTTGGAGCCAGAAGCTAGTCTATGGGAAATTCTTCCAGTTATCAGATGTTTAGCACTGAAGCAATTCTTGCTGATAATTAGTCAAGAAATCCTCTATAAGGAATATACTTGTTAATGCATTATATACAATTATTTGAATATCACATACATTTTTATTTTTAAGCTAAAAGCATGAGAATATTATTACTCAGAATATTTGTATTTGTAGCACAATACAAACACTTTCCACATAGCAGTGCCATAAATATTAAATACCTCTAAGTGTGAAATCATGTTTTATGCATCCCGAAAAATTAGCTCAAATCTTAGTATATCTGAGGCATATGTCCTGAAGTAATTTGGAGTCCCAGATGAATTGACATTCAAAATTACCACCAACATTTCAAAACACCCTGAAAAAATAAGTGGTCCAATGATATGCTATATGTATTTATTATTATGTTAATATACTTAATATTAGAAAATTATTATTACACAACTATGGAGCTCATGACAATATGGCAGTAGGCTAAAAATAAATTTGAACTGTTTTTGTACATACCTTAAATTCAAATTAATTATGTACATTGTTATCCAAATTATTAACTACAAAAAAAGCCAGATTCTATGGGAAGAGAAGATTCTAATGGAAGCCAGGACATGTAATATAAAGACAATCTTGGCAAAAGATAATTTGGCACAAAAAGACAAAATTTGGCAACATGTCAAAAACTCTTTTACTGTAACTGAAACTAAAAATTCTGATGGTCAAAATCATAAAAAAAAATCATGATAGACGAAACAAACAAAAACATGAACAGATAATAGGGATGACAACAGAAGAGATAAATAAATGAATAGACTCCCACCCTGTGTACAAAAAGTAGAAGGAAAATGAAAGTAACAGCAAAGAAAAACATAATTTGTACAGTTACCAGTGCATGAAGGAATTTCAATAACAGCTTCATTGGGAAAATTAATTGACTTTGATAAGTAGCATGTTTGTCCTGATAAATGTACTCCAGCATTGTTTTATCAAAGAAATTTGTTTCCCTCTTCAAATTATGATGCCAGTAATAATTAGAGAGTTTAACAAATATACAATGGACAATAGAAATATCTTTAAAGTTGGTGTTATGAACAACACCAAAAGAAAAATGTTCAAACTGTTTTGAGATCCCAGCTAGTGAGTCCAAGATAAGATGTTGTATATATTGTATAATTGACAAAGTGTTTTAATAGGCAGACATAACTTCCTGAAACTCAGGAATACTCCACAGACAAGCGGGTACTGGAATACATATCAATCAAAAACAAATGCGCTAGACACCACCTTGAAGAACAGAGAAGAGTCAGTTTTATTATTAATGTTTAGTATTCTTTTTAAACATTTAAAAGAGTGGTTATGCCTTTTTTATTGTAATTGGCAATTTATAATTGTATCAACGTTATAAGGTACAAAGGGATGTTATGAATTATAAACATAATGTAGAATAATTAGATCAAGCTAGTTAACATATTCATAACATCAGATACATTATAACACTTATTTGTGGTGAGGACATTTGAAATTTATTATCTTAGCATTTTGAAACGTACAATTCTCTAGTATTAACTATATCTACCATGGTGTGAAATAGAATTATAAAAAATTTCCTCCTGTCTGAGATTTTGTACCCTTTGATCATCATCTCCCTATTTCATGCGCCCAACAGCCTCTGTAGCCACCATCCTACTCTTTGCTTCTATAAATTTGATCCTTTTAGATTCCATATGCAAGTGGGATCATCTGGTATTTGTCTTTCTGTGCCTGGTTTATTTTACTCATCATAATATTCTCCAATTCTATCCATGTTGTCACAGATGACAGAATTTGCTTCTTTTTTAAGGCTGAATAGTATACCATTGTGTGTATATGCCACATTTTCTTTATTCATTCATCTGTTGATGGCCACTTAGGTTGAATCCATAACTTGAACAGTGCTGCAATTAACATGGAGTGCACACATATCTTCAACAAATTGATTTCAAACATTTTGTGCAAATACCCAGAAGTGGAATTGCTGGATCATAGGGTAATTCTATTTTTAGTTTACTGAGAGACCTCCATATCGTTGGCAAGGAGGTAGAGAAAGAGCAACGCTTGTACCCTGTTGGTGGGGATGTCAATTAGTACAGGCATTATACAAAACTGTATGGAGGTCCCTCATAAAATGTCTATTCAGGTCCCTTGTATCAATCTTTTCGCTGAATTTTTTTTCTTGCTATTGAGTTGTTTGAGCTCCTTACATATTTTGAATATTAACTCCCTATCAAAGGTATGGCTTGAAAATATTTTCTCTCATTCCATAGGCTATCTCTGCACACTGATAATTGTTTCCATTACTATGCAGAAGTTTTTTAGTGTGATGAAATCCCATTTATCTATTTTTGCTTTTATTTCTGGTGCTTTTGGGGTCACACTCAAAAAAATCATCACACAGATGTATGTCATGTAGTTTTTCCTTTCTGTCTTCTTCTAGTAGGTTTATAGTTTCTGGTCTTATGTTTATGCCTTTAATCCATTTTTAGTTTAATTTTGTAAATGGTGTGAGATAATGGTTCAAAATAATTTCACTATCATGAGAACAGCATGGGAAAGACCCACCCCCATAATTCAATTACCTTCTACCAGGCCCCTCCCATGACACATGGGAATTATGGGAGCTACAATGAGAAGATGAGATTTGGATGGGGACACAGCCAAATCATATCAATTTCTTTCATCAATGTTTTATAGTTTTCAGTGTACAGGTCTTTCACCTAATTGCTTAAATTTATTCCTAAGAATTTTAATTTTTGTAGCTATTGTGAATGAAATTGTTCTCTTGATTCTTTTATCAGATAATTTGGCATTAGCGTACAGAAATGCTACTGATTTTGCATGTTGATTTTGTGTCCTGCAACTTTCTGTATTTATTTATTAGTTCTAGTAGCTTTTTGGTGTATTGAGTAGGGTTCTCTCTGTAAGATCATCTAATCAGCAAACATAGACAATTTCACTTTTTTCTTATTTGGATGCTTTTGGTTTGTTTATTTTGCAATTAGAAGTCTATTCTAGACTTCCAATACTATGTTGAATAGAAATGGTGAGAGTAGACATCCTTGTCTTGTTCCAGCTCTTAGAAAAAAGGTTTTCAAATTTTCACCATTGAGTATAATGTTAGCTCTGGTGATTCTCATATGTAACTTTTACTATGTTGTAATACATTCCTTCTATACCTAATTTGGTGAGAGTTTTTTCATAAAAAGATGTGCATTTTTTTCAATTGCTTTTTCTGCATCTAATTAGATAAGTTGATTTCTTTCATTGATTCTGTTAATATAATATAATACATTTATTGACTTGCAGATGTCAAACCATCTTTGTATCCCAGGGCCAAATCTCATTTGATCGTGATAGATGATTCTTCTAATATGTTGTTGAAGTTGGTCTGCTAGCTTTTGTTGAGATTTTTTTCATCTATGTTTATCAAGGATATTTGTGCGTAGTTTTATTTTCTTGTAACGTCTTTGGCATTGGTATTAGGTTAATTAATACTGGCCTTGTAAAAGGAGTTCAGTGTTCCCTCTTCTTCAATTTTTTGCAAGAGTTTGCAAAATATTGGTATCCTCCTTTGAATGCTTGGTAGAATTTAGCCATGAAGCCACCAGGCCCTGGGCTTTTCTTTGATGGGAAACATTTTATTACTGATTCAAGCACTTCACTTGTTATCTGTCTATTCAGATTTTTTTTTCATGACTCAGTCTTGGTAGGTTGTATGTTTCTAGGAATTTATCAATTTTTCCTAGGTTATCCAATTTGTTGGCCTATAATTGTTCATAGAAGTCCCATGATCCTTTGTATTTCTATGGTATTGATGATAATGTCTCCTCTTTCATTTCTGATTGTATTCTTCTTACCATTTTTTTCTTAGTCTAGTTAAAGATTTGATTTTTTTGATCTTCTCAAATAACCAACTCTTAGTTTGATTTATCTTTTGTATTGTTTTTCTCATCTCAACTTTATTTCTGCTGTGGTCTTCATTATTTCCTTTCTCTTGCTAATTTTTGGCTTAGTTTGTTCTTTATTTTCTAGTTCCTTGAGGTGTTATGTTAGGTTGTTTATTTGAGATCTTTCTTCTTTATTGAAGTAGGCATTTATTATTATAGAAATTCCTCTTAGTATTTCTTTTGATCTATCACATAAGCTTTGGTATGTTGTGTTTCCATTTTCACTGGCCTCCAGATATTTTTAAATTTCCCTTTTAATTTCTTTATTTACTCCATGATTGTTTAGGATTATGTTGTTTAATTTCCACCTATATGTGAATTTTCTAAAATTCCTCCTTGTATTGATTTCTAATTCTATATCATTTTGTTTGGAATACATTTGATGTAATTTTAATCTCTTTAAATTTGCTGAGGCTTGTTTTGTGCCCTAATATGTGATCTATTCTGGAGAATATTCCATGTGCGTTTGAGAAGAATGCATATTCTGATGCTATTGGATAGAATGTTCTTTATATGTTTTTTAGGTCTATTGGTCTAAACTATAATTAAAGTCCAATCTTTCCTTATTAATGTTTTGTTGGAATGAACAGTCTCTTGCTTAAAGTGGGGTATTAAAATTTTCCACTATTAAAGTATTGCAATTTATCTCTACTTTCAGATCCTTTAATGTTTGCTTTACATATTTGCGTGCTTCAATGTTAAGTGTATATATTTAAAATTGTTATATCTTCTTGATGAATTGACCCTTTTATCATTATATAATGTCCTCCTTTGTTTCTTTTTACAGTTTTTCACTTAAAGTCTATTTTGTCTGATATAAGTATAGCTCTCCCTGTTCTATTTGGTTTCCATTTGTGTGGGATGTCTTCTTCTATCCCTTCACTTTCAGTCTATGTGTATCCATGAAAGTTAGGTGAGTTTACCTGCAGGCAGCATATAGTTGGATCTTACTTTTTTATTCATTAAGTCACTCTGTATCTTTATATTGAGAATTTAATCCATTTCCATTTAAGTAATTATTGATAGGTAAGAACTTACTACTTTTTGAAAATTACTTTCTAATTGTTTGCAGATACTTTCTTTCTTCGTGTCATGCCATCTTCCTTTATTGTTTGATGACTTTCTTTAGTGGTATGTTTTGAATCCTTTTTATTTTTGTTCTGTACTTCCACAAAAGATTTTCATTTTGTGGTTACCATGAGGCGTGCATAGACCATATTGTACTTATATCAGCTTATTTAAAGCTTATAACAATGAATTTGACTGCATACAACTCTACATCCCTCCATTTTATGTTTTTATGTCATAATTTACACCTTTTTGCAATATGCATACTTTGATAATTTATTTTAGATATGTTTATTGTTAATGGTTTTGTTTTGTAACCATTGTACTAGAGACACAATTGCCTTACATGCTATCTTTAAAGTTCTAGAGGATTCTGAATATGGCTCTGTTTTACTTATATCATTGAATTTTGTGCTTTCATGTTTCACATTATCAATTACCAGCTTTTTGTTTTAGTTTGAAGAACTCCTTTTAGTAATTCCTATTAGGCAGGTTTAAGGTGATAAACTCTTTTAGCTTTTGTTTGTCTGGGAAAATTTTTATTTCTCCCTAGTTTCTGAGAGACAGAGTTGAGGGATAAAGTATTCTTGCTTGGCAGGATTTGTTTTCACCACTTTGAATATGTCATTTCACTGTTCATTGTTATGCAGAGTTTTGCTGAGAAATCTGCTGGTAGTTATATTCAAATTCCTTTGTATGTGATATGTTTCTTATTATGTACTAATTTCAGAATATTTTCTTGTTTTTTTTTTGTTTGTTTTTTGTTTTTTGTTTTTGAGATGGAGCCTTGCCCTGTCGCCCAGGCTGGAGTATGGTGGTGCGATCTCAGCTCACGGCAACCTCTGCCTCCCAGGTTCAATCGATTCTCCTACCTCAGCCTCCTGAGTAGCTGGGATTACAGGCATGCAACGCCACACCCGGCTAATTTTTATATTTTTAGTAGAGATGGGGTTTTATACCATGTTGGTCAGACTGGTCTTGAACTCCTGACCTCGTGATCCACCCTCCTCAGCCTCCCAAAATGCTGGGATTACAGGCATGAGCCACCATGCCCAGCTTGTCTTTGATTTTTGATAGTTTGATTATTATGTGTTGTGGTGTACTCCTCTTTGGGTTGCAATTGATTAGAGACCTTTACACTTCCTGTGCCTGGGTATTGGCATCTATCCCCAGATTAGGAAGGTTTTTGGCCGTTATTTCTTTTGATATATTTTCTTGCTCCCTTTCTCATTCTTCTTCTTCTGCGATTTTTAGTATGTGAAGATTTGGTGTCCTGATGGTGTCTCATAATTCTCATAGGCTTTCTCCATTCTCTTTCATTCTTTTGTCTTTTTGTTCCTCTGACTAGGTAATTTCAAGTGTCTGTCTTCCAGCTCACTGACTCTTACTTCTGCTTGATCAAGCCTTCATTGAAGCTTTCAACTAAATGTTTCAGTTTAGCCTCTGTATTTTTCATTGCCAGGATATCTATCTGGCTCTTTTTTAATTGTTTCTAGTTCTTTGTCAAACTTCTCACTTTTTTTCTTGTATTGTCTTCGAATTTCATTTAAATTTTGTATCTGCATATTCTTGTAGTTCACTGAACTCTTTATGAATATTATTCATAGCTCCTCATTTTTTTGGAGTCTGTTATTGGAGCTTAATTAGTTTCTTTTGGAGGTGTCAGGATTCCCTCAATTTTGTGATCCTTGTGTCCTTGTGTTGTTGTCTGTATATTTGAGGAGACTGCCTCCTTTTCCGGCCTTTACAGGTGTTCTACGGTGAGGATATACTTTCGCTATTTAGTTCAGATTGTGATTCTGGAAGGGTCAGGTGGTAATGACACCAGGCGGACAGAGCTTGTTGTGAATTCTCTAGTTGACTGGCCCACTGCCTTTGTTCTGATGTTGGGTGGGCTGCTGACTGTGTGCTCCACTGTATGTTGAGATTACTGGCTGGGTATTGCTATCAAGTGGAGCTGCTGGCTGGGAATTGTGAGGGATTCTTATCGGGTTGGTCACAAGATGTATTTCTAGACTGGGTAATTCTGCTCTTTGAGATGTACAGTTGTGCAGGTCTGCAGGCTAGGCTTGGAGGTTAGGTAGAATTGTTGCTCAGAATAGGTAGTATCAGAGGCTATGCTCCTTAGAAATGCATGATTGAGGATTGTCTCACTGCTAGGGTGGAGATGTGTGTGGTGAGCTTTCGGCTGAGTTAACTGGCTGTTTGACCTACTGGGTCAAGCAGGTTTAACCCTTCTGCTTCTCTAAGATCAGTGAGGTGAAAGTCTTTTTGCCTGGGAAGAGTATTGGGAGTGCTTTTTGGCTGAGTGGAGCTACTGCCTGACTTCCTGAGTCAAACAGATTTAGCCCCTTTGCTTTCCTGAATTCCACAAAAGTGGGAGTCTCTCTGCCTGGGCAGGGTGTTTGCCAGACTTTTTGGATGGGTGGAGCCACAGCTCGACTTCTAAAGTAAAGCTGGTCTATCTCATACACTTATCTGAGATATGGGAAGGTAGAAGTCTCCCTGCCTGGGTGTGGTCATCGGGAAGGGTTCTGAGACTAGACAGGGAGACTAGCAGTATAGGAACTCAAGCTAGGTGGTACTTCCCACCATGCTTCTGAAGGGGATCAGGTCGGCTTTGTAGGTGGGCTATGAGGTTTCCAGATATCTCTGATTTGGCAAGAATAGCTGGCAGGAACACAGAGGTACTACCAAGATCTGTGCACTGGTCACCATGACCTCTGCCTTCTTTCTTTGTTTCTACCTAACTCCACCTTGTCTACTCATGCCATTTTTCCTAGAGTTCCCCATAAAATGAGACTAAAGTGAGCTGCCCAGAAAGCATCTTGGAATGCAAGGAAAACTGGATGACTTCCTCAGCGTCTCTTTTCCCCTTGTAGAAATTGTAGGCCCAAGAAAATCCTCTCAATCTGGCACCATGTAGACTTGGAAGAAGGATGGGGCAGCACAATCAGTATGAGACTGTTCTTCTTATCCTTCTAATTAAAATTTCATTCAATTCTGTTGAAAACGTGGGTGTCTCAGGCTTGTTGCCAAATGTTGGGGTTTTCAAAAGGATGCTCTAGGCTATAGATACTTGCTAGATAAACTTTCTGTAGAGGGTGTGGAGCTTGAGACATCTTATTCTGCCATTTTTCTGATGTCATTCTTCCTATCAAACTTTTAAGTGAAGGCCTTTCCCCTTCAGAGAACACAATGAAAAATGGTGTTCTTCAAGTAATGATAATTATTGAAATAATGGGAGTTACTAAATAAATGCTACATTTGATTTGTTTTTGTATGAACACTTGGAAAAAATTTCAAAATGAATAACCAAATGTGCCTTAATTATCCCAAATTATTCACTAGAATTAAATAATGGGAAAACATATAAAGTATTAAATCAGGTAAACCAGACACCAAAAATTACTGTATTATTATAGCATCTACAACAAATGTGATTCGCTGGTTATTATCATGTGCTACTGTTTTCACTGAAACCTCATGAATGACTTTTAAATATTTCACCAGCCAAAAGTTCTCTGTATGTAAAAGTGATAAGTGGAATTACTGAATATGCTCCTGGATTATTTAATAATCCAATTAATGAAGAGAAGTGACTCATATGAACAAATTAGAAAAAGATTTAAATTTCTTGCCACTTTAAGATGAAATAGTGACTTTAATGATCATATTATAAATGCATAATACAATACTACAATGATGACATAAATGACAAACTGGTCAATGAGTGTTATTAACTGAAATGGTATTTAAGATTGATCGCAGCCAAAGAAAACTTGAAATGACCTGGTATCTTACAGCTCACATAAAAAAGAAACTTGATAGAAGTTTTCCTGAATCTGACAGTTCAAAAAATTTGCATGATACTACCAAAATGATTTATAGAACTGAAAGAAAATTTTTCAAAGTTTAAATAACAACTAAAGACAGTAATACATCAAAATTCAATGAACTCTGCTAGAAGAAAGATTTTCTACCTTTGCTATAGAAAATTAACAATTGTCATATGAAAAGGCTATCAAAGAGTGTGCAGATAATAAATGTAAGCAAAAATACTATCACATAGGTGGGTAGGGCCATTCATAAATAAAATATTTATAATTTATTTATGGATTTATGATGCTTTCTATTTTTAAATGCCTTTAAAATGCATAATTTGTTGTGTTTTTTTCTCCTTCTAAATCAATTTTCTCCTTAATTTTGTATTCACAACTTTGTATTTTTTTAAAAAAAGATTCCTTAAATGGTATGCAATTCAGACCCATGAAACCTTTGGTTTGTCCCTGCTCTAATCTTAGGCTTCCTTTCGGTTTGTGACGGTCTCTTCATTTTCCCTCTTTGGATCTTTTCCTTCTTGCCTGGAGCCGATGACAGAAGGCCAGAAGGCAACTTCTGTTATAGGGGTAATGATACTTTTGTCCCCTAGAGCATTGGAGACCAAAAGATTGGGGGGAATGCAAGGAAGGGAGTAGAAAATATTGTGAGAATATTTGTGAGGGGAAAATATACTTCCATCTTGCATTGTGCCACACTCGGGTGCCTGCCCTTTGCTCTACCAGCTCCCTGATCTCCTATTCATTCGCCATGACATTCAGAGTAATCTCTAAAGCAAAAATTAAAGGACTAAATGAATGTCTTACTTGGTCATGTGACTTGCTGATTTATTTATTGGGTCCCTGCTCTGCCTGCACAACACTGTGCTGTCCACAAGTGTAGATTTCAAAGGTCTTAGCTTTAAAGATGAACCTTAGGCTAAATGTGGAAGTTGGAGGTGGGGGCTCAGGTGGCCCCTGGAAAACCTATGTCTTTTTCTACTTTATACGCTAGACTTTGATATGATATAAGATTGCCTGAGAGAAGCTGCTAGTGTTAAGGATTTGGAAAATCATTAATCTTAAAGACATTTTAAACTCATGACCTCCAAGGCTTCTTAAGATCTAGCCCAACTTCTGTCCCAGGCTCACTGTTGCCAGCCCACAATATGCACCCTCTATTCCAGCCACCGAAAACCGCTCCTCTGTTCTCAAACATGCCACACTCTCTCCCTTCTGCCTTGCACATGCTTTTCCTTCTCTACGAGTGCGTTTTCTTCCCTTGTTGGAGAAACAAACTCCTTTCACCCTAAGTCTCAGCTTAAACGCTGCCTCTGCCCAGTGCCCCATTCACATTTCCTCTTTCCTCTTTCCCTCGGCAAGCCCATGCAATGATTTATTTATTTGAATCAATTTTGGCACAGGGCTCTGACATTGTCTCATAGTTGTTCATCCAGTTTCCTAATTATGAGTTTTTCATCAGCTCTTGTCCTGTTAATCTTGTATCATTGGGACCTAGCTTGGGATTTAATATACAGCAGGGGCTCAAAAGAATTAAATGAATGAAGAAAAGATAAAAAATAAGTGAAGCTAAACTAAACGATATTTATCAAGTTAAAGTCATACTTCCCTGAAAAGGCATTTCTTGAGTTACAAACCCCTAAGTTGTGTTGGTACTAAACAGATGAATTGTGAGCTGTGTTTTGCCTTTATTCTCTTCTGCCCCTACCTGATTCAGACAGCCTTTGCCTATCCACATGATATTCTCTTCTGCTCAGTTCTGGGAATTGTATGATGTAATAGTTCTTTGCTACCAATTCCTTCTATCCTTTGAAATAAGAGCATGCAGAGGATGTATTTGCCTATTTCTTTTTAATGATTTTTCCCCAACACTTATTTTGCTGTGGAAAATCTAACCTTCCTTCTTTTCAGGTGTCTTAGGTCAGTCCCTTTTCTCTTCCTTTGTTGCGTTTCTGAGATGATATCCTCAAAATACTGCATGGCTTAAGAATCATGTAAAGGCTACATTTTTATCAAGATAAGAGAAGGTTGGTTTGAAAATTCTTTTATGCAACAAATATTTAGTACAGGCAGAGGTAGGTAATGGGGTCATAGAGGTGACCAGGACAGAGAACATCCCTGACATCACGAAGCCTATAAGTTGGGGAGACAGGAATAAAGAGCTATCCAGACAAGTGACCCTACTATGACCAAGAATTAGGATTGAGGTAAATGCGTGAATGCTCAGGGCACTATGCTACTCAAAGAGGAGAGCCCTCTGGTCTGAAGTTGTGAAGATAAATAAGGGGGCCTGGGTAATATGGAGAAGCTGGGTGTAGGAGGGGGAGATTTAGAGACTGATGAAGAAGTGTGTCCAGAAACCGTGAGCTCAGAAGAGCCTGAAAAGGTTGAGGAAGACAAGAAGTCTGTGAGGCAGAAGCAGAGAGGGGTAGAGGAAGTGGCAGGAGACAAGATTCCTCAACAGAGCAAAGCAACCAAGCCATCCTGTCAGCCTTGAAGTCCTTAACACTCTCCAGAGGTTCTTCTCCAGATTAACTTTCTTTTCTATTTTGCTTTTTTTGTTAATTATGAATATAGCAATGGTATGTTTTCCTTCCCCCTCCTCAAATGTAATGCATTTTTCTATCATACGGGCTATTTAGGCATCTGCGGGCTAGTGTGGAACTCTGACATCATTTCTGTGTTTTCTTCTAGGGGATAATTCCTCCTGAAATCCAAACAGTGTCCATACTCTTCTGGTGCACCCGTTTTTACATTGGTGAGTGCCTGCATTACTAGACAGGTGTCTTATCTGTGATGACTGCTGAGGGGTAAACATTAAACTCATTCTGAATAGAAAATGATAAGCTCCTTCTGCCTGCCAGGGAAATTGTGGTTTTCATAATTTTATTGCTGAAGAAATAGTTGTCATGGCAATAATTTGTATGACTTTGAACAGCCATTGGGTATGTACTGTGAATGGTGAGCTTTCAATGCACCAAGAAAGCACTGCCTGATGAGGATTCTGCACAATGCTTTGTTGGAAGTGGTGTATTTCTCTGGTTTTTGTGACATAATTGATTGAGTATTCACAACTTCAGGTGATTTCTATAGGTATTTATTTAAAGCCCTTAAGATGTTCCTTATGTCAGAAATTGTTCATTTGCTACTTTGTGCTTTAAGCTCATGCTCAATGCCTTCAGTCGTATGGGTTGGCAGTTTGCACCTGTGAGATTCAAATCTTAGCACCTCTGAAATAATTTTACCGAATCCAACTGTACTACTTCATACTCACATTGCTATAAAGAAATGCCTGAGTCTAGATAATTTATAAGAAAAAAAGTCTAACTAGCTCACAGTTCTGTAGGCTGTACAGGAAGCAGAGTGGCATCTGCTTCTGAGGAGCTCTCGGGAGGCTTACAGTCATGGCAAAAGGTGCAGCAGGAGCAGGCACATCATATGAGGAATGCAGGAGCTAGAGAGAGAATGAGGGAGGGAGGAAGTGTCACACACTTTTTTCTTTTCTTTTTTTTTTTTTGAGATGGAGTCTCGCTTTGTTGCCAGGCTGGAGTGCAGCGGCGTGATCTTGGCTCACTGCAACATCCACCTACCAGGTTCAAGCAGTTCTCCTGCGTCAGCCTCCCGAGTAGCTGGGATTATAGGCATGTGCCACCACACCCAGCTGATTTTTGTATTTTTAGTAGAGATGGGGTTTCACCATGTTGACCAGGCTGGTCTTGATCTCCTGACCTTGTGATCCACCCTCCTCGGCCTCCCAAAGTACTGGGATTACAGGCGTGAGCCACCGCGCCCAGCCCACACACTTTTAAATGACCAGATTTCACAGTAACCCACTATCCCCATAACTCAAACACTTCCCACCAGGTCCCACCTCCAGCATTGGGGATTTATAATTCAACATGAGATTTGGGTGGAGACAGAGAGCCAAACTATATCACCAACAAATATTTTTGAGTGCCTACTATGAGCACGACGCAATTCTAGGCCCTGCAGAAGATACAATGGACACGAACACACGTGCCTAAAACCATAGCAGCTAAATTTTTAAACCAGATATAGGCATTACTTGATGTTATGATTAATATGGAATAGCCTTATTATGAGTTAGAATTTGTAGCACACGCTACATGAGAGTAAGGTTGGTGTGTGTGGACTGGAAGTCACAGGTGAATTTTCTATACTCCTTTCTGGTTCATTTTCTTACTGCTCTCCTTGTAAACAAGAGGCAGCATAATGTCATCATTAAGAACAGAGTCTGGGATGTCTCCATTTAAGCACTTTTTAAAATTTTCTTTGTGACCCAGTTTCCCCCTGTAAAATGATGTTACAAAACTATTTTCTTTAGGGATTCATTTTGGGGTCTAAATGAGTCGGCAAATACAAAGTTCTTAGAGCTGTGATAGTACACACTAATATTACTAATAAAGAACGGTAGCACATTCAGGCACATTTGGCACATCTTGGCTTCCTGATTTAGTACAACTGTGGCTCTTTCTAATCAGTAAATTGTCTCAGAGAGATGGACATATTCGTCTATTCATCCATCCATCCATCCAGTAGTTATTTATTCAGTAATCATAAATTGGGAGCCATGGGTTTAGGTGCGGGATATATAGTAATGGATAGACAGCTTGAGTGAAGGAAGGAGCAAAATCAGTGGTTGTAGCCTTTGAGGATTTCGTGGAGAGTAAAATTGCAAAAATAAATGTGGGGATTGATATCAGACCACCAACATTTTATTTTTCCAAGTAAGGACGTTAAAAACAACCAATTATCATTTGGTATCACCATATTTTAACCCCCAAACAGCAAGAGAAACATAATACCAGAATAAATGAGTCTGTAAAATGAAGTAAATTTATGTTGGGAACAAGAGTTGACTATGTTTACCTGCATGGTAGTGCTCAGTAATAATCTGTTGAACAAACATGCCATTTCCCCATTTTCCCCAGGATTTTGCAGACCAAAGAAACTTTATTTGCAGACCAATATTTAGCAGGTTGGGAGAAAATGGGCTTCCAGTTGTGTATTTGGATTAGAATCTACAGATATCTTTTACTTCATGCATCTTCAAGGAAAAAAAATGGACAGGAAGGTGTAAGTTTATCTGATTAACAGATGGTGGTGATTGATGGCCAAATAAAAAAGGTTATTGGAGAGAAGGCTTAGAGTGTTCTTTTACAAATTATGGGAATGAATTTTATTTCATAAATCAAAATTTTTATGAGTGTTCTGATTTTTATATGCTTTGTGGTTGAGGGTTATATTCCTGAGACTTTAAACAGAAGCTTTGTGGTTAACAGTTAAAAAATCTCAGAAAGCACACTGCTCGCTCTCAGTAAAGATGACAAGACATAACCATACAGGTGTAAATTGAGAGACCGTTTATTCACCGGGATAATCTTTTATCATTGCCGTTTGTTCACTGTGATCCGGTTTTCAAGGAATGTTCCTATTTTCTCATCTTTTATTCTTTATCTTTCTAGAACCCAGTTATAATAGATTCATGTCAGCAGGATGCTTCCTTTCAAGGCTTATTAGATACTACCGGATGCTACATTTTTTCTCAACTTTAACCAAGGCTGAATAATTTTTTTTCTAAATCATTTGATTTCCACTGGAACCACTGACCAGAAAATGGTTGTAATCCAACTGATTTCTTAAGGTTGAAAGTAACGACATTTCTTTACATATGTTTATGTAAACTGAGGGTGACTGTTTGTTTTTGAAAAGTACCAAAATTTGAAGAACAGCAAATTAGTGTGGGATCAGCAAAGGAAAAGGGTGTACCTCTCTACCTATGACTGTCCTTATAAACTTGGACTTTCTGGGGCTAGGTGAAGCTGACTTATGAATAGCATAGAATCTGTGAGGAAGAGGTCAAGTTGCAGACTGCAGGAATAGGGAGTCGGATTTCCTGTGAGTAAGAGAGTTTCTTCTTAAAGTCTGTCTTAAGTGAGCAGTGACCGATCCAGATGACCATACTACCGAAGTCCACCAGTTTGACAACCTCAGCTTCTTTGAGACACAGAAATCAAATTGTCTTCAATCAAATGGCATTACAATTATTTAAACTTTCTACTTTTTTTCCAACTCTCCAATTATGAAAATATTTTTATAATTTCTGGAACATCCCTAACACAAAGAAATAGTAAATGCTTGAGGTTATGAATAGCCCAATTACCCTGTTTGATCATTATGCATTGAGTTCTTGAATCAAACTATCACATGTACTTCATGAAAATGTACAACTATTATGTATCCATGATAATTAAAAATTTTTAAAAATGGAAGAAAAAATTGTATCCTTTTTATAATTAAAAGGTCAAGATCAGGAATATATGTCAAAGACCTAGTTCAGCTGGGGACGGTGGCTCACGCCTGTAATCCTAATCCCAGCACTTTGGGAGAACAAGGAGGGTGGATCACTTGAGGTCAGGAGTTTGAGACCAGCCTGACCAACATGGTGAAACCCTGTCTCTACTAAAAAAATAAAAAGAAAAAGAAAATACAAAATTCACTGGGTGTGGTGGTGCATGCCTGTAATCCCAACTACTTGGGAGGCTGAGGCAGGAGAATCGCTTGAACCCGGAGGCAGAGGTTGCAGTGAGCCGAGATCACACTGTTGCACTCCGCTCCTGCCTCGGCAACAAGAGGGAAACTCCATCTCAGGGAAAACAACAACAACAACAACAACAACAACAACAAAAACCTAGTTCTTAAAGAGCAATACATATTTTCACTCAAAATCTACTTACCTTTACTCTAGACACCATTTTAGTGCATTGAATTATTTGTTTTGTCAGCCCATTTCACTAGAAAAGGAGTAGGCAGTAGAGGGTAAAGAACGTGCAGTTGTAAAAGCAAAGGCTCCAATTATAACTTAAGAAAAAATGGAGCCTGATGCAAGAAAAGTGGCAAAATATTCTAAACTGCAAACATTAAAAAATAATCTCATTCATTCTACTAAGTGTAGAGGCATAAACCTTACCGTTGTTTGATTCTCTTCTCCATAAATGTAACATTATATCTAGCACCTTTTTATTAAGAAGACAAGATGTGTGTAACATGTCAATTTTTTTTTTCTTTTAAACATGTTTAAAACGAAATTTAAGAAGAAACTCTCATTATATGGGTAGTTCTTTGCTTCTGCTGGGGAGTTTTGTTAAGTGAAATATGTTTGTAAGAGACATAGGATTATAGATAAATTTATCACAGCTCTCTCCCCAAAATCTTCTCCTTTTCTCTTCTATAATCACGCCTCTACTTAGGAGTCAAGGAGAAGCAGCCAAAGAAAAAGTTACCAGACTAAAGCTGCAGGCCTGTTTCATATTTTCCAAGGAAGAAAATGTAGAATATTCATTCTTCTTTCCATGGTGACATCCTTTAGAATCTAAAAGAAAGGCAGGATTTATGTGCTATGGGTACTGATCAAAGCAGACACTACCATTTATTTCCTAAATTGCCCTATGCATGAGCTACCCCAATATGTTTTCTCAGGCATTTTCCTGGTTTATAGTATTTCTACATCTCGATGGCTTTGTGCTACTTTTTTACTGTTTCTCAAATCAGGTCATCTTAGCTACAGCATAAGGAGGCTTGGGTGTCAGGGACCAACTCAAAGCCTCTTTTTCCATGACTTGGTTATTTCACTCATAATGACATCTGCATTTTTTATCTTCTGGAATATTTGTAATTTATGCTACAGAACTTAATTCATTGTTAGCCACTGGATTCCACTGTAGCTTTTCCATTCTCCTATTCATAGCACTGAGGTTGGTTCAGATTATAACCAACACAAAGATAACTCACAATACTTCTGAATCACCCACAAAGACTAGCTCAGATCTGTGCACACAGTTACTAATCAGTAAATGTATGATCACCAGTTAATGTATTACAATGTAAGTTTAAGAGGGAACCAAATAAGGAAATGTATGGAGAACTAAAGACATATATGATATTCACATTGTCATATTTTGAATAAATTTACATATTATACCATACCTTGAATAAAAAATAACTTAATATGGTTAAATATATCAATTTACTTTTTATCTAGACTGCTTACTTGAAATTTCCATAACTGATTACTAACAGAGATGGCAAGAACTACATTGGTGCTCACACTAACATGGGTAAAACATTGTGAAGTTTAAAAAGGGTTCTATAAAGTCTCTATAGATCTGTATACTTTCAACACTAGGGAAAGATGATTAATTTTATATGTTCTTTACAGCACATTTATGTCCTGTGATAATTATACTACTTATAATCTCTTCTTATCTCCACCCTGATAATAGGTTTTCCTTTTTTTGAGACGAAGTTTCACTCTTGTTGCCCAGACTGGAGTGCAATGGCACAATCTTGGCTCACTGCAACCTCCACCTCCCAGACTCAAGTGATTCTCCACTTATAATTCAAAAAGCAGCAACAACTGCAGTGGCATATTTATGCTTAATCTTGTCCTAAGGTTTAGAAAATTGTCCATAGTACAGGAATTAGTATTGTCTTTTCTTTTTAAATTGTTGTGGATCTGTACTACTTTTGTAAAATATAATAAAAATGAATTTGAATGTTGTAATGTGAAATTTCTTTTTAAAAGATCTTATTGTAAGTTGACAATTTATATTTGCGTATGTTTATGGGATACAAAGTGATGCTAGATCTATGAATATAAGATGAAATAATTAAATCAAGCTAATTTACATATTCATCACCTCAAATACTTGTCACTTATTTTTCTTTCTCCTTTTTTTCTCCACAGCCCCCACTTGGCCTCTCTTACTTATCATTTTTTTTTGTGATGAGAGCATATGAAATGTACTCTTAGCAGTTTTGAAATGTACAGTACACTATTATTGTATAAATCACCATGCTGTGCAATAAACATTCAATAAAAAAGTTTTTTCCTTCCAATTGAGATTTTGTACCCTTTCAATTTTTGTGCTTATCTCATTGCACATCAGTAACAAGCAGTTTGCAAAGTGGTATAAGTCTGAAGATCAGATGAAATGGCACTGGTTTAAAAGACATTATGCTTAAAGGCTTTGCCTGCAATCACCCTATTAAACTACTGAATGTCTCCAGGAATCATGTAGGCTGTGGGAATCTCCAGGTCATGGAGAGCAGCCTTTGTCATTAGACAGAACTGGTATACTAGTTCTTTCTCTTCCTTTGGTAGCTTCTTGTCCACAGGTGTCTTACTTACTTCATTAACCCCAGCTTCCTTATCTCTAAAATGGGGATACTAACTATATCAGCCAGTCAGGGTCTACCTAGGAGACAGAAGCTATGCAGGAATTTTTAAAGGAGAAGTTTAGTATAAAATTATAAACTATGACAGGGGATTGATGCAACGAGGGATTGGCTAATAGGTTATGAAGAGAACTCTGTAGAACACAGGAATAATAGATGTGAAGATCAGCCACTTCCCCTAGGGCTGAGATAGACAGCCCAAAGAAACGACCTCTACAGGGCTGAGCTCCAGATGCCATTGAAAAGGAGCCCTCCAGCTGTGGCTCACTGGATGGCAAAGAGCTCACTGTGGTGCCAAGCTTGCAGAACTTGCTGGAATCCATTGCCTGAGGTTCCAGGGGAATTTTCTATAAAGCTGCCTGAAAGGGTATCAGGGGAAGCTTCTGGGTACTTAAAAATGGAGTCTCTCTAATCCCACTCTCTAGTTTCCCTTCCAGAATGTCCCTAGTTCTAACTACACTTTGGTAAGAAGCAGGTCAAGTTCCTGGGTAGAGTGTGACAAATTCTCAAGTCCCTTAAAGATTTTTTTAGAACCTGGGGGAAGTGAGGAGAGAGTGAGGGAGGAAATATAGCTACTAAAAATGTTGAGGCTGTTCTCCAGGAGGATTTAGGGTTCATTTTCAGCAACATGCTGAAAATATGATTAGCTCGTTGGTTTCTAAGCTGCATCCCAAAGGAAATATTAATTTGAATTCTTTGGGTTGCAAGAAACATAAACCAACCCTTCTGAGCTTAAAGAAAAAAGGAATTCATTGGAAAGACACTACGGAAGTTCGTTAAACTACAGGGAGAATTTGGAGTTCCTTCCAAACTCCGGGTGGAAGAAAAGGTTGTTGTACAACCGTGGGGTTTCAGCCGCAGTAATTAATGTCTTCTGTAGTCAAACTCATGAACTCAACTCAGTTCTAGTAAAAATCAGTCCCCAGGCCTCACAGTAAGGTATAGGAGAGAGACTCTGACTGATCCAGCCTGGGCAAGATGAATACGTTGCCTGGATTCTCCACTGATGGCCCAAGACACAGGGTCACATAGTATGGTCTTGACCAGCAGAGGGTTGAACAGAGTAACAAGGCTGGAAGTGGAAATGCTGACATCCTTTTGAGCCAGGCAGTCAGTGAAGAGAGGGCTGCAGAAAGAAGTTTTACCTGTAGCCCAGTGTTGCTAATAAAATGTTGAAAAACTATCTGAGGGCAGCCAGACCTGTTCCCAGAAGTGATAGCTGGTTTTCATTTGGGGATCTTCACTTTGTGACAAGCTGGATTTCCATTTCCATCAGATAAAGCCTGGCAATAATGAACATCTTCCTGATAACTCTCGTCACGGTTTTCCAAGGAGCTGAAAATGGTAATTAATGCAAAAGCTGTGTTTATTGGTTCGTGAAATTGAGTGCGTGCCATCCTTCGATACTGTGTCTCCTTGAAAGTGAACGTTTGGGAGGGGGCGGGAAACACACTGCACATTAAAGACTCAATTTATTTGACAAGATGCTACAACAAAGACAACCTCATGTATATGAAAATCCTGGCTCTTCCTTGCTTTGCTAAAGTAGAGTTGACAGAGCAAGGAACAAGTGTCTTTCCCATTTCCCTCCCTCCAGAGCTCCAACCCCCTCCTTCACATTGCTCTTAATAAGATAGCCACAGGTTTGGGATGACATTGTCTATTTCACTCTACCACACAGTTCGGACTTCATGCCCCCAGCTCCACTTACTCAGAGTTCTTGGTAGGAGGCTGAGGTGAGCAATTTTGTCTGATGGATTCCTCAAGGCCCTCAAGGGGGCACCAAGGCATGGAGGGCTAGAAGATCCCTTATGCAGCAGAAGAAAATAGGAAACTCTGTTTAAGAGGAATTCTAGGACTGGGAGCCTCGTAGCTGGAAGCTCCAAGTCTCCCTTTCCTTTCAGCATTTTAAGTTATGAGTTTTGGTTGTTGCCAAATCTGCATTTCCTAGGCTTTTATGATCAAATGTTAGTCATAATGGGAGTGAAACAAATGCTGATGTGAGTCTCTAAGGAATCTTACACACACACACACACACACACAAATACATATACACACATACTATGCACATGTACATCTCACACACACTATCTGCATGTAGAGCCATACCACGTATACACAGACCATCCACAAAACACAAATGCATGCATTCACATAGGTGCAAACACGCTTATGCTACACAATATTACAAATACACGCATTACCCATGTGCACAAACGCAAGGCACGTAGCACACATACACGTTCACAATGATTCACACCCCCACACAGTACACTCGAATACGCTACAAATATACACATTGCATAATATCAGGCACACATATCACATGCCCAAACATACCTCTATGCCACACATATGACACACACACAAAGATACCCACTCCACTATGTACCACAATGTGGTTATCTCCTACACATTCCCCACAATACATATTCCATAATACGCCTCCCAACATACCATATCATACATAACACTTACACAACCACCCATAGCCTGTGTCAGATGTGGCTCATGATCCACTACCCTAATGGTGGTAGGGTGAATAAAGGCCCTCAAGATGTCAGGTCCAGCCAGGCGCAGTGGCTTATGCCTGTAATCCCAGCACTTTGAGAGGCTGAGGTGGGTGGATTACTTGAGGCTAGGAGTTCGAGACCAGCCTGGCCAACATGGCAAAACTCCATCTGTACTAAAAATACAAAAAATTAGCCAGGTGTGGCGGAGGGCGCCTGCAATCCCAGCTACTTGGGAGGCTGAGGCAGGAGAATTACTTGAACCTAGGAGGCGGAGGTTGCAGTCAGCTGAGATAGTGCCACTGCACTCCAGCTTGGGTGACAGAGCGAGACTCTGTCTCAAGGAAAAAAAAAAAAAAAAAAAAAAGGATGTCAGATCCTAAATCCTGGAACCTGTAAATGTTACCTTATCTGGAGAAATGTTCTTGCAGATGTGATTACTTTAAGGTACTTGAGATGGGGAAGACTATCCTGAATTATTTGGGTGGGCCCTAAATGCAACTACATATATCTTTATAAGAGGAAGGAGAGGGAGGGAACACACACATACACGAGGAGGAGGTAATGTGGCTGAAGAGAAAGATACCAGAGTCATGGGACCAGAAGCCAAGGAATCCTGGCAGCCATTGGAAACTAGAGGAAGAGCTGGGTTCTTTGAGCAGGCGTCTCAAAGTTTAGGTAAGCTTAGGCAAGAGTTGGAGACTTGGAGCAGAAATAATTGGAAAGAAACTTGAAGAATCTTGAAATCTGAGAACTTTTAGAATTGGAAAAAGCAGACGTTTTTGAACTTGAGACATTAATAATAATAGAAAGAAGTTCAAACAACAAAGACCCATTTGAAATTTTTAGTTCAACAGGAATCTTACTCTTGCAGCAAAGAACACATAAAGGATGTTTCCTCCCCACTCTGGTCTAATTTTTAGATGGCCACAAAGGAGCCACCAGAAAGATGAAAAAGAGTCATAAGGGCGAGAAAGCCGTGAAATTAAGCAGTGCTGAATTGTTCGTCAAAGGATCCTGGCACGTGGAGGTGAATAGAATCAACTGAATCAGAAATCTATTAAGATTTTTAGTAAATTGTATTGATAAAGTCATCACAAGCTGAGATTTTTAAAAACTGGCATTTATAAATCAGCCTGAAGGCTCCCAAATGACACCAGCAGAACACGCGTTGAAAAAGCTATGTAGGCTTCAAGGAGAACACTTCTCAATGCTTAGTTCAAATATAAAGATAATAGAAAACTCCCAGGGAACAGAGCCAGGGGCCACAGAGAACTATTGACAAGATAAATAAAGCCGAAGCAGAATCAAAGCAATGGATGTCTTCCATTGCTAAGGCAAGGGGTCTATATTGTTTCTTCCTGCGAAGATTTCTTATGGCTGCAGACCACGGCTGCTAAGTAGCTTCCATTCTTCCCTTTACCCAAAAGAAATTTTAATTGGAATATAGGTCAGTGGCCCATGAGACAACACACACATCTGTCCCTGATGGAGAATGTTCTACACCGCCAGGCACAGTGATTGGATGGGACTTTAGGTCAACATCCTTGGAGAGGCAGTGAGGCATAAAGTGGGTGCTTTATGTGTGGGAAGAAGGCTATATCAGAGAGGCAGGCTGTGGCCGAGATGGCTGGATGCCAATGAATACTTGTACTTCCCTTTCCATACTGTAGCTGGGAGACGGTGCCTTGCCAGGGGCCACCATTACCAGTCTCAGCTGTTTCAAGTTGTGGTCATGTGATCAGTACTCACCAAGAAAATGTGAAAGGAAGAGATGTGTATCATTTCTGGTTTAAGAAGTGAGCATGCCTTCTCTGCCGTCTCTTTATCCTTCTGACTGGATGCAGTAAACCTGAGATCTGAGGAAATACAGAGCCATGAGATGGCAGGAGTGAGGGTCCCTGAATTACTGCACAAGAGGCAAACTTCCACCACCCAGCAACACTCACATTGGGCTGTGACACAAGAGAAAGAAACATCTTCTTTATTAAGCTACTATGTTGTAGGATTTCTTTATTATAGCATTAGTATATTAGTATTAGTATATTATAGCATTAGCATTATTATAGCATTAATATCACACTAATGCATATATCATATGCACATACCACCTATACACACACACACACCACATACTACTCACAGCCACATACACATACATAAAACACAAGTATTTTATTATGCCTCACTGGGAGCCTCAGGGACTTCTATGCTGTGCCAATACATGCACCAGAAGGTCCTTACATCCATGATGCTCTGGATCATTGAGGGGATAGTTATACTTAAGAGAACAAGTTATTGATTAACAGACTATTGCAGTTTGGGATTTGTTCAAAATACTTTGCTCTCTTGAATCTTCTTTCTTTGTAAAGGTCAAGAGCCCTCTTGCTATACATGAATATGGGTGGATGAGGAGTTGTAATAGAAGGAGGTTGTACTAGCTCATTTTCACCTGGCTATAAAGACATCCTGAGACTGGGTAATTTATACAAAAAAGAGGTTTAATTGACTCACAGTTCCGCACAGCTGGGGAGGCCTCAGGAAATGTACAATTATGGTGGAAGGAAAAGCAGGCATGTCTTACATGGTGGCAGGTGAGAGAGACAGCAGGGGAAACCACCACTTACAAAACCATCAGATCTCATGAGAACTCACTCGCTATCATGAGAACAGCATGAGGGAAACCACCCCCATGATGCAATCACCTCCCACTGGGTCCCTTCCTCGATATGTGGGGATTACAGTTCAAGATGAGATTGGGTGGGGGCACAAAGCCAAACCATATTAGAGTGAACTGGGATATTAGAACTGGGAGTGGATTCATGCGTAATTACATACGTGGAGAAGAGAGGCAGTTTTCGGAGGTGTCAGTGAGCTGGTAGTAGAATTAGGTTTGGAGGCAGGGCCTGCTAATTCCCTGGTCAATTTTCTTTCTGTCTTACAGGTCTTCTTCCTAATTTGAAAAGCCACTTAAGGCCAGGCACAGTGGCTCACGCCTGTAATCCCAGCACTTTGGGAGGCTGAGGCTGGCAGATCATGAGGTCAGGAGATCGAGACCAGCCTGGCCAACATGGTGAAACCCTATCTCTACTAAAAATACAAAAATTAGCTGGGCGTGGTGGCATGGGCCTGTAGTCCCAGCTACTCAGGAGGCTGAGGCAGGAGAATCGCTAGAACCCGGGAGGCGGAAGTTGCAGTGAGCCAAGATTGTGCCACTGCACTCCAGCCTGGCTACAGAGTGGGACTCTGTCAAAAAAAAAGAAAAAAAAAGCCACTTACATCACACTTTAGGAACAAGAGTCAACTGCTCTAGTAAAAAGCTTAGTCCTAGAGGAAATTAAAATGATGGATAACAATGAAATTTGAGATTACTTGTAAGCGGCAATCATCACACTACACAGAGCTTCACGAATGATTAAATAGAAGTTAGCTGTGACAAAGAATCAGTACTCACTCTTCACTCATTATGGGATTTATTATTTTCTAAAAAGTGTTTTCCAATTTGCATTTTTAGTATTGAATTTTTTAAGCTCATTGTTTTTATAAGTTCAAATAAATATTTTAAACATGCCCTGTGACCAATCCTCCTTGAGCTCTGGGCAGATGGCCTTGCCATATTTACAAAGACTCTTGAGAACATCAGATATGAACTGGTTTAAATCCTAACTGCACCTCTAAGCCTGTCTGTACCATTACCATTTCTTGCACAACTTTAGAAGAATAGAAAGCTCTTTTCTTGCCTAACTCTAAATGCTACAACTGTGTCATGGTTCCATTTCTGTCTAGCTCTTTCTGGAGCTTACCTCATTAACAATTCTCACATTCTTTTTTATGTTTACATTCTCATCTTAGCCTATAAACATGCTTGTGTCTCTTTAAAAACAATTCCCAAACTAAATCTTTAAATCCTGAGCCCACTTCCAGCTAATATCTTGTCTCCTTCCTTCGCCTAATTATCACCAAAGTTCTGGAGTTTTCCATATTCACTCTCTCCACCTTACCTCACTGCATCATGGGTGTTTTTCCTAAGGTTACTAGTGATTTCCTAATTCCAAAGCAGTAAAATGATTTTATTTTGCCTCACTTGACTTCTCTGTATTACTAATTATTACTTGTGATTCTCTTCTTTGCTCACCTGTCTTGGTTCTCCTTCCACCTCTCTAGCTGTACTTTCACCATCTTATACCACCTCTTATTCCCCTTGGGATTTAGGGTTGGAAACACGAATATAGATAGTATCTGGCTCTTGGGGTTATCCTGTGAATGAAATGATATAATTTATATAAAACGTATGACAAGTACCTGGGACAGAGTTAATGCTCAGGAAAAATGCAGTCACTACGGATGAGTTTATTTTAGACTGGTCAATTTGAAACATTTGTGACATTCTACAGGTAGTTCTAGAAATAAGGGTCTGGATTTCAGGAGTGAGAGCTGGAGCAGTGGATCTGGATTCATCAGTGCATAAATAGCAACTGAAAATAAGGGATATTATGAAATTATCCAGGGAGCATATATTTGTCAGGAAAGACGGTTATGTTGAGATAATTTCTCCAAGTTTTCATGGCTTTAAACAACAAAAGTTTAGCTCGTGCTCATGACATGTGTCTATCGTGGGTCAGGAAGAGGAATTCTGCTCATTGTCCTCATTCAAGAACCCAGGCTCCCTGCCCAGCTGTCAACTCAAACATGTCACAGGGAAGAGAGCTGTGGAGGGCCTCATATTAGCAAGCAAGTGCTCTGGTGTTCATGTGGCCGAAGTTCCTTTTGCTCACCATTTATTGGCTAAAACTCATCACAAGCTGCACTCATTTAGAAGTAGGAGAAGAAGTGCAATTCAACCACATGTCAGGGAGATGGAGAGAAGGAAATATTTAATAAGTAGCACCAATCACCATCAGAGTTATGTCTAGAATGGAAAGCAAAAAGAATACACTACTTAGGAGAATACATTGGATTGCCTTTTGTTATCCACTACTTGTCCCTTCCATAATGGTTAATTTTATGTATCAGCTTGAGCAGGCTGTGGGATGACACGATGGCTGGTAAACATTATTTATGGGTGTGTCTAGGAGGGTAATTCTAGAAAAAATTAGCATTTGAATCAGTAGACTGAGAAAAGATCACCCTCACCAATGTGGGTAGGCACAGTCAAATCTTTTGACGGCCCAAATAGAATGAAAAAGTGGAGAAAGGGTGAATTTATTCAGTCTTCTTAAACCAGGGCTTCCATATTCTCCTGACCTTGAACATCGGAACTCCTGGTTTTTGGGTCTTCAGGCTTCAAAACCTACGCCAGCATCCCCTAACACTCACCACACTTACTGGTTCTCAGGCTTTTAGCCTCAGACTCAATTACTCCACTGGCTTTTTTTGTTCTCCAGCTTGTATATTGTAGGACTTCAGGGTCTCCATAATCTTGTGAGACAATTTCCATAATGAATTTCCTCTTATATATCTCTTTAAACTCCGTTGATTCTGTTTTCTGCAGAACCCTGGCTAATACACCTTTCCCGATTCAGTACCTAGTTTTTAAAACCTCTCGGATAGGGCCATCTTCTGTCTAGATGCTCAGCCCTGATACCTCTAAATTAACCATGACTCTCTCATCTCCTTCACTTTTCCTTTCTGATTTAAATATAGAATTCCATCAATTCAATAATAAATATATTGCTTGAATTCATCCCTTTCTCTCTGTCATCTCTGAAACTATTACTAGAGCCTCTAAACTACTTTCAGTTAGAATGACCTTCTGAAACACAAATTTGGTCATCCCACAGGGCTTTAAAAATAGAATTTTTTCTAATGAAGTAATTTTCAGGCTGGAGTAAAGATGGAGTGATGTTGGTTATGTATGAGATTTTCTATCTATTAAAATAAAAACTAAGGTTAGAAAACTTTTAGACAATGGAAAAGTATAAAGAAATAAATGTGCATATATCTTTGTTGTATTTGACACGGTTGCCTACTCCTTTTCAAAAGTGCTCTTGTGGTTCTAGCACTCTCTGGTTTTCCTTCCGGCTGCTTGTCTGCCATTTATGACTTCTCTCTTCATCTGCAGGATGCTTAAGTACTGGTGTTCCTTTTGGTCCAAGACTTCTCTTCCCCCCTAACTTTGTATCTCTCCCCTCACACCCTTTCTCTGTCGCACATATACACAGCCAACACTGACCTCGTTCCTCAAACATCAACTCATACCTCCAACTACCTCCTGAATTTTTTTTTTTATTTGAGACAGAGTTTCACTCTTGTCACCTAGGCTGGAGTGCAATGGTACGATCTCGGCTCACTGCAACCTCCACCTCCCAGGTTCAAGAGATTCTTCTGCCTCAGCCTCCCGAGTAGCTGGGATTACAGGTGCCTGCCACCACACCCAACTGATTTTTTGTATTTTTAGTAGAGATGGGGTTTCACCATGTTGGCCAAGCTGCTCTAAAACTCCTGGTCTCAGGTGATCCGCTTGCCTTGATCTTCCAAAGGCTGGGATTACAGGCGTGAGCCACTGTGCCTGGCTTGCCTCCTGAATATTTTAATGTTATCTTAGAATGGTAAGCACAGTATGTTCAAAATTTAACTCATTTCTTCCTCTTCAAATTTCCTCTACCTAGTTCCTTATAAGCTGCACAAGCCACAATAATTTTTCTTCTTCTATCCTCTCTATACAATAAAAAAGTACTAAGTACTATTGTTTCTAAACTAACTTTCTCTATCCTTCTTACTCTCTTCTGCATCCCCACTGCCAGAGCCTCAATTCAGGCCCTTATACTTTCCCACCTGTAGAACTGCAATGGGGATTCTTCACGTATCTCCTTCTATCCTCAATACTTTTCTTCCAACATTCAGCTGGCCAGCATATCCCGTCACTGGAGTAGACTAATTTTTCTAAAATGT
The DNA here is from genome assembly GCF_029281585.2 of Gorilla gorilla gorilla. Classification (NCBI taxonomy): domain Eukaryota; kingdom Metazoa; phylum Chordata; class Mammalia; order Primates; family Hominidae; genus Gorilla; species Gorilla gorilla. The sequence continues at coordinate 169,147,281 of NC_073229.2, forward strand.
AAACCTGATAGTAATGTTACTTAACAATTTCTTAATGGCTTCCTATTGTGTTCAGAATGAAATCTGATGACTTTAGCGTGGCACAAAAAGGTTCAATGGCTTGGTTCTTGCTTGCTTGCCTCCCAGTCTTGTCTCCTGCGAATTCCTCAGGAGCACCTGGAAATTCAGAGATACCAATCTGTGGTCATTGAAAGACAATACTTGGTTCTTTATACGGGTCATTGCTATGGTCTGAATGTTTGTGCCTGCCCCCCATTCATATGTTAAAATCCTATGAATTAGGAGCTGGGGCCTTAGGGAGGTGATGAGGTCAGGACGGTAGAGCCCTCATGAATGGTATTAGTCCCTTTATAAAAGAAGTCCAGGGGAGCTTATTCACTCCTTCCACCATGTGAGGATGCGGTGAGAAGACGGCCATCTTTGAACTAGCAAGAGGAACTTCCCAGACTCCCAGTCTATCATCACCTTGATCTTGAACTTCCCAGCCTCCAGAACTGTGAGAAATAAATTTCTGTTGTGACCCAGTTCATGGTAATTTGTTAAAGCAGCCTCAGTAGATGAAGACAATCTTGTGCCATCCCTTCTGCATGAGATGCCCTTTTCTTGTCCTTTTCATCTCCACACACCGTTTTTTTGTTTTTTTTGTTTTGTTTTGTTTTTTTCTACAAGGTAGAGTATGTTCTACTTCTATTCATTGTGCAAGATCCCAGTCTGAAGTAAATTCTTTTCAAAAGTTTTCTTGACACTCCTGAAATTCCTTTCCCTGTCCTGACTTCCTTCTCTGGTTTCCACATTATAGTCTGTATTCACCTTTAAATTTCAGGTGGATTATCACACTGTAAGGTCACTATGTATTAACCATGAATTGCTTGAAGGAAAATACTTGGTATCCCCAGCACCTACAGCAGTACCTTGCACAAACTGGGCATTCATAATTACTTGTAAACTGAATGACCAGGCTCAGTGCTCCTATCACATTTTATACATCTTTTTTCCTCACTGCCTTGTGATTATTTTCTTTTTATGTCTTTCTCTAGTACATTATAAAACATTCTCAACCATTTATGCAATTCCACACACAAAATAAGCACTATAAAAATGTTACCTGATGCTGTCTAATGTAAAATTTTTGGTATATTTCAAAATAGTTTTCAAGGTAAGGACTCATTTTAGAGTGTAATATAAAGGATACATGACCTGTTGCTATTTTCATGGTGACCATAAGATTTAGAGAGGGAAAAAAACTTCACACTAATTTTATAAGAACTTCCTCTTACGCAGTTATTTTAATTTTCTTAGCTTTTCAAGATTGCTCCTAACAAGTATAAGAAGTTGTACCAATGTCTTCCTAAGAGAAATGGAAGAAGCAAGAGGATATAAGAAAAAAAAAAAAAGAAAAGGATGAGAAAACAATGAAGGAAGGGAAGAGAGGAGAGGAAAAAGAAAACCATAAACAACAGGTACATGTGTTCCAGTTCATAAGAAACACTTCAAGATATCCTTACACATATTTAAAAACATATATAAATATTTATACATTTGAAAGAATTGATTACAAGTGCGCTAGATCTAACACCAACTTTAACTTGCAAATTATTTAGTATTTATTAGAAGAAATGAATGTGTTTTATTCCCCCATTGGTTAATATCATGCTTTGTTATATACGACAGTGAATGGGCACTATTTTAATACTGGAATAAAAGAAACACCAGCATTTCCAGCACATCTTAAATGCATATTCACAGTAGATGAGAATAACAAGTGATTTCTGATGTTTTTTTTTCTAATCTGTTCCATTTTTGCATTTTAATGAACACCTTACATTTTCTGTTTAAGTCTGTTCCAGCAGTTTTGAATTATTTTCTCTGGGAAAATGATTAAGAAAGAAAATCTCTGTTAGGAGAAGAGTGTGCAGTAATATGAATTAATCAAACACAAATGAAAAAGGATTAAATTCAATGAAGGAGCTACATTTCTAAATATTTTTTCTATCTCTTCAATCAAGACAAGGGTCTTTTTCTTAAGAGCTTATAATCTAATTGGAGAGACAGAGCACATACATAAAAAGATGAATGGCTCTAGGGGGAATCCAAATGAATTGTCCAGACAGTAAATGCTACAGATTTCAGAATCTGGAGAAGAGCCCGAAAGCCTAGTGGCTAAGTCTTGAACTGATCTTCACAGAAATGAGAGGGGGGATCTTCAACAATGGAGTGTGACTGTTAATGAGCACAGAGTTTGTTTTGGGGGTGATGAAGATCTTCTAAAACTATGGTGATAGCTGCACAACTCTGACTATAATAAAAGCCATTGAATTACATATTTTGAATTGATGAATTGTACAGTATATGAATTACATCTCAGAAAAGCTTTTATATTAAAAAATATTAGCTACAGTCTTGGCATCAGTTACATAAATGGGGACTGAGGCTGCTAAGGACATTATGTTTTCCTCTTTTTCTTTCCTCTACTTTTTAATAAAAGGGATGTTGGCTGTGCTTAACTTTACAGTTGAGTTTCACAGTCGCTAGTCCAATGAGAAATTACATCTGAAATAGATGTAGATAACTGCATATCATGAGGAGTCCCTGAATTATTGAGATAGACATAGGGACAGACACAGAGGTTTGTATCTCCTTTCTTTAGGAGCACATGGGAACAACTTTCTACAAAGAATACTTACAACATATTAGGTGGAAGCTTGGTGGTATTGCATGGGAGGAAAAGATGGCTGAATAGTAAAAATGGATACAGAATAATCCATTTTTGGCCTATTTTGCTGTCACATCCTGTCTTCACTCTCCTCTGACTCTGGTCCGTATAGCACAGTTGGGTAGGGAGGAAGGGAGGGATGACTTCTGTAGATTGCCTTTCCCAGGTTATGATCACCACTGGCTTCCAGATTGGTTTGGTCAGTAGGAGGCACTAGGGGAGACTGGTGGACAAGAAGAAGTGAGAATCTAGGGTACTTCTCACCCTCTCTTCCTGACTTGAACAGCTTCTCTGGGAACAGCTGCATCTTTCCTGTTGCTATAGCTTCTGGCATAGTTCCAGTTTCTTCTGAGTGAACTTAAATCTTGAGCTTTCTACAAAACTTCCTCTCCTCATCCTTCTAGCTAAGATTAGCATTTGCTAATCTATGTGTTGCCTCACCACCCCTTGTGCTATGATCTAAATGTCCCCCCAAAATTCATGTATTGGAACTTGATCCCCACTGTGGTGGTCAAAGAGATGGGACCTTTTGGGACATGATTAAGTCCTGAGGGCTGTGCTCTGAGCAAGGGATTAGTGCCTTATAAAAGGGCTGGAGGGAACTAGCTTAGGCCCCCTTGACCTTCTACCTTCCACCTTCCACCATGTAGGGACACTGCGTTTTTCACCTCTGGAGGACAGTGTTTCCAAGATACCATCTTGGAAACAGAGAGACCCAGCCCTCACCAGACACTGAACTTGCCTTGATCTTAGATTTCCCAGCCTTAGGAAAAGTGGAAAATAAATTTCTATTATTTACAAATTACCCATTCTGCCGAATTTCGTTATAGCAGCAGAAATAGACTGAGACATCCTGTCTTGCTTTTCAGGTCTTCCATCACCTGTGAACCAATTTCCTGTAGAAAGTTCTTTCTGTTTAAAGTATCTTTAGTGGTTTCTAGTTTTCTGTTTGGATCCTTAAACTGACAGAGCATGAGCAGAATAAATGTGGAATGAATACACTTAGTATACGGAGAACTGAAAAAAATGAAAAACAAAAGGAATGCAGGAGGTAGAGGCATTTAGATGAAGACAATGAGATTTACTTAAGTGTAGAATTTGGGAAAATATGGTGGTAATGAATAATTGCCTCAAGTATAGGAAGAGGGTTGGGCATTGAAACTGGAAATACAAAATTTGAGATCCATTTCTAAGAAATGAGCACTGAAGCAAAGGCAATAGCAACAGAAAAAATTAATAAGGGTCTGGGCGTGGTGGCTCTCGCCTGTAATCCCAGCACTTTGGGAGGCTGAGGCTGGTGGATCACCTGAGGTCAGGAGTTCGAGACCAGCCTGGCCAACATAGTGAAACCCTGTCTCTACTAAAGATACAAAAAAACTGGCCAGGCACAGTGGCTCACACCTGTAATCCCAGCACTTTGGGAGGCCGAGGCGAGTGGATCACAAGGTCAGGAGATCGAGACCATCCTGGCTAACATGGTGAAACCCTGTCTCTACTAAAAATACAAAAAAAATTAGCTGGGCGTGGTGGCGAGTGCCTGTAGTCCCAGCTACTTGGGAGGCTGAGGCAGGAGAATGGCATGAACCCAGGAGGTGGAGCTTGCAGTAAGCCAAGATTGCGCCACTGCACTCCAGCCTGGGTGACAGAGCGAGACTCCGTCTCAAAAGAAAAAAAAAAAAATACAAAAAATTAGCTGGGTGTGGTGGCCTGTACCTGTAATCCCAGCTACTCGGGAGGCTGAGGCAGGATAATCCCTTGAGCCTGGGAGGCAGAGGTTGCAGTGAGCTGAGATCATGCCACTGCACTCCAGCCTGGTGACAGAGTGAGATTCTGTCTCAAAAAAAAAAAAAAAATAATAATAATAATAAGGAAGAATGTATTGAAGATGAAGGAAAATAAAAGGACATGGAGAGAAGCCTGAGGAGCTGTGGAGGTAGACTATTGAGGAACCAATAAAGGACTAAAAAGATTTGTCGCAAAGTTAAGGAGAGAATCTGCTTAGTGGTAAGTGTAATCTCATGGAAATTAGGCAAGAGAGATAATGAAGAGAAAAGAGTTAAATGTCAGATAATGCAGGGTAGTCAGGGAAAAGGAAGACTGAAAAGGGTTACTGAGTTTGGTAATGAGGAGGTTACTGATGACCCTGCAAGTGTGATTTTATTAGCAGTGTAATGGCTGATCACGCACTGCCAAATCATTAAGTAGGTAGAGAAGAAATCAGGATTAAAAGTATACAGAAATAATTTGATTATAGACATTTCCCAAGAAATGGAAGATAGAGCTAGTATAGCAGCTAGAAGAGGAAACATAGGTATTTCTAAATTTATTTTTAAGAAAATGTTATAACTACGTATATTTGTAGATGAGAGAAAAAATGCCAATGGATATTATGTGAACAGAAATGAAGGAACTATGGAGGATGAATGATGAAATAAATTGCCAGGGAAAATGAATAAAACTGGGTTCAGAACACTGGGAAATGGTTATACTGGGCAAAATGTAAAATATGTGTTTGGAAATAAAAAGTAACAGATACAAATATAACAACATACATTGGAGAAGGAGCATACGCAAGCTTAGAGAGCTTGTGATATGTAGCCTGGCTTGACCGTGGAGATGAGGGTGTCGGGCCACGGGAGGATGTGAGCAACAGCTGCGGTGAGGATTTAAAGAGCAATTCAACTACAAATAAACAAAATGTTGATGAGCAGTACTGAGAGCCTGGTTCAGGTTAAAGAGCAAAAAAATCCACGAACTGTGGTGTCAGCAGAGACACAATTGGTGTGTAAGATTAAAGGAATGTTGATGGATAAGGATAGGTTTGTGAAACAGTAGGCATGGTAAGGGCCAACAGCACTTGATTACCATTTAAACCAGTCAACGCAGAAAGTGTTAAGTGAAGGCTGACATCTAGTCTATTGCACTGATAATGTCTCTGTGGGTGGGGTAGGTGAAAGATGATGAGCTTGGCTTATGACATCTTGAGTTTAAGTAGCATTGTCTAGCAGGCAGTTGGAGGTGTTGGACTAAATCTCAGAGTAGCAGATGTAAATAGTGAAGCTAAGAATTTGTATGAGAGTTTTGTGATTAAAAAATGTAGAATAAGAAAGTTAGAATGCCAAGGACTAAATGTATGACCATATCTGAGGAGTGGAGAGGAAATGAAGTCTGAGAATATGTAGATACAAAGAATTAAAAAATTTTGCTCAAATGGAAAGTAGCAGTGCTTTCTCTCTAAGTTAAATTTCCCAAACTCGATGTTTTACAAGTGGGACTACTATTTTTGTCCATATCTGCACATTTGCATCCCTAATAGACATCTCGCAGAGGATGCTGAATGGCCCTAATGTTTTTCCACATTTAAAAAGATGAGCCCATTCACAGGGAAGCACACTAACTGAAAGAGAAATTGCTGCAAATGTCTTTTAATAGGCACATTCATGGGTGACAAAGCACACTGAAGATTCCTAGAGTTGTATGTGTAGGAGCTGAATGGATACATTTGGAGGTTGAAAGAGCAAACATGGCGTTGCTACATTCAACTCTTCAAATTCTTCCTTGAAAATTAGAAAGAGGACTTTTCTGTTCCAAGTGCTTTGAAATAGATTATGGCACTGCCGTATTTTCTCAGAAATTCATTGTGGCCTAAGACTACACCACAGTGACTAAGTTTTTTCTAAGGCATCTCATGCATAGATGAGCCAAAATTGTATTCTATTCATCTAGCATAAGCTCTTTACAACATAAAAAGCTCTGATTGCTCAGAGTTGACAGGCTTTTGAAGCTGTAGGTAGCATCATGGTACTACTCATCTCCCATCCCTAATGGAGTCAAGGCAAAGAGCTTATATCAGGGGCCAATAACAAGGGTGGAAGTAGGAGTAAAGGTTATGGCAATTTCACATAGGAAACTTTTTGAAATACATGTGTTCTGGGATCTCTCTCACTTCCCCACTGACCCCTTCCTAAAATAGAAACGACTTATATTTATCTTAGGATACCTTTTTGTACTTGTTTAAAATAACCTATGCATCAACAATCAATTAAACTTTCTGCTATAAAGAAAAGTTCCTGGCCCAAAGACCTAGAAGCATCTAAATATCACTGTGACAGCCATCCAGCAATTTCTATAAACTGATAGGTTATCTTCTGATTTCAGAAGGAAATCTTAGTTACGTAAGATGATGCTTCTATTTGATAGGACTCAGATCTGCCTTCTTCTCTCTAATCTTACTTCCATGTTTGGTTCAAACCTCCACCATCTCAAGTCTGATTATCAAACTTATCTCTTAATTCGATCCTTACTTTTAATCATGTTCACGCAAATTCGTTTTTTTATATTGCTATCAAAAATAACTTTTTAAAACACAAATTGTTAACGTCATCTTCATTTACTCAAAAAGATTTGTTGAGCATCATTAGATGCCAGAAATACAATAATGATAAAAAGAAAGTTCAATGGCAAAGACACACAGTCAAGTACTAATAATTACACTGAAGAACACATAAATATGTAACAAAAGTACGTGACCTACTGGGGATGTCAGAAAAGGTTAGCCTGAGGAAGTGACAATGGAGGAGAGAGGTGGAAACTATGGAGGGTAGATAGGTTAATCTAGATAGAGAAGGCAGCAAGTGCAACAGCGTTGGGGTGGGGGCCCAGCATATATTTGAGGAGCTGAGACAAGACCAGCATGGCCGTAGCCCAGAGAGTGAGGGAGAAGAGTTGGGAAAGCCAGCAAGGGCCAAGTTATGCAAATTATTACAGGCACTTTTTAAGGTCCTTAGCTTTCATCATAAGAGCATTGCAAAGTAACAGGTTTTAAATACGGTAAAGAAGGAATAAGATTTGCACTTTTTACTAGCTTTTGCTTCAATGTGAATATCAGCTTGGAGGAAAACCAGAGATTTGGGAAGACCAGCTAGTACTTTATCAACATAATCTAGATGAGAAGTACTAGAAACTTGGACTGGGGTGGTGACTGTTGAAAAGGAGGTAAACTGAGGGACTGGAGAGATATTTTAGTAGTGATCTGTTGACAGAGTGAGTATGGGGATTGAGATTTCATGTCAAAAATGCTGCATATATTTCTGGTTTATGAAATACCACAGATGATGGCAACAGTCACCAAAATATGCAGCACCAGGTGAGAGCTAGGTTTGGAGGGAAACTAGATGTACTGGGTTTGGATATATTGAGTTGAAAGTGACTTTGACATTTGTAAGTTTTAAAATGTTTACTGGCTTCCCATTGCTCAAAGAGTTAAATTGTATCTCTTCAAAGTGAATTTATAAAACCTATGTGATCCACATCCCATGCTCACCTTCTGTCATACTCATATATTCCATATTCCAGCCATTCTGAGTTAGTGGAAATGTAGTGAATGCCCTAAGTATTTCACAGATTCATGACTTTGCAAATACTATTACTTGCACTCTGCAGCTCTTTCCCTGTGTTCCCTTCTGGAATGCTGACTTACCTCTTGTTTGGTTTTCAAGACTCAAACACTATCTCCCCTGGAAAGAGTTATTTTTAGTTTTTCTCTAACGTTATGTGTGTGTGTAGATGTATATGTTTGTAATTATTTATGATTGTCAATTTATGGGTCTTTCCCACTAGATTGTGAATGCCTTGAGTTTGGGACTGTGTTTTGCTCATTTCTGTAAACTCTGTGTATAGTAGCCAATAAATAAGTTCAATGCTGGAATGAATTAAAAAAATGAATTTTGAATTATTTTTCTTATTTCCAGGAAAATATTTTAAAATTAGACTACTTTTTGTTAACATAACCAGGAACTACTGATATGACTAAAAAATTTGAACTCGTGTACCTATGAGTGATTTACATTAACAATACTGAACTAAACAATTAATTTTTTCTTGCCAAATCAAAAGTAAAAACTCCAGTAAAAAAAGCCATAATATGTTTCCTGAAATTTGTAGACTATCATTTTCACATGACCATGGACTAAAAGCCAAAACCAATATTAAAAGGCAGCATTTTTTAAAAGTTTTTTTTCTGATTTTAAAAATGATATATGCCCACTGGGAAAATACAGAAAAGTACAAAACATATGAAATGTAAATATAACCCCAAGACCAAAAGAGAGCCACTTTAAATATTTTATTGGTAAATCTTTCCTGTCCTTTTCCTGTGCAAGCACATGCATTTTACCAGCTTTCCTAATGGAGAAAAATGTTAGGCCCAAAGTGGGTATTCCAAGCCACTTTTAAAACTGGCTATTGGAGTTGTTATGTGTTAAATAATGCAAGGAGGTTTTCTAGTTCTCTCCAAGGCCTGTCTCTCCTGCTTTCTCTCTTTAAGCTGTCACAGGTGAGAGGACTAGTCAGGGCCGGACTGGCTCACCTTGGGCAGGTCAGCCATTATCTCTCTCTTTGCAGAAATAAATGCCCTTGGTAAACTCTAAAAGTCAGGTTTAGAGGGAGGTAGTGAATGACCACACTTAGTCTTCAGGGTCTAAGCTGTGTGCTCAGCACAGTTGTTAACAGCCAGCCTTGCTGTGTGGGGGACAACTACTGGGAGTTACTGACTCAGCTACTGGAATGACTGAGTCATACTTTGAGTCAGATTTAGTTTCTTATATAGACTTCCCTAAAGAGGCATGTCAGGAGGGCAGATTATTTTTAAGAATGCACTTGTTCATTTCTGGGTTTCCAGGACATATTACTATCTAAATGCACTTGAAATCTTACATCTGCACTCCAACTGTGGATCTCATGGTATTCAGGGATAAGATGGTGACCACAACATGTGGTACAGGAGAAGGCAAAAGAATGCACAAATCATATGTCATTTTAGCCACGTAGAATGCCACAACAGTGTCTGAGGGATCATTAAATTATACAAACATACACACATATATGCACATACACATATATAATATATACAATTATACATATAAAATATACAAATATACACATATATACACACATTCACACAACCAAAAAAGTAGCTCTGGGCCTAGGATATTTGTCAGAATTATTTCTGTCTATTTTATAACAACTTAAAAAAAATCCCAAATGTTACCCAAATGTCAGGGATTTGGTTTAGGGCCCATTGCTTGCCTCACAAAAAGCCAATCACTGAGACAATAAGTATTGCCAGGAAAGAAGACTTTAACCAGGTGCTGCAGCTGAGGAGAACAAATCAGTCTCAAATCCATCACCCCAACCAACTAAAATTGGGGAGTTTATATAGTGAGGAAGGAATGTAAAATAATAATTAAGGAGGGGTAAGGAAGCAATCATAGAGAATGAGGTCTGGTGTATCATTGTCTGGATGTTGTGATCTGGTGAGGTTTAGTCCCTGGCCTGAGGATCAGTTTCCTGAGGGAGGAACTCAGATGTCACACACATGAATTTCAAACTTTGAGACCAGGAGGGTCAATCACTATGTTTATTCAAAAATCTAAATATCGTTTCTATGATACAATTGGGCTGGTTTCACAAACATGTTTGCTTTACTTTTGTTAGATTTTACAAAACGACAGCATTTAAATCAGTTAGTATAGTTTAATTATAATATGGCTGAGTGATTTGCTAATTATTAGACATCATTTCCACAAAGCATTCACTCATTCTTTGATTATTCACTTGGTTACTTGGCTGAGGAGAAATGTTGCAGAAATTGGCTGTGAATACCTTAGGTTAGTTTTCAAGGCAACATAAACACAGTCAATATTCTCCTTGCCCTGTCCGTGTCTGTGCCTCAATCAAGCATCTGCTCATGCATGGCTTTAGCAGTTTGCAAATACTTTATTTATGACCCCATGTCCCTATTTGCTTTCCTACCCTGTGAGTTACAGTGAATTTTGTGGAAACCTAAAAAAGAAGACAGCAATGACAAAACACCAAACCCACCACACTGCTTCAGCCTCTCCTGGTCACATCCTAGTCAGAGCCATCTTTACATGCATCACATCTCTGCCTCGGTTTCCCAAGCCCTCCTTATCCGGAAGGCTGTTGAAGATTTAGAGATGACAGTTGTGTTACAAAACCCCATTCTGGGGAGATGGCAGTCTGTTTAACAGAGTCAAGACATTATCAGGTTTCTTTTATTCAGAGGATCTGAGAGGGCTCCTTCCTGTGAAGTGTGAGTCAAGCAAATTAGTCTAAAAAAGTCTTTATCAACAGAGTTGCTGCAACCTCAGACCATGGCTCAGAAGCACTCACCGTGTCAGGAGAGCCGTTCAACAAAAGGGCCCAAATGGTCTCTTTAGAGTTTTCTTAGCTTAAAGTCATCTGGTTTTCTTATTAAGTTTCCTCTTCTATTTTTTTTTAATGTTTGTCTTTGTTTTCCTTGAAATTACAATTTTAAAATTACTCAGAGTTACGTTATTTTTATGATTATCCCTCCTTTCTCTCCAAAACATGAGTCTTGTTCCATCATTGGTTCCATAGGGCAGCAGAAATGCCATCCCAAAATATGCTACTTTGACGTAAGAAGTATTTTGAGTTAATGGCATTAAAAAAAAATAGCAGATTTAAAAAGGGCATTCTGACTTTCCGTTTTCTTCCTGAAAGCAGGAGACAAAACTCTCCTGTGAAAGGTGTGTCCCCTCTGTGCCAGGAAGAAGGAAGGTATTCTTATCATCGGAGATGGGGGGTCAAGGTGAGAGAAATCCATACAAACAACTCTTGCTAAACCAACCCTTATCTTTCTAGTTACTTTTCCACAATTAACTGCACCAGCCCAAAACCTTTTCTAGTCTGTGTTTTCACAATTTACTACCCTTTGTCCTGCCTGGTATGTAAGCTTTTGACTCTAACTGCTTCTTTGGGTCTTCATTTCTCTTGTGAGGGCTCCCACGTATATGTGAAAATTACTAAGTAAAGTGTGTATGCTTTTCTCCTGTTCATCTGTCTTTTGGCAGTCAGAGTTACAGAGCCCTGGCCTGAACCTAAGATGGGTTGAAAGAAAGGTGTTGCCTCCCCTGTGGTCCTTCTTTGAATAATGTTATAGTCTTATGTAGAGAGAACTTAGGCCATAACATAAATGCAGGTATAATTTTATGCTAATGATTGTTGATGCATATTAATCACCTTAAATTTTTTTCTAATTAAATAAAAGAGTATCACCTCAGCTTCTGAAATATTGCTAGATATATATCTATTTTTCTGTTCAGTTTTTATTTATTTTAATCAACAGGTAAAAAAAGTATATATTTATTGTATACAACATGTTGTTTTAAAATATGTATACATTGTAAAATGACTAAATCAAGCTAATTAACATATGCATTACCTCACACAGTCACATACTTTTTCTTGGTAAGAACACTTAAAGTCTACTGTTAGCAGTTATCAAGAATACAGTGAATTGTTATTAATAAAGTTGTCATTTTGTACAATAGATCTCTTGAATTTATTCCTTCTGTCTAACTAAAATTTTGTATGTTTTGATCAACATCTCCCTACTCTCCAACACACTATTATTAGATACAGAATAATGTAAAGAACCTTTGTATCTATTCAGACTGTGTGTGCCAAATTAATGACACCTAAAAGTTTTTGTAGTTAAAAACAAAGTACAATAAATACTCTGGACATAAAGATTATATTACCCACAGGAAGATATTTGTAGTAGATTCTGTGATGGGTTGCCCTGACTCCTTCTTGAGGAACAAGGCAATTATTTGTACATTTTTTACTTTAATTTATTTTTATTTTTAATATTTATTTATTTATTTTTTGAGACAGAGTCTCGCTCTGTCACCTGGTTGGAGTGCAGTGGTGCTATCTTGGCTCACTGCAACCTCAGCCTCCTGGGTTCAAGCGATTTTCCTGCCTCAGCCTCCCTACTAGCTGGAACTACAGGTGTGTGCCACCATGCCCAGCTAATTTTTGTATTTTTAGTAGAGACGGGGTTTCACCATGTTGGCCAGGATATTCTCATCTCTTGACCTCGTGATCCTCCCACCTTGGCTTCCCAAAGTGCTGGGATTACAGTCGTGAGCTACTGCACCCGGCCAGGTAAATATTTTATTCATGGAACAAATAGTTTTTTAATGTCTAATATATGGCAGGATAGGGAATAGGACAGACGTGGTCTTTGCCCTCATTTACCGTAGACAATCAAAGTAGATGCTTATGGAAAAGGAAATATACTTAATGACCAGTATGAGAAAAAAAAAATGCAGGATAATGTAAGGAACTTATATTGAAGGTAATATCCCACGTTTTATTTCTAGAATGGTAGAATAAGAATAAGGCAATTTCTTGAATTTAAGAAGTTTCTTTCATTATTGTGTGAAAAACAAAAGTAGTATTCCAAGGGCACACAGCTTTAGTTGTTTTGCTATGAGCCTTTGATCCTAGCTTTCTCATGGTTGACATCATTTAATTCTTCAAGGCTAGGCCCCAATTCAGGTCTTTTCTGACCATGTTTTTTTACTCTTCATTTTCATCATAGCACTTGCTACTATTAGTAATTGTAGTATTTATTTCTTGTCTAATTTCCCTTCCTCCCCAAATGGCTGGATGCCTGTATTTTCTATTTATTTACATATTATCCGGTAACTATTACTATATGGGTCATATGAATTGCTCTGAATAAATACTTTATAAATGAACAGATAAGCAGAACCCATGAGAAAATGAAATAAAGTTGATTGTTCTGATTGGTCTACAGAATTTTAATGATGATCTCATCTGCTGGATCACTGTCTATTCAATTATGATGAATGAAGTTCCAAGAGATTTTATTAGTTGATTCAGTCAGGGTCCAATGGTCAGATAAGTTTAGCAATCATTGAATTAAACAAATGTAACTGGATTCCCTTATTGCTGGGTTCCTCAGAACTTTTAATATCCTAAAATACATGTGACTCTCTATGAGGGAGATACTGTGTTCAGAATTCTGAAAATTATTTTGATGTAGAAATTTTTCTTTCAGGAAACACTTGAAACTCCATGGGATATAGTTTGGAAAATGCTTGCTTACTTTGTTATCAGGTGAAACCTATAAAGTGAGAGATCAGAGAGCTTTTCAATATAATTTAGCAGTCAGCAAGAGTTAGTTTGCCTGGATCTGATTCAAAGATGGTCTCAGGAAAGCGCTGAAGGATGAAATTACCAGCACAGGTTGTAGGTTGTATTCCCAGTCTTTTGGCATTGGTAGACTTTTGTGTAAAGTTGCTTTCAGTTTCAGCAAAGGCCTCTCCATTCTGGGCATGAATAGAGAATTAACTCATCAATGCTCTGCTCTGCTCCTTGCTGGTCTGACATGTTGCCTATACTGCACCCCAAAGGTTTCCTGTGTTCTTCAAGGTTCATCCTGGTAAGATTGCTGTCTGCTGGAAAATCCTTGCACACACTTGTAATTTTTTTCTCAAATGTAGCTTGCTGGTTTTATTCCTCCCTTCTAGGAATCACATATCAATATACTGCATAGCAAGAGGTTCTTTCAGATCAAGAGAAAGATGTCTCTGGAATTTGTGCTTAGAGTCTATCTCCCTGCCCAGTGGGTCCCTAGCCATTGGATCCTGCACAGTGGATATTCTCCCTTTCTGAGTCTAACATAAGATTCTCTGAGTGACAGGCACAGACTGTGGTGCAGTTCCACCTGGCCCTCCACTTTCTGCAGATGCTCTAATGGGCTACTTGTAGAGAAGCTTCGTCTATGGAGAGCTCTTATGTGCCTTTGCCTTAATGTGGCCACCATCTGAGAATTCTCCTCTCTCCTGCTGACATTGGTCTTGAGGTGACCTCATGGGCTCACGTCTTTCCAGAGCTATACTCATCTGGAACGGCAGGGGAAGGGAAAATTGGTGAATAGGAGGTGGCCTTCCAGACACCAGCTGCTTCCATTCAGCCTGCACAATACCACTGTCATCTCCCAAGGCTTGTTGACGGCATTCTTACCCACTTCTCCAGAGTACCCTGTATTCATGCATTACTTGTGTAAGTAAAATTTAATCTGACACCAGCAGCAATCTTCAAATTCTCCATTTGCTTTTATCCTGATTCCAGCCTATCCAGATCAAATCCAACCCTACAACTATGGAAATGAATTCCCCTAGCATGGTGAGAAGTGCCACCTGTCACAAACAAGGAGGGGTTACCGTATAGGTCACTGCTTCCTCCTTTTCAGAAAGTGCCCCTTAGCTGCTGGGAATTACTAGTGATACAGTCTGCTTTAAGGACATTTTGATATTCTCTTGAGGGAGGCCATTTTCCCTTGGAGAGGCCAATACTTGAGCTTTAAACAGAGAATACAGCATCATTCTGTCATGAAACTGACTCTTTATTTCATTTTTACCTTTAAATCAAACACAAAAGATGTAAATAATCATTTTTTTCAAAGTGTTTCAGCCTTATGAAGATTTAAGATATTTTCTTCTTAAAACAGGGTTATTGTGAGAAGTAATATAATAAAATATTTAATGTGCCTTGCACACTGCTTCACACATATTCACATATTAGATAATCAGCAAATTTTAACTCTTTTCTCTTTCTTTCTCATATATCTAATGCAAAGAAAATAAAACATTTGCCCCCATTATCCAGATTTCTGTACCAGAACTCATACTCCTGGGTCAGAATTCTAGCAGTTGTAAACTGTAAATTCCAATTCTTCCATAGGTTACACTGGCAATAGGATGGAAGTTGAGTATTTCTCTTTTGAGCCATAATTTTATACCACTGAATAAAAATGGAAGAGTCAAACTGCACAGACTGATTATTCACTTCCCTGTGTCTCATTGACATGCAGCGGAGTTAATACCTTCTCATTCCTAGCCTTTCCATTTCAGTGGCCCATAATCTTTTCTTTCTGTAAGGGAGGCAAATAGTATTCTTGATCCTGATTACCTGGATTAACACTGAAAAACCTCTTCAGGCTGATGTCCTAGCGAAATTGAAAAAGTTCCCTGTCTATTTGAAATGACTTAAACTGTGAGGCTGGAACAAAGGAGTCATCTCTTCGATAATCGTCTCCTCTTCTTGTCACTCAGAGTCCAATTAAATAAATGATGACCTGATCTTTTGTCAATTGTCAGCAGATCTGGCTTTCATTTTTAATCAGCCTGCACATCATGTGGCCTTTTAAATTGTCTCTTCACCCTTTCCTTTGTCCATAAATATGATGAGAGTGGGAGTTGAAAAGAGTACGTTTAAGAATAAGATAAATATGCAGATTTCTGTAAGCATTCTTCATATTCTTTTGAAATCATGACTTATCTTTCCTCTGCAAGAATAATTATGCCACTGATTTAACTTGTCAGGACCACTGAACAGCTTCTGAATGCTGTGGGAGCCTTCCAGTCAGGAAGATGTTTTAAGGACTGATTTTTCTCATTTTCACTTCTATTCCTATCTTTAACACACATAGTTTCCGTTTAACCACCACCAAAAAAAACGCCACATGCTTTTAACTGGAAATTGATTGGGGGGGAAATAAGTGCTTGAAAACAAGGATGCATTGTCTTTTTTTTTTTTTTTTTAAAGATTTAGGAGGCTGTCCTCATTTGTGGGTGTAGCCTCATAATGGGTATTTCTATGCTGCTAGGATCAGATGAGTTATGATTCTTTTCTCAAGAAGAAAGTCCTTTACTCAGAGAGGGATCCAAGTCAAGGGGACATCAGGAAAGCAGACTGCAATGTGAAAAGAGAGAAGAAATAAAGATTCAGTAATCTTCACCCAGACTGATGGGCAGCATTCATTTACACTTAGGAAGAGATTACACTTCAGTCATACCCTCCAGCATCAGCAGCTTTTCGAAGGAAGTTTCTGGAAGCTGAAGTATTTTCTGGCAGGACTGCAGATGTCCCAGCACCCTGGGAAGAGGAGAGTTTATCTGTCATCTTTTCTTTACCTTCAACTCGGATGGAAATGGCAGCTTTTAATTATGTGTGCCAGGATCAAGAGCAAAATAATAAAGGAGAGCTAAAAATAACTTGTAAGACTTTTATTTTTAGTAATATGACCTACCAGGTATTCCACTACCCTCTCTTCCAAAAAAAAAAAAAAAAGTCGCTAGGCAAAATTGAACAAGACTCTTTGATTGCATGGCTGAGTTTCAAAGATAGAAAGGGAAAATCTGCACAACTGGGAAGCTGCAAGTCATAGCTGAGCTCTCTTAGGGGCATTAGCTAGATTTGGTGACCAGGTTTTCATTGCCCTTGGGGGAGACAAAAACCTGGACTCCATAAAATGGGAAATCAACTAACTGCATAGAAAACCACAATCATAACAGTGAAAAGATGGACTGAGAAAAAAAAAAATATATATATATATATATAGTTACCAGCAAAGGTAAAACTATCTGTCATGACCTTGTTGGTGAATGGAAGAAAAAACTCACCTCCAAGAATTTGTAACCATGGGCCTGGCCTCATTTCATTAAGTATTTTGAAAAGATAATGTTTACCTACTGAGAAAACTTGAGGTGATAATGCCCATTAGCATAGTCACCTGGAGGCAGTAAGCAGAAACAAATGGAAATTATTTCAGCAGGGCCATGCTCTCTACACAGGCCATGAATAAGTGTTTTTGGAAGTTGCAAAATACGAATTTACGTTTCCCCAGAACTTCAAATAATAGATTCCTGAGGTTCACATTTTCTTTAGAGACATAATACAAACAGTGACAAATAAAAGATGAAATAAAAATATGATCAATTTATAAGATACTATGGAGTGAAACAGATAGATTTGGAAAAGAATAAAAATACAATTTCTGAAGATGAAAAACATAATTGCTGTAATTAAACACTTTATAGGTTAAAGAGCAGATTAGACACAGTAAAGAAATTGTGAACTAAAAGCTAGAAACAATGAAATCTAACACAATACAGCAGAAAGAGATAAAAATAATAAAACACATGACAGAGAGATTAAATGATAGAAAACTGAATAAGAAGCTCTCAGTCGGGCATGGTGGCTCACGCCTGTAATCCCAGCACTTTGGGAGGCTGAGGTGGGTGGATCACCTGAGGTCTGGAGTTTGAGACCAGCCTTGCCAACATGGTGAAACCCTGTCTCTACTAAAAACACAAAAAATTAGTTGGGTATGATGGCGGGCGCCTGTAATTCCAGTTACTCAGGAGGCTGAGGCAGGAGAATCGCTTGAATCTGGGAGGCAGAGGTTGCAGTGAGCTGAGATAGTGCCATTGCACTTGAGCCTGGGAGACAGAGTGAGACTCTGTCTCAAAAAAAAAAAAAAAAAAAAAAAAAAAGAAGCTCTCACATACATTTAACACGTATTCAGAAATAGAAAAACAGAGAAAATGAGAGGTAATATTTAAAGAGATAAGTGAGAATTTTCCAGAATCGAAAACAGATATGAATCTACAAAACAAGACTTAAGTCCTAAGCAATATACATTTTTTAAAAAGAAATCCTCCTGTAAATATTGTCACACATCGTTAGTAGACCAAAACTATCGCAAAAACGTTCTTTACAGAGGAGTTTCATGTGATTTTTTTTTCTTTTTCAGTTCAATAGTAAGAATTGGTATTTTGCTACCAACTAGGCCACATTCATCCATTAAAGAAACATTTATTGAGTACCTACTATGGTCCAGGTATTGTTTAATGTGCTGGAAATAGAGAAGTAAACAAAAGTGGCCAAGTCTGTTGTCATGGAGCTTACATTCATTCAAAAAGTCATTCACTAACTGGCTGTCATGTGCAAGATATTTCTTAAAAAAGACCTGCACTTTCAAAAAAAAAATGACAATTTTGAGTCAATAATGATTTCTTAATTTTCCTTTAAGAAATTTCTTATTTTTATTTGTTCAGTTAAGAAGATTCCATAAAGAAAGCTAAGAAAATGTTATAAGAGTAGAACTATACTTTCATAATATCATCACATTTCATAGCATTTTTGCTACTAAATTAATGATATCTGAAAAATTTCTGCCAAAACATTCTACTGAGAGTTGAGGAAATATGAGATAATTAAATTAAATTTAAAAACTAAATCTGTTGGGTAATCATATCTTACTGGTTAAAGAAATAAACAGGAAATTGAGATATTGAATCTCTAGGGTCTACTTCAAATTGGCTATAAAAGTATCTGAAAGCTCAAGGGTAGAGATTGTGTTTGTTTTGCCTTAGTGTTCTATTTCCGGCATGTAGCACAATCTCTGGCATGAAATAAGTGCTCAGTAAATATTGATTGAATACTGCATTGTGAATGAATGACCACTGAAAGTCAACTAAACCAAATTGTACCATACAAGTCCAGTCAGAAAAATGAAAATCAAAATAAAATGCATTTTTTTCTTATTACATTTTAGGAGGCTAGAGAAAATAAAGCAAAACACAGGAAAATACTTTGGATTCTTTAAATGAAAATTCCATGGGAATTGAACTGTGTTGATTATTACAGTTTCAAATTTTATGATCTGAATGAGTTATTCACTCATTTGTATTAAGTATAAGCATAAGGATAGAAAATCTAGTGTCTGACCATTCTTGTCAAGAACAATCACTTATTGGCAAACTGTCTGTATTTGGGATAAAATGGTTAAGGCAGTGCCTATAATGTAAAAGAAAATTAAATACAATGGCTAAATAGAATGGCTAACTCTGATTAAAAAAAAAATCCTTAACATTTGCTGAACGCTTCAATTGTTTGGTAAGTAGATGAGGCTCTGGATCAGCATAAAACAAAATAAATTTAAGGCATATTTGTGCCAGAAATTTCAGTCTGCATTTTTCAGACAGGAATAATCATATTGTAATCCTACTTGAGATCAAATTAATCTCAAAAAGAAAGTTCCCAGGGGACAAAAAGCACCTTTTTTTTTTAGCTTTTTGTGCACAGCGTCTGGCATTGTGGGTACCATGTGCAGGTCCAGTTCACTGTCTCTGTTGCCACTGATACTGGTGAATCAAAGTCCAGGCAAGAATGGAAGCACCACAGCACCACAGGACCACATGGACTTTGAAACGGCAAATACTACTACAGGGCATGAGCTCACTATTTTAAAATTTTAGGGTGAAAGAGGTCCTTAGTAAATATTGAAACTGATTAGCAATTGGCATAAACATAAAATATGTTGGAAACTGACATCTTTGGACCCTAAGCTGGTTTGGGTTTAAAAAAATGGATGCTGGTGATAATTTGAATGCAGAAAATCATGTCTAGAGCCTAAGGTGCAGGTAAAGGAAGGAGAAAATTGGTAGCTAAAGTAATCTCAACACAAAATGCTAAAGCAATTATGTGGCCCAAGTCAAAACAAACAAACAAACAAAAATAAAACTGGCCATGTAGGCCAGTTACCCAGAAGGAGTATAACCCCAAGTAGGAGAAAGCATACATATCTGAGTAAACTGTTAATTACTAACTTTAAAAAGTGAGTATTATCAAAGATATTGGGGACACAGGTATGTGGAGTAAGTGCCAGGAAGTTAGTTGTCGGGGGGTGGGTGGTTATTTGAACTATCCTGGGATTCTCTGGACGCAATTTCTATATTGAGGTATCATCATTGGAAAACGCTGAGAAATGATATCTTAACTTTTCCAGAAGACCAGAATAATCATAGGGACTATTAACTAATTCATTAGGAAGATAGGGAATTTTTTCTTTCCCCAAATAAGGATGGCAAACAGAATTCAAATACTTTTCACAACCTTTCATCATTGTGCTGTTATAATGACTGAAGACACATTGGGTTTTTAATTATTAGCAATCTGGCTAGCACTGCATAACAAAGTTTACTTGCTAATTGAGATGAAATGTGTTTTGTCATCAACAAATTGAAACAATATTGTGTATGCATGCTACAATATTTATGTTTCTCTCTTTCTATCCTACTATGAAAACATCATTAGTTTAGCACCATTTGGTCATCATAATCTCTCTTTGTTTCACAGCAATTCCAAAGGCATCAAATATTCCGGTGTAATGCACTCAATATGTTGAGCTGCACTCATTAATTTTGGAAATTAAATGGTTATGCTTATTAATGTGAGCTTTCACCACTCTTCAAGCTTTCAAAACTGAATTGAAAAAAATGGCATTACATGAATCTACATTTGGAAAATGTGAATATCGTCAGTGTTCTTTTTTGTTGAGGGGAGGGATTCTTGAAGGGCAAACTAAATTGTTTCTGTTCTATATGCATAGGTTGGAGAGACGCAGCTTATCAAAAAGATGGGAAATAAAAGAGCAGGGTAAGTATTATAGAACTTCAATTTAGAAAGTTTGAATTTTTGTGCCCAGCGTATCTCTTTTGTGGTACATCTGAAAGTCACAAAGATCAATAGGAGGGGGTTTTAGGAGGCACGCAGCCTGACAGTCCAGTGTGTTGCTTATGTCCAGTTCCTTAATGCCTAAGTTCTCAGGGTTGGGAAAGAGGCCAGACAATATATATTTTTGGATTTAAATGTATTTTAGGTTGGAATATCTTTTTTAAAGGACATGGGAATGACTAGATAATTGGTCTCAGTGTCACCTCTTGACCACAGTAAATGTGTTTTCTCTTTAAATAAATGAATCTAGAAGAAACGACAAAGGAGTGCCCTCCGTTTTAGCTCAGGATTCACGTACTCTGACATAGCATGGAGGAGGAATGTGCCAAGACGGATGAGAAAAAACCATTGGTGAAAAAGTTTCAGATGAATTGTGAACTCTTTTTCACTCTCCATATATATGATGTTTTGGCAAAATCTATAACATTGATGGTCATGCTTTTTAGTTTCTGGCACTTCCTGTAAAGCAAGTTTGTTGGCTTTACCTGGAGAAAGAATTGTGCTGACAGGCAGTATCCAGTAGTGACCTGACAATTTTGTCTCCCCTGCTATCTGTCATCTTTGTATTCATTTGTCTTAGAGTCATTCTATTCCTCGAAGAAATGAGACTGCCATCTTCTGGTGGCCTTCAGTGTAGTTAGGTGACTATCGTTAATACAGTCATTGTCTTGCTATAAGATGTTACCCTTCTGCTGTTTATATCATTAAAATATGCTTGTCTTAGGCTTAGGGAATAAAAACTCAGATTTGGCCCACAAAAAGGAGAACTTATCATGTGTCGACATTTTTACCACCTTCTTTTAATGTTCATAACCACTCATCTGTGTTATAGTTTTTACAGTGGAATAAAAAACTATTTTACAATTCATTTCCAGACATTTCAGAACTATCTATGAAAAATTATTAGAATTGCTCATAAGGTATAATAAACATGATTTTGTGTATAGAATCATACATAGTACAGAACTGTGAATATCACCAGTACATGATGCATGCAGATGACTATATAATAATATAGTGTCTACACGTAAAATAAAATTTACAGTGTTTTCTAATTACATAAAAGGCAGCCATATGGCTAAACATATAATGTTAAATGTAATATAATATCTCTACTTTACAAAAGAGATTATTAAAACTCAGATGGGTGCCCCAAGTCATATAAGAAGCAAAATTAAAATGTATAATAATACATTCTGAATCCAAAGCTGGTGTCAATTTCTGCCTAGTTATTAGCCTTTAAGGCTTGTAGAAAAGACAAAAAGCAGGGGAATGCAATAACTTTCTGTAAGATAAATGTATCCGACTTATATTTTTCAGTATGGAAAATTTTTCTATTTTGTTCACTAGTGATTTTCTATTTTGTTGACTAGTGATTCAAAAATATTTCTTTCTTGTACCTGCTGCCTCTCATGACATTATTTTTTTGAACAGATACCATGTCTCAGCCAATTTCTTCTCTCTTTTACCAGGGATAATTTAGATAACACGTAATTTGTGTTGGAAAAAAACTTCTCTAGTTCTCACACTGATTATCTATCTATATTTTTACTACTTTTTAGCAGAAAGGATTTGAAATGTCCAATATACATCCTGAAGACATGTCGGTTCCTTAAATATTCTGTGAAATCAGACATTAACAATGAGCATAGCATTTAATAAAATATTGCCTGGAAATTATGTTCATTATCTTTTGTTAAGGTAATTAATACTGTGACTACTAGCCAAGCAACACCAGGAACACAGGCGTATCAAAGTTAAATTCATTAGTGTAATTAACACATACCAAGGCTACCGTAGGGTATTTCAGAAAAGAGGGAGTTAGGCAACAGTATTACTTGTAGGCTGGAGCTAATAACAGGCAGGTCTTCTGAGATACTGGTCAGAATTTGTAAACTCAGGTGTTTTTGAACAATCAGAAGGCTTATGAATCTGGGAAAAGTTAGATCGGTTTATCCGTGGTTTTATCTTGGAACGTATGTCTGAATGGAATGAAAATTGTGATCTTAGATAATTTGCTTCCATTTAATGATTTGGAATACTTTGCCTGTTTTGTGAGCCAGAGGACAGTTTTGCAAGTTGATTCTATGTCAGTTCTCAATAGCAGAATAATTTTATTGTTGGAAGTTTTATTCTGCAGAGATAAAATATGAGATTCTTCCTTCTTTTTTTTTCTTTAATTATTATTTATTTATTTATTTATTTATTTATTTATTTATTTTGAGACGGAGTCTCGCTCTGTCGCCCAGGCTGGAGTGCAGTGGCGCGATCTTGGCTCACTGCAGGCTCCCTCCCGGCTTCACGCCATTCTTCTGCCTCAGCCTCCCGAGTAGCTGGGACTACAGGTGCCCGCCACCACGCCTGGCTAATTTTGCTGTATTTTTAGTAGAGACGGGGTTTCACCATGTTATCTAGGATGGGAGATTCTTCCTTCTTAAACAGATGTTTATTCAATTTATTCTTCAAATATTTATAAACTATCAATATGTGGCAGATACTGTGCTATTGCTACATCGCATTTATAATCCAGCTAGCAGTGATTTAATTATATGATTAAAGCAACCCTCATTTATCTTTTCCAGCTGTGTCTTCATTTTTAAAAAAGATTATTTTTAATTCAATTACCAGCTAATTCATATGAGAAGATATTTGGAGTTTACCTACCGTGGCAGAGACTGCCAACCGACTTAGCCATATAGGTCTTGATTTGTAGAGGAACACATGGCTACCTGAAATTACAACCTCATTTCTCTACTTTTTGTAGTGAAGCGTGGTCACCTGATGAAGTTATGGCAACAAGATATAAGTGAAAATGGTATTTATATTCCAGGAAGCACGTACAGTGCAAAAGAAGGATGGATACTCTCTTCAAAACTACCTCCATCCTGCTACCCCAATGCCTGGAATGCAGAAGTGATGACTGGAGTTTGATCAGCCATGTTAGGTAATAAGGTAGAATCTATGTAATAAGGATGGCAGAGAAACAACACAGAAGAAACCAGTGCCTTTAAGGATCATTTAATCCCATGGTCACTTCCCTCTAGAGTTCATTTACTTGTGCAAGAAATATGTTTATCTTATTTAAACCATTTCTACTTTGGGCTTTCCATCACTACTTTAAGTTTGTTCTGCTCAAGAGTAAAATAAGCAAGAATTAAAGTTATCACAAACAAGCCCTTCCACCCCACCCCTGGAAGGGACAACAGCTGAAATAGTGAATATTTAAAGCTTTAGAAATTTTCAATTATGAGATTGTACAAAGCTTCTTAAATAGCACTTCTTGTATTTTAGAAAACTTTGCAGATTTGAACTTATTTGATCCTTATGGCAAATTCATAAGGGAGACAGGAAAAGTACTAATGATCTCATTTTAGAGACAAAGGAACTATGACTCAGAAGAATTATCACATATCCAAATTCATTGAGTGTATTAGTAACACTTCCAGAGCTAAAATCCAGCGCATCCCTGGCCCAGAGATTTTTCTACTGCAATTGTTGAACTCACATTTTTCTTTAGCACTCAATAATCGTGAGAAGTTAATAAAGACACTACATTTTGGTAATAGCAACTTGAATTTGAATTAAATCCACAACTGAAATAGGAAGTTTTATCTTTTTGGAGGCACTCAACTAGAAAAGGTTAAGTCTGGGAGTCCTGGGTTCTAACACTGAGACTGCATACAAACTTGACTTCTTGTTTGTTAAATGAAAGGGATAAAAGTGATTATCTCTAAGGAACACATTCTCTCTAGGGTCTCATCCAGCATAGATACCCTGTGATCAGCTATAAGACTGTAACCCACATACACCTGTCTGCTTCCTATTTTGGGAGAAACCTTAAAATAATCAGAGAATATTTATTGGTTTAAAAAAACAACAATGTTCCGTTAGATATTTGGGGCCACTCTATTGCAGGAATCCTTATCTGAGAATAAATATCACTAAAGCTTTGTATGAATTGGGAATAATTCAATTTCTGCTAGTTTTCACGGAAGTAGGGTTGCCATATTTAGCAAATAAAAATACAAGATACTCAGCTAAGTCTGAATTTCAAGTAAACAGTGAATAGTTTTTTAGTATAAGTATGTCCCTTGCAATATTTGGGAAATATTTATACAAAGAATTATTTGTTGTTAACCTGAAATTCAAATTTGACTGGGTGTCTTTGGTTTTATCTGGCAATCCTACATGGCGGGTACTACAAACTGGCTCATTCACTATTTAATTCAACCTCCTTCTGGTGTATTCCTAGACAAGGAAAGATGTAGGGCATTTTGCGTGTGATTTAAGTATGGTCAGTCTGATGTGCTTGTTCAAGACTCAAATTCAGAACTGGGTTACATAGAAAAAGAAGACATGAAACTCCATCTTACTGGTGCAGACCTTACAAAGGCAA
The DNA here is from genome assembly GCF_029281585.2 of Gorilla gorilla gorilla. Taxonomy (NCBI): domain Eukaryota; kingdom Metazoa; phylum Chordata; class Mammalia; order Primates; family Hominidae; genus Gorilla; species Gorilla gorilla. Next base: position 169,172,612 of record NC_073229.2, read on the forward strand.
TGTTCTTCCAGAGCTAACAGATTGTAAGCAGAACTTTCCTGTTTCATAAGCTGCTTCTTGGTCATGGCGGGAGAATCAATTATTTCAGTGGTCCAAATATATGTGGTACATCCTTGAGGATCATCCCTACAAACTCAGCTGAGAGTCTAATTTTTTTGGTCTTGATTCTATAATAAATTGTCTTGATCCTGTAACAAATTCTGTTCTGCTTAAAGTATTTGGAAAAGTTTTATCTTCTCTATGACTAGATCATAACTGATATCATTACTAAATTATTTTAAATAGTAAAGAATAGAGAAAAAAATGAGATGTTCTTCATTTTTAATCTTATAAACAATACCATAAAAATGAACATTTCTTAAAGAAAAATATATAGTATTCATCAGACCACCATAAATAATTTTATATTTTGACTTATCCAATAAATCATTTTTGTGATTTTTTCAGTCCTAGTTCATATGCAGATGTCATTTTTCATATGGTAATTACAAAGCAGATAAAATTTTACATTCTACTTTTCTCTCTTAACATGCCATAATACTTTCTGTGTTTACTTAGTTTTCATAATTTTTTTAATGGCTGCATAACAGCTCTTATAGTTGACATATCATAATTCCCTTATTTTTGGATGTCAAGAATTTTAGCCACTATGAATAATTTTGTAGTTAATAAGAATTTTTATTCTCCTGCATAATTTCTTTCTGAATTATTTTCTTAAGATAAACTCCCAGCAATGAGATAATTGGGTCAAAGACTATTGAACGTTCTGTGTATCTTAAAATGTTTTTCCAAACTGCTTTCCATAGGGAATGTGACAGTTTTAACTGGGTGGAAAATTTTATTGATGCCTGAATTAAGGGAAGTCAGTGAAAGCTTAACATCATTCAGAATGTATGCAACCTAGCAATATACAATCCCCCAACACACAGAAGAAAAATGCATGGAAATTGTGGCAGTGACTATGAACAAATAAAAAACAATATGAGAAAGCTGTCTTTTTAACAGAACACCATTCTCTCTTATTCTTTAGAGGAAATATATTTTGTTTATTTTAGTTTTTAAAAATGTCTTTGTGTGAGGAACCAGGAGTAGCTTTTCTGGCCTAACATCTCATAGTCTCATTTTTCCATCCTTTGTTTCTTATTCCACAAATGGAGCAAACCATCAAGAATAATTACAAGATTAACACATATTAACACTAAGTACTTATTATTTGGTTTCAGATTTGGCTCAGAAATATTGCTGTTAATATCCAAAATATATAAGCAACTCCTACAACCCTATTGCAAAAAGTCAGAAATATCCAGATTAAAGAATTGGCAAAGGAACTGAATAGACATTTCTCTGAAGAAGACACATAAATAGCCAGCAGGTATGTGAAAGGGTGCTGAACATCAACAGTCATCAGAAAACTGAGATAGCAATGAGTAATCACCTCACACCTGTTAGGATGGCCATTATTTTAAAAATGAAGTGTTGGAGAAGATGTGGAGAAAAGGCAACCCTGTACACTGTTGGTGGGAATATAAATTGGTACAGCCACTGTGGAAAACAGGATGGAAGTTCCTAAAAATAATTAGAAATAGAATTACCATTTGATGCAGTAATCCTACTTCTGTGTATATATCCAAAGGAAATAAAATTAATATCTTAAGGCTATATCTGCATTCCCATGTTCATTGCAGCATTACTCACAATAGTCAAGAAATGAATACAACATAAGTGCTCATCAACAGACAAATGGATAAAGAAAATGTGAGAAATATATATAATGGAATGTTATTCAGCCTTTAAAAAGGGAAGGAAATTCTGTTACTTAGGAAAACACAAATGAGCCTGGAGGGCATTACGCTAAGTGAAAAAAGCCAGACACAGAAACAGAGGGTAAAATGATAGTTGCCCAGGGCTAGCGGGAGGAGGAATTTGGGAGGTATTGGCCAAAAAGTACAAAGTTTCAGTTACACAAGATGATTAAATCCTAGAGTTATCGTCTACAGCATGGTGCCTATAGGTAAAAATATTGCATTGTATACTTAAAAATTTGCTAAGATGGTAGATCTTATAAGAGTGCTTTTACCACAAAAACATAAATAAAGAGGGCAGGAGGAAAAAATATTGCTGTTGACTGTACTGCAATACATAGCTTCCTTCTAGTGTGGTAAAAAGAGACAGGAACTTTATTTTTTTTTTCAACTAAACTGTTGTTTAGATTTAGTTACAAAAATTTCCAAATCTGGAGTTTTGTCTCAGTTATTAAATGTAATCGAGGCTTAGACTAAGTTTCCATCTTCTTATTTTCCCACCAAAATTATCCCAATGTAGTTTTTTTTAGGTGTTCAACTCTGATTAACAGAAGGCATTTTTGGGGAGAGGATTCCTAACGTAGAATTTCCAATGGTTAATTCCCATTGGAAGATAGTAATTTTTGTCTCATTTTGAACCATCAAAACAGAAAAGAGTTTCAAGCATCAGATCTTATGGCATGCTGCCATATAAGTGGAAACTCTTTTGGGCAGAACTGATTACTTAATTATGATGTTAGTAACTTTTCTCAGTGTGGTCTGACTCCATTAGGTGGAGGTCAGCAGTTTGTTTTCTATAAGGGGCCATAGAGGAAAGATTTTCAGCTTGGCTGGCCATACAGTCTCTGTCATGACTATTTAACCTGCCTTTGCAGTGTGAAAGCAGCCACAGAAAATATGTAAATGCAGGAGTATGGATGTATTCCAATAAAAGTTTATTTACAAAAACAGGCAGCTGACCCATTTAGCCTGCTGGTCATAGTTTGCTGACACCTCACTTAAGGAATGTGGCTTTAGGTGACCTCCAGTAGTAATCCCACTTTGTTTCAGAAATCTCTCAACCCTAGTAGGATTATCAACTTTACAGTGAAAAAAAATTCAGTAAAAAGTAAAACTTGGTGTATTAGTGTGTTTTCATGCTACTAATAAAGACATACCCAAGACTGGGTGATTTTTACAGGAAAGAGGTTTAATGGACACACAGTTCCGCATGGCTGGGGAGCCCTCACAATCATGGCGGAAGGCAAAGGAGAAGCAAAGTCATGTTTTGCGTGGCGGAAGGCAAAGGAGAAGCAAAGTCATGTCTTGCGTGGTGGAAGGCAAGAGAGAGCTTGTGCAGGAAATTCCCCTTTATAAAACCATCAGATCTCATGAGACTTATTCACTATCACAAGAACAGTACAGGAAAGACCCACCCCCAGGATTCAATTGCCTCCTGCAGGGTCCCTCCCAAGAGACATGGGAATTGTGGGAGCTACAATTCAAGATGAGATTTGGGTGGGGACACAGCCAAACCATATCATTTGGTTTAAAAATGAACTCTGATGATAAACTACAAAGAAATAAAGATTGTGTATAAGACAATTCCGAAGCAATAACAAAGGACACCGATGCCTAGAAGGCGGATCACAAAGTGAGGAGATTGAGACCATCCTGGCTAACATGGTAAAACCCTGTCTCTACTAAAAATACAAAAAATTAGCCCGGCATGGTGGCAGGTGCCTGTAGTCCCAGATATTCGGGAGGCTGAGGCAGAAGAATGGCGTGAACCCGGGAGGCGGAGCTTGCAGTGAGCCAAAATCACACCACTGCACTCCAGCCTGGGTGACAGAGCAAGACTCTGTCTCAAAAAAAAAAAAAAAAAAAAAAAAAAGGTCACTGATGCCTAGAAATAAACTTGGAAAAGCTATCAAGAATTCGAAACGCTTTCAAAAATGGATTCCCTCAAAGTAGATGAATGGCTACTATTGGTCTTCAGAATAACACTCATGTCCTCATTTTGCCATCATATTTCCTCTCTCAGTGTTAATCAATCTACCAACAGTTAGTTGTTAACAAGAGTGAGTACCCTTTGGGCAGTGCTTTTCACTGTCTAAAGTAAACCAACATGCCTTGACCTCATGAGGCAGAGAGCCAACATTGCACATGGCACACACTCACTTCCATGTGCAAGCCCTGTGGGACTCTGAGAGGTTGAGTCTCTGGAGTGGGTTGGGATGGGGTGGAAGTAGAAAGGTCCAGAGTTCAGAGAGCTGCCTTGAGTTACACACCTAAATGGATAGTACACACATTAATTGTTTTAATTCTACGACTCTGAAACATGACGTTACTCTGCCTCCTTTAGGTTAGGTAGGAAACAAGGTCTTTTTTCCTTTTTTTCTTATTCATATAAGTAAGTGAGAAAAAGTAAAAACTAGAATACTTAGTGTTATTACTAAAGGTGACTAGACATACTACAGATGTATGTCTAGTCATCTTTAAAAAATGGCTCATGAGACACCTGAGAAATAATACCCTTCTGCGCATACAAATATGCTGCTTGTTCACACAGGAAGCAGCAAAAGCAAGCATCCCTCCAGTGCACAAAATCCCAGATATGAAAACATGATGGAGCCAACAGAGGACACTGATCCTGCTTGCCCTGCCCTCAGGAGCCATGCTGCACATATTCTCCTCCGTTTGATCACCGTCCTGTGGCTCCTGCTCTATGTCATTAGTTCTCCGACAGCTGTTTTCCTTCTCCTCTTTAGAACTGTCTTGATTCTCACTCCCCTCTGCTGTGCCTTGGTGTCTGTACTTGGTTCCTTCTTGGCTTGATCACAATGAGAGATGTTAACTTTTCTTTAAACTGGAGTCGCTTTTCTCCAAATTTCAGAGGTGGAGGTGAATGTGGAGGTGAACGTGAAGGTGGAGAACGACTGAATGAAGCCACAATGTTGCCTTTTCTGGCTCTATCACCATCCACGCTTCATGGGAATGTTCTCTTTTGGAGTCCTGGCTCCCAGGCTCTGAAATTCCCCAAATGATAAAATATCAGAATATAATGATATACTGAATGTACTCCGGTGCTAATACAACTTTGCTGAATTTTAAATTTTGCCAAGTAAGCACAATTGAAAAACAAACAAACAACAAAAACCCTAAACAGCCAAAACAAATAATAACTACTACAATCACTATCATTTTATAAAAGAAAACATTTTTAACACCTCAAGTAGGCCATACTCTCAGAAGGAACAGTGCCTTAAATTGAATTTACTTTGTTTTACAAAAAACTCACTGCATTGTCCTCATATTTTTCACTTTGCCTCTGACAGCTTATAACTTAATTTTGAATTGGCCCATGTCCAGTGCCTGGTGTTTGGGAAGAACTGGTGTAATGGAAAGAATATTATCTCTGGAGTCAGACAGATCTGGCTTCAAATCCTGGCTTCTACACTTGACATTGAGTGAGTCATAGGACGGGTCTGAGGCTTCCCCAAGGGAGGGAGTGCCTACCAGGTGCTGTGCATAAGGGTGACAGAGTGTGTCTTTCATTCCTGTCTGCTCTGTCTTCCCTTTGTCCTTTATGTATAACTTATCACCAACAGCAAGAAATAAGCAACTTCACCATGAAAGTTATTTTTAAGTATTTTGTTTTTTTATTGATATAATCATATTGGTTATTTGAAGTGTAGCCTTTCTATACACTTACAAATACCAATTAGTAAAAATGACTTGAGCGATTTAAATATCAGGCTCTATAATGTTTTAAACAGTTAGTAAATAAACCAAACAAAAACAAAATAAGTGCCAGGAATGGCGGTTCATGCCTGTAATTCCAGCATATTGGGAGGCCAAGGCAGGCACACTTGGAGTCAGGAGTTTGAAACCAGGCTGGCCGACATGGTGAACCCCATCTCTATTAAAAAAACACAAAAATTAGCTGAGTGTGGGGGTGCCTGCCTGTAACCCTTGCTACCCCAGAGGCTAAGGCAGAAGAATTGCTTGAACCCAGGAGGTGGAGGTTGCAGTGAGCCGAGATAGCACCACTGCACTCCAGCCTAGGTGACAGAGTGAAACTCCATCTTAAAAACAAGCAAACAAACACCAAAGCAAAAACCACAGAGTCAATGCAGTCTATTCCTCAGACCCTGGGTGTGTCAGCTGATTCGGGATCCTCTGAGCTCTCTTCTTGACCGGTCTTCATCCCTGGCCTGCCGTCCTTGGCCTTCTAGCCCTGTTCAGTAAGAATCCTGCCAAGCCAGATAAGCAGAAGCCCCGTCACCCCCAACCACTGATATCTAACCAAGTTCCTTTAGTAATTTTTCATTCATTCCCTTACCCTTCCCATTGGCTATAAACCCCCAGCTGCTTCGTCTGTACCCAGAATTGTGTTCCCTCTGGCAACAGACTTGACCCCTATTGTAATCATCTTAAATAAAGTCTTCCTTGTTTGTTTAACTCTGTTCAGTGCAGTTTTTCTTTGCCATAGCCCAAACCCACACCATATCGGAAAGAGGTCTTCCTGGGAGAATGTGAAAGGCCGTGTGAAGAATTAACCTCAGGAACCATCAGCTCCAGAGTTTATAAATTAATTTTTTTTTAAATTTCAGGGACCAATATCAGGTGGAATTGTTCTAATCCTATTACCTGGGGGAAGAGAGAAGTCAATTTCCATCCCTAGGGGATAAACTATTATTTTGGAAGGGGATTTTCAGAAGAAGGGTCATTTGTTTTTCATTCGTGAAATGTTTATTAGATCATTTACATTACCATAATTATTTTTCTAGTGCTCAGAAGACTAGCAAGGAGACTTCCTTGAGTGCCTTCACTGATGACAGGTTTGTTATGGGTAGAAATGCTAGAGGTTGGAAGTTTCCTCCAGCACCTGTCAGCATTGATATTGCTATTAGTCATTAACTCCCCCCAACTTTTTACTTTCCTGCTACTTCAAATTTGACCTTCTTTATTACTGAAGAGAAAGGAATGGGCATTAGGTAGGAAAAGTGGTTCAGAAAGTTCACTTTTCTAGAGTTGCATTGTACCTTTCTGTCATAAAGTTGCATGTATTTTTCTGCCGTGGTTTACAGGTCTTTTCAAAATATTGCATGCCACATACAGCTTGGATCCTCTTGTCTCATTCTGTGGCTTAGGTTGCTAACCTGACAGGGTTATTTAAAGGAAGAGAAAAAAATATTTTTCAAAGTCAGTGGAAGCTTTGTAACCATGAGAACATTTGGGGATGAGGCAGTCAGTTCAATCAATCCAGTGTGCTCATGCGAGCAGAGGCCTCCCAAGCTGCTCATTGTGCGATCAGACTTAGATGGCTTTCTGCCTCGTTTGCAGGACCATTTTCAGTAATACTGGAAAAGAAGAACCTGAAAGACTTCTTTAAGGATTCTCCAACTGTTAGGTAAAGTGAAGTCTGAGAACTGGGGAAGTAGAGGTAAATCAGTCAGATGTATGAAAAACAGAAACATTGCAAATGATATCACGATGATTTGTGGTGGGGCTTATTTTTGCAGTTGGCAGCACTGTGCCTACATTTGGGTAAATTGGCCTCAGACTAATCTCAGCGGAGCCTGGGTTCTAATTCTGTGGTCTGAACAATGAACTCCTTTCTTGGCCGTCCTCTCCCTTTCAAGTTGGGGGCTAAATCTGAGTGTTTTATTGTTGAACAAGATCCGGTCAATGGTTTTTCATATAAAAGCCCCAATATTTAATAAAACACACTATTCATGTTAGTGGAAATGCTAGTTATCGGCCGGGCGCGGTGGCTCACGCTTGTAATCCCAGCGCTTTGGGAGGCCGAGGTGGGCGGATCACGAGGTCAGGAGATCGAGACCATCCTGGCTAACATGATGAAACCCTGTCTCTGCTAAAAAAAATACAAAAAATTAGCCGGGCGTGGTGGCGGGTGTCTGTAGTCCCAGCTACTCAGGAGGCTGAGGCAGGAGAATGGCGTGAACCTGGGAGGCGGAGCTTGCAGTGGGTGGAGATCTCGCCACTGCACTCCAGCCTGGGCAACAGAGCGAGACTCCATCTCAAAAAAAAAAAAAAAAAAAAAAAAGAAATGTTAGTTATCAATACCCGTGGAAAAGAGAGTTCTTAAAAATATAGTTTGAATGAGATTCCTGTCTTGGTTCTCTGCTTACATATGTTGAGGATGTTTAGATATCGGAATGTTTCTATCAGTGTATTCATTTTGTAGGGCAGCCGTCACAAAGCACCACAAATGGAGTCAAATAGCAGAAATGTATTCTCTTACTCTTCTAGGGGCTAGAAGTCCAAAATCAAGGTCCAGCAGGGCCATGCTCTCTCTTCTTAGCTTCCAGTGGTTGGCAGTGTTCACTGGCATCCCCTGGCTTGCAGCTGCATAATTCTAACCTGTGCCCGCATCATCACATGACTGTGCACCTCTGCGTGTTTGTGTCTTCACATGGAGCTTTCCTCTCCTCTGTGTATATCTATCTTTGTTTTCCTTCTCATCTTCTAATAAAAACACCCGTTATATTGGTTTAAGGGCCCACCCTATGCCAATATGACCTCATCTTAATTATATCTGCAAAGACCCTATTTCCAAATAAATTCAAGAAATCTTTGGGGGGTGGGGGGTGGCAAATTCAATCCATAACAGAAAGTACACCTCATCTTTTTTAACACTTGCATAATATTTCATAGTAGGAATGTACAGTCATGTGCTGCATAATGACATTTCAGGCAATCACGGACCACATACACAATGGCGGTCCTGTAACATTATAAGACCCTATAACTGTACCTTTTCTATGTTTAAATCTGTTTAGATACACAAATACCTATCATTGTGTTCCAATTGCCTACAGTATTTAGTAGAGTAACATGCTGCACAGGTTTGTAGCCTAGGAACAATAGGCTGTACCATAGTCTAGGTATGCGGTAGGCTTGATCATCTAGGTTTGTGCAAATACACATTATGATGTTGACACAACCACAAAATTGCCTAATGGGGCATTCTCAGAATGTATTTCTGTCATTAATCAATGCCTGACTCTACATGGTTTATACAATTATTCTTCTAATACTATTCAGGTTGGTTCACCAGTACAAATAATGCTTCAATTTTATCTTTCAGCCCTTCGTTGATTTAAATATTTGTCTATTCATTTGTTGTTTTCTCATCTTCCTATTGGAATATAAGTGCTCTGATGTCAGATACTGTATTTTTCTTTTTCATTGTAGTCATTCCAGCTCCTAGCATAATGAAAGGCATGTGGCCAATGAATAAAATATTGTTGTCCAATTATGTAAGTAGTATAAACTTCTGAAGCTAGATTAAAAATTTTGAAGATGCTGCCAAGTTGTTCTCAAAATCAGCTGTACCATTTTACATTCCTGTCATCACCCATTTCTCTATGTGCTTACCACACTGTATATTACAATATTTAAAACTTTCACCAATTTGATGGGTAAAAAAGGCTATTTCATTATCATAAAATAATTGTATTTTTAAATTGTTTTGCAAACCTACCCGATTCTAAGCTCCTCAAAAGCAGAATAGGTTCATAGATATCCTTATATTTTCTGCACCTGCAGTCTGGGGCATAGCAAGTACACAATAAATAACTACTGAGGTTATTTGGCATCCATTTTTGAACTTTTCATGTAATTTTTTTCCTCAGTACTGCAATAGTTTCCTGTGGCTGCTGTAAAAAATTACCACAAACTGGGTAACTTGAAGCATACGAAATTTATTTTCTCCCATTTGTAAAGGCTTAGAGGTCTAAAATCAAGCTGTTGGCAGGGCCATGCTCCCTCACCTCTTCCTAGCTTCTTGGGGTTGCTGGCCACTCTTGCCTTACCCCAATCTCTGCCTTTGCCTTCTCATGGTCTTCTCCTTTGTGTCTGTCATCTTCCTATATAGATACCAGTCATTTGATTAGGACCCACCTAAAACTCATGTGTGTTAGTCTGTTCTCATGCTGCTAATAAAGACATACCTGAGATGGGGTAATTTATAAAGGAAAGAGGTTTAATTGACTCACAGTTCCACATGGCTGGGGAGGCCTCACAATCATGGCAGAAGGCGAATGAGAAGCAGAGTCATGTCTTACATGGCGGCAAGTAAGAGAGCTTGTGTGGGGGAACTCCCACTTATAAAACCATCAGATCTCGTGAGACTTATTCACTACCATGAGAACAGTATGGGGGAAACTGCCCCCATGATTCAATTATCTCCACCTGACCCTGCCCTGGACACATGGGGATTATTACAGTTCAAGGTGAGATTTGGGTGGGGACACAGCCAAACCATATCATCATGTCTACCCAAGATCTGTGGATATGGCCTTATTTGTAAATAGGGCCTCTGCAGAAGTACTCAAGTTAGGATGAAGTCACACCAGTTTGGGTGGGCCCTGATTGAATTGTTACCGGGAAGTTCTTAGTCTTACTTGGGAGAAAGAATTCTACCAAGAGACAATTTAGCCTCCATGAAAGAGAATTTATTGAAGGAAAATAGGGAGAAGAGAGTTTATTTAGAGAGAGACAGCACACTTTGAAAGATGAGGCAGAGCAGGCTGCTGATAAAGAGTATGAACCTGCAGCTGCCCAACAGTTCTGCTTTGGGTATTTATGATGTCAGACTTTTTTCTTCAAGTTCCCACCTCTGTCTTAAATCTCTGTTTTTTTTTTTTGTCTAGTTTTCCCTCTTCTCCCTTAAGTCCCTGCCTTTTCCCTGCCTAGTTTCCACTCCAGGCTTGTGGGACCCTCACTTACTATTAGTTGGTGCACACACGTGGGCCCGGTGTTGGAGCTGAATTCTACCTAATGGCTACATTGCTCACTACCGCCACCCCAGGAAGGTTGTGTGGTGGTCAAATCTATACTTATTGCACCTGAGTATCTCTTATCTCTTAGGATTTTCCCCTTTGCCCTAACCTGTACTTATGGTGCCAGGATATTTCTCAGGAATTTTCCCTTTTGCTCTCTTTCCTTTCTTATTAGCATGTACCTAACAACATTCCGACATTTTAACTGCAGAGTGAATGATTATTGGGGCATTTAAAGAAGCATTTCCTTCTGCATATATCCTTCCCTTCATCTCAGCTCATTTCTAACATGCATGTTTCCAGTGATCTCTGGGGTGTGACATTTTCCAGACCTCACTTTTCTCAGGGGCTCCCCACCCCTGCTCATGTCTAGCTATCTGCCTGCTCTAAAAGAATGATTGGTATCTTTATAAGAAGGGGGAAATTATTTAACCCAGTACAAGACCTACAGAATTTCTCACTCCATATTTTTCTAGACTTTTGTGGTTATCTCCATAACTCTAGTGCCTTGAACACAGCTCTTGACATCAGGTATCAAAACTTTCATAATTTTCTTTTGGCTCTGAGTTATGACCTCAAGTCTCTGATGTCCTTGACCATCACCTGCTCTGCAGTGCCTCCCTGCGTCTCAGTTTCACGCCAAAGGAAATGGCTTTTTGCTCCATGCAACTCAGCTAAAAACAGCAGACAGATGACAATGATCCCAAGTACCTGACTCCCTACTGTGAATCCCTCAAGACTGTTTTTTTTTCAACGAGGACAAATAATTTTCCTACACAGACTTCTACCTTTTCCTTAGATTCTTGCCCTTTGAAGCCTGAAACTGGTGTAAATGCTAATTTGAAATTAACATACAATTTATGTCTTTGCTAACCTCCCTTGGCTTATTTCTCACTTCTTAAGTAATGCTCTCACAAATACCTCACGCACCCATTTGCTTCCTTTTTAAAGAACCTACCACTCTTTCCTTCAGATCACGTCGAACATATTTAAATTCTCTCTGGCTCTTATGTGTGTGTGGGGTAGTGCTTTTGTGCATGTGTGCAGGTGTATATAAAAAGCAAAGGAATTGGACAAACAGATCTACAATGTCCTCTTTAGGTTAAGTGCTTGTAAAAGCAGTAGAAAGTACACATCCAGAAGCAGTCTAAACAGAAGATAATCTCTCCATCTTTCATTGAATTTCAGAAGTTTCTGACAGGGCTCACTATTCAGGGAAAGTTGGTTTAAAAGACACTGGAGCACTTGGTCCCACAAGGGACTACCTCAAAGATTATCCCTTTTGCCAGGGTGGGGGGAGGACGATATTGTCCGCCAGTCATTGTGACTCTTTTCATTTGCATGTGGCTGCCAGGTAGCTTCGCCCTGATTAAGTGACCTCCTTTTAGATTGCTGCACACCACATCCATAAGTGGTCTGCTTGTGTTTCTGATCAAGCAATAGCTAAGCAAAGCGACACTACCTGAAGGAGTGCTTCCTGAGATCTTGCAGAGGAACTCTTTTCTTTTTTGAGATGGGGTCTTGCTCTATTGCCCAGGCTGGAGTTCAGTGGTAGGATCATGGCTCACAGCAGCCTCGACCTCATAGGCTCAAGCCATCCTCCCATTCAGCCTCCTGAGTAGCCGGGACCTCAGCCTCCTGAGTAGCTGCCACCATGCCCAGCTAAGTTTTGTATTTTTTTTGTAGAGACAGGGTTTTGCCATATTGCCCAGACTGGTCTCAAATTCCTGAGCTCAAGTGATCTGCCTGCCTCAGCCTCCCCAGTTGCTGGGATTACAGGCGTGAGCCACTGCACCTGGCTTTCTGGAGGAACTTCATTACACTTCTTACATGAACACTTCCCTTACCAGCTCACAACATCTAATCAGGGTTCACCGCAATTTGAACCCTTTAATTCCTTCCCTGTCTTTCTTCTTCCTCAAATACTTATTAAGCTTCTATTCTTTACCAGTCCTGGGGCTAGAACCAAGTGAGAAAGATTAAAACAAGTTGTAGGATTTCCCCCAAGAGACTGAATGTACGAATGGGTAATGGTAAAAGCATATACAGGACACTGACTCACGACCTCTGTAGCAAACAGCACAGGAAGCCAGACAGTAACCTCTGCAGCAGTCAGCCCAGAATGGTCAGAGCATTGCTTATGACTGCCAGCTTTCCTAGTTTTTGGCTCTGCTTTCAACTCAAGACCAAACAGAAAACCCAATATGCTCCCCAGACCCCTATCACATAAGAGGCACCAATTCTATTTAGTTAACTCCTAGCTTCCCCATGCTAATAACTGCTAATCAGAGCAGACCTGACACTTTCTATTTTTGGAAGTATAAAGCCTTTCCACTCCCTTGCCTACCTTTGTGTCTCTGCTAAATGCAAGTGATGGCAGCTGACTCCCTTCCTGCAGTAAGCTCTGAATAAACAACTCATGCTTATTCTCACTCGAGTGGTGGTCTTTGTTTATTTCCGTAGCCCCTTGAGGAACTGTTAGAAGATAAACTTAGGCATATTAAAATTTTTAAGATTTTATTTTAGCATTTAACAATGCATGAATCGAGAAGCACCAGACTGCACATGGTTTAGCATTTCACTGTAGAGGTGAGGGTTGGTGTGAGAGTGAAGAGAGAGAGACTTTTATAAGATATTCGTGGAAGAAAGACAAAGAAAACATATTTGATTAGGGTAGAAAGTCCTTAGAGATTACTTGGCAGTTTCTGATTGATAAATTCTCTAGTTTCATCTTACCACTTATAGTGGCCTTCAGTTTGCTTATGTAGGAACTTATAGCACTTGACTGCCCCAGTCTAATGGCCTCGTAGTTAAAAAAAATATTTTTAACAATTTCCTTCTTTTGTCTGCCACTCGCTTATGAGAGATTGGCCAAAACTTGAGCATAAGCACACCTCTCTGTCATAATCATGTCTGCTTTGTCTTGGTCTCAGCATGGAACTCATAACTCATGACATCAGACTCATTGAAGAAATATTCCTTTTGTTCATCTTGTTTTTTGTCACTAATCACAGGGAGACCATCTGTTGTACTGTTGATGGCTGCAAACATGCATTTAAAATACTTGAGAGAACACAGTGCACCTGGGAGATTAAATGAGGGCTATCAGGAAGAGAAATCCAAGAAGATTGGAGTATACTGCTTAGCCAAGGTTTCCAGAAACCAAACAAGCTAACATTTCTATGGAAATAAAACAACAACAACAACAACAAAAAAAAAAACAGGTTAATGACTATAACTCAGTCTGTGTGTTCAGAAGGCAGTTAGTCAAGAAAATGTTAAGATTTGAGCTCAAAGCATATTTTCCTAGTTTGCAGTCTGAATGTCACTGGTTATGGCATCAGGCATCTTGGTGAACTCCCTGAGTGGGCCACATAACATCAGGCCCAAAAGTTGTCCTGTGAAATTTATGTCGAATAGTCTTGCTCCAGCTTGTAGGGTTTTGTGAAAAGTTAAGTTCATATATAAACAAATTTCAAGAACAATGAACATGATGAATCTGATATCTATGAGGGTGTATCATAGTTTTTTACTGAAACATTATTTTTCTCTCTACAGTTGTCCCTGTATTTAACAAAGAAAATCACAGTAAGACAAATTTGTTTGTGAAATAAGTCATGAAACGTGGACTGATTATTTACATAAGTGCAGCAAGTCTAGTGGTTGACCATATCGCCTCCTTTTCAGGGTTCTTTGCCAGAACTTTTAATAAAGACTTTCAGATTCGAATTTTAAAAGCCTCTTCAGACTAGCAAGCCATGTCAAGAATTTGTCATCAAACTTTGCCAGCAATACCTATACGTTTAGGTAAATTTCTCTCTTGAGGTCTTTAAAATATTTTTTACATTTTTGGGCCTTACTTTCATAAACTTGGGAACCCTTAAAGCCAAATAGTAGGCCAATTTTTTCCAAGAACTTTTTTGCCTCCATAAAGTCAATCTCAGTTCTTTAAAACTATCTGGTCATATCTAAAACTATGCATATTCTTAAATATGACATTCCAGTCAAAGCTTTGGTAATATAATTTATGTTTCCAATTATGTCCTGTTACAAAAGCAACTAATTCTTATTGAACTTATGCAAATAACTATATTGCCATGAAAATAAGAATATTTTATGGTTTCTGAATTCTGGAGGGCTCAGGTAGGGAGAAAAAAGTACATGCTTCAATTCTGCTCACAAAGGTATACTTTACCAAATTGCTGTAAGCTATTGGTAGCTTAAGAAAAAAGAAAAAGGTTTTCTTAAATCTTGAAAACATTAAAGAATTAGCAACGTTTCAAACAAAAAGGCCATAAAAACCCATTTTTTTCATCTGTTCATTCACTCCCATGTAATTAATTCTTGTTCTGCTTGATGTGAGCAGTTTCATGAACCAATCGGTTTCTTCACTAGAAGTCTGGAAATTCTTACTCATTCCAATGGCAAATTCCTTAAAGTTAGAAGCTTGTACTTGTCAGTCCTTTTCATATACCTCCTTGAATACAAAACACTTTAAAATTATAATTGCTTGCAAAAGCTTTCAGTAAAATACCAGGACGAAACTGTCTATGAATGACAAGATTTAAAATGGCCATGGTAAAAGATCTGATAAGAGTTCATTACAATGCAATTGATAAGAAAATTTTATCAATTCCGTGACATATAACATTTTAAGATAATAACTAGAATTATGACTGAAAGTTATATCAAGACTATCAGATTTTTAGGAATTTCATACAATTTCTGGAACACATTAATAACTCATCCATATAAATATAACTCAAAGAAAGTTAAATGTCACTTATTTTTTGTCAATACTTTCCATGCAATTTAACACATCAAATAACTCAAATTAGTTTAACATCTCTCCTTTTATAAGAAGAGAGAATAAAGTATTTTGAGATATTCTGGGTCCCCTCTAGAAGCTCCCAAAGTTAGTTCAAAGTCAAAAAGATTTAATTTAGAATTTGATTTTGGTTTAAACTAAATAAAAAGTTTAAATACTTTATTAAACAGGATCATAGGCTAGTGGGAAACTAGAGTCATTCATTCAACCAGACTGATAATTAAAATACCTTAAAAGCAAATACAGAAAGTTACTTAGTTGTAGAAAATCTTAGCTCTTTCAATAGAGACGACTCAGTATTTATTTTGAAGTAATCAAAGACTGGAAAAAGACAAAAATTATTAATTATTTTAATAAGACCCAAAAGTCATTTACCTTAATTCTATTTTTAATTAATATATTAATTAGAATTCTTACGTCCTAGTAGCTTTAATTTCTAGTAAAAATTGGGAAGTAAGCAATTGTCGACTTTCTGTCACATTAGCATTCAGTAGATTAGCATCATTTTTTATGATTTTTGAGAAGTATCAGCTTCCTCATAGTACAATTTTTCATTGTGGCACAGGAAATGTTTACTAACTGCCTCAAATATCTTTAGTTCTTCTATAATAAGCCAAATGTGAATAAGGTTAAACTTATGTTCAGTAATTAATAGGATTCAGTAATTTACCTTATTTGGAAATGATCTAGATAATTTAATAAATATTCATAATTTAACTTAGCAAAACTCTAAGGGTATAAGGTATGAAAGAGATTTGGAAAATTATTTTAGCAGACATATTAAAAACATAATTATTCTTGAAAAGTTTATTCATAAATGTTTATTTCTCTTATGGTTATTTAATTTACCTGTATTTAACAATTATCTTGGATTACTCATTAAAATTTATGAGACAAAAGCTAGCCATTAGACAAAGCTGGCTATTATCTCAAGTTATTTCCCTGATAACTATTTTTACATGGTGCACACGTTAGGCAGTAGTTATCATGAAAGCAAGAATCCTTAAAAAGTTAAATATGTGTGTTTTTCTTTTGTTTGTTGTAGCTGTGCTGGATATATATGAAGTAGTAAACATTGCATCCATTTTCACAATTGTTCTTGGATAGAAGTTATTTATAGTTCTAGCGTCTTAAACATCTAGTAGAGATAACATAAATGCATTTGATTAATAAATCCATGTAAAACAAAAGTTGTGTGTCTGCATTATATATAATGCCAACACTCTGAAGACATTCCTACATTTAATTAAACCAACATACTTTAGCTTTTATTTACTGAAGATTATATCAGATCATGTAAATTTAAATTATTTTGGGTTAGTTCTTATTTTTCTAAGAGGTTAAAGAATACAACATATAAGTGCTTACTTTTTCTTTTAAGTCAATTAAATAGAGCTTTTTAATAAATTAATTTTGACATTAGTGTACACAGGTAGAAAAATGTATCACGTGTGTGTAACATACATAGACATACATGAACATATGAACAGAAGGAAATCTTATAGCTTTCATTCTGAACTTTTAGTATGTTCCAGGTACAGTCATACAAAACTTACTAGTTTGTAAATAAATATCTGGATGTGAATTCTGTTTCTGGCAGATGGAACAAAATTACCTGTCCTAATATCTAAAACTTTTGACTAATATTTGTAAAGGAGATCTTTAAGATTTCTTATTTGCACTTTGTAAGGAGTCTTTAGGAGGCAACTTTTAATTTATTTCGTCTTTTAGAAACCTATGCATGATAATCAAAAATACATCTCATTGTTTCTGAGGCATTTGGGATCCCTCTTTTTCTTCAGTGAACTCCACAGATGAGCAATTTTGATTAGGTTAAGACTTCCCCACTGCGGCCACCAAAATTCTAAATTATTTTTGGGAAGGTTTACCTATTTTTCTAGAAAATAATAGGTTCCAAGATGGAGGAACCCCAACTCTCTGAATTTGGATAAACCCATTATCTAAATCTTCTTAGTTATTTCGCAGAATCTTCCTAGATATCGTTCCATGATCTTTCCTGCCTGAGGCCTCTTACTGGACCCAGTTCAGGTTTTGTTAGACCCAATCTGATGTTGAACCCAATATGACTTTCAAATCTAGTCTGGATTAAAAATGATCAGATAAACTACAGGTGCTTGACCCAAGTTGTGGAACTTGTATTTGAGAGTGGGTGCTTACTGAGTGACCTTTGGTGCAGCAAGAAAAACAGTAAGCACAGTGGTCTTCCTAGGTACCTGTGTTTGTTTGTTCATTACTCTGAGGGTGTCCATCAGCACCCTGGTCCTCACTTATGACACCAGAATTGTTAAAAGGTAAACTCAGGTATATTAAAATTTTAAAGAGTTTATTTGAACATTTTAATGATTCATGAGTTGTGCTGTACCAAGCTGCAAGCAGGTTAGCATTCCACTGTGCAGGGATGAGGTGATAGAGAAATGTTTATATGACATTTGCAGAGCAACACAAAGAAAATATATTTGATTGGTCAGAGTGGAACTTGCTCTGTTACCCACGCTGGAGTGCAGTGGCGCCATCTTGGCTCACTGCAAGCTCTGCCTCCCAGGTTCACACCATTCTCCTGCCTCAGCCTCCTGAGTAGCTGGGACTACAGGCGCCCACCACCACACCCGGCTAATTTTTTGTATTTTTAGTAGAGACGGGGTTTCAGAGTTAGCCAGGATGGTCTCGATCTCCTGACCTCGTGATCCGCCTGCCTTGGCCTCCCAAAGTGCTGGGATTACAACTTGACAGTTTCTGACAGTGTCTGATTGGTAAAGTCCGTGGTTTCATTTTACTCCTTATGTTGGGCTTTGGGTTGCTTACATAGAAATTTAAAGTGCAGGAGTCTAATGGCCTCCCAATTACGACCTGTTCAACAGATCTCACCGCCTAGTGGGGAGAAACAGTATTAAACATAGAATTTTCATACACTAAGATAAACAAAGCAGTAGAGTTATATATAAAAGGTATAGGGGAGGCAGCAAAAAAGGGAGTAATACATATTTCCTTTTTTATTGATTATTTGATTGTATTACTTTACTTCATTTCTGCTGAAGAATGTTGGAGTGGACTTTAGGGTTCTAATACATTTCACAGGAGACCTACGTTAGTTTGGAGCTGAAGAAGCCAAGGACTGTGGAGAGCATCGAAGCCTCATTAGATAGAGTGACTGCCTCTGGAGTGCATCCTTTGACACTGCTCAACCTACATCTAAAAAGCAATAAAGGATGCTACAGTCATGAAGATGTCTGTGGCCTTTTCTTCTTCTTCCTTTCCCTCCATTTCCAAGAGAAAGACTTGCTACTTCTTGATATGCCACCTCCAGTTCATGGGAGTGGCATTACAGACTCCTTTAAATGAGTTGTAAATGCAAAACGTTTTATTAATATGCATATATGTATTAGTCCATTCTCATGCTGCTCTGAAGAAACATCTGAGAATGGGTAATTTATAAAGTAAAGAAGTTTAATTGACTCACAGTTCTACAGGGCTGGCAAGGCCTCAGGAAACTTACAATCATGGTGGAAGGGGAGGCAAACACGTTCTTCTTCACACGGCAGCAGCAAGAAGAAGAATGAGTGCCCAGTGAAGGGGGAGGCCCCTTATAAAACCATCAGATCTTATGAGAACTCACTCACTATCACAAGAACGGAATGGGGAAAACTGCCCCCATGATTTGATTATCTCCACCTGGTGCCTCCCACGATGCGTGGGAATTATGGGAACTATAAGTCAAGATGATATTCGAGTGGGGACACAGCCAGACCATGTATCAATATATCTATATATTCATTCAGCAGTTTTAAGAACAGTTTTTCTTTGAGTTGATTATTCTCTTTTAATAGAAGTTTCCCTGATGAAAAGAAAAATTCACTATTGTCAGCTTTAAATAGGAGAATCATAGACAGGGCTGTGATGGAAGGAGAGCCTTCTGAGGAAGAGCTGTCTCTGCAGACTTCACTGTTTCTGGGGACAGTCCAGTGGTGAGCACATGGTCTTCCTACAATAGGGTTTTTGTAAAGGTTGGGTATTGTTAAAGAAATTCTGGCTTCCTCAGAAAAGAATGATACAGATTTTGGCTTGTCACTCCTCCTAGAAATTGAATCTTTCTGGAATAAGCCCATCCATCAGTCCGTGCAAAGCAAATGGCCTTCTCCTGCCATATGGACCTCATGATAGTTATTGCTTCTCCTATCTAGGTGCCAAGAACAAACTGAGTGTAAAAACTGAGAGTCTAAAAAAATGCAGTGGCTGGGGAATTTCCATCAAATGTTTTGACTGCCATGCAAAAAGGGCATGATGATGCAATAATCCCTTTGTGGGGAGGAGGGAGTACAAAGAGCCCTGGTAATAGAATTTTAATAGACCAGTGTTCATTTTTGTAAAGATGTTTGATGATTGCAAGCTAAGGTGATCTAATGCCTCTACCTTACTTTTCCTTACTTTTTGCATATTCCTCCCACCAGACCTGGGCAGGCAGTTCCTACGCTGGACACAATTTTCTAGTGGCAAGGTTAGCCTGAATATGCCAATGTTGCTGCCAAAGCTGCTGATTCTCTCCTGCTATGACTAAGCCCCTTTAAAATGGCACATTATTCTTCTTTAAATATAAGTGTATTTATATTTCGATTGTAGTTAAAATTTGTGGGCCTAGGTATGTCTTTTCAAGATGAATTTGCTTTATTCTTTTCTAATCTTTAAGCCCTGATTTTTAAGTTTAACTCTCAGGAAAGAAATGTATTTCAGAGTTTGGAGAGATGCCTCCCTACAGCCCACAAGAACTGCTAAGAACTCTTATTTTTAAAAATAATCTCTTTTCTTATTCACTGATTAACCTGTTTCTCAACTGTCGGTTCTTATAATTATTCCTTGGTATAAAAGATCAGAGCTGGAATGAAAAGTTTGAGAAATTTCACTCACATACTCTAGAGGGGAAGTTTGATGTTATGCTCTTATTATTGGATCTCTTATTTATCATATAAGGATCCTCAGTGGTATAGTGGAAAGCATTCTTAATGTGAAGTCCAATTACATTGTTTTTTCATCCTTTTATAGTTATATAAATATCAAATGTGCAAATGTCAAACATAAGTGAGTGACAGTTTTGCTAATATAAGGAATTAAAATTAAAAATTAAAATTTTTTTAAAAATCTGTATATTAAAGATAATAATACCCAAACCTGATAACCTCACAGGGTTTTGGGGAGGAAAAATAAAATTAGTCAAAATATTTCATGATTAGTAATGTGTCCCATAGTGTCATATTACTTTGATAATAATTTTTACAATCATAATTTTTAGAATACTTACATTTTTGTGGGTACATAGTAGGTGTATATATTTATGTGGAACATGAGATGTTTTGATACAGGCATACAATATGAAATAAGTACATCATGGAGAATGGGATATCCATCCCCTCAAGCATTTATACTTTGAGTTATAAACAATCCAGTTACATTCTTTAAGTTATTTAAAAATATAAAATTAAGTTATTATTGAGTATAGTCACCCTATTGTGCTATCAAATAGTAGGTCTTATTCTCTCTATTTTTTTGTATCCATAATTCTTAGAATACTTAATTTTTATTTCATAGACATGTTTTGTGGTGCTGCCCAGATTCCTCCTGCAGGATTAGAGTGCTTATTTGCAGCTGCTGGAAGGACGGACACAAGATGACACTCAGCTGTCACTCTTACTTGGGAGTTGTCTCAGTTAATGTCATACCCTACTCAAGGTCATACCTCTTTCCAGGGACAGCCCACATCGATGAGTAATTAACCCAGTAATATAAAGGCTTGATCCCCTAGCCTCAACCTGGGACACCCCTAAAGGGCTATCCAAATTCTAGAGCTTCACTGGAGGTCAGCTAAAACATTCACTGGGACTTCGTCACAGCTCACTCTCTTCCTCTGCGAATCCTGTTTTCTTCTGCTCCTTTACACAGGTGTTGGCTCCAAGACACCTCCTTAGTTAACATTGTGCACATCCATCTTCCTGCCAAAGTCTATGTTCCGGAGAACTCAAAACTACAAAGCTGAGTACCAGATTGATGAAAGTGGATGCTGAGAAGGGATTTTAGAGTTGGATGGCCTACTGTCCAGTTGGAACATGGAACTACTGGTGTGTGGAACACAGATAGCTCTTGGCACTAACAGTGAAATTATTTAAATGTTTACTGGTGATGAAATGGGATGCTATACTGATGAAAGTTAATTATACCATTAGTTGGTGCCATGTGTCAGGAATTTGGGAACTATATGGATGGTTAAATCAGGCAGCTATTGATAATATTGTACTCCAAAAAAAGATAATTCAAAGCTAAGAGTGATTAATTGTTGAAAAAAGCCAAATTTGAAAGCCAAAGGGCCTCCTTAGCAGCATATAAAGAGGTTCTCATTTCCTTCAGTGGAACAGCAGAGAAAGCAGAAGGCCAACCCCTGTCTTCTCATAAAGTTCAAAAAAAGTTGAACTCTAAAAGAAGGGGGGGGTCTGGGCCGGGTGCAGTGGCTCACGCCTGTAATCCCAACACTTTGAGAGGCCGAGGTGGGCGGATCATGAGGTCAGGAGTTCGAGACCGGCATGACCAACGTGGTGAAACCCCGTCTCTACTAAAAAAATACAAAAATTAGCCAGATGTGGTGGCACACACCTGTAATCCCAGCTACTCAGGAGGCTGAGGCAGGGGAATCACTTGAACCTGGGAGGTGGAGGTTGCAGAGAGCCGAGATCACACCACTGCACTCTAGCCTGGTGACAGAGCGAGACTCTGTCTCAAAAAAACAGAGGGGGTCTGGCCGGGCGTGGTGGCTCATGCCCGTAATCCCAGCACTTTGGGAGGCCGAGGCAGGCAGATCACCTGAGGTCAGGGGTTCGAGACCAGCCTGATCAACATGGCAAAACTCCATCTCTACTAAAAATAAATTAAAATAAATAAATCTTTACTAAAAATAAATTATCCAGGTGGTGGTGCATGCCTGTAATCCCAGCTACTCAGGAGGCTGAGGCAGGAGAATCTCTTGAACCCAGGAGGTGGAGGTTGCAGTGAGGCGAGATCATGCTACTGAACTCCAGCCTGGGCAACACAGTGAAACTCTGTCTCAAAAAATAATAATCATAATAAAAAAGACTGGTCTGCTATGTCAAAGTAAAAGCCCTGATCAGAAGAGAATAGGACCCTGCATTTAGGATGGAAACTTACGTGTTGAATGTGCATGGAAATCTCGTATCCCTAAGTTCCCCTGAGCCTACAGAAGTGAAAGGCTGGGACTCTTTTCTTGTTTGAAGAGCATTTGGAGGCCTGTCGTTTGGAAGACATCATCTGCTCCCTCAGGATCTTCCCTTCCTGGCTACTAGAGCAATAATTAGGTCAAAGACAGGGCTATGCAGGGTCCTCTAGTAGAGGAAAGGGAGTAATCCCTGAAGAAAATGGGATTCCTGGACAATACGTACTAGCAGGAGCTAGAAAAGCACATGTGCGACTGTATGCTGAGGGCGATAGCCCAAGAGGTGGCACAACAGAAATTTAGATAAAAGAGAACTTATCATTAGAGAGCACTCTCTCAGGATACAGAATTTAGCACCTTGAAAGCATCTGGAGATGCCCCGAATGTTCTTCTCAGATGGCTCCAAGAAGTATAGAAAATGCTGTGGTCTGCACAGAGAGAGATGGAAATGCCAGAATTCCTACAGCAGACAATGAAAGAAGGAATTAAAAGGTTCAGAAAAATAGGCTTGCTGGAGAGGATATAATATGTAGTTCTGGAAATTCCACCTGATGACTATATTCTGTGGATGTGCCCGAGGGACACGTCATTGGCCGTAGCCATGAGGAACGCACTGGGGAGAATGGAGGCAACATCACCGAGAAGCTCAGGGCTGACATCATTACGGGTCATGTCTTCCATCTGTAATGGGAGATTCCATTACAGATTTGGGCTCAGAAATGGCAATGGGAATCACAGAATCCTGAAAAAAAAACGAATTCAGATAGCAGCATGTCACCCTCTCAAGCCAAGTGGACCCAATTATCACAATTAGTGGCAGCAAAGGGGCCTGACTCAAAGAGAATTATCAAGATGGTTAAACACACCTACAGGCAAAATAGATGGGCAGCCAACAAGTATACTTGAACTTGTACAGTCAATGGAAATCAAATTGGGTAATCAGGAAGCTATGAGCAGCTAATTCAATAAAATGTCACAATTCCTTACCAGGTTTCTGGACCTGAAACAGTTTTTGAACCCAGAATTTATTGACTGAAAGAAAGGCTAGGTCCCCTGAGGGACAGACCATGCAATACCAGCCAAATGTACCTAGTCATGATTTTCCTAATCCTTCCCAAATGGTACTTACTGCCATTTGTGGGAATAATTGTGTACTGAGGAAAGAGCAACACCCAAACCTTTTGAGGCCTGATGGACAAGGATCTGAGTTGCTTCCTGCAGACTTGAAACCTGTTAGAGTGGGAGCATTATGTGTATCTGGTGCAGCTTATGATAGGTTCAATGGGTCCTTGGATGAACCTGTTATTTATTTTCCTGGGACTCAAAGGTACAATAGACACACTGGGTAATTGTCATAATCCTCCACTCAACCCAACTTCATCTTTGGCCTATGGGGTAAAACTATTATAGTAGGGATAGTCAGGTGAAAATCCCTAAAATGTTCTCCTACCCTCCTTAACAATAATAAATACTGTGAAAAAAATCTTATCTTGGGGTACAGGGGAGAAATGAGTGCCTTTCTTAAAGCCCTAAAGTTGTCTTGATCCCACCACACCTCCATTTAACTTACCAGTTTGGACCCTGCAAGTACCAGATTGGTCCTAGAGGGTGATGACAGATTATTGCAAATTCAACTCAGCAGTTGATCGGTCGCATATACTGTGCTGGAAGACATATCTTTGCAAGATTAGACTAACACAGCTTCAAATACATGATATCTGACCACTGATCAGTTACATGTATTCCTATTATTTTCATCTTTATCCAAAAAGAGGAACAGAAAGAGTTTGTGTTTACTTTAAGTGGAAGTTAGTATTTGCCATTTTGTTCCAATGTTATGTCACCTCCTCCTCCAGCTGTCAAATACTGACCAGATGAAAGTCCTGTAGAACATCACACTGGTCTCTGTAATGATAATATCATGCTAAAGAGAATGGATAAGCAAGAAATTGCTAGCATGGAGAACTCTGTAAGGATTCATTCTCCAGAGAATGAGCAATCAAGCCTGCAAACATTTAGCGAGCCTACACATTCTCCACACCAGCACATCTCCCCAAAAATGAAGGACAAATTATTCATTTTGCAGCTTCTACCATAAAGAAGAAAGGCCAGTGCATGGCAGGCCTGTTTGGACTGTAGCTGCAGCATATTCCACACTTGGGAACACTGCTCTGACTTGTCTATATAGTGGGTGACACAAAAGGCTGCCAAATTTGAATTAGGCTCAGGGCAAGAAAGGATTCATTAACAATCATTGAACAGGCTTCTGTCTGAAAACACCATTAAATGCAGAAAGTGCAAAGCTTTGACAGCCAAAAGTGGGTGAGGCTGCTCTGCAACATGGGCTAGGTGAGTGGGCAGGCCCTGTGGTATGAGAGATACTGGTGGAGGGTACATACCACAGGGAGTATTATGGTAAGCCCCTGCAGGGGAAACTGCAGTGCACGTGAGCAGGGCTTTGGAGCAACAAAGAAGAGAAACACAATTTTTGAAAAACACTTCGTGATACCCTTGGGCCTTAGTAGAACAGAACACCTGACCATGGGCACCAAGTGCTCATGTGGACAGAATTATCCATTATCAGTTAGGTTTGTGCAGACCCACTAAGTCCAGGTCAGGCACATCCAGCAGCTAACTTTTCAAAGGATAGGGGATGTTCATCTGGGATAACTCATAGACATAACCAGGAGCATGAGCAAGCTAGATGAGCATGTGGGTTGGACACCCACTTCTCCACCACTATTGGCTCAGTGCTTCTCTCTCAGCCTGCATTGGTGGTAACATGGGAAAACCTTTATACAAGCTGATAGAAGAGGAAAAAGCCCAAGCAAAGTTCATAGGAGGCTTAGCTGAAAATGGACAGTGGCTGCACTACAGTACAATTCAGGTATGTTCCTGGGTAGAGCTTCAGGCAGTGCATCTGGTATTCCTTGTGGCTCAAGGATGAAACATATACAAACACATGAGTGGAGGTTCATGCTTTGGTTGACTGGCCTGGGTTCTGAAAGGAGAAAGATTAGAAGACCGGGAACCAAGAGAACTGGGAGGAGAGGCATGTGGGTGGACCTTTGATATAAACACCAAAGGGTATATGCCCTGAAGGAGGCACAGGACAACCAAATAGAGAGTTGAAATCAGCCAGCTTCTGTTCTATTTACTCCAGTGCTATTACACAGATGCATGAAATGAATAGTCATGACTGCAGTTGTGGAAGTTCTGCATGGGCCCAATAGCCCAAGAAGGCCGACGGAGCTGACAATGCATTCTCAAACTGCCAGTGGCAGACACCAATGTTGAGCCACCAATACAGTTGAGACACCAACAGCATCCCTTGGGAAGACCAATATCTACTTGTGGCATGTTGATTACGTTTGAATACTTCTACCCTGGAGGGAAGAGTGATTCCTTTTTACGGAAATAGACACATATTCCACGTATGGGTGGTTTGCCTTTCTTGCCTGCAGGGCTCCCACCAGCATCACTAGCAAGGACCAAGACAGTGTTTGATTCCCAAGGAAAAATCACACTGCATCAGACCAATGGACACACTTTCCAGCGAAGGAGGTACAGATGGGAATCCAGGACTGCAGAATTCATTGTTTGTGTGTTACAATACCCAGTAGTGCCAGACAATAGAATGGAAGAACAGTTTATTGAAGACACAGTTGAAAGAGTAATTCAAAGGTAATACTTTACTGGGATGGGGCCCCATTTTCTGGAATGAAAATTATTTTATTTATTTATTTATTTATTTATTTACTTATTTATTTATTTATTTATTTATTTTGAGATAGAGCCTCGCTCTGTTGCCCACGCTGGAGTGCAGTGGCGTGATCTCGGCTCACGGCAAGCTCTGCCTCCCGGGGTCATGCCATTCTCCTACAACAGCCTCCCGAGTAGCTGGGACTACAAGCATCCGCCACCATGCCTGGCTAATTTTATGTTTGTATTTTTAGTAGAGACGGGGTTTCACCGTATTAGCCAGGATGGCCTCGATCTCCTGACCTCGTGATCCGCCAGCCTTGGCCTCCCAGAGTGCTGGGATTACAGGCTTGAGCCACCACACCCAGCCAAAAATTATTTTAAATAAAAAAATCTCTTAATGGTGCTGTGTTCCCAACAGGTGGAACATATAGTTTCAGGAAACAAGTGTGGAGGAAGAAGCTGTTAACCTTGCTAGCCATTACTCATATTGATCTACTTGGGAAATTTGTGCTTCCCATCCCTGTGAGTTTAGAGATCCTTGTTCTCAAAGGGAGAGCATTTCTTTCAGGTGACACAGCCAAAGTCCCTCTAAACTATAAGCTAAAGCTGCTCTCTGGGCACTTTGGGCTACTTGTACCAAAGAATAGCAAACAAGAAGATGCATTTTCATTCTAGCAGAGGTAAGTGATTCTCATTAGGTGGAGGTGATAGGACTGCTGTTACACATGGGGACATGGAGGAGTACATCTTGCACCCCAGCGATCCACGTGCATACTTCTTGGTACTCTTTTGCCCTACATTGACTGTAAATAGACAAGTGTAACCACTCCAGTCAGAGAAGTCAAGGTGATTAGATCCCAGGGATGAGAATGTGAGTCACAACATCAGGTAAATTATTGAGCTGTGGGTGGGAAGAATCCAGACTGGTCAGTAAAGGAGGGACACAATGAGTCAGCTGTGGCCCTGAGATCAACTCCAGCCCTGGTGGGTATGGTTCTCACTGGCCTTCTTCTTAGCTTCACCTAGGAAGGGAGGTACCCTGGAATTCTGGAGAAGCTGCTCCCAGAACCTACAGGAAGAATTGATCCACATGGTGCTAGGGTAGCTGAGTTAATGGTGTTGTGTGCTGCCCCGATGTCTTTTCAGGAATGAAAGACTTGCTCCCCAGCTGCTGAGAGTGCTGCCCCAAGATGGTGCTCAGTGGTCAGCCCTCTTTGAGAGTTGCTTTAGCTGAAGGAAACTGACTCACTCAAGGTCACTTTCTTTTTTCCAGGGACAGCTTCGGTCGGGTCCAGTGACTGTCAATTAAGGGGTATAATGAACCTGCCCCTTGTCCCAACTGGGAACAACAATTCTGGATGGTTGCTATGGGCTGACTGAGGCTAAGGGTGGGCTTGCATTGGGTTCTGCTTCTCCTTCTGCGTAATCCTGTGTCATGCCTCCTCTTACACTGGTGTTGCTCCCAATTCCTGTGCAAGACTGGGCCTAGGCTAGCAGGTTTGCTATGTGTGATCAAACCCCACTGCCAAGGGAAGAAAATCCAGCCTGTGTAAAAAAGTTGAAGTAGTTGAGATCTTTTTTCCCTTCTTTCCTGTAAATGTAAAGTTTGGACTGTGAGGAGATGGGGGAGTTAAGTCATGGGGAACCAAGATGAGAGGTTGTGAAGAGCATGTTTTTGGTTGGAATGAGGTTAAGGTTGGTGGAATTAGAGACAGGGAGATAGAGGGGAAAAATGCATCATTTATGACGAGAAGCCATGAGACAGAGAGAAAGAGAGATTGAGAGCATCCTTGGCCTTCCCAGTTTCTGCTTTCCATCTGTAGTTAGTGAACTGTCCCAACTGTTCTTCCTTAATATTCCACTGAATTAGAGACCCACTTCTCCCAGATGTATACAAACAGATTGCTGTATTTTAGTTAGCTGGAGTTGGTTGCAACCAAGATTCTTGACTAGAATGATTGTATAGTATCTTTAGTTTTTGTAACTGTTTTTACATGTGTTTTTGTATTCATATAAAAACTACTCTGAGCTAATGTTTTAGATGCATAGAATGGAAGTTAATTGAAATTTGTGTTAGTCAGATGGTGCCCCATGGAGAATACTCCAATACTGTGTTGTCTAAATTTTTGTCCTAGCAAGGAAAATAGAACTAGGACAGAATTAACATTCACATTATTTTTCTTTCATTAAATGTCTTTAGAGCAAGAAGTCCATGAGAATAAAAAAGCTGCTTCATTTTCCCTACTGAGCCATTTTACAAAGGGGCAAGATGGGGAGTAAGGGGCAGAGAGGGAACAAGAATGAAATCATACTAATGCCATTTAATATGAAAAAATGTATAGTTAGAATTCTGATAAATTTGTCACTTCTGATTTCAAAAATTAGTCTTCATAGAAAAAATGTTAGTGATATTTGAGGAAGGGTATTGCATCATTTCAAAAATAAATAAGGGAAGTTATTTTAGATGTTGTGCCACCATTTAAAAGTCCATTCTTGCAGACAGGGAGCAGTGGCATTCTGCATGATTCAGTGTGCCCAGAAACTGCCACATAGGTAGGGATGACAGGAAGGAAGGAGTTTATCAATGAACCAGTGGTTTTCAAAGTGAAGCCCCTAGAGAAGCAACAGCAGCAGCATCTGACAACTTGTTAGAAATGCCCCACTGCCCCACCTGGACCTGGCCTACATGCCCCAAACCCTAACCTCCCAAAAATACTGTCCTATGAATCCCATTGACTTAGGCTGTCAGATTCTAAAGTTTCTTATTTTTCTTTTTGCAGATTGTTATAGTGTTGTGAGAAGAACTATTGCCTCAGATCTTGTGAATATAGATTATACGTGTTCAGTGCCTGTGGATTCCAGAAAACTGGAGCCTCTTTGCCTCAGCTACAGTTAGTTTGTAGTTCATGGTATCAGTTGAGGTTTACACTGCTGGGTTTCTACCCAGGGGCCGGATGGTAGAAGATAGGAAAGGAGATGTGGGGTTGGAAATGCAAGTTAGGATCTTGCTTTAAACGATCGCACTTTGTTTGTCCATGCGTCCTCTTGAAACTTAGTGAATTTTTTTTGTGATAAGAATGATTAAAAAAACCTTTCTGGGACAAATATTTTAATCACATTTAATCACATGTAATCAAAACTTTGGTCTTTTAACCAAAACATTTTTTATAGACATATTTCTATTGGAAATTAACTAGAATATATACCTGGTACAAGGAGACTACAGATATCTCCTGACTTACTGAGTGGTCTAAATCCATTTTCTTCTGCTAATTAGACCAGCTGCATACAATCTGGATCAAAAATTACCCAAAAGAATTTAAATTCTGAAAGGAAATAGAGCAGGGCACAGAAAATGTATCTGCTTCTTCTCCCATTTTCTTGGTCTTCATAAATATTTTGAAGTTTTAAAAATATTCTCTATCCAGAGCGATTTCTAGTCATTACTCATTTGTTAGGTAATCTGCCATTGTGTGAGAAACACGGGCATTAAAACACATGCATCTGTCACATAATAATATTGTAAAGGTGAAAACTATTATGTTTTCATTGAGTCTCAAAGTACTAACACACTAATAGTAAGATAGCATGTTAATTAATCACCGACATTAATTGAATAATTTAAAAAACCTATGTTATTATAATCTTTTATTCCCAAAGCCACTTAACATCACTTAAGAAGAGAAAAATGGCTAATGGAATACAATTAAATATATACTATCAAATCCTTTAGGTTTTTCCCACTTTTCTTTAAAGTTGTGTTCATTCTAGTGAGCAACTAGGTATAAGGTTGATTTTAATCTAAATATGATTTCTCAGTTCCAAAAATTTGATTAGCAGTTGGTTCTCTGTATACATAGAGCTGGCTACTAAGAGTACATGTTGTTTTGACCAGGAAAATGAGTAAGAAATGAGGTTCAAGGTCTCTGTCATCATAATCAGCATATTTCATTCAGCTCCATCTTATTCAGGTGTCCATGCAGCAAACAGTCCATTTCTACCCAGTCCTTCAAACTTTTCATGATCACCTAACCTCACATGATCCCCTGCTTTCACTGTATACTTGTGTGTACTGTTTACTTGATACTGATTCTATACTGCCTTCAATTTAATATCTATTATGTTTTGTCTGAAAGATGAATTGCAGGCCCCTTGAAGAAGGAAAACCCTCTTCTAACCTACGCATATTAGTGTTATCACGTGCATGGGGTCGCCAATAAGGCTAATAGTGGATTTCTCAACAGAAACCTCACAGGCCAGGAGAGAGTGAAGTGATAGAGTCCAAGTTCTAAGTGATTTAAAAAAAAAAACTACCAATGAAGAATACTTAACTTAACAAAGCTATCCTTCAGAAAGGAAGGTGAAATAGAGACTGTCCCAGAGAAACAAAAACTGAGGGAGTTCACCATCACTAGAGCTACTTTACAGAAAATGCTAAAGGGAATTCTTCAAGCTGGAAAGAAAGGCTATTAATTATTAGGTTGGTGCAAAAGTAATTGCAATTCTCACCATTACTTTTAATGGCAAAACTGCAATTACTTTTGCACCAGCCTAATAGTAACATGAAAACATATGAAAGAATAAAATTCACTGAAAAATGTAAATATATAATCAAATTCATAATACTCTAATACTAACCTACACATTAGAACCATAGCATCTTGTATAACATTCCAAAAATGTACAGCTTCCTACACACTTAAATATTTATTGTTTTAATGTACTATACTCATAACTTCCCTCAAAGATTTCCTCATAGCAAGAACAACAAAATGTTTTCCCAAGAATCTCAGAAGTCATGCAATTCAGCAGTCTTCTAGAGAATGTTTTTCTCTAAGGCATGCTTGAAATGAAAGCTATAAAAAGAGAAAAGAGACTATTACAGAATTAAGCAGAAGTAAATAGTGCCACATCTCCAAAGACTGTATACATAAGTAAAGAAAGCCAGATGGTCCTCTTCATTAAAAAGATATGAAATTTGATACCAACATGCAGAAAAAAATTTGGTGGTCAGCTTTTCTTCAATTCTAAACTTCACCTTAGATTTCAGGTTAAATTGATTCTCCTGGAAAATTCTTCAAACTTTTTAATGACTCTATAGGGTTTATTTTTGGGGGATCAAGTTAGTGTTGTCCTTGGGTGTGTCATACCTTCCTGACTTTGGAATATTCCATGCTCTCCCTTTTTGAAAGTTTCTATTTTTTTAAGTTTATATAAATCTGTATTTAAAATCTTCTTTCATGTCTTATTTCTGTATTTTTCTCAGCATCTAAAGATAGAGTTCCATGCTTCTCTGTTTCTGCTTCTTTTTTCTCCTTCTGGACTCACTGTGCTATCTTTTCTTATTGTTTGTGTGTACTCTTGCTGTTAATGACTTAAGATATTATTTAATATATTATTGACTTTATTGCTTAATGTCAATATCATACAAAACTATTGTTAAAATTTTGCTATTGGGGTTAAGTATCATGTTCTTCTTATAAGGTGAGAATTAGTGTTAAAGTAGAAAAGTTCTGTCAAAACCTTATCTACACTGGCTGCTTAATGTATGATACTCATAACTTTCACATTGAGAATTAAATTGTGTTAGCATTCCCAGAGGCAATATACTTGTTGAGGATGTAGTAACTAAATATTCATGGGCCCCTAGGCAAGCAGTGCATGGGCTTCAGGGAACCCAGAAACCCTCTGAAACACAGATTTTCAGTGTCTGAAATACAACAAATGTTTGTAATTCCTGAGAATTCCAAAGATGTAAAGTATATGGAAGCTGTCTGCTCATAAGGCAATAGACTTTATCTAAATTTATTCTCAATTATTTGGACATGCATCCTTTTGCAGTTCTGTCACTTGATCTTTGTGATACTATATGCCACTCTTAAAAGTTTGGTTCCTGGCATTTTGGGCTATTTCACTCAATTCTCTAGGGGAATGTCATTTCTTCATTTCAAAATTTGTACCAAGGCAAGTGATTGAAGTTATTAAAATGAGTTAGAGCTGCTAATTTTAAAAGCTCAACTGCAGAGATTTTCAT